>NC_142034.1:41355030-41997722 GCF_982192425.1 Myodes glareolus
CTTCTTGTTTTAACATTAGCTCATCAAAGGAACTTGTTTTTGCAGCAGATGGAAGCCAGTACAGCGATCCATACCTGCTCAAAATGCAGAGACTAAGTGACTGTGGAGTGCCTAAGACCTACATCAAAGGCTCAGAGAAAATTGTGGAAGAAAGGACGCAAAGACTGTCAACAGAGAACCAGGACAACCGCTGCTGGGCAGTATCCCCTAGATATGACAGGGGACATGCACCCAGGACATTTCAGCAACATGCATAGTGACCACAGCAGTTGACATGCCTATGTGGAATAGGGAAAATGTCTTACCCCTAGGTGAAGAGCTACAGGAGGTCAATGAATGCTGAGAGAGGGAGAATCAGCTTCCTCTGGGGATAAACTAGGTCTTGCATAGGTTCCCCAATGTCAAGTGGTCAGTTCTAGCCACACATACATACAGACAGTGCTAAATGGACATAGTAGGTTGTGTGTGTGTGTGTGTGTGTGTGTGTGTGTGTGTGTGTGTGTGTATGATATAGATGCAGTGCTCATGTAAGAAAGTGTAAATATATATACATATATATTATGTGTATGTGTGTGTGTATGATATAGATGCAGTGCTATGTAAGAAAGTGTAAATATATATACATATATATTATGTTTATGTGTGTGTGCGTGTGTGTATTTAGAAGCAAAAACTTCTACAACACAGGACTCTAACCTTCGAGTTCTTCTGACACTTAGCCTAAGCAAACAGAATATTCCAGAGTCTTGTAGCTAAGCATCTGTGAACACCCATGTTAGCCTTCCTGTCCAGAGAAGCAGGTCTCTGCCCCTCATTGGATCTGCATGTATTAGACCTGGCATTTCTGCTGCAGAAGCCCAGCTTATGCATGCCTCTGCGGCGCTGAAAAATAGCTTCCTCTTCTCCCCTTTCACGACTTGGTGACAAATGCTCCATGCTGTGGTTTACACATTTTCTGGCAATCATAAACACTCTTCTTATGAGGGAAGATGAGATATGGTATATTTTCTTCTTTTTCTTTCTAAGTCCATTCTTTGCCTTCAGGATCACAGAGAAATTACAGGGCTCAGTACTGGGATAGGGACCCAGAGTACTGTCATTAGATGGAAAACCATCTAAAGCCATTGATTGCATCTTCGACACCTTGATGCTTTCGTCTGTGTCATCTCTTTTATGTGCTAGGCTGGGCTGGGTTCTGGAGACCTCACCTCTGCTTCCACAGTCCAGGAGACTAGTAAGTAAACAGAACCTCAGTTTGTGGAAAACAGAAAGTTCTTTGGTCCCGAATGAACACAGAAGGGGAGTAATCACCTTTGCTGGGAGCTATCCACTTGGATTCCCTGAGGAGTCAGACTTTCTGCTGAGGTTTGAAGGCAAGTAGAATTGATCAGAATAAAGGTTCCAGGTAGACTCTTCAGGTTGGAAGGAATGGAAGGTTGTACAGCATGCAGATACAAAATATTATGGTAGTGTGGCTAGTACATGATTAATGTGGGATGCCCTTCTGTGTGCTGTAAATATGGTAATAAAGAAGCTACTTTGGTCTATGATGGGGCAGAATATAGCTAGGTGGGAAATCCAAGCAGATACAGGGAGAAAGAAGACAGGATTGGAGACACCAACAGCCACCGTAGAAGGTAAATGTGAGGTAACAAGCCATGAGCCTCATGGTAAAATATAAACTAATAGAAATGGGCTAATTTAAGTTTTAAGAGCTAGTTAACAATGAGCCTGAGCTAATAGGTCAAACAGTATGTAATTATATTAAACCTGTAAGTGGTTATTTTAAAAGCGACTGTGAGAGCAGATAGGACAAGAAGCATGATAACATAGCTGACTGGAAGGTGAGAAGATAGAGTCTCCATGGTGCTTTGGAACTCTGCTGGGGACAAGGGATGTGATCACACAAGACTCAGAAGAGTCAAGCAGCCACAGACATCAGAGAGGGCCAATGTAAGGGCAGTGGAGAGGTTGGGCAGGAGGAGGGTAAGACACTTGGCAGGTGTGTTCTACAGCCTTGTAGCCTGCCCTTGAAGAAGGAGGATCCAAACCCTTTGGACCCACTGCATCTTATTCCAACCAAAGAGGGTTCTCCCAAGACACTGAAAATTCCCCTTCCCAACATTATGGCCTGAAAAACCACCACAGTATTCTCCTAAGTGTCTCTTCTCTCCTGAAACATCACAGAATAGGATCCACCCATTCAAAGGGACAACTGAGGCCACGCAATCTCTTCTACAGAGAATTAGTGAAGCTATGTTGAATTTTCACATAAGAGCAAAGCCCTGGAGTACAATAGGAATGGCATCAATAGACAGCCCACACAGATGGATGGCTGCCCACTGTGCAGCTGGTCTGAGGGCTGTTTCATCTCCACCCAGTATTTGGAAAGAATGGTGCTTGCTCACCCCATGACACCCTCTTCTATAGCCTTCTTAATTCCTTTAGGTGAAAGGGAAGGGAATGTGTTCCAGATTTCTGCAGGAAGAAATCAAGATAGAGAAGTGCTATGCCCAAGGACACGGAGTTTATAAGTGTCTAAACAAAGCTGCAGATCCAGTTCTGATTCTCACACCCTTCCTAAGTGGTGGGACTCTGAAGCCGTAAGGAAAGTCAGGCAGGAGATAAGCCAGCCCAGCCTCAGTACTGGAGATACTTCAGAGCTGGTCGGGATATTTACTGAGAATCTAGGATTGGTTCCATTGTACATTGCTGTGACTTCTTGGACACATGTAAATCCAACATCATCTTTTAAACTGGGGACTCCGGGACTGGGCATGCAGCTTAGTTGTAGAGGTTGCCTAGCATGCACAAGGCACCGTACAAAATGAATTGCTGATACATGCCTATAAACCCAGCACTCAGGAGGTGGATGCAAGTGAATTGGGGGTTAAAGTTCATCTTTAGCTGTGTATCAAGATCAAGGTCTGTAGTACGAATAATAAAACTCCAGGGACAGATATTGGGGTTCAACCTAAAGATCAGAAGAGCAACTACCAAGGCTCAGACAAACAGAGAGGCGATCCTGCAGTACTCTCCACTAACCTCAGACTCCACACTCCCTGAGTTCCTGTCTCTTCCCCTTTATGTTCCACTCTCCCTTGGAGCTGTTGTAGTAGAGAGACTTTATCTTGACAAGTGTAAGGAATCCTAATGTAGATATGAGGTGAGGTCTAAGCATCATATAGGCTTGGATGATTGTTTCTGCCCAGAAAAGCAAAGGTTCTCCTACATGATTCCTGGAATACAATTCTCCTTAATTCCCTAAAATACAGATTCCATTTGAGTGGAGGCCATGCTTGCTCCCACTATGTCTTTTTTCCAGCTCCCAGAACTTAGGCCAACTCATAAGCCCAACAGCGGCGTTCACACTTGTGAACAGGGGTGTAAGACTGAGCTTAGCATCTGAGCCTCTTGAGTAGCTGGAGTTCTGGAGTAGCATCCTCCCTACTGCTTTTTACTTATTTTTACCAAATAAGCCAGCCAAGTTAAATAATCTGAAGGGATAGATGATTTAAACTCTTAATATAAAGATCTACACAGTCACGTCACAAAGGGTATGAATATTGACATGAGTGATGTAAGGATATGGGAGAAATGAGTTTATAGGAAGAAATGCAAGATGAGAATTTAGATGACTCCAAACAGCTAAATACGGCTTTATTAGATGCTGGAATTGTGGTATCCCTAGTTTAGTTCAAGCCATGCTAAAGGCACAGGAACTAGTCACTCAATGACCAGAGTTCAGGAGAATCCCTATTACCTGCTTCAAGGTTTTTGTAGTTAAGGACAGGGAAGGGAATGGGAGAATCGTTAGGGGCAGAATGAAGCAATTAATTGTTTTTCTTAAATAAGCTGGTTTTGAAACAGCCAGGTTCGTTGTCGCTTTTTTGATTTGGGGTCATCTGCATTGCTTCTGCAAACCCTTACATAGTTGAGCAACCTGGGCTCAGTTTATGGCCTTGGCTTTTGAGAAGGAAGGGTTCTTTTTGGTGGGAAGCCCGAGCCATTTTTGCAACCAACCACTCTAGTCTCTCTCATAGACAATCATAGGTTGTATCGGGACTATGGCAAAGACCCAAATCAAAGCCAGGCTTTGAAATGTTAGAGTTCTGGCCAGGAAATGGAGTTAAAGGGCTGTTAAATGGAGGTATGGATAGAGGTTTAAGGATGCGGTAGACTGAAGGTTTATAGCAAATGTAGTGGGAGGAGTCTATGGCTTGGAGACCAAAAGTTCCATGAAAGTGAAGACCATAATTGCTCATTAGTGTGTGCTTTCTTTATACCAGAGTGGGTGCTCTCTGAATACGGTAAGTGAGCGTATGTGGGGGGCACATGGTTCTCTGTGTGTCTGAATGAGTGGGTGCTCACAGTGATGGTTGAAATAGGGAGCATCTTTCAGTTTGGAAGGCTGGTTAAGAATGTAGGCTTTGGGACCTTAGGTGTTTTAGCTTAAATGTCACCTCTGCTACTTTTTAAGCATAAGGTTTTACTTAATATTTTTGACCTTCAGTATGGCAGTGTAGGAAGGGGAGCTCATAAGTGGGTCCTCCGAAGTTCCCTTTAAAGTATAAATGAGGTAGCATAAATACATTCTGTAGCCCAGTGCTTGGCATCAAAAGTTCTCAAACACTGGAAACCTCAGGTTAGCAGTGGGATGTGGGAAGGAAGGACGTCTGTCCTGGGAGTAAATGTAACAGAAACTGAATTCTGCAAGGAAAGCTGACCCCTCTGTGCTTGGACAGCAGAGTTAATTTGGCATGATGCTTGTGCAACAATCAAAGACAACAGGGCGGTATTGGTAGAACAGCAGCTTTTGCTGTTCTGCACCCCAGCTGCTCAGGTTCCCATTCAGTACCTCACAGGGCCATTTGTTTTCATGATTTTCCAGCTCTGGACCTTTGAGAAAGAGTGAAGATCAGTACTGGTTGGGGGTGGAAAACTGAGAAATCAGCCGGAGGTTTGCAGGTGAAATATTTATTACCTTTCTGTGTTTGGACGAAGGGTGGTGTTGCGCCCACGACTGGGGAACACCTGCTTGGCACCAACCAATCAGCACTGACTAATTCCCATGCTAATGTATCCCATGACAATGGAATGTCTTGGCAAGATAGGTTTCTAATGATCTGTTTTGACTGTTGATTTGTTTGGTTTTTGATACTATGCAACCTACAACCTTCCTCTAACCCACGCCTGTAAGGGCAGTTGCCAGCCCGTGTCTGGTTGTGCACCCATCACAGGTACCTCTGGTAATGGGCTTCAATTATCCATTGCTTTATCACAAGCCACGCCAACATTGAGGGGCTTCAAATAACTAGCAGTTACCCATTTGTTAGTAAACTATCCCAGACTCAACTGGGCAGTCCTGCTCCCTCATATGGCTTAAGGCATCTGGGGGCTCCATTAGAACTAGAACTCTAACACGGCTCCATTCACACATACAGTGACTCAGAGCACTGCTTGGACCATCTAGCGCTCAACAGTTTCTCCAGCATGGGACCAGGCCTCTTGACGTACGGTATGGGACCCTTCTAGAAGAGTGAGAGCTTTCTGGTTTCCCGAGCTCTAGACCTCCAGACAAGCACAGGGATGCTCCTTCCATCTTCCATCATCAAAGGAACTCCTAAGGAAGCGTTGATTGAAGGGACCCAGACTTCACAACCCTATGGGAGAAGTGGTTGCGAAAAATTATCAGTGGTCTTGTGGATTAGTTACTTTCGGTTGCTGTGACAAAATGCTGGACAAGAAAATAACTAAAGAAAAGAAGTAAGTTGTTTTGTTTTGGTTTGGTTCACAGTTTCAGTCCATCATGGCAGGGGAAGCATGGTGGTTAGGCAGCGGGTCACAGGACAGGAAGGAAGCAGAGGGAAAGGAATGCTGTCATTTTCTTTTCAGCCCAGGACCCCAGCACATAAGATGGTGCTCCTCACACTCAGGCTGGCTCTTTGCTCTGGTACTAGATTCAGTCAGATTGAAAACATAGGTGAGGTCTCACCCTTTGTCAGCGCAGAGGCCATCTTGGTTCTCCTCAGCTCCATCTCTCTTCGACAAGGCTGGTGCTGCCTTTAACACAATTTCACTGATGGGTTCTGGATCACTTGTTGTGCCTTGGAGGACCTCACTTTTTTGGGAAATCACAGCATCTCTGCATTTTTTTTTTCATTTGCAAAGGATTAAGTGGAAGCTATTTTATGAAAGTCACAGTGACAGACAGTGGTGACGGAAGAGCGGCATTGAACTGGGGTCTACACCTCACTTCCCCATCCACTCTTCTTGGAAATTTCTCCATCAGCTTCCTGGGAAAGACTGAAATAAATGGAACACAAAGGTGGAGTCCCAGAAACGGTCTCTGCAGGTAGAAGAGAGCATGCTATGAATGAGCCTTCTTGTCTTCTGTTGAGGCTTTGTGTGGATGTAGCCAGTGGTCTGTGAACCTGGTCTATGAAGAGTTGAGAGTGGCTACAGTGGCCCCGGATGACTGTATTGCCAGCCTCATCCTGGGATGGGAGGGTGTATCCAGGTGACTGTGGTGTAAATAGTAGAAGGGGTCTTGTGTGAGTCTCAGAACCTTCCTGGGTGCTAGTCAGGGTGTTGACCCCTGGGACACTCAGCTTCCTGATGTCTTAAGAAACAAAGGTCGATTCACACAGATATTCGTCTCCACGTCAGCAACCAGGTGGACCTTTAGTGTCATTTTCCATGTCCAGCTTCCTGTGTGACCAAAGCTCCCCAAGGCTTTCGAATGGGGAAAAGCTAAACAACTAAGATGGCCCAGAAGGATTGGAAGTCTCAGCTGGCAGAACACTGTGGCTGAGTGAGGTTCCAGTCAGGACTCCAAGACACATCCAAAGATCCCACTCCTTCCAGTTAGACAAATCAATTCACTAAAAGACCACATATTCTGGGGAATCCCCAAGCGGAAGGGGGTAGAGAAACAAACACAGGATCTCCATTCTTCTCCCCCTCCAAATCCCCTTCTAACTCCAAGGGGGCTGGGGTTCTGCTGCAGCCACCAGGATTAAAGTGCACCCTCTCCATCGACCCTGTTAGGAGCACTTGACAGCTCTCCACATGGGCTCCTCCCCCCCCCCCCCCCCGTCACCCTCCTCCTGCTGCTGAACCATAACCACAGCCTATTTACGGTCCCAGAGATTAAGGATGGAAATTTGACTTTTTAATTTTATTATTCTTGTTCTTCCTTCCTGCTTCATTAGAACCAAGTTATTGGCCTGAAATACTGTACATAAATGATGCTCCAGGGCCCATCTGGAAGGTGGATTCTCGGGGGATGTAATTATGCTAAGCGAGTCTCACTGGGAACAGCGCAAAAGGATTTAGCTCCTACCTGTGTGTCCTCTGGCACTGCATCCTTCAGTTGTTGCCAGGGGACAGGCTCCTGTCTCTTGAGGCCCTATCCTACTTGGTATGTGTGTGTGTGTGTGTTGTGTGTTTCAATGGTATAGCCACTATCATCCTGAATAAGCCATTGTGTATGTAAAAATGGAGATATAATTTATCACACCTTTGTACATCCTTGAGTTGGAGGTATTCATGACTTGGGGGCAGGGTTAAAGGTCACCATAGATAAAATGCAACTTCAGATAATTGTGGAACTGTGCTGTGTGCCCTCCATGTGGAGTCAGAGTTTGATCTTCTTTGCTCTGGTGATTGGGCTGGGAAGGAACCTGGCTGTGGAGGTAGGCGTGTGCCCTTGATTCCAGTCAAGGTTGAGGCCTCAGAAGGCATAAATCCAAGATGCACAGTGCGCCCAAGCCTTTGCCCTCATTTGCAAGAGGCTTCTCACTCCTGGAAGCCTTCTTTCTCCTCGGTGAAAGGAAAGTAATCACCCTCAGCCCTTATCTCAGAAGAGTGCGTGAAAGTGTTTTGTAGTCATTCAAATAAACATTGTTCCTCTGCTCCTCTGTGCCACTGGGCACGTGGATTAACTGAGTTCTCACCCTTCAGAGAGCACAGCCTTGCAAACTTTAGGTTATCCAGCATTAAACACATGCAAAAAATCCATATATTTGGTATATTTAAGAATTGTAGACCAGGAACAAAATACCTATGAAGTCAACATGCCTTGGCGTATGTGTCATCTGGTCTAAGACCTCACACGGGCCACCCCTTCACACCACATGTTCCCTCTCCTGCCCTCCGCATGCCAACCCCAGCTCCTTTCTTATTCTGCACCCTTGTTATGGGGCATTGGCTTAGCCCTGACAATACTGCCTCTTATTACATACTTCTTGGATAACCTTTCTGAAATAAGGCATGGGCTAAAGTATGGCAGCTATCTAGATAGTACAGTCATCCTCAGTCCATAGTTGAGGCAGTGCAGTAAGAAGCCATGACCATAGATAAGTCATGGTCATGGGTCATGGGTCATGAAAGACAGTGTCTCCAGCCTCCTAGGGGCCCCCACCACACCTCATCACCAGTTCCTGACCTCTTCTCTAAGGTTCTGGTCTCTGTCCAAGCTCACAGATGCATCTTTATATAATTTTAAACTGCATGTGGAATTATATGCTATGTATTCTTTATGTTCAGTGTGAGTAGCCTCACATTGGTATGAATCCCCCAGGTTGATATGTGTGACCACATTCACTGTCATTGCTGTATAGTATTCTGAAATATAGACAAATCGATACTTGTAAATGCTAGAAACATTTATGCTGCTTCCAATTTGAGGCCATTGTGACGAGATCGGTTGCATACTTTTTGCTTATATCTTTAGAAGGGCTTTTTTGCACTCTGGCTGGCATCAATGAACGGCACGCTAAGCATATACATGGTACATGTTGTCTTCAGTTTTGGCAAAGTCGCCACTCTGACAATCAAGGTAGTTTATAGCTATTCAAAACATCCATGTGCCCTTGTTGAATTCCTTCCTCCTGTCCTCTTTACAGCCCAGCTCTGCCTCCAATCAACATTAGCCCGCTTCTGTCAGTATATTCTAACTTTACTTTTCTAGTTATTACCAGCATGATAAAGTATGGCTGTACTCTCTTTAGTCTGAATTCTTTTGGTCAACATAATTGTAGCCTCTGTGCATGTTTGGCTTTTTTCCTGTTTGGTAGTATTCCATTTTCTGCACATCCTGTGGTTTATCATTCCTCCATTGACTGATGCTATGTTATTTCCAATCTGCAACTCCTACAAACAAAGCTGTTATGAACAGCCACATTTAATCTTTTAGGAAACTACTTGTTCATTTTTATCATGTAAATATGTAAGGGTCAAATGGCTGTGTCAGATAATAGGCAAGGTTTAAATTTTTAAGGAATGGCTCTGTTGATTTCCCGTGGTCACACCACTTACACAGCTGGCTTCTGGATACTTAACCAAATGCACCATCGCCTTCTTGATTAAACAAGAGTGCAAGCGCTCTGCACTTTTGCTTTACAATTTCCTAATGGCTGATTAGTGCTGAGCATATTCTCATCACTCCTGATGAACCTTCAGAGATGTTTCTGTTTGGGATGTAACTTCCAGGAGGACAAATTCTTTGTGTTGATGTTCCACCAGCTTATGTTGCAAGGGCGACTTCAGAGTGAGTGATGCAGAAGGTAAGAGGTTATGGTACAAAGGACTTCTAATGTCCTTGCTCAGGTCCCTGTATCTGCATCCCGACTAAACTACAAGCCTGGGAAGCAGTGACATGAACATTGCAACTCTGTTTTTACCTTATGACCCCACACCAAGTGCCAACCATGTTGGGAGTGGAGGAGAGATAGCCTTGTTGGATAGTCACCTCTGTGCTAGGTCTGTACACTCATTCACTTCCAGTGACAGATATGGGGACAGAGACAAACCCATGTTACAGATAATTGACAGAAGGTCTGGGAAAAACCCATTTTCCCAAATTCTCGGAGCTCCCATTCAGGAGAGATAGAACTTATCACAAGTTTAAGGCTAACAGTCCCGTGTTTCTATTCCATGCTCTGTCTCCTTGGATCACACCACCTCCCAGGTGCTCCAGAAGACATATCTGAGTGACTGTACAGAAACGCCTTGGAGAACCATGCTAAGGGGCTCTTGTCAAGAGCTGTTGGCTGGGTGCTCAGAGCCTCTCCTGGGCTCACCAACTAGTCCCTTCTCCACCCCTGACCTGACATGGTTGCCATAGGGTTTCAATAGTTGTGTTTAGAAATTCCGTACACCTTTGCCAAGCCCCTTCTTCTGGGCTGATGGCCTCCTCTCCCTCTTCAGGGCATTGCCAGCTCCTCTGCTCCCGTTTGTCTTCCTCTCTAGGGCCCTCGCTTTGTGCTCCACAAGGCGCAGGCCTCTTTGGTTTGTGGTTGGAGAGGCGTATACTTGCCTGCTTCCCTGTACACCTGGATGCCTCTTAGGAATGACAGCTTTGGAATCTCAGCACCGCCTTGTAGGGCTTGCATGACCTGTACAGACTACTAAATATCGCTGGTGTTCTGCTGCATCACCCGTAAACAGGTGAACATAGTGGCAGCTTGGACAGCTAGGGGAACGGCATGACGGGCAGCTAACTAGTTAACTCTTGCTGTGTTTTCTTGCCAATGTTGCGTTAGATGGTTCACCCTTAAGCTTATGTGCTTCAGAGGTGACAGAAAGTGCTTAATCCCTAAAGAATATGAGGTAGAGGTGGGATAGCAGGAAACTGGAAGTCACCCCCCAAAGCACTTCCAGGGGCATAGCTGTTGTCTGCAGCACCGGGCACCGGGGAGAATTCCGTCAGCGAAAGGTCACAGTAGCTGCTCTGTCGCTGGGGTTTCTAGTAAGTCACACTCTCCGATCTAAGCTTGTGTCCATCTGGGCAATGGGTAAATGGACACCATATCAGCTGACTTGCTGGCTGGTACCCTGTGTGTTGTCACCAGTGCAGACTTGTTACTGCTTATGTGAACTTGGCAGGGATGCCTTCAGTCCCTCTGATGCCCAGTGGTTATGTTTAATAAGATGATCAGACTTACCTGGCAGCGTTTGTTTTTTTGAGGTCTCTGTCTTCTTAGGTTGCTTTGAAAATACCATGTAGGCCAGGAGGGGAAACAGCAGACTTTGTTATCACAGTTCCAAAGGCGGAAAATCTCTAACCAGGTACCAGCTGGTTCATATCCTGCTGTGAACTCTCTTCCTGCTGACAAATGGCCACCTCCTTACTGTGTCCTATTGTGGAGAGGGAGGAAAGGGTTCCTTGTGTCCTTTCTTATAAGGTCACAGTTTTATGAATGCAAAATGGGGACTTTTATGAATATGATAGAGGAAACGGGAAGGGGGGATGAGAAAGGGTAATAGAGGTTTGGTGGTAATGTCACCAACCTGTAATATGAGAGTGTGAAAGCCATAACTGAATTCCCAACTTCCTACAGTTAACATATGCTAATAGAAAACATAGCTGGGCCTGGCATCATAGGCCTGTAAGCTCAGCTCTGCAGGAGGTTCAAACAGAAAGGTCCTAAAGTTCAAGACCAATTTCGGCTACAGAGGAAATTAAAGGCCAACCTGGGAGACTTACCAAGATTTCAGCTGAAAACAAAACAAACCAAACATGGTTATTTGTTTGGTGCACTGGGGAGATAGCTCTATCAGCAAAGCTCTCTCTGTCCACACACGGGAGATCCTGAGTTTGTGTCACTAGTACTCCTGTTCATGCCAGGCCCGTGTCTGTAACCCAGCACCAAAGAGACTGGCACCCATGTGCAAACCAGGCCCGTGTCTGTAACCCAGCCCTAAGGCAGACAGGCAGATCAATGGAGCTTGTTGACCAGTCCAGTCTAGTTGGTTCTGTGGGCTCCAGGGTCGGGGAGAGACCTGGTCTCAGAAAATAAGGTGAAAGGCTGGAGAAGTGGTTCTTTGGGTAAGAGGTTCGCTCTGTGAACGTGAGGGTCAGAAGGAGAAGTGGAGTCTGTAGTACCCATATTTACAAAAAAGAAAAAAAAAAGGCACAGACACATGGGCATGCCTGTAACCTCGGCACTGGGGACTTGGGACAGACTGACAGACAAATCCCAGGGGTTTGCCAACCTAGTCAACACAGTCAGTTTCAGGTTCAGTGAGAGACCCTGTCTCTAGGGAAGATACCCAATGTCCTTCTCCGACCTTCATAGGTGTGCTCACTCACAAGCACACAGGTACACACACACACACACACACACACACACACACACACACACACACGGAGCGGGTGGGGCAGAGGGAACAAAAGAAAGCACTCACCATCAACGCTGGCCTCTTCATGCACACACAGGACTGAACCTCCTCGTGTACATATACAGAAAATAAGGATTGGTGCTATAGCTTAGTGAGAGAGGACTTGCCTCGCAGGCATAAAGCCCTAAGTTCTATTCCCAGTATGACAGAAACAGGAAGCATACACAGGGCCCAGTCCTATGGGATTAAAGTTCCTTTCTTATATCACCCAACTTAAGCTAGCTACAGAAAGAAGACCACGGTCTGCAGGTGCAGTTATACAGGGATTAGGATTTCAACAAATGAAAGAGGGGAGTAGGAGTCTACCCAGAGCAAGGGATTGAAGTCAGAGTATCTACAAATACACTGCACCAAGATGCACGTTGTCCCTGTGGTAGGAAACTTCCAGGCGTGCTCATTGAGGAACAGTGACGAGAACTGAGCAGCCAGGGCTATGTCAGAGACGGTGGGAGTTTCAGAAAGACGCAGGCTGACAAGACTGCTCTGTGCAGGATGAGGGAGGGGCAGTTGTGAAGACTGAAGTGGGAGGTAATTTCCCTCCAGGGAGACGACTGCATGTATTTGCTGTGGATCTCTGTTTATCTCCAGGAACTTGTAGGAGCCATTTCTCATCTGCACCTAAGTGCTTCCCAACGTGTCTGTGACTATAGATGGCTTAGCCTATGAAGCTCTGGGGACAGGACGCAGGTGGGCAGATGTGGAGTATGGAAATGAGAGAGTCCCTATGTTATTAAGGGAGGAAATCCATAGCTGGTAGTGGAAGTCTGTGAAGCGGGGTTGACTCAAAAGCAACACCCCACACGCTAAACAGACCCTACGTTCCTTGTGTCAGCCATAGCAACCGGCAGAGTTCCTAGACTAACGTGAATTCTCCAGATGAGTTTTCTGGAAAAAGTAATCTTTCCTAGAGGCACGGATTTGGCATCAGAAAGAAGACAGTGCCAAGCTTCAGGTCCTGCTCGTGAACAGGACCAGGGCCACCGTTGCCTCCCCCACAGATGCCAAGTGAGTTACAAAGAGTTCTCAGCCTCTCCGGAGGTGCTACAGGGCTATTGGGTGCTATTGAATTTGGCATCCTTGGCCCACTGTCTAGACACTGGTCCATTCTTTTCAGGCTGTGTAAACTCACCCAGAATTCCATTTTGTCCTGCCTTCCCGGACTGTTTGCAGGGTAGAAGTTCTGAGGAGTGTAGAGGATATAGTTAAGTAGGGAAAGCTATTGCTATCCCCATTTTAGAGGCGAAGACACAGTATCAGGAGACGCGCATCATGTGCTCAAATCTGCACCTCCTTTTGGGAACCGCAGCCTAGCATGGCTCTGCTGTGAATAAAGAAAAATCTTAGATTCTAGAACCACTGTAGTACGTAGCTCTAGTGTGTATGTGTGTGTGTGTGTGGGGGGTGACCCCAAGCCTCTGCAGTACAGTGCAGGCAGTACAGGAAAGAGATGACAACAGTGTACAAAACATACCACAACGATCATGGTAGGTGGGTGAACAACAGCTGTGGACTCTCTACTTGTGACTCTCCAAATCCTGCACTTTCTACATTATTCCGTGACGTGGGAACCAGGCAGGACTCCTGCAGTGAAGGAGTTTTCAAAACACAAAAGTAATATCTGAACTGAGACCTGAAGGGCCAGTCCTGTTGGTTTCAAGAGCGTTCCGGTGAGAGCTTGCATCGGTCCAGGGAGGAAAAGCCAACTTCTGAGGAAGTGAACCTACTTGTAGTCACGTAACCAGCCAAGGATACCCTCAGAAGGACCAATGATGGGGTCGGGAGGAAATGCATGTGTGTGTGAGAGGGTTGCACGGATGAGTACATGTTCCCAGGGCCATGCATGATCTTTCATTCATAACTTCATTTCCTTGAGAGTGTCCCTCACTGAACCTGGGACTCACCTTTTTTATTTTTTATTCTTGCTAGGCTGGCAAAGCCTCAGGATCTCCCTGGCCACCTCTTCACCTCTCCACCCCCTCCGCACCTCCCCACCTCCTATCCCACTCCCCTGTTATAACTCTGAGGTTTGCAGAAACAGATAGCTACACACCCACGCTGGGGGGAAACCAAGTTCAGGCCCCTATGCTTGTATAGTAAGCATTCCTAATCCCATGAACGATCTCTCCATGGCCCGAGGCCAGTGAATTCCAAAGACCACAAAAGCTAACAGTGCTTTTAAAGAACAAATTCAGGGGGAGTTTTGGAGATGTGATATTTGTAACTGGGTTGGCCAGGGTGGGGGAAGACAGGAAATCGGGGGTGGGTGCAGAATCCGAAACCACCCATTGTTTTCTGGGGTCCTCATTTTTCTTATGTCTGCGCTCTTGTTTTTGTCAGCACTAGACATTGTTAATATTTTCGGAAGTCTCATTAATATTTCATCCGAGTACTTTCGTTTTCTCCTTAAACAAGTATTTAGAGTGGGTTGCCGCATCCCTGGGTAATTTTATTAAATCTAAAGGCCAATTTCTTTTTACAACAGCTGACTGCTTTGGTTTTAAGAGGAAAATCAATAGGAAGAAAGAGTTTGCTGAAGCAGACGGTTGCTCCATAGCAAGTGTCCGGGAATTTATCTATCCATTTTCAAACGGGTGAGCCGCTCCAACTGTAAAAATAATCTCCTCTTGTGTGCATATAGTAAATGAGGATCTGTTTAAATTGGAGGAGAAGAGCATCAAGCAACTTCTTCTCAAAGGCAAGTCTTTGAGAACACGCTCTAGTTTAGTCTGCTCAGGTGCAGGCAGAAGTCAAGCAGGAACAAGACTGAGCTCTCCCACCTAGGCAGGACTCCCAGCTCAGCCGCCAGCTCGGAGTGCAACCTGCAGCCTGGCTTAGCTGCTCCCTGAGGTTGGATCCACCTCCTGCTTTAGGGGAGCTGATGAGTAAGAGAGGAACTTGGCCTAGAGGATGCAGAAGAGACAAAAGGCTCAAATGAGCATAGCATTTCTATTCAGTTCAAAACAGCAGAATGAGCAACACTGAGATTAATTAAAAAGAACCACTTTTACTGAGTTAACTGTAAGTAGAAAAACAATGAAATGATTGTTTGGGGGAACCTTTCCGACTTAAGATGGAAAACAAACCCAGGACAACAGTGAGATTCTCCTGGCTCCCTCAGCTGATGTGGGGGTGAAGCTCCCAAGGTTGGGTGAGGTGCTTTTCTCCCCTTCATTTTCCAGACAGAGCATGGATCATCTATGTGGGCCATGCCTGTCTGGTGCTCCCCAAACCACCAGGCATTTCCTGAAGCTAAATTAACTTCATGCATGGCTGGCAGCTTCACCTTCCCACTGCTGCAGGGCTCCTGACTCTCATTAAGCCTTCAGGGCAGGTATGCTGCCATCCATACCCTGACACCAAGTCCAGGGTGAAGGTGACAGAGACAGGAGCTCCACGCAGCACTACCTTCTGCAGAAAAAATACCAGCGAAGTGTCACCACAAGTCTCCACACCCCGTGACAAGCTAAGAAGTAAACAGCTGCCTTTTGCAAAGTCCTCCCAGTGTCTTGAGCCCTCCAACATTAATGTCTCCTAAGGGAGAGCAACCCTGTCCTATCCATTTTGTGGGTGAGGAAAATAAGGCTGGCATTCGAAGCTACTTAGAGTTATACCACTCAGGACAGTGACGTGATCCTTGTAAGTATAGTATTAGCATTGTATAGCCTGTCTGGTTTTCTACTCGACACTGATATGTAATCTCACTTGACCCTCATTTTGTTCACATGAGGGCAAGATGTCTGTGTTTGTGTGTGTGTGTGTGTGTGTGTGTGTGGTGTTGCTCTTGTCGGGGTGTGCACATGTGTGTGCTGATGTGCACATACATGTGAAAGCTAGAGATCAACACTGAAAGGCTGTCAGTTCTCTCCCCCTTATATTTTGAGACAGGGTCTCTCACTGAACCTAGAGCCCACCCATTGTGCTAGGCTGGCCAGCCAATGAGCTCCAGGTACCCTCCTATCTTCACCTTCCCAGCACTGGGGTTCCAGGCACCATGCACAGTATCACTTTGGGGGCATATGCCACGTGGAGACGTACCCAACTTTTTGCATAAGTGCTGGGGATCTGAACGCAGAGTCTCATGTTTACATGTCAGATTGAGCCATTTTCCCAGCCTGAAGGCAGAATTTTTATCTCTGTGTTCTTAATATGAAAACCAAGACTCAGAGAGGGTAAGTGATGTGCCTGAGGCCAGAATGAAAGAATGAGCAAGTCAGATTCATCATTCAAATTCGGCTGGGCCTCCCACCACATTGGCTGCATCCAGTCTGATTACAGTTAATTGTGGGAAACAGAGATTATTGAAAGAAAAGACATTTTCCTACAAGGAGTTCGGAATGGAGGGCACACTAGAGCCATCCTAACCAGGATGAGCTTTTCATCCGAGGCTCTAGCTGAGAGTGGGGCAGAGCGTCCACATACTTGCGGGTACCTACGTGCAAAGGCCTCGATTAGAGTGACAAGGCTATTATTACCGTGCACGAGAAAGGACCACAATTTTTTACTAATAAAAAGAGAGGAAAGGGGGAGGTGCACAGGCCTGTCTGAAAGAAACATGGTGTAAGAGAATGTGGGGGGGGGCATGCTCACTTTTTAAATGTAGTTCAGTGCATGTATATAGGGGCTTACATATAGCCAATGTAGGCATGCGTATAGATTACGAGACGACGCTGCACATGCGCATAGATTACGGAGTAAGGCCCTAGGGTGACTAGGCATGTTGCCTAGATGCTGATGGCACATGCACGGCCCTGATACACACACACACACACACACACACACACACACACACACACACATCCCACCCCCGCAGAAATGCTAACACCTAGGGTGACTAAGCATTTAAGCATTTTACCTTAATGCTGATGGCCGTGGGACCCTGAATAGGATGGAAATGACAACAAAGGCTGTCTAGGGAAATTGTCATTGGTGGTGTGTCTGAGGGGAGTGTCACTTCCTGATGCCCAGATCTCTGATAGGGCAAGTGCTCTGTAAATGCTCATGGAATTCATCTGATCCTTGGGAGATTCTGTGGTGTAGGAGCAGTGGATAAGTCCTAAGAGCTTGCTGTGCAGATGCGAGGATCTGAGTTCTAATTCCCAGTATCTGTACAAAAAGTTGGGCAGTACCATGCATGCCTGTAAACCTAAGTGCTGGGGTACCAGGGACAGGGACAGGAGTCTGGTTTGTAGTTGCCAGTTAGCTCTGAGTTCAGTGAGAGCTCCTAGCCCAATGTTGTACGGTGAAGAATAAGAACCATAGACAGGGCAACCTGATGTCTTCCTCTGGCTTCCAGAAGCCCGTGCATGTATGCAGGTGCGCTTGCACGCACGGACACACAGCAGTGCTTCTACGTTTTTCAAGTATGTTTTCAGGGCAGCGGCTTGCTCAGAAACCATCAACCCATTTTTCCACTTCTTAGATGAAGACTCATAGTCCCAGAGACAGATAGGCACGGGCCTTGGATCCACTCGGAGCAGAACAGGGACCAGGAGCTGGGGCTGTGCCTTTGTTAAGTGTAAAAAGCCCTTCTCTGGAGCTGTGGGAGAGCCCCATGAGTGCGGAGCATACTGGAGTGAGAACAAAGTACTGCCCACTGGAAGCCGTGGGACACCAGGTTGGCCCACTTGTCACTCAGCAAGCAGAGTGAGCGCATGAAGAACTTGAGGAAAAAGCTTCCCCGTGTAGGTTAAACATGCCACCTCTGCCCAGCCTCATTTGCACTGTACCTTTGTCAGCAGACCTTTAGACAGAACTGGAGCAAGCCACCGTACTTTCCAGGTGCCGAGGAGTCTCAGCCACAAAACAAACTAGTTGGTGGCTCATGCAAGACAGAAAGACACCTGGGGGTTCTGGGGACTTCTGGCGTACACTGATGCTCACACTGCATCAACTTAGGTGATGCCGGCTTCCAGTGGGGGATCTTGGGGTCAGCAGACACTCAACCTGCTAGGCCACAGGCAGTGGAAGCCCAGAGTAGCATCCCTGGCAAATGATGAGTTTCTCTCCCTGCCGCAGCCATCCCTCTTCTGTCAGAGCCCTAATGAGGTTTCAGTGCCAGGAGGCAAGCAAATGGAGAGCAAACAGCCCAAAGTCACTAACGTTACTGACAGTAACTAGGCTGCAAGAGCCCTGCGCTGCCTCTTCTGTTTAAGAGGAACAGAGCTAAGGGGGAGAGCTTTGGGTCTTTTAATTGGGGATGGGGGAGAGGGGAGATTCTCAGGAATCCATCTGTGCCTGCACTAGGGATCTGGAATTAACCCTCTCTGCCTCATTAGCTGCTAAATGCTGAGATTAACAACCAGGGTTGGGAATAGGGGGTTCTAGATGCTATTTCTGTGGGTAGAGACTCTGCAGTGGGGTCCTTGGGAAGTCACAGACACAGCCCCAGGTGCTGAGCAGCTTAGGTTTACTTGATTACCAACTTCCTGCCTCCCAGTTCCTCCTACAGCCCCTGATCTCTGGAGCTCCGTTCTAAACGCCTTGAAGGGCTGGCTTATAGTGAAAGGGTGAGGCAGACCTGGGTTCAAATCCTACTCCCACAAAGTAGAACCAGTTCTGTGTTGTAGTTCCCTTATTTGTGGGGAAGGAACTAGCTGCCTCATGAGGTTTTCATGAGGATTGAATGAGATACCATTTCTATATCATAGAGATACAATGTTGCATCTTAGATGACTTGTGTTCAAACCCAAGTCCATCCCAGCCTTCCCTACTCACACGCTTAACTGCCAAAGAACGGGTGTTTGGAGACTGTCTCAGTTTGTGTGCTGCTCCAAGCAAACACCAGAGACTGGATAATTTGCAAACATCAGAAACACATCTCGCAGTTCAGGGCCTTGAAGGCTGGAAAGTGTGGAAGGCCCAGTGTCTAGCAAGAAAGGGCTAATCTCTGATTCTGAGGCAGTGTCTTCAGGCTACAAATTCTACTAAGGAAAGACCATTGTGTGTCCTCACATGGTGGAAGGCAGAAAGAAGATGAACGGGCAGGGGACCCAAATGCACTCTGTGAGGTTTCTTTGGTATGGGCCTTAACCCTGTTCTCCCAAGAGTCCACATGGCCTAATCCTGTTGAAGGCTACACCTCCTAGAATACAGCATTGACAATACCTGGATTTTGGAGAGGAAACACAAATCACAACTGAGCCTGCTGGCGCTGAGTGTGAGTTTTTGAATCAAAATAGGAGATGTAGGGAGGTAGGAGAGAGGGAGGAATGTAGGGATTTATATTCCGAGAGCAGAGGATTCCTTAGGAAAGAGGAAAGTGGAAGCAGAGGATTGGGAGTGGGAAAGGAGGAGGAATGCCCTAGGGGTGGGCTTGCACTGAGGACTTGTGGTGTGGACAGACAGGTTTACAGCAGAGCTATAAGAACTGACTTTTAACGGTTGGCTTGACACTGTCTGGATTGACTCTCAGATGATGCATTGCCTAGTTCAGATGGACCTGTGAGCTTCTCTGTATGGTATTGCTTTGGCTGTTAATTAGTAGTTGTCCCTACCCAGTGTGGGTGACACCATCTCTCCAGCAGGTGGTCCTGGACTGTATAACAGTTAGGTAAGTAGGAGCCATCAAGATTTGTTTCTCCAGCCTGGTGGTGGCGGCACACGTCTTTAATCCCAGCACTCGGGAGACAGAGGCAGGTGAATCTCTGTGAATTCAAGGCCAGCCTGGTCTACAAGAGCTAGTTCCAAGACAGGCTCTAAAACTACAGCAAAACCCTGTCTTGAAAAATAAAAAAAAAAAAAAAAAGAGTTTCTCCTTGGTTCCTGCTTGAGTTCCTACCCTGACCTCCCTTAATAACAGACGGTGACCCGGAAATGTAAGCCAAATAAACCCTTTCCTCCACTAAGTGGATTCTGCTCAGAGCGTTTTATCACAGCAGCAACAGAAAGGAAAGTATTGAGGAAGAGTTTGAGAAGAAGTGTTTAACGAGGCCATTCATTAGCCATTCCTTTACTTCACGCCATGAGATCATTAAAGATCAGAATAGCATAGGAATTCTGTGGGCTATTCGACTGGGCCTTCTTTCAGGGGACAGCACCAGATCACACGGACTCCAGGTATCGTTGGTAATAATTTAAACCACAATATAGCACAATGCTTGTGACACAGTATACACTAATCAGACACCATGCCTCTGTAGCTTGAGAGCTCAGCAGAGAGGAGACACCTACGTGCAGGGATTTGTGTCTAAGACCCAATTCTGAAAGAACCCGATAATGAAGGGAGGGACAATTGGCATGGAATGGGTCTGTTGTCATTACCGTCTTGGCTGAAGTTGAATGGAATTCTGGGAACATCAAACGAGGAAGAACTAATCAGCTCAAATAGGCTTAGGGCTAGGCACAGCCGAAGTGTGTGTGTGGCGGGGGAGTCTTAGCCATCCAAGCCCCAGGGAAGTGATTCTCAGTCCTGGCTGCGCATTAAAGCCGAATGGAGTGCTTTCAAAAAGACTAACATCTGCTCCCTTCTCAGATCCGTTGAAGTAGCATTTCTGACTCTGGGCATCAATATTTTTATGATGTCCCCAAATGACCTAGCACTATGAAGCTCAGCTGAAGGTGCTGGAAACTCGATTCTGGGGTGCCACCTGTGAAAACACTGGGGTTCTGATCTGGGCTTGGAAAAAAGACCAGAAAGATGTCAGGTCGGGAAGGGTTGGGTTTGCAGGCAACCTGAGTTTCTTTTCTCAGGTAGCACCCTAAGTCTGTAGACCTGCCCCTGACACCGGTGATGCTCTGCTCAGGTCTAGGGGCAGAAGTTCCAGAAGCTGCCTTGAGAACAGAGCCAACAAGTGAGGGGAGGAGTGGGACCTGGTGTAGGTGGACCGGAGCATCAGACCAGATGGTTGAGTACAGATCCAAAGCATGGGCTGTTTAGACTAGGGATTGACCAGTCACAGCCTGATCGAGCTCAGCAAGACATTTTTGAGAAAGGCTGAAATCTGGTACCCATACAAGGATACAGGGCCAGGGGTGATGGGGTGTGAGAGGATGGTCCATGGCTGATGGTGATGGTGATGCTGATGGCAGATGTGGGCACGAATGTGATGGAGGCCATGTCAGCCGGGTGGTGATAATATTATGATTATGCCACCGGGTGGTGGCATTGATGATAGAAGTACTAATGATCATGGTATGCCGTGCAACAGATGACCTTGACGCTCCTGACTTAGGTCATATGCCGATATTCTTTCCATTCCCATAGGTCAGAAGTCCTAGTGAGCCTCACTGGGACCTCTGCCAGGGCCTCTTAATGCTGGAACAAGGCAGGCTCAGTGAGTTTCTGTTCCTTGCTGGGGGACCTGGGAAGAGGCATCTATTTCTTTCAGGTTGTCGGCAGAACTCAATATTAAAGCTATCAGACCGAGATTCCCTTTTCCTAGAAACTGTTAGCTGGGTCTAGTTCAAAGGCCTCTGATATCACAACTTTGTATGTTTTCTGTGTTGCGCCCTCTAGTGATAGCAGGCGGAGTGCTGCTGCCCTCTGACTCCCTTTGCCCCCTCCCCCATCTCTGTCCCATATCTTCTGCCCACGTTATTAGACTGTGCTTCCTGGAGGCCTTAACCTGCAGGATCCCTTTCTTTGTGATGTGTACTGTACATGGGTCCTAGATATTGAGTCACGACCTCTTTGGTGGGAAGAGATATTCTGTGCCAATGATGCTGAGGCAGTGATGGCTTTGTTGGTGGCATATGGGCCCTTTCATTTTGACACAGGCATCCTGAGGTGGGGCTAGGAGGTGGGGGAGGGCGCTGCTGGATCAGGTTCCCATGGGGTCCAGAACAAAGTGTGACAGTCTGCAGGAACAGAACTGGCTATAAGGACTGGGCTGCAGGTAGAGAAACTCACACAGTGCAGGAAGGGATTCAGAATAGGGCCAGACTTGGGCCAGTCCTTCACAGTCCTCTGTCCTCCATCTTGACTGCCCAAGGTTGGGTGTCACCTGTCAATCTCTGCACACCTCCCTCCTCCTTTCCCAGAGGACACTTGCTTTCTGATCTTTCCCCCTGGCTCACAGGGAGAAGATGGCCGGAGGCTGTAGTTGCTGAACACTACTGTCCGGTTAGATATTTATTACCTGACAGAAATTCACAACTCTCACTTTACACGTGAGGAAACTGAGGCACACACAGCTAGTGAGCTGCAAAGCAAAGGTTGAGCCCAGGCTGTCTCTCTCTGCAGCACCGATCATCAGAGCCTGATTCACCAGTAACTGGTAAGGAACACAGGGAAGCTCACTACCTCCTCATCGGAGTGGGACTTCTCCGATCTGGGTTCTGGAGTTAAGTGAAAGGAAGGTGGCTGCCCACAAGATGACTGTCCCTCTGTAACCTGGGCTATGGCTGCATAGCTTTGATTCAGCCTATTTCAGGCAAATTTTCTCAGAATTGAAAACGTGAAGTAAACATTGTGTTTGACTGTAGGTCCTGGGAGAAAAACGGAAGGGAAGTTTAATAAGTCAATGTTGTTTTGTTGTTTCCACAGAAGGCAGGCTCTCTCTCTCTCTCTCTCTCTCTCTCTCTCTCTCTCTCTCTCTCTCTCTCTGTGTGTGTGTGTGTGTGTGTGTGTGTGTCCCTGCCTCTGGCAGCTGCCACTACAAGACTGGCTGCCACTCAGCACAGAGGGCAGGGCTGCTGCTGCCTCCCTAGCTGCAGGCTTCAGTCCAGCATCCGTGACCAAGCCCACCCCCTGCCCGGGATTCAAAGGCCACAGCCCCCAGCATGGCACAGCTAAAAACCACCAGAGGACTGCCTTTTCAAGTGAGGTGGCTCAAATTTGTTGGGGTTGTTTTAAAGGTCTAGAGGCTGTTTCAGAAGACAATCCATTTGTGAATGGTAAGCGAAGCCCCTGCCCTGGGAGTGAATGGGCTGGAGATGTGAGTTTTGTATTTCAATAAAGCAGAGCTCTTGCTATTTCTTTTGATTTTCAAACTTCCCCACAGGGTGGCTAGGCTTGGACCAGAGGATTTTCACACTACTCCCCCAACCCTCACCCAGGCTGTTGAATTGTTTTTTGTTTTGTGAGGAAACTGGAACCTCCAGGCGGAAGTTGGGTTGTTCTGAGGTCACGCTGTTCTGAAAGGGAAGATCCCAGACTGGAGGCTTCTTCTCAGGTCAGGCCACTTCCCTGTGAGGGAAGAAGAGGGGCAAGTGGTCCTTTGAATCTGAGGAATTCAGAGGAAAGGAAAAGGAAAGGATGAGGAGAGGAGGAAGAAGGGCAGAGAGGACTAAAGGGAGGAAGGGAGAAGTCATGGAAGAGAGAGCGGTGAAAAGGAGAGGGGGAAAGTACGTGCTGGCTAGTTTTATGTCAACTTGATACAAGTTAGAGTTCCCTGAAAGGACCCCCAATTGAGAAAATACCTCCATGAGATCCTGCTGTAAGACATTTGCTTAATTAGTGATTGATGGGGGAGGGCCCAGTCCTTGTAAGGCATTTGCTTAATTAGTGATTGATGGGGGAGGGCCCAGTCCTTTGTAGGTGGCCCTGTCCCTTGAATGGTTGATCCTGGCTTCTATAAGAAAGCATGCTGAGCAAGCCATGAGAAGCAAGCCAGGCAGCAGCCACCTTGCATCAGGTTCCTGTCCTGTCCTGACTTTCCTCAGTAGGTAACTACTACCTGAAAGTATAAGCTGAAATAAACCCTTTTCCTCCCCAATTTGCTTTTGGTTATGGTCTTTCTTAGGAACAATAAAAACTCTAAGACCTAGTAGAAGGAAAGGGAGGAGGAGACGAAGGGAAAGGCAAAGGGGAACATGGGTAGAATGGAGG
Source organism: Myodes glareolus (assembly GCF_982192425.1). NCBI lineage: Eukaryota > Metazoa > Chordata > Mammalia > Rodentia > Cricetidae > Myodes > Myodes glareolus. Next base: position 41,378,984 of record NC_142034.1, read on the forward strand.
GGAGAGACGGGGAGGGGAGGGAATGAGGAGAGGAGAAGAGGGGAGTGGAGGTAAAGGAGAATCAACCCACAGAACCCATGGTAGTGGGGATTTCTAATGTGAATTTCACAAATAGAACCAAGGGCTCTTGAATGACAGGAGGGATGTTGTGCAATCAGAATAGACAATGAGAGTTTCAGAAAAGCCACCCCCATCATAACCTCCCAATGCAGAACCTAGATATCGCGTTTGAACCTGAACCCACAACTGAGACTCAGAAGCCTGGCTGAACAAACAGTGATGGCATCTAAAAGTCTGGAAGGCCAAAATGACTAAGCTAAAAATGCTGCCAGAAGTGGTGAAACCATCCAACCATTCAAAACACACAGCTATCAGGTCAACTCTGTCCTGTGGCCTAAAGATCACTGGATTCAGAAATCAGGCAAATTCACCAACCAAAACAGCTCGACTGCTGACGTTAGGCCTTCATGTGCTGGCGGATTCTTCCTTTGGTGGTTGTGTTTTGGTCCAAACGTGGAAGTAGTTACACAATCTGTCATCTAGTCCACAAGCATCCCCACAGCTCCTATCTCATCTTCCCGGAACCTGGGGCTGCTCTGTGCAGATGAAGAACATGGAGAGATAGGCCCAACTGGCCTAGAGGATGCCAGGCCCCTGCAACTGCAGATGGAGCAACTTATGACAGACCGAGCTGGAACATCCCAGTCCGCCAACAGGATCACAGCGCATCGTAAAATCCCAGTTGTTTGAAGCCCCTGTGCTTTGAGATAGTTCACAAGACAGCAGTAAATAACGGAGCAGAGAGATACATTTCAGAGTCTCCTTTGGTTCTGATAAAGTGCTACACTTTGTGATAAATAACTTATGCTCTATAAATTTAGGGAGGCAGGCAAAGCTCTTTCTCTCCCTGTGCCCAGCCATGGACTTACTTAAAAGCAGCATTTTGAATTGGTATAGATTTGCAAAAGAGGTGGGAAACAAAACCCAGAGGACTGGGAAGACAGCTTTGCAGGAGAGTGCTCACCTACCTACACTGGAGTTTAATCCTTCAGAACCCAAGGGGGAGGGGCTTGGTAGCTGCCTATAATCCCAACTCTGCAGAGGAGGAGGCAGACAGGTCCCTGGGTCCTCTGGCCACCCAGTTTCGCTTACTCGAGGAGTTCCAGGCCACTGGGAAACCCTGTTTACCTACTGCCTCCTCAGAAATGTGGCCAATGCCTGAAAAACATTTAAGGCTGCCCTCTGTCCATGACACATAAGTGTGCCTATACATGTGCGTCTACCTACACCTACATGAACTTGCATGTCCTCATTCTCAGAATCATCTTCCACTTGGGCTCTCAGTCCGTTTCCTCCTGGTCAATGCTATTGTAAGTTTCTTCCAGATCTTTGGAGCCAGGATGGACTCTGTTCACCCTTTCTCATCTATAGAACCTATAGCTGTATCCGTATTTCTTTGATATGCATAGCAACTGCTTTGCACCCCCCTCATTAGTCATTATTTCAAGCGCATTAGCATCTGATGGATCCAGCATGGGCAGTTTCGCTGTCTCCAGTCCTGAGAATACTTCTGGCATACTTCCACTTTGTTACCCACTGATGTTGGTTACCTTTCCTAATTTAAAGAGGGATCTAAATTGACTCCCTGACAGGCATGTTTGTTTTGGAACTATAAGAGCTTGTCTTAAGTTACCTTTCCTGCTACTGGAACTCGTGAAAGGGTTTCCTTTGGCCCTCAGTTCAAGGGTGGTAGGGAAATGAAGGTGTTGGGAGCACACTGCATCCACAGCCAGTAAGCAGTGTGGTAACTGCTCCATTTTTGGCAGGTCTTCCCCCCTCAGCGAACCCACTTGAGATAATCTTCCACAATCATGGTCAGAAGCATAGTTCCCAGGTGGTGCTAGACTTTATCAAGGGACAGCTGGGGCTAACCATCACAGGTTGTTGCTTTTTTTCCTGACCACTATAACACACCTCTCTACATAACATTGTCCTGTCTGAGACTCCCAGTACCATGCAGGTTAGTCACATTCTCATCTTACGGAAGGAGAAACTGAGTCCGAAAAAAACTTGAGCACGTGCCAAAGGGCACACAGCTAATAAACCTTTTTTTTTCCAACTTAAATGCATTAGTATTCCACAGGGACCCAAGACATGGACAAACTGAAACCAAAGACACACTAAGAAAACCACATTACAAAGAGATTAGAGAATTCTAATTGTCTCATTCACTGGTTTCTCTGTGGTCATAAAAGGATGGCTGATCTCTAAAATACAAGATTCTGAAATTACAAAGATAAGGGCTTTTGTAGAAATTCCAGCATACCCTTGTGGGGAGGGTAGTAGTGGTGGCCTCTGGGAGCTGGGAAGAGGTTGTTCCACAGCAGAGCCTGCCCCTGGGCCTCATGAAGCTGAGATGAGCCATACATAGCCAGATGGTACCCCAGGGGATCATGCTTAATGTTCCTTGGCCTGGATTTTCCATCTGGGGCTCAATCGTGGGACACTGTTCCTGCTCTGAGACGTGACTGTGAACTAAGGCATTGGTGGGACATCCTGGGATGCCATGGGGGAAGTTGGACTATTCTGTAAGTTTAGAATGGAGTCTGTCTTTCTGCCTCACAGACACGAGGCTGTTACTCCTCATTCCGACCCCAGTTGAAGCTGGAAGGAAAGGATCATTGGATAAAGGAAGTACTAGCTACATGGGCTGGGCCGTGCTTCCACTTGTCTGTCTGTCAAGCCTCACAATGGGTATGGAGAGCTCTCAGCTACATTGCAGGGACAAAGAAGCTGGCTTCATGGGATCTACAGGCCTCCAGAAGTGGAGCAGCTTAGCTGCTGGATTTTCTGGGATCCTGTGTTTGAAACTTCTTGATTGCTGCTTCTTTGACTGTATTCGAAGCTTGGGAGCAAAGCAGGCTGGAGCAGGCAGCTCAGGCTTCTGGCGGAGAGACAGTAAAGCCTGAGAAAAGAAATCCCAGGGTTAGAGCATCCTTCACTCTTTGCCCTGCATTCTCTCCAGGGGGCTAATACAGCATAAGCAGTGAATGTCTTTAGCTCCTAGATTTGGAGCCTAGAGCCGAATGCAAGTCCTAGGAGTGTTGGTAGGTAAGTGGAGAGACGTCACATGATAGTTCAGTACTCAGGCTGGACCACCCACGGTCACACCTGGGCATTTGCCTGTGGTAGCCATGTAAGATATTGGTCAAATTTGATGTTGGTCAATCTCTGTGCCTTGGTTTCTCTGTAAGTAAAGCACAGGCTAAAAACAGCACTCACTTCATGAGGCTACTGAACACATAAATAAGTTAATTTGCATAAAGAGTTGAGAACACTGCCTGGTGCAATAATAAGTACTGGGTAAATGGGAATTGCTTTAATTTTCCCATCAAACTGTCCGAGGCTGTCAGCAATAAAGCCAGACTGGCTCCCAGAGAGGAGGAAAGGAAGGGGGAAGTTGCCCACACAAGTCAGCTCTCCAGAGCTATTTGCTGGAGAATAGGTGTTCTCTCTGCTTTCACCTTGCCAGGAACCTTCTGGTCACAAAGGACCCCATACCTCATCCAGATATGGAAGGTTTCAAGGGTGGAGATCTGGGCTTTTGTCCCCAGGCAGGCAGATGTTTCTGCCTGAGTGTGCTTGCCTACTTTTGTAAGTGGAGAGAGGGCAAAGAAATCAGGTGAAGACTGGGTAAGGAAATGTTGCTTCTGCACTGGGAGATCTGGGTTGGGATAAGGAGATGAGCCAAGAGACCTCTTCAAATCCTGACTGCTGTGGGATAATGCTCTTGTATACTGTAAAGATTTGTCACTCATTGGTTTAACAAAACGTTGATTGGCCAGTAGTCAGGCAGGAAGTTTAGGTGGGGAAACCAGACTAGGAGAATTCTGGGAGGAAGAAAGACAGAGAGATGCAATTGCCAGGCAGAAGCAAAAGAAGCAAGATGACAATGCAAGAGCTAGTTAATAATGAGCCTAAGCTAATAGGTCAAACCATTTATAATTAATATAATAAGTCTCTGTGTGTTTCTTTGGGACTGAACATCTGTGGGACCAGGCAGGACAGAAGTCTCTGTCTACCCCGACTCCACCAGATAGCAGTACAGCCTAGACAAGGGATTAACCTTTCTTAAAGTCCCAGTTTTCCCTTCTCCCATACAGACATCCCTGTGCCATGAGCAGAATAGCATGGTCTTCCACATTCTAGCCTCAGCACAGCTGAGTTCTCATTCATCAGCCCTTCCTTGTACACCTTCCATGTGTCTGGCACTGTGCTGGGCTCAGAGATGTGGAGAAGAGTAAAACAGACAGCCTTTCCTCCAAAGGGTCCTGTGACTGTGAGTGTAGCCTGTGGGGTGACTTAGACCTAAGGTGGCTTAGAGCTGTGCCAGGGACTGATCTTCCTGACCTCTGCTAGAAGGCAACATGCTGGCGGCACTGTGTGCTTTAGCAGGACCTTTCACCCACCCAACACTGCACAGCATCCAATCTTAGGGACATCAGCATCTTCTCTTCTCCCTATGGACGTGGAGGCTCCGAGCTTCTCCCACCAGGTGACCCTGGAATTTTAGTGCCTGTTGTCACAGACTGTCCCTCCTCCTTTTGCCCAGAGTTCCTAAGCACATCTGATTCCATCAAATCTGATTGCCTCCCTCTTCATCAGGACCCTTGCCCCAGGGGACTGGAGCCAGGCCACATGGTTAGTTATTTCCAGAAGGTTGCTTCCAGAGTTAAGGCAGGGGAGGTATCTCTGGAGCCAGGTGGTGAATGGGGGGGGTAGGGAGGACAGTGCCCTAGGAAAATGGTGCTGCCAGTTGTCATGACAACTGTTGCTAGGTGTCACCAGGAATCCACATTAGAGGTTGGCCTTCCCAGGGGAGGGGAAAAACAATAGCCTTTGAGTGGCACTGTTTCCCTTGGCTGAGCTAGTCTGACCCATCCATCAGTCCTTTCATCCACCCATCCCAGCCATCCACTCAGCCTCTCATCCCTCTATCCATCCACCTGTCCATCCATCTATCCACTGAGTGAGCATTTTTCTAATCCTGTTTACTAGGACTGCTGTGGGTCCTGGGAATTCATGAATAAGTCAGAGCTTGTCCTAAAGAGCTCAAGACAGAAATAGAGGAAAAATGCAAATATATGAAAATTTTGCTGGGCATTTTAGAGGGCTCAGCAGGTTGAGGTCCTTTGAGCCAAGCCTGATGACCTGAATTCAATTCCCAGGACCCCCATGATTGAGGGAGAAAAGCAACGCCTGCAAGCTGTCCTTTGACTTCCAGGGGCAGTAGGAGTGAAGATGCCTGCTATGGGGAGGTGACACAGATATGCACAATGACTGAAGCCGTAGTCCTTGGAGCCAGGAGCATTTGGAGTGTCACTTCACGGTGACTGAGCAGGGGCACTCCGAGTGGGGACACAGGAGCCAGGACAGAGCTTACTGTAAGGGCAGATGCAATGGAAGAGACTAGTTATATAAGGACTAGAAGTGTAGTTAACTTGGCAGTGAGAGGGTCCTTGGGAAGTACTGGAGAGGCTTCTGTGGAGTGGGGAATGGAGGCTGAGGAGCTCCAGGAAGAGTGGAGGTGGATGTTGTTGTATTAGCCTCTCTTCAGGAAGCTCAGCATGAGGGGATGGGGAGGGAGCAGTGTGGGAGAGAAGGGTTCTCCAGTGGAGATCAAGGAGAAGTCATTCAGGTTAGAGTGACAACAGGCCATAGATGGGACGTGCAGAAGTGGCCAGTGTTGCCAGTGACTCAGCTCTGTCGCTATGGGGTTAGTTACTGTGGGCCAGGGGTGCACTTCATGTCTCTGAGATGCCAGCTCATGAAATGTGGAGGGCAGGTTGGGGATCAGGGATGAGGAGGTAACAGTTTCAAAATGGAAGAGTCACAGTGTGTTTCTCTCTGTGTGTCTGGACCTGCATTTCTGTATGTGAGTTTGTATGTGTGTGTGTCCTTCTGTCTGTGAGCTTGCGTGTATCTGTGAATGTGATCACTCCGGGGGTAGGTCGTGGTGGGTCAGGGTAGCAGGAGGATTTCCGGTTTTTCTTACTCCTGACCCTGGTGCACGTGTGTGTATGTGCGCACACGTGTCAATGTGTGTCTGAGAGGATGTGTCTGTGCCTGCTTCTCTGTGTGTTCATGTTTGCCCATGTTTGTCTCTGTGTGGGATGGCAGCATGGAGTGTGTGTCAGAGCTGGAAAGACCTGGAGACTCTTCTCACCACAATCATTCCATTGTTCAAGAGAAATAACCAGCTCTCGGGAAATTCAATTCAAGATGTCAGAGAACAGGGCTGAAGAGAGCTCAGCTGGGAAGCACTTGTTGTCTAAGTGTGAAGATCCGAGTTTGCTTCCCCAGAACCCACATAAAAAAGGCAGGTATGGTACTACGTGATTATAATCTCAGTATCTGGGAGTGAAGGCCATGCATCGCCAGCCAGCCTAGCCTGACTAGTGGGAGATCCTGGCTCTAAACCAGGTGGGCAGGACCTGGGAACAATGTGTTTGTCCTCTGGCCTCCAGATGCATAAATACACATGTGTGTCTACACACACACACACACACATACGATCCCAGAGAACAGAAGAAAGAATCAACTGCTCTGCTCACACACTGGCCTCCAGATGCAGATGGTGTGTGCCCGTTGTGAACACAGTCACGCAGGGCCCAACCCAGACCTTCAGAAAGGGAGGTCACTGGAAGTTTGTGGCTTCTTGGGATCAGAGCTACCTGAATTACACAAACCTTTCCCCATCTTACCTGCGGCCCAGCTCTAAATGAATGGACATTGCCCTGAAGCATTTTGATTTGGCCTAAGAAATTATCTGGATCCTAAGAAACGCTCAGTATAGGGATGGTCAGGAGCCTGGAGGGACAGCACAATGGTTAAGAGCATTGTCTGCTCGCTCATCGAGAGGACCTAGAGTCCCTTCCCATCATTCATACGGTTGCTCACAATTGTCTGTAATTCCAGTTTCAGGGGATCCAATACCCTTTTCCGGTCTTCTTGGATACCACACATGCGTGTTCATTAGGGAAACACACCTTTATACACAGAAAACAATTTTTAAAAACTTTAAAAAGAAAGATGATCAGGTGACCAGGGTCACAATTAACTGGCCGCTGAGCGCTGGCACACGCCCACTCAGGACAGGAATCAAAGCCTACCTGAGGTAAGTCCTCTCCACCAGCTGGTCAGAGCTGGTTGACGCTGGTGTGGCAGTTGCAATTTTACTTCCTCCTGTGTGTCTCATTTTGTCATCTAATTTAGTGACAAATCAAGGTGATTTGTAGGGAGCAAGCCTGTATTTAGTATGACATTCTCATCTGGAATGCTAGCCCTGTGTACACTCTTACTCTTACTCAGTGGATGTCTGTGGAGACAGAACAGAACTATGGGGTAGGGGCCCTGAAAGCCCCAGCCCCAGCCCAATCCCCCAAATCAGATCATTGTTGCTGAGGTTGGAAAGAGCTAACCCATCCACACTCCCCAAGTCTGCTTCTAAATGATCGGCAGCCATGCCCCCTGCTGCAGCTGAAGCCAGCATGTGCTTTGGATAAATGGTACTCACTTCCCTCTGAGCAGCTCCATCTAATAAAAACATAATTATGCCAGGCACGTGATTTAAAAATTTTAAGAGACACGTTTTGAAAACTTAAGAGGAAGGCCTAGAATGAGTTTCAATAATGTATTTTAGTTAACCCAATATAACCAAAATAATATTATCATTTCAACATGCAATCAATTATTAAATTCTTTGCATTCTGCCTAGGAACCTTGATGAATATTTTACACATACAGACTTTCTCAATTTGAACTCACCACATTTTGAGGGATTGGAAGTTATGTGTGTCTGGTGACTTCCATATCAGACAATGCAGTTTGGGGGAGTCTCTGATGTTGGTTCTGAGGTGAAAGCTCTGGGCCTCAGTGTCCCCATCTGTGCAATCACGGTGATAGTCTCCATTCTTTGGATACCCCTGGGGTATTTTCAAGGTCTAGGAAATCAAATAGCATGCTGGATTTTAGAACACTTGTTCTGAGAAATAAGAAAACATGGTGCTACTCTGAGATTCCATCGTACACCTGTCAGAATGGCCAAGACCAAAAACCCCGATGGCAGCTTATGCTGTAGAGAATGTGGGGTAAAGGGAACTCTGCTGCGTTGCTGGTGGAAGTGCAAACGGGTACAGCTGCTTTGGAAACCAGTATGGTGATTTCTCAGAAAATTAGAAAACAAACTACTTTAAGACCCAGAAATACCACTTCAGAAATACAAAGGATGCTCAATTGTACCATGATGACATGTGCTCAGCTATGTTCATAGCAGCATTATTATAATAGCCAGAGAATGGAAACAACCTAAATGCCCTTCTACCAAAGAATGGATAAAGAAAATGTGGTACAGGGAGCACTACACAGTGAAAAAAAAATAATAACATCTTGAAATCTGCAGGCAAATGGATGGATCTAGAAAATATCATATTGAGTGAGGTAATTCAGGCTCAGAAAGACAAATATCATATGTCCTCACTCATAACTGGCTTTTAGACATAAAGCAAAGAAAATCCAGCCTACAATTCACAACCCCAGAGAACCTAGACAACAAAGAGAACCCTAAGAGAGACATGCATGGATCTAATCTACATGGGAAGTAGAAAAAGACAAGATCTCTTGAGCAAATTGGGAGCATGGGGACCATGGGAGAGGGTAGAAGAGGATGGAAGAGGAAGGGAAGGGAGTGGAGACAAATATATAGCTCAATAAAAACAATAATAGAAAACATGGGTACAAACGATCATACTATGTGACAAGTCATCACCCAGCAGGTTTGTTCCATGCACCCCAGGATGGCAACATCTACCTGTACAATCCAGTCTAGAAATCTAAACTCTACATTTCAGACTAACGCCAAGAATGAAGCGTTGGCCAGATGTGCTTCCTACTCAAATGTCTTTTCTGCTGCCCTTCTTTGAGCCCCAGTGTGATAGTCTTTCACAGGCTTGGCACCTTCTTTAAGGTACAGGATATCTGCCTGGGCTGGGTAAGAGGGCCACTGCCTTCACACTGTGTGAAGACCAGGGATACAAGAAGGTAAATTTGGGCTAGAAATTGAACCCATGGTAGCACACTGTTCTAAGTACCCAGGGAGTTTCTGGAACTCTCTCACCAGCGGAGCAGGGAGGAGGTGCCTCTAGCGTGGGGACAAGTGAGCATGCGCAGCGAGGGAAAGTTTCTCCAGGGGCCCAGTTATAAACATCTGCCTAGTTGTGTCTCCTGAGAACTATGCCCTTAACGCTGACAAGGTAGCCCAGACCTAGGTCCTGGGGTTACTCTTTCTGTCTGTCTGTCTTTCTGTCTGTCCTTTCCATTTTCAGCTAGTGGTTACTCCTCTTCTTCCTGCCTTTTCATACCATGTCTGGTAAAAGTTGCTGCATGTGAGGACGCACACCCATTTTGTACTACAACCATCCAAAATTCAGAATCCCCTTCCCCAGGAATTATCTTATTCTAGCCCTAGCCCTTAGTTTTAGTGAGGTACATCTTGGCGACGTCGGAAAAGGTTGAGACTTGAACAGCGAGTCCACATCTGGGCTTGCCTTCCTTGTGAACATACCTGGGAAGGCCACGCCTCCATCTCTTCATGCTGAGGGTATGTCAGCTCCACAATAGAATCTCTGTTTAGCCGCGTGTTGGGCAAAGGGTGGGAACAAACATTTGGGAGATGGTGAAATGCACCTGTTTGTAATAAGGGGTGAATATAGGACGTGACAGTGACTGATTGCAGATCTTGGAGTCAGAAAGCTTTCTGCAGATGCTCTGGCATCCCTCTGAAAAGAGGGCATGGAGAGAAAGTATAGAGAAGCAGATGGAGCTCTCACACAGGCATGGTCTGAAAGACAGCAGGATGCAGTTTCAGAACCATGTTGATGTGTACTGGACAGAACACTAGCCTACCTCCTTAGACCCAAGCCTTTACTATAGCTGTGCTTTGAATTCCATGGCACAGGGTTTTCTTCCCTTCTGCTAAGGTTGAATAAAAGTAATGTCTTTGGCTTTAATTTAATTTTATTTTTTTTATGTGAATGAGTATTGTTTTTGAATTTTTTTTTATCTGTGTACCATTTGCATGCCTGGTGCCCAAGGAGGCCAAAAGAGGGAGGCAGATCTTATGCCCTGGCACTGGCGTTGTGACTTGCCATGTGGGTACTGAGAATCCAACTGTGGTCTTCAGGAAGGGCAGCCACTGCTTTTAATTGCTAAGGCTCCTCTCCAGATTTCCAGCTTTTGGCATTTTTAGTACCACCTTGTCTATAGCACAGAAGGCATACACTGGCATTTGCAGCCTAGAGAGCAGCCTTCTATGCTTTTTCTCCCTGATTGAGCCATGATAGGCTGGGCCAGCCATCAAAGAGCATGAATTTCCATTCACTTGGCAAGCACCTCTGCTCCCTGGGGCAAGCAGCTTAGCAATTGTGAAGATGCTAGAACTTAACTTTGGCAGTAGGTGAGTTCAAAGGCTCCCTGACATAGCTCATCCTTCAACCACCCAATGTTGTCCTTCTTGACAGACTGATAAAGGAGCATCCTGGCTTCTCTGCCAGACTCACGTTGCAAAGCCAGTTTTGGTGTGGACTGGTCTGTCATTCCCACAATCCCCTGTCATCGCTGGGTGTCAGTTACTTCCCATGAAATGATGTGGTTTGAGCCGACTATTTTCAAGTCTCCTTTGCTCTTTGGTTGTCCACATCTTTTCAGTGCGGCAAGTTCAAACCAGGGCAGGGAGGGATCTGGCTGGTGGCCCAGTCACATAAGTGGCCTGTTTGTTGCTGGAAAAATTAGCCACTGAATAGTCCAGATGTTTTAGCTGCCAGCGGTAAAAGAGAGCCCTCCTGACCACAGACCTTGACCAAATTTCAAGCTATTCAAACATTTCTTTGAAAAATAAACAAAAACAATGCAAGAAGCACAGCCTAATAAAAAGACATTTATGGAGTTCCTGTTCGAAGCCAAGGGCTGGGAGCATGCAGCTGCTTAGAGGTCACGTTTGAAAGGGGTCTCTCTCCTTAGAAATCCCTGAAAGGGAAGTAGTTAGGAACCTTATTTTCAGATGAAGTGTCTGAAGGTCAGAGCCATCACTCAAATCTCAGATTCAATTATGTCACTTCCCAGCTTAAAACACATCAACCCCTTCCTATTATACACTCTGCCCCCTCCCCATCCCTTTCCAAGACTCAGCCCTGCTTCCCTTGCATGCCAGGGTCCTGGCCTCCGTTGTCCACCCTCCAGGCTCCATCTGTGAACCTTTGCACAGGGTTCTCTTCCTCCCGCAAAGCTCTCTGCAGCCCTTCAGCTGGATGGCTCCTTCAGATCCTTAAGACTTCAGCTTAAATGGCATCTCCTTGGAGAGGCCTCTTAGGAGAATCCTAAGTAATCCCCTTCTCCCAATTAGTTTTCATTACAGCACCAGTTGCATCCTTCATACCCTGTCTCACAATTTACATTTCTCATTCAGTTGCTGGCTCGTTCAGTCGAGCCCTGCCTTTCTCTAGTCTTTCTGTAGACACCAGGATGGAGGAAGGCAGGGATCTTTCTTCACCTGCAGGTGCCCGGCGGTTAGCACAATGCATGGCAAATGCACATGCTCAAAGGAGGGGTGTTGGAGAGCTATGATAATATGAAGACCTAGATGACAGGCCTTGCTTTGAAAGACCCCGCGCACTTATGGGGGGGGCACTGTGCAGCTCAAACTTCTGCATCCTTGTGCCAAAATACCCAGCACGAAGAATCTGATGAAGGAAAGATGAGTTTGGGCTCACAGTTTCATCATGGTGGGAAGGGCCCAGTGGAAGGGAATGACTCACATTGTTGCAGCCAGTAAGCAACAAGAATGCCTGTGCCTGGGGCCTCTCTCCCTTATGGCCTTTTACTCGTGCAGCCCCCAGCCTATGCTGGTAACCCCACCACATTCAAAGAGTCTTCCCACTACAGTTAATTCTTTCTAGAAACATCCTCATAGACACTTAAAACGTGTGACGTGCTAATCTCATAGGCACTTCTGAATCCAGTGAAGTGGACTGACAAAATTAGCCGTCACTAACATACACGTTGTCAGTCTGACACCCAAACACATCTCCTTAAAACTGCAACACTCTATCCCTAACCCTCCCAAAGGAACATATCCATTCTGTAATGTTAAAGGCCTCCAGTCCATTCCCCAAGAGTCTCCACAGTCTTAACAATCCCGACATTGCTCAAAAGTTCAAGGCCAAAATCTTTTCTGAGACTCAAGGCAAACTCTTAGCTAAGAGCTCATTTAAAAACCCAAAAGCAAGCTAAAGACTCTCCAAAGCACAATGAGTGAAGATACACATTTCCATTTCTAAAGGGGATGGCAGGTGCTCAGCAAGGGATGAGGGAGCAAAGCAAGGCCAAAGCCTAGCAAGGAAGATGTTAAATCCGGAAGCTCTGTCTCCCAGCAGGAGCCTGTGGTAGCTGGATGTGATTTCCCCAGAGTTTAAGTTTCCCATTTTTGCAGCTTCATCATCTTCAGCCTACATAGTGTTTCCTGCAGTCTGGTTCTACTCACTGCCTGCTACTATTCCAGGTAGATGACCCATATTTGGGACCTCTCCAACTTCCTGGTGTCTCCATTGCAGCTTAGGGTTAGCGCTCACAGCTTCTTGTATCATTGCTCAGGGATTGCCTGCAGGGGTTCGACTCCAACTTCACATTGCTTGCCCTCATGGACTTCCATTTGATATATGGCAGCTGCCATGACTCTTCAACTCTTGCATTTTGCTTGTCTGTAAATAAGAACCATTAAAAAAAAAGAAGAGGAGAAGGAGAAGGAGAAGAAGAAGAAGAAGAAGAAGAAGAAGAAGAAGAAGAAGAAGAAGAAGAAGAAGAAGAAGAGGAAGAAGAGCTATTTCATGATTTATGGCCAGATTGATCAATTCATTAAATCAATAGTTGAGCTCCTCTAACCTGGAGTGGTGCTTGGAAACTGAGAGACACAGTGGCCACTAGGAACCTTAGAAGTTTATGGAGGGAAGGATGATGAGGACCAGGGTCTGGACAGAATTTAGATAAATGTATGATGAAATATTCCATGAAAACTAATCTTAGGTAACAACAGGGAGTAGATTATGGGATAGTTGAGTGGACTGTTTACAGCCCCACCCCCATCCCGCAGAGAGCACTGAGTATCTCAGTTATAAGTGTCATGCATAAAAAATATGAATGTCTGCTGTTTCCTCTACACACCTGCTATGGTCCCCAGCCCATCCCAGGAATGCAGTCCATGTGGAAGGGTGAACTATAGTAGCCCCGGGAACTCTGATTCTCTTCTGCATTCCCCCCATGCTTTCCTGCTTAAGGTTAACTATCATGTATGGGATTTCATTCCTGTGTGAAAATAAGGTGAGAAGTTTTCAGATCTTAGTGGATACGGTATGATCAAGAGAACAGGCCTCGAAGGGACCTTAAAAATCCTGGGATTCCCTCATCTAGGAATGGACAAGATTTTCATTTTTATTCTATAACTGACACATAATCTCCATGGTCCTTTACTTACTTGAAAGAGGAGAAAAATCACCCAAAATAGATTCAGCATCCTGTGTGAGGTCTCAGAAAAAAATTGAACCCCCAAACCAGGTCTCCCTGACTCCACAGCACATGTCTCCTCTACCTCAGCACTCTATTGTTCCTGCACAGGAGGGCGCATGCCCCAAGAGATAGAGAAGGACCTGCTGGAAGCAGATGAACGACAGAGCAAAGACCGCGGGTCCCTAAACTCCCCCTGCAGCAGCTACTCCTGGGCTTTTCGTATTTTACGTCCATTGTGCACTGTGTGTTTGTTCTTCTGAGTGATGTGGTGGGAGTCGTTGATGGCTGTAGGACATAAAAGCCCTATTTCCTGTTCCCAGAAAGCTCATGATTGCTCTGCAGGTTGTCACCAACGAGCCCAGATGGAAGGCCTTCCTCCCTCCCCCTTCTCCATCTCCCAACCTCCAGGCCTGTTCCCTTCAGCAGCTGGGCATCACTGCTGAGAGGAAGGAGAAAACACTCAACAAAGTCTCACTTGACATGTTCTTAACTAATAATAACCAGAGCAGGGTGGAACGAACAGCGCAGCCTTCCAGGAAGGCTCCTATTCGGCAATGACCTCAGACGCCGCCATCACCTTCTGCTCATCACAGGGATGAAGTAGGCAGTCGCTTCTTCTGTAGTGAGATGATGCCATTCCTAGGGTCACAGAACAAAGGACATGAAGAAGGGTTGCTTGTCTGGCAAGCATGGCAAGTATGCAGAAACCCAACCCAGACTTGGAATCAATATTTTCTTCACGGGAGGGCACAGGATAGATTTGATTCACTCTGTGGGGTTAAAATGCAATATGATAGAACAGCAGGTATCCTTGACCCATGGAGGCGTGGGTCCTGTTTTAGTGTTTATAATGGCTAGGTGTTGGACCTTGGTCAGAGTTCTTCTTCTGTGGGCTTCCTCATCTATAAAGAGCAAGGAAACATTCACCTGAAGAGTACACAAAGCAAAACTTGCTAAGCACCGAGCCTTGATTGCCCTATCACTTAATTGCCATGGAGATAATGAAGATGATAGTGATGAAGACTGATCTCAGCCCGCCATTCCTCCTGGGTATCTTTGGAAAAGGAAATATCTTTGATTCCCACTGATGCTTTAGATTATGACAGTCAAGGGATGGGTGGGGTGAGGGCAAGGAAGACGACTCATTAATATTTAGCTCCTAGCCTGTGGCATCTATTACAATAGGCCAATTTGCATAGGTTTCTTTTCATTTATTCCTCATAAGAAGCCTTTGAAAAAGGATTTAGTCATATCTTATGAATGAGAAAACAGAGGTCAGAGAGGTTAAGTCACTTGCTCAAAGGCACGCAGTGATTAATTTACGGAGCCAAGGTTTGACCCCAAGACTAAAGGCTGGCTCTCCTATGGACTGGGTTTCTCAGGAATGAGTGTGGAATATAATCCCATGGTTTCTCAAGTGTGATTTTTTTTTTCTACTGTAAGATATCAGAATAAACTCTACCCCCAGACAATTCCAGCAAAGGAGACATGAACAGAAAAGCCTGGACCTGTTTTGACATCCACATTCATTTCTTCATTTATTTTGTTATTATTCACAGATTTTCATTAGTGTTCATTGAACCAGACTCTACTTTTGGCCCTAGGGACAGAAAGGAGAAAGAGTCTAGCAAAATTAATGACAGCTAGCAGTACTGTGTGTACGCGTGATGTGCCCTTTGATAAATGTAAGTCATAGGTTGTGTGTGGATGAATTCATCAGTGTCCAGTCAGGAGAGAAAAGTCATCCCAATTTTTTTCTTTAACAAAGAGAATTCAATCAAAAGAATTATTAGTTGGGAACAATGAATTGTGCATTAGATAACGTAAAGGACGAGGAGGGAATAAGTGATCACAGATACAGTCACTACAAAAAGCCATCAGCGTCTGTAGAGCTAGGAGAAGAAAATGAAGATGTCAGAATTAGTAAAATAGGGACAGAGGAGAGCTCCTGTAGAGCCCAGTCTAAGGCTGTTGAGGAGGGGGCTCTTTTCTGATGGGTCAGTTGTCCTGAACATGGAAGAGAGAACCTGTTTAAGCATCTGAGAAGGGATCCCCAGCCACCTAGTGCTCGGGTTTGTGAAGGAATACATGCCATGTGGTGTGAAGTGTGAGGAAACCTGGCTAGACTAGATAACCACTGGTGGGGGGAGCTACAAACCGGTGCTGCCTGCAGGAAGAGGAGGTAGGTGGTGTGTTCACAGGGAGCAGACTAGAAGATGCAAACGTCCTCTTCCTCATCCTTGCTTGCTTCCCTCTCCAGTCCCTTCTATTGACAAAGCCCCAAAGAAATGCCAAAGCAGAGATGTGAGTCTCAGGGTGAAATCACAAGACAGTCTCTAGAAGAGTAGAGTCCTGTCACGTGTGATACCTGACCTGTTATATCTGCACGATTTTGCTTAGCCTGGTCATCTCCAGTTCCGTTCATTTAATACAAATGGTATGCTTTTATTCTTTATGGCTGAATAAAACCGCATTGCATATAAATAGCACATTTTATTCATTCATCCATCTCTGAGTTCTTATTCTGTAACTTGGCTGGTGTGGGCAGTGCTTGCAATGAGCCTTACTGCGCACATATTTCTATTTGATTTTGATTCTTTGGGGTATATGCCCAGGAGTAGTCCAGCTGCATCAAGCTGCTGTATCAAACAGTTGTACTTGGTGTTTTCTGTTTTTGAGGAATCTGATTCCCACAGAGGCTACTGTAGTTTACATTCCCACCAATGGTGGATGTTGGAGGATTCCTTTTTATGTAATTTTGAGGGTCTAAATCCTCTTCAGCTTTTATTCGCGTTTATTTCCACGAAGATAACCATTTGACTGAGGTTAGATGGAATCACAATGTAGTTTTGGCGTGCATTTCCCTGATGGCTAAAAGTGTTGGACAGTTCAAGGATTTTTCATCCATTTACACTTCTTTTGGGAAAGTGTCTTTTTTTATTTCATTTGTCTGTTTACTAAATAGATTGTCCAATTTTTACTCAACTTTTAAGTACTTCATATATTATGGATGTTAATACTCAGTTCAATGAATAGCTGGCAGAGATTTTCTTCCATTCTCTAGGCCTTCTCTTCCCTCTCCCTATTGTTTTCTCTGCTGGACAAAATTATTTTATTTGATGTAACTAGTCATCAGTTCTTACCATGACTTTCTGAGCTGTCAGAGTCCAGGTCCAAATGAGAGCTGATCTTGAATGCCTTCAGGGAGTCTGCTTGATTAGCATAGCATCCCTTCCTGAAGAGGGGTGGAGCTGTAACGGGTGTCAGAGGGACTGAGCCAGAGGAGGGGAAACTGATATTTAGCAGAGCTGTTGTTTTAAGATCTGAAAGTGGAGGAGCTGGAAGGGGCGGGACCCGAGCACTCCTTTCACAGACATACCAGTTGAACTATGCATGTACAAAAATATTTCCATAAGTGCAAAAGAATCCAGGTAAGAGATTACAGCATCCAGGCGGGACACAGAAATGAGAAAGGATTACTGATGCAGGCCAGGCAGTTTCTTACCATGCATAGCACATCTTCCCAAGTCCAGGTGGAGATCACAGAGGTTTTCCACATGGGGGAAGGAGAGTGAATGAGCAACTCTATCCTTCATGAATCCCAGCACCAGGACAAACTCACTGTACCCACTTAGCAGGTCTTAGAACTCACACATGAGGCCTGCTCACATAAAGCTCTTGACTTACCCACATGGGCCCAGAATCCAGTCTCTTCCAAGTGAGGACTCAGTCTTAACAGCATCCCGCCCCCCTGCAATGGATCCCACTATGCTACTGAGAAGTGCTGGGAAGGCTAACTGATACAGGAATCAGCTTAGTGCAAGAGAGCTTTAAAGACTGGAAGAGGTGCCTGGCTGCTCATCAAAATGCAGACACCCACACTAGAGCCTGTGGGGCATGAGCAATCAGGGAGACACACTACCACCAAATGAGCAAAGGAGACACAGTGAGACACAGTGAATCACCAAATCAGGGAGCCGTAGAGCTGCACCCTGCCTGACAAGAGATCAGCAGCCCCCCTAAACCCTGCGAGTTATGAAGGAAAAACACAAATACAGCTGGAAGGACTAAGGGGACAACACCCAACAGAACAAACGAATAGGGGCTGTGTGGAAGTATCAGAGGAGCAGAGAAAGAGACAGCAGCGGACAACTGGCCTGGGGGAGAAAAGGCAATACTGACCAGGATAGGCCTAGTGGCACAGTTATTCTGGAGGCTGATACAGCAGGATCACAGAGTTCAATGTAAAAGGAGCGGTGACTGCTTTTCGTCCCGCCTGGCTCCTGGCTGCCTGGCTAGCTTTACCCGAAATAATTACACGGATTTTAAACACTGCCTGGCCCACTATCTGTAGCCTCTTATTGGCTAACTCTCACATCTTGACTTCAACCCATTTCTAATAATCCGTATGTCACCACGAGCTCGTGGCTTACCAGGAAAGATTCAGCATGTCTGACCTGATGGCTGGTTCCATGGCTTCTGGCTGCGTGGTGTCTGCCTCATTGCCTTCTTCCCAGCATTCTGTTCTGTCTACTCCACCTACCTATGTTCTGACCTATCAGGCCAAGCAGTTTCTTTATTAACCAATGAAAGTAACACATAGACAGATGACCTTCCTCCATCAGTTCAAGGCCCAACTCAGAGATGATGAGTGATAGGGTTGAGTTTGGGTGTTACAACACTTGACTACCACGTACAAGGCCCTCGCTTTGATCCCCAATATAAATAAATAAATGAATTAATGCATAGTTAAATGAAGTGACAAAAACTCCCTTAATACAGACAGAGAAAGAACATGCAGATCAGTGAAGTTCAGGGCACACAAATGAGTTATAAAGTGAAGCTCTTTTACAGACACATTAGATTCTAATGCTTAAAAGTCAAAGACAAAAAAAGTTCTGCCTGGGTAGTGGTGGCAAATACTTTTAATCCCAGCACTTAGGAGGCAGAGACAGTCGGATCTCTGAGAGTTCAAGGTCAGCCTGGTCTACAGAGTGAGTTCCAGGACAGCCAGAGGTACACAGAGAAACCCTGTCTCAAAAAAAACTCAAACAACAACAGCAAAAAACAAAAACAAACAACAAACAAAAGAGTTCTGGAGGCACTGAGAATAAAGCAGCTTATCATAATATATGTGACTTGTTGGCTGAATTCCATGTGTTCCTTCATAAGCTCATGCATTTGAACACATGGCCTCCATGTGTTGGTGCTATTTTTTAGACATATTGGGGATCTTTAAGCAACAGGACTTCACTGGAGAAAGGGAGTAACTAGGGGGGCAAGCCTTGAGCTTTTGTAGCCTGGCCTCTCTGCTTGATGGTGCATGAGATGTGATCAGACACCTCGATAGTAGGTGTTCAGTCTCAGCAGCAAGAGAATCAACTCGTGTAACCTCAGTGTTACTAGCAATAGATCCTGCAGTCCAGAAGAGACTAGGATGGTATCTTCAAAATGTGGAAAGAAATAAACATTTTAAAACACGAATAGTTTAACCAGAAAAAGTGTGCGCCAGTGAAACAAAGGAGAAATTAAGACTTTCACCGACAAGCACATGCTGTGGGCGTTCATCACTGGCCCGCTTGACCAGAGACACTAGCGGGCAGGGTTCTTCGCAGAAGATGAAAGGATTCTAATTAACATTAAAGTTAAAATGCATAGTAAAGACGGCATCACAGTCAACTTCAGAGCATTCTGGTACTGTAATGTAGCACATAGATCACTTTTACCACTAATGAGAGCTTAAAAGAGAAAGGTATTACAAATAGCTACACTTACAATAATTTGTAATTGAATATACTATATAAAAGATGCAAGCTGCAACATTAATTATAAAAAATGTGAAAAGAGGAAACGTTAAGATGTGGCATTTTTACAGTGGTCAGAGTTATTTGAAGTAAACTTTATGAGATTGTGTCTGTGTCCGTGTGTGTGTGTGTGTGTGTGTGTGTGCATTCCTCTGTGTGTGTTACAGGGTGCAAGTATATGAAGGAATGTGTGTCGAGGCCAGAAATCAATGTCAGGTGTTGTTTCTCAGTTGCAGTGTTCCTTGTTTTAACACAGGGTCTCTCATTGACCCGGGACACATCAAGATCCCTAGAGCAGCTGGTTTGTGAGATCCAGAGATCTGCCTGCTTCACTCTTCCCACTGCTGGAATTACACATGTGTACCAACACAATCACACTTTAATATACAGTCTGGGGATGGAACGCAGTTGTTCACACTTGTGTAGCAAGCACTCCACTGGCTGAGCTGGCTTCCAGTAGAACAGCATAATGTTCTGTGTAAACTCGTGATAACCTGCAGTAAAGACATGTAGAACAGAGACAAGAATCCAATCAAAGAAAGACAGCCATAGAGGAAGAAGAAAACTAGAAAATAACCACAAGGCAATTATTATAAGTCTACAGTAGTCAGGTGTGGTGCCTCATGCTTGTTATTTCTGTACTTACTTGAAAGGCGGAAGCAGGAAGCTTGCCACAAGTTTGAGGTCAGCCTGAGCTGTAATACACTGCACAATGAAACCCTGGCTCAAAACCAGCAAACCAACAGGCACATTTTAAAACCTTGCTTAATAACCACTTAAAATGTAAATACATTAAGTATTCTAAACAAAGGGCGTAGTGATGGGATGGATTATAAAATCTTCGAAGGACAACTCCCTGTGCTTAAAAGAGACTCTAGTTCTTAGGACTCATGGGCTGGAAGGAAAAGGATAGGAAGAGATCTCTGTCCGTGACAACCAGAAAGAGTGGCTGTGGCTGTGCGTATATCCCACAGAACAGAATTTTGAAACTCTTTGTAATTTTTTTGGAAAAGCTATTTTATCGTTTTGCCTATGTGAGTGTTTTGCTTGTATGTATGTCTGTGTTCTGTGTGTACAGTGATATGGAGAGAAGAGAAGGGTGCCGCATCCCCTTTCCCCCGGGACTAGAATTACAGATGGTTATGAGCCACCATGTGCATGCTGGAGATCAAACCCAGGTCCTTTGGAAGAACAACCGATATGCTTAACCACTGAGCCATTGCTCCAGCACCTACATAGAACAGAATTTAAATTGGAAGCTGACATTGAGACAAAGTCATTGTATAATTACACAAGTGTCAACTAATCAAAGGAAACAATAATTACGAAACTCACGTAGTTACTATCTGAACACCTAAGTACATAAAGCTAGGAGGAGCCGAACTACAAGAGAAAGGGACAAGAAGGAAACAATAGCAGGGACTTTAGAACTCTACTCTCAAGAAAGGACAGATCCTCCAGACAGAAAATCAATAATGAAACAATCGACCTGAACTGTACTGAAGTCCAAATGGACTCTACCGACAGGTACAGAACATTCCGTCTACACATCCTTTTCAAGAGCACACAGGGCATTCTCTGAGATAGATCAAATCAAGCCAGGAAGCAAGTCTCCACAAATCTAAGAAGACGAAAATCACATTAAGCATCATTTCATCTATACAGTTACAAAACTAGAAATCAATAACACGAGGCACATTCCCACATATGTAGAAATCAAACAACATAGCCTGAGTAGCCAGTCAAAGAACTCAAAGGGCAGGCAGAAAGAGACTGAGAAATGATGGGAATGAAAGCCCTAACGCAGTGAAACGTGTGAGGGGTAGAGCATATGAAGCAGCCCCACCAGGGGAGTGTGCTGTAACAAGTGCCAACAATGAGGAAAGAGAGGTCTCAGGCAGCCTCACTTTCACCTCAAGGAATTAAAGGAAAAAAATGTAGACAGAGACTGCTTGTTCATTTCTTGGCCAGATCAGATCAGAAATAATCACACAGAAAACATGTTACTTGCAATACTCTTCAGCCAATATCTTAAGTGTATTTCTAGCTAGCTCTTACATCTTAAATTAACCCATTTCTATTACTTTACATTTTACCACAAGGCTCGTGGTTTACTGGTACCAGCTCATGGGTGCTTTTCTCCTCTGGCGGCTACATGGCGTCTCCTTGACTCTGACTTCTTTCTTCCTCTATCAGCTTGGAATTCCTGCCTTACTCAGTTCTGTCCTGCTGTAGGTCAAAGCAGCTTTAGTCATTAACCAATGGTATTCACAGCATACAGAGGGGAATCCCATATCACCACCCTTTTCTGTCTAAATAAAATGGAATGTTTTAACTTTAACATAGTAAAATTACATATAACAAAACAGGTATCAAGCAAGAATTACAGTGACAATATTTATATCTATTTTATTTTTTATTGTAACTGAGGAAACTATAATTATAACTATCTATTCTTCAACTACATCAAAGACTCCAGAGGGATATAATATTACCTAAGTTAATAGGAAGTACATTGTAAGCAACTTCCAAAACTCTAGAATTAACAGAGACATCTTGCTGCCTAGACAGTCACCCAAAGTTCTTTGGTAACATTGGCGTATCCAATCTTCAGTCTATAGGACCATAGTATTTGGCAGACTTTCCCATGTAGCAGGAAATTTCAAAGACAGTTCTGCCTATATTGGCAGTTTGTCAGTCACTTTCATCTGTGTCCTGGAGAATATCTTGCAGACTCTTTCATGAAGCAGGAACCCTGAAGGACTGTCTCACTTTCTTTGGCAACTTCAGCAATCATTTTTCTGTGGGTCCTGCATGTTCAGTTTATACAGCATACCATTAAGCAGTAAAGGCAAGAGCAGTTTCTTACCCAAATGGCTAACCAACTCCATAAGGAACCTCTTCAGTGCTCATCTTCTTCTTGAAGTAAATTGGTTTTCCAGGAGCAAATGAGTCTCATTGCCATGAAAAGTCCTAATTTCTTAGATATTTTAAATGCCATGTTCTGTTAGTCTCTCAAAAGAGTTTTAAAAATATCTATCCTTATTAAATATATCTCTGTACATCTAGCAAACATAACTAATATGACAACAAGCTTGACTATTATAGATGCTTATCTATTAACCTATATTTCTTAATTATATATTACACTTTTTTTGATTTTTCTAGAGAGGATTTCTCTGTAGCTTTGGGGCCTGTCCTGGAACTAGCTCTTGTAGACCAGGCTGACCTCCAACTCACAGAGATCCACCTGACTCTGCCTCCCAAGTGCTGGAATTAAATCACTGCCCAGCTTATACATTACATTTTTCAATGAGCTGTACAAACACAATACCTTAATCAAGAGCAGAAATATACATATAACAAAATTGACCTTAAATTTTTATAAATAGACCAAAATCCATACAAATACAAAGTATTCATCTCTATATCATATCCCCCTTTAAATGTAAACAAATATTTCGATAGAGCATGAGACTCTTTTTTTTTTTTTTGAGACAAGGTTTCTCTGTAGCTTTGGTGCCTGTCCTGGAACTAGCTCTTGTAGACCAGGCTGGCCTCGAACTCCCAGAGATCTGCCTGCCTCTGCCTCCCAAGTGCTGGGATTAAAGGCTTGCGCCACCACCGCCCAGAGAGCATGAGACTCTTAATCTCAGGGTTGTGGGTTCAGGCACCATGTTGGGCACCAATCTGTAGATGGAGACTGCTCATACATTTTCTGGCCAACCAGACCTGAAATAATCACACAGAAAACATATTAATTGCAATACTCTTTGACAAATATTTTAAGTGTATTTCTAGCTAGCTCTTACAGCTGAAATTAATCCATTTCTACTATTTTATACTTTACCATGATGCTTGTGGTTTACTGGTATCGGCGCATTAGCACATGGGCAACTTTCTCCTCTGGCAGCTACATGGCCTCTCCCTGACTCTACTTTCTTTCCCCCTCTATCAGCTTGGAATTCCCGCTTACTCAATTCTGTCCTGCTGTAGACCAAAGCAGCTTTATTCATTAACCAATGGTATTCACAGCATACAGAGGGAAATCTCACATCAAGAAAACAGTCCAAAGTAAATGATAAAAATCAGAGTGGAAGTAAATGAAATAAACTATCAAAACAAGATGAATCCGTGATCCCAACCACATTTGGACTGTATGTGGTGGGCACAAGCATTTGTGTACTCATATGGAGGCCAGAGGACAACCTTGGGAATTGTTCCTCAGGAGCTATCTACATTAATTTTTTGGGAAAAAAAATCTCTCACTGGGATCTGGGGCTCACTGAATAGGCTAGACTTGCTGGCCAGGGATCCTCAGGGATGACTCTGTCTTTATCTTCCTGGGTTTGGTATTTCAAGTACACACCATCGCTCCCAGCTTTTCACAAGTGAGCTTGAACTCTGTACCTCATGTTTGCATGGTTCTCAGATCCTCAGTAGCGCTTCCCTAACTGAACTATCTCCTCAGTCCAAGTTTGGGTTCTGAAAGAAAGAATTGACAAACGTAAAGCTAGACTAAGAAAGAGAAACTCACGAATAAGATTAAAAATGAATGCTAAGTCCTTTAGTTGATACCCTGAAATGCAAGCAATCATACGAGACTATTGTGAACAATTATATGTCAGTGAACTGGGTAACCTAGAAGATAATAAACTCCCAGAAACAGACAACTTATCAGGCTAAGTCATTAAGAAAGAGAAAGAGAATGCCTCAACCATATCATTAACGATAGGAGATCAACAGGATAAAAAATAAAACATGACCGTCTCTGTAAGTGTAGAAGTGTTTGACAAAATTCAACAGCCTTTCATGACAAAAACTATCATCAAATTGTGTGGAGAAGGATAGATAATATAAAGGCCACATGTGACTAGCCCACAGCTAAAATGGAATGGGCAAAGAGTTGAAAAGATTTCCCTTAAGATCAAGACGAAATCAGGGATGCCCACTCTTGCCATGTCTATGCAACATAGCATTCAGAGTGCTAGGCGAGAAATTGGGGAAGAAAAATAAGAGCCATGCAAACAGAAAAAAGACACAAACTACTTCTAAACCTCTAAATCTGCCTGAAAATTGTTAGACTTAATAAAAATGAAAAAGTTACAAGATACATACTGGATGAACAAATAGGTTATATTTCTACAGAGTGACAGTGAGCCACCTGAAAGAGGAATCAAGACACAGTCCCGTGTGTAAGAACATAAAATACTTAGTAATAAAATTAATCAAGGAGATGAAAGAGTTGTAGACTAAAGACTCTAAAATGTTGATGAAAGAAATTGAATAAATTACAAGTAAATGGAACTAGATCTTGTGTGTCTGGATTGGAAGAATTCTTATTGTGAAAATGTTTATGTTTCATAAAGTGACCTATAAACTCCATATAATCTTTATAAAAAAATCTTTATAAAAAAAATCTTGCTCCAGAGAACCCAGTTGTCCTCTTCTGGCCTCTGCAGGCACTGAAATGCATGCATCTACAGATACGTGTGCGCATGCACACATGTGTGCGTGCACACACACACACACACACACACACACACACAAAGAAATCAGTATCTCCAAGTGGAATTTCCACTCCAGTGCACAGCACAGCATTATCCACAACAGGCAAGATGAAGAATCAAGCGAA
The DNA here is from genome assembly GCF_982192425.1 of Myodes glareolus. NCBI lineage: Eukaryota > Metazoa > Chordata > Mammalia > Rodentia > Cricetidae > Myodes > Myodes glareolus. The sequence continues at coordinate 41,404,037 of NC_142034.1, forward strand.
ATGTTCATCAGTGTATCACTGGGAAAAAGTGAAGCCCTCTCCCACATAGGATTAATATTCAGCCTTAAAATGAAGTGAGATTTCTTTATTTTTGACAATGTGTGTGATCCTGAAGAAGATTACATTCCGCAGAATAAGCCAGCCACTGAAGATGGATACTGCATGACGTCACTTATATGTGAATTAGAGGGGGCATATGTGACCTTGTAGAAACAGTCGAATGATTGCTGCCTAGGGCTACAAAGGAGAAACAGGCCCATAACTGTCAAGGGCACACAATGTCCTGTGTAGGATGGATAAATGCTTGTGACCTAAGGTGTTGCAATGTGACTATAATGTACAAGGCTTCGCTGTGCACTTGAAATCTGCTAAGAGTGGTTCTTATGTGTTCTGCCCAGAAAATGCACTTTGTAGGGTGTGAGGGGTGATGGAGATCAGGTATCTTGATTGTGGTGGTCAGTTCGCAATGGATATTCATATGGAATATGAAACTGCAATACAGACATATACCACTCTCCTCTGTCAATTATACAAATTGGGCACTAAATATGGACAAGAATAAAATTTAAAAGGAATACAATTATAAAAAGATCGCATACACAGAGACTGGGAGGAAGAGAGAGGGGGAGAGAGAGGTATTATTCACTACGACATGAGCCACGCTACAAAGGAGAGTGGGGAGGAAATGAGGGATGAGAAGTAGGTAGGAGGGACAGACAGAGGGTCAGGACATTGAGAGTGGACTGTGTGCTGAGGATGGAAAACCTCCAGTTCATAAAATTTTCCCAGTTTTAGCCCCTTGCCTGTCAGTGGATAGAACATTATTATCTTCATTTTACAAACAAGGTGATTAAGCTGGGGGAGTTGAGAACTCCTGCCCTGCTCCAGAGTACCAACTAGAGCCATCAGCACTGACGTGTATGAATGGCATGCCTTGGTGATATGTGGAGTTTGGTTGCGTGAAGGTACATCCTGAGGCCAGAGGGCTAGCATGCAGAGTGGTTACAAAGGGTGTGGGATGTTCTCATGGATCTTAGGAACGCTTTTATTAATCCAGCACTAGAAAGATTCTATATGAGAAAGGCTGAATGAATCACACATATAGATCAGGTTCTCAAGGGTGCAATACTTGAAATCCTGTTGTTAGAAGCTCATTTCTCCTGTGTTGTCCCAATCCTTTGGGACTCTTGGATCAAATGAGCTGATGTCTGCAACGATATAACTTTCCGAGTTGAGGAGCCAGAAGTTTCCCAACCCCCAAATCTGAGAGTGTATAGAACCAGGCATTGGCATGACCCCTGACCACAACCCCCCTAGATGGCACTTCATCTCGAGGGCCAGTGACTGACTTCTCACCTTGTAAGGGAGCTGACAAAATCTGTGTCCCCCCCACCCTCAACCCCACGCTTGTTATAGCTAATTTTACACTTTGCTGTCACTTGTTATTAGGCGAGAAAAACACACAGGCCTGCTAGCAAGCCCTCATTTAAGGGGAAGTAAAATACTCATCGGCTGTGGCATGCTCAGGGAAAGAAGCAATTACCGAGCAGATATTGCTGAGTGCACCTCGCAGCTTTGCAGCCTAAGTAGGGATGCAGGAGGGTAGTCAGAAAACTCCTCTGCTCTCACAGCGTGGTGTGACTTCTGATACGCTTCTCTGGTCGCATCCAAGTGACACCATGTGGCGCTCTTCTGGGTGACAAATGAAAGGACTTGCGCCAGCTCCCACGGCGAATCCCTGGGTGATCTGCTGTTACGTGGATCATCTTATAATTTGGCCATCTTATCCACAGGTCCTGGCTGACTGCTGGCACCTCTTGAGCAATTCCATGTAGCAGGGGCAGCACTAGGCTGCTGGGGAGGGGTCCTGATGGGGAAATGTCGGCCTTCTCTGTAATAGGCTGGCGCTGCCCTTCATTTGATGAATTGTCTGCAGAGCAGAGGAGAACTGACATGATAGGAGCTTAAAGTGATAGACGTCCTAAGTAGAGGGCACTGTGTTGGGCCCTGGAGATATACAGGCAAATACGACAGATGAATGCCAAGGGAGAGGGAGGGAGCACAAGCCCCTTCCACACTGAAGAGGCTCATCCTCAGCATCTTCCAGACTTCATTACTTTCAGAAGAAGAAACCAAACATAATGCATAGGTGGGGAGGGCAGAATAGAAAGGAGGCTGCGGTGTTGTGGTTTGGGTCCCTTCTGCTTCCAGTCTATGTCACCCACCAGCTCATCTGAGTGCTACCCACCTTAACTGATACAGGCAGGACTCTCAGGTCACAGACGCTAATGGCTTGCCAAGTTGTCACATCTCTTAAACAGCTGGAGTTTGAACTTGGAGCCTGCTTGACAGTGCCTTACTGATGCTAAACAGATCTCCGCTGCTTAAAAGAAAAGGTATCTTCATTCTTGCTCTTTAAAGAGAAACGGTAAAAGAAGCACGGTTGTAGCAGGAAAGGCCTATTTCCCATCAGAGGGGTGGCCCCTGGCCTGCAGTGTGCTGCCATTCCTTTGCTTGATTCTCTGTTGTTCTTATGCCATCATGAGTTGTTGGGGTCTCATAGGAACTGAGGCTGGGTAGTGCCACAGTGGCCAACTTTGGGCTGAAGAGCTAAGAAAACCCAGTAGTTTCTAAATCCAAGAAGCTGGAGGCCTCAGAACAGGAGGGATCAATGACGAAGCCACAGAGGAAGGTGAAGGCCTAGAAACTCCTTGTGAGTTGATGAGGCAAGTCCATGTTCAAATGCTGGGGTGTGCAGAGTCTGACCTTCACAGGCAGCTACACCTGCTCAAGAAGAGTGGAGTCAAAGGCATCTCCCCCTTTTTTTCTTGTCCGAGTTCCAGCCTATTAGATGGTGTTGTACTCATCCATGGCGGGTCTTCCTCCACTCTATTCCTGGGCTGTATGTCGGTTGTCTCTAGACAGACCTTTATAGACGTACCCAGAAAAAAGTCTCTGAACTCTTCTAGACATGTCTCAACCCAATTAAGTTGCTCATCTAGATCCATCATAGCTGGGTACCTGGGGGAAGAGCCATTATGGCTATGTGGCTATGACCTTAGAACAACTGTTCTCAAACTGGCCTACTTTGGAGAATCACATAAGAATGTTCAGAAAACACCAATGTTCAGTTTCATGGCAGGGATTTGGGATTGGCTGTGGCTGGTATGCTGGCAAGTTTTTATGGCAAACTGACGCTAGCTGGGGTCATCTCAGAAGAAGGACTCTTTTTTTGTTTTGTTTTGTTTTTTTGTTTTTGTTTTTTTGTTTTTTTTAAGTAATTTTATTAAATTATAAAAGTTTCCATTTACGCCCCTCTTCCCAACACCCTCCCACCCCCCCTCCCTCTCCTCCTCCCTCTTTGTCCCTAAGGTCAGTCAGGGTTTCAAGCCCTGAGAAGGACTCTTAATTGAGAAACATGCCATTATCGAATCAGCCTGCAAGCAAGACTGTAGGGAATTTCCTTGATTGGTGATTGATGTGGGAGGGCAGGTCCTCTGTGGGCAGTGCCACTTCTGGATAGGTGCTCCTTTATAAGAAATGAGGCTAAGCAAGGTTTCTCCATGGCCCCTGCGTCACTCTCTGCCCTGACTTCCCTAGATGGTGTACTACAAGTGCTTAGATGAAATAAACCTTTACCTCTTCTAAGTTGCTTTTGGTCATGGTGTTTTATCACAGCAATAGACATCCCAAGACACCTGAACGCTGAAGGAGGCTGGTGTGATACTTCCTTGTGGAGCTTCCTGCCCCTTAGATCTGTCAGTATTCAAGTGGTCTGGCCCTAGTCATCAATTTGTCTACAAAATAAATCCCTGCTATATGCTTTTCATGTCCTAATGTTTGGCCATTGGGGATACAGTCATCGTATTGCCGGTGAGTTTTTAAGAGAGACCGAGCCTGGTTTCTGGTATTTGCTGATTTCTCTTTTAACAAAAACGCCCACCCAAGCTACCAGCATGAAGTGCCTGCGCTCAGGGTCAGGCATGCACTGACTCAGTGACACCCCCGACAAAGAATGTAAAGGGACAGAGTGTCGGGGTCATGGGCGCTGCTTCCACAAATGCTTCCTGAACCAGAGAGAGACCTGAGAAATCATTTTTCTCATCTTTCCTTTTGTTTTCTCCAGCAGCCAGCTGTTTCCATGATGTCACTGGCATCCAATCAGAATGTCTGACCAGACTGAGCTCCTGGGGGTTATACTCTGAGATGACTTCCATTCTGGCTAAAATGGAGCATAGAGAACTTTTCTGTTCACCGTTAGATGGGGAACCCCAATACAGGGCATGGAGAACTTCTGATCTGTGCACCATTAGACAGAGAACCCACATTTTCCTAGTTAGTTGGGAGTAATGTGAGTAATTCTGAGCCTCTTCTTCAGACCCCCGATGATGATGATGCAGCCTGTTTGCCAGGAACTCTGCCTACCCATGAAGTGCTCTGATTAGTCCACTCCTGAGTAAATCATCTAGACCTGCCTCCTGGACAACTTGTATTAAATCCCAAATCGGGAACGCAAGTTCATTTGCTCTGAACAGAAAGTTCTGTGCAGAAAAGGAAATCCAATCTCATGTCCAAATTGCTGCTAATAAGCCCACAATTGGCAGTCCTGGCGATGACCCTCTCAGGCTGTAATTGTGTGAAAAATGGATGCCTTCCCACAACCAAGACGGAAGACCACATCTTCTCCCACTAGGTAGTGGTTAATAATCTCATTAAGTTATTAATGAAGTTAGCAGAGCTTCCTGCCTTGATTGGCAGGGAACCGCAGTTGAGGCTGTTTTGTGGAACTCTTGTGGAAGCCAAGAGTTCATTACATTTGGATTTTTCTTCCTTGCTAGATTATGGCACTTTGGAGACCAGATCCTGTGAAACACCATGCCGATGGAGTGGTGAACCACATGTGAGTCAGTTTACGTGTGTGTGTGTGTGTGTGTGTGTGTGTGTGTAAGTGTGTGCATGCACACATGCGCTTGTAGGGGGGTAGGTAGGTAGGTGGCTGAAGGCTATGTGGTCTGGGAGAATTGGAGCAAATTGTTCATTGAAAGGCGAGTGGCAGGAGCATTCATTGAGGATCAGGAGCCCTAGGACCCTGGCCTGGTTGCTCCCAGTTGGATGACTTAGCCAGGTTCCTTCTCTGGTGTGTTTTCCATATCAGCAAAGCAAAATAGGGGTTTGAACCAGCTGATTCTGAGAGCTGTTTCTGAGCTTTATTACTCTAACCCGCACGGTGGCTCTTCAGTCCAGCAGGAATAACCTATCTTTCCCCTCGCAGGTAAATATCAAGCTTTACACCAGCCCACTAAAAAAAGCATAAGCTGATGTTTTCATTATACTGATGAGCCCTCCCAAATGACATCACAGATAACCTATGTGGTTTAGAAGCTGTTTGACTTGGATTTTTGAAAATTCTATGTTTCCAAATCAGCTGTTCTTCATCCTCTTACTCTTTTTTAACATCGTGACCTAGAAATTCGGGGTTAAGATAGAGGGGTGACATTTCCTTTTGTCTTTGAATTAATGTCTTTGAACTAATAAGTATATGCCTTCATTCATGGTTAATTCATTTGGAAAATTACTATGTGTGTTTAGTGCTTTTGGAGAGATGTGGCATTCTAACTGCTCCCTATCAAACTGCTCTAGGCAAAACCAATTACTCCCGCCTTGGCATCCCCTTCACACTCCTCATCCAGCTCTTCCCAGATTTCATTCTGGTTCAGTTTTCTGAGTGTGAAACCCCTGAGCCTTTCAAGGCAACCACTGTATCTTATTTCCCACAGTCTTCCCTTTCCCGTTGTGTCTCCCCTGTAAATGTTTGCATAACTAAGCGGAGTTGTGCTCCTTATGGGAAAATGAGGAAGGCAATGGACTCAAAATTTGTTTGCAGAGGCTGTCAGTCTTTTGTAAGACTTTTCCTCACCAAAGGTAACCAAGCTGATGCTTTATCTGTTTCTTCTACTAAACTTTTTCTCAAGTCTACACAATGAGGTCCAAGGTCAACCCTGTGGTCAGTCTCAATTGCCCAACATACGTGTGTAACATGAAGGGCTGGCTTGTTGGGGTTTCTATCCTGCCTAATTCCCACAGCCAGTAAGCCCCAAAGAAAATCACACAGAGACTCTACATGAGGTTATAAACTGATTGACCCATTAGTTCAGGCTTCCTATTAACTCTTGTAACTATTAACCCGTTGTTCTTATCTATGTTAGCCACATGACTTGGTACCTTTTTTAGCAGGGCAGGTCATATCTTGCTTTTTAGGTGATCTGGGCAGGGCTGGGATGAATGGGCTTCCTCCTTCCTAGAATTCTCCTGTTCTCATTGCCCTGCCTCTACTTCCTGTCTGGTTGACTCGCCTATACTTCCTGCCTGGCCAATCAGCATTTATTTAAAACATGATTGACAGAATACAGACAATTATCCCACACCATATGTGAAAAAAATCAAAATTAAAAGCGTTTGCTAAGTAAGCATTCAAATATCTGAGTTTGTTGGGGGCCATTATTATTCCAACCACCATACTCTGCTATGCATAGGACATTAGAATACTTCACTCCATGCTAACCTTTTGTTGCTTTGGCAACGCGTCTGAGAGAAAAGATTTATTGGGGTTCACAGTTTCAGGGACTTCATCCTGAGATCAACTGTGCCCACTGCTTTGGGCCTGAGGTGAAGCAGGGCATGATGGTGACAGAAGAACCCATTCATCTAATGGTGGTCTGGAAGTAAAAGTGAGACAGAGGAAGGGGTCTCAAAAGACATACACCCCAACCAGCCCCCACTTCCCAATATCCCAGTCAAGATGAATTCACAATTCTATCACCTCCTAATAATATCATTAGCCAGAGTCCGTGCTTTTAACATAGGAACCTTTTAGGGGAACACATTGTATCTGAATGGTAATATGCCTTCTCTCACTGTTCCTCCTTCTCCTTTTATTCCTACCCTCAGAATGGTTTATTTTCTTAGTCAATGTCTTTGCAATATGTTCTTTAACAGAATCAAGCCCATACTTTCAGAACAAGAAAAGGGAAAGAGCCCTAGTCTTTCTTTCACACGGGAACAGTGATCTTGATTGTCACTTAAACCTCAAGGTGGCTTCCTTCATTTCACTGCAGAGTTAGCTGAATTGCACTTCTAGCTTATCACTGGGAAGTGAAAGTGTAGAACTGAACCTGAGTTGTAACTAACCATTGCACGCCTTTTCATGGGGAAGCATGAACAAATGATTACTCACCTCAGATACCACACAGATGAAAGACCCAGGAAAGGATTCCATCCAAACCTAGCCAATGGACAAGTGAGTTTTCTCGGGATATAGAGAAGAGTGGGTCAGGTGTTCCGGGAACATGGATGACTAAGAGCAGCAACGTCACCAACAGCCTACGCTAGCCTAAGTGATGATTCATGAAGCTGCATTCCTTGGGCTCCCTGAATGGTCTTCAAGAAGCTCAAGAGGTCAGCAAGCTCTTTTTATCAGCAGCTATTTGCTGATTGTATAATCTTGGGGAGGAGCCTTAGAAGCCCCTGGGTTTCAGAAGCTTTCTGAGCCTTATAAGTTGTGTTTACTTCCTGAGTCTTAAAAGGAAATATCTGTACAACATAGTTCTATGGGCACAGGGCTCTAACCAAGCCCCCTTGGCTTCCTGCTGGAAAAACCACTCTGTCTCTGGGAGCTGTGATCTCATTTCTTGTACATTTTCCATAGTTCAAGCAAGGCTGAATAAATCCTCCAGTTCTACAAGCACTTCTGTGGCCCCTGCCCCATGTGCTACTGTCTGCATTGAGTTTACAGATCAAACACACTTGCATGTCTAACTTCACATCCCTTTAGGTGGCCCTCTTCTTCCCTGCACTCCCAGGGTTCTCCCTGCTCTTGAACATGTCATCCCCCCTCCCACTCTTTGCTTTCCTGCTGTTGCCATCGGGACTTCTCCTAGACAGGGAAAACCCTTATGACTCACTCACGGCAGATTCTCTTTAATTGTGGGGTTCCCAGCGCAATGTTCATGGGATATTCTTTGGATTGATTAAGAAGACATGTTAGGGGGAGAAAAAAAAAAACGAGGAGATGGGAGTGGCCAGGACAGATAATCCAGGTATGGGAGCAATTTGGGACAAAGGCCTGGCTCAGCCTAAGGGACAAGACTTCGGAAGTGTAAATCACAGTTTGGAAGATGGCTGGACTTCCCCGGCTGGCAGACAGAGGTGGGCTTGGCTCCCAGATCCTAGGTGCTCTCTGGGGAGAATGGCAAAGTGGATGCCGTTGCCTCGTGGGTCATTGGAAGCAACAGAACAAAATCCATGAGGGCTGGAAAAGGGGCAAAGAGAAATGCCAATGACAGGACGCAGTCGAGGGGAGGATCGAAAGTGCCAGCTAAGGTCAGTCAGCCTCTGTGCTCTCCAAGTCTCCTCGTTCCTTCGTCTCAGTTTCTCCCGCTGAAGAATGGGATTGTCCTTATGCGGAGATGGCATATAAGACTGATAGGCAGTAGGCAGCCATCAAGTGTTAGCTGCTTGCTTTGGAAGAGGTTTGCCTTTTAGGTTTGCGTGTACATAGCATGCACACATTCCATACCACATTCACCATACTATCCTGTATAAGATGATACTGCCGCCGTTTGTAAACCTGCTGTATCCTTCCTGCCCCAGTCCTCTGCACATGCTTCATCTCTTCCCATTTCCGTCTCCCCTAAACAATGCTCCCTGTCCTTAGGTCTTCTTACAGAAGCTGCTTCCTCAAGGGTGTCTCCTGGGATGCACTGGCTTGTCTGTCTCAGCATCATGATGGCAGCTTCCTCGTAAATGACCAGCTGCCACAGGGTTTTGACTATCTTGTCATCTTTTTGAGTACTTCATTGCTATTTATTTTCTGAAGCAGTGTGTGTTGAAACGAACAAACAACACTCTTGTCCGCATTAGAACAGATAGCCATTTGGGCTTTTTAGGTCTCTGGAGTCTAAGGACCTGAATGGAGGCATGAGTGGACACCAGTGCTAGTCTACCAGGGGTCAAGCAGAGCTGATTGCCTCTGATGTGACCATCTAATAGGTGCTCAAGCAGCATCTGAATGGCTGGTTAATGAACTACCAGGTTAAAGGGTGGTGGAGGGATTGTAGATATGACTCAGCAGTTAACTGAGTCCTCGCTGTTCTTCTAGAGGACCTGATTTGGTTCCCAGCACCCATGTCAGGCGACTCACAACGTTCCGGAATTCCAGATTCAGGGCATCTGACACTTTTGGCCTCTGCATATACCCACATGCAGACACACATATACCTCTACATAGTTATACACAATATAAATAAAAATCCTTTAGAAAGGCTATTGGAATGAGCTTTCTAGGCCTGGGCTGCACCTGCCAGGCAGGTCGGAATTTCTCTGGGCCTCAGAGTCAATAAACATCAAGCAAAAGGGCTGAATGTGGTAGCCTATGAGGCCTTTTTAGTACCTGGTAACCCAGAGTGAATCATCTCAGGAAGCAGATGGGAGAGGGCTAGGGAGGCCCACAGGCTGCAGGGGGCACCGGCCACCAGTAGTGATGCCATACAAAATGGGACGCAGCAGAGCCCTGGGACACTAAATGGAAATCTGGGGTGGTGGGCTAGAAGGCCTTGGCTTGACCTCAGGAACAGAGACAGAGCAAACTGGAGTCAGGGCTCAGCAGCAGCAGCATGGCCATTTGCTCTAAGGACAGCAGGTGGCCTGTAAGACCCCCTTTTTGTCCCTGATATGGTAGATATTGTAAGTGACTCAGCTGCTCCATAGCTATATGCTATGTGGCCAGTTAGCATGTTACGCCACTAGCTGATTCTGTACACAGTGAGGTCCATCTATAGGTTTGTCAAAAGCAAGTGACTTAAACCATGAGGCACTTCGTATGATGGCCAGCAGAGTAACAACTAGAGCAGCACTGTGACCGTGACTGTTCTGTCACCGATGTGGTTGCACATGATAATGGGGAAGGCATTCAGGTTAGACACATGGATACAGCTTCCGTATCTATAGTCCTGTGCTCCCATGTTTAGCATGCTACTCGACAAATTTTCTCTGTTGGCATAGCTGTAGCCTCAGGCCGACCTCTCCCAGAATCCCATATCTCTAAACTACTTCATCTCCCAAGCTCACACCCTTGTTTGTATAAAGGAGGATTAAGAGTCACCAGGGAAGATTGCTCTGAGGGTAACTGGGATAAGTAGACTGTCTGGTGCAGAGAGGCAACCTAGCGAAACCTGGTGCTCTGCTCCCCGGCAGCATCTGGGCACTTTGGGGAACAGCAGGCATTCAGAACCCTTCCCAGAGCGGTGTTGCGGATCTCAAGAAAACTTGACACTGTGGATAACAAATTTGTGGAACTCGTTCACCTGAAACCCAGCAGGGATGAATCTAAACAAGTCTAGAAGGACTGGGAAAGAGGGATGAAGGGTGCTGGCTTCTTAGTGCATTACAACTGACTTTCCAAGAAAATGTGCACCAAAAATCGGTCTAGCTGAGGGGCTCCATAGGGGAAGAAATCAGAAGGCAATCCTTTCTATGGACGGATGTCTTCAGGGAGTGATGCTGACTGCCCCACCTGCACTGAAATCTTTGTTAGCGATTTGGTGGAATACTTGATCAGCTACTACTCTGAGCCTGTGTTGTTACGGGCCAGGTGCTGTTCCTGGCACTTGTAATAGCGTAATGGCAGAGACAAGTTATTTGTCCTCATGGGGCTCACAGTCCCAAGGGGGAAGACATGATAAGTCATAAACAGTAGATTAGAAAGTATTACTGTATGTGTTGAAAAAGAGAAAAAAAATCACACAATTTGGGGTCTTTGAAAAGGTTGAGGACAAGTGGATCAGGTCATGAAATTCCACAGGGTGATGAAAGCATTTATGTCTAGAAGTTGGGGGAAAGGAGAGAGGTGAGAGCCAATACACAAGGATCCACATGCATGCACACAGATTCATGCATATGTACAGAATCCTGGGAAGGGCCCCCTTGTGCCATGTCTGTGCCATGGCCTTTAGTAATAGAAACCAGTGGGCTAAACTTTGCTGGGTATCTGTAACGGGCCCTGGAAAGTTACACTGACTCTTGGGTTGTCTTGCAGACAAGGACACACTGGTCGCCTTCCTTTCATGCAAGGTCAGTTTGATGAAGCATCAGTGAACTGTCCATCTTGGCTGCCTCTTTTGGGCCCTTGGAGCAAATGAGAGAAGCATAATTCTTTCCTCAAGGGAGGAGGGTGCCAGAGTTATAGCACCCACATAAAGTCAGATTCCTGAGAGGCTGAGGCAGAAGGATCACAAGTTCAAGGCTAGCCTGGGCAAGTTAGTGATTTGTTCTCTCAAAGAGAAAAGAAGGCTAAGGATGCAGCTTAAGAGCAGAATTACTGCCAAGCATGTGTGAGGCCTTGGACTTGATCCCTAGTACCGCCAGTGAGAGAGGGAGGGATAGAGGGAGAGGAAACAAGAGGGGGACAGAAGCAGAGGGGTTAGAAGAGAAGGTGTTGGGAGATAGGCAAGGGGAGGAGAGAAGGGTTGACAGCTGCAGGTGTCTATGAGCTGGCAAGGCCAGTGTCCGCTCCAATCCACAGTCAGGGCCACACATTCTCAGTGTTTCTGATCAACCGGAAGGAATAGTTTACATAAAAGGAAGCCAGAGGTGCATATATTCTCTCTCTCTCTCTGTGTGTGTGTGTGTGTGTGTGTGTGTGTGTGTGTCTGATTGTCCTTACCATTAGCAACCAGAACAGGGAAGTAAAGAATGCGAGGAGACCTGAAAACCGAAACCCCAGGAAGTCCCGTTATTTGACAATAAGGACAAGACTCAGATTGGATCCCCAATGTGTCACTGCCACTCAGGACTATCCATGGGTGGGAGGGCACCTTGCACATTATGAGGTGTTTATTTAGCCTCTTTCCCGGCCTTCACTTCTTTAGATGTCAATTGTATGCATGAATGCCAGTTGTAATCACTCAAAATATCTGAGGGGCAAAACTGGTCCCACCTGTAGCTCTGTCCCAACTCCTCGGTCCAAAAACAGAGGCTACTGGCCAGGGAACACATACCCAGCTTTCTCTTCCCAATGACTGCGAGAAGTTGGTAGCCTAGGTGGACTCTGGGATCCTGGGTGGCTCTCTACAGAGAGCCTATTCCACTTCAGTGGTGGGACCTGGCACTGGCCACCTACTTTTGATACTGATCCAGGATCATGTCCAAAGCCCGAAGGCAATATGGAATGAAGCCAAGTGGCTGGTTGTGGTGCCACCAAACGTAGCCCTTCTCGAGTGGTTTTGGCTCTTGGGACTCCTGTTGATTTATTATTACATATTTTAAGACACTGAAATTTAAAACTCATCCAGGAGACTCTGCTCGCCAAGATGTAATTAGGAGAAAATGACAGAGGTGGTAAATATGTAATAATTCTTCCCCTAATGCCTTCTGTTTGTATGCTCCATCCACCCGCACAACCCGGAAAGCCTGTTCTCTGGACTTGCTGGCCACAGGAGACCAACTCCTATCATGCACTCACACTGCCGTGTGTGTGTGCACAGCTCATGTGCAGGGAGGGAGTTTACAGAGCTGGGATCACAAACACACGTGTCTTTACACACTCACAGTTCTGAATAGCACCTTCTGGGTAGACTGGAGGACTTGCTCACTGAATGAATCATTGATTGGTCAATGCTTCACATGCATACTATCAAGTTGAGTGCCATGCCTGCACCCTACCAAACTCTGTCCCACATGAGAAGGTTTTGAGTTTCTACACAAACACACACACACACACACACACACACACACACACACACACGAATACTTGCATGTATGCACATGCAAATAAACATATGTTCATGTGATTTTAGGCAGTATAACCATGTACACAAGAGCACAGGTGCAGATGCTGTGCACACACAATTTCAGAGAGGTCAAGTGACTTGCCCAAAGTCACAGAACTGTTAAGTGATGAAGCCCACATTTGAACCCAGCCTTGACCGCCAATTACTTCTGTATATCATCTCCTTTCAACGCATGCTTTCCAAGGGATGTCGTCTCTGAACCAGAGCTTGCACGGTAACTAGGAATTCACCAGGCCACCATGACAAGAACTGAACCATGCATAGGTGAATGGGATCCAGGACATTGAAATGTAAGTACAGATCTCCAGATGCTTGAGGAGGCCCTGAGGAAGAGAAGCCAGGCAGAGCCCTGCTCACACACCATCTCAGCCAAGAACCCACAGGGTATGAGGCTCAGGGCTGACTGTACCCTCTCCTCCAGCGGCTGAGGGAGCCCTCCCTTGCAGAGCTGGTTCCTCCAGCCAGAACTGGTGGCATAAGTCACAAGGTGACCCCCAGGTCCATTAAGAAACCAGGCAACATTGATGTCCCCTAGCAGCTGACTCCAGTCTCCTTGCCCAGGAAACAGGCCCAGTTAATTGCAGGGTGATCGCCATGTTCTTGCAGAGCATTTAACGTAGCGTGTAATTGCTGGGTAAACACACACAAGGCTATTTCCAGCTCCCAGCCCAAGGCTGTGCCATGCAGGTAATGACAGCAGAGGTGTGGCTAGGGTGCTTCAGAAATGAGGAGTCCAGGCCCAAACTGGGTCAGCCTCAAGAAGCCCTTTTCTAGCTTCCAACTGACCAGGCACTTAGGCTTTTAACAGACTGCCTTGAACACCCCAATGTTTTAATTCATCATGCCTTTTGTGGGGGTTACCACAGACCCTGACAATGGAGTTTTTAAAGTGACAGACGGTGGTGGCACACAACTTTAATTGCAGAGCTTGGGAGGCAGAGGCAGAGGCAGGCAGGATCTCTGTGAGTTCGAGGCCAGCCTGGTCTGCAAGAGCTAGTTCAAAGACAGGCTCCAAAGCTACAGAGAAACCCTGTCTTGAAAAACCTACAAACTTGGAATCAGATAGGCCTGGTTTTATATAAATAATCTGTTACTTCGTGGTTGTGTGACTTTGCCTCGTTTGTGGTACTTCTCTGAGCCTCAGATTCCTCATCCATACAATGAGAATTTAAAAAAAAAAAACCAAGTCATAAACTCTGAGAAAACGCGTGGAAATTCTGAACAAGGTACCTGATGTACAGACAAACAGCTGGTGCTAAATGTCAGCAAGCCCTTCCTGCTGTCCATTCCCTGACCCTCCATTCTGTTCTTGCTCTTGCCTGAAGTCCCCTCACAGCGATTAAATAATGAAACCCATATTGATCCCAGGTCTGTCTGATGGTGACTATCACATACTCTCCGCTCTAAGGACCCACCCTCTGTCCCCTGACCATAACTTTTTGAAGCTCAATAGACCTGAGATTGAGTCCTGGCTGTATCAATTGCTTGCTGTTTCCCCATTAAAGGCATAAAACTCAGTTTTCTCACCTGCTGGGTGAACATAGTAACATCTTCTTATCAACCATTTGTCTCGAAGGTCAAGTGGGGTGGCCGTCCTGATGGTCCTGGTGTGTTGTGTTACGATGACGATATTCCCTTGCTCAGGTTTAACTGTGGTACAGGATGTCTTCCCAGGAGGGAGCCTTGCAATGGGGCTTTACTGGTAATGGGCTTGCAAGAATGACTTAAGATCGCATGTGCACTAGGAAAGAGGGAAGCAGGTTGGGCAGAGGGAAGAGCTAGCGAGATGCCATCTCAGTAGCTACTCAACCAGTTCTATGGGCAAGGCTGGGTACAGAAGATCTTCAGAGCTTCCCAATAGGGTGTCACACTCTCCTACAGTCTCACTGCTTAGCCATGCCATGGGACTGTCCAGGGAGGAGGTGGATCTTAGGTTCTGTGTCTCTCTGCAGCTGGGTGTGAGAACTAAGGGCTAAATGAATGGGGACTTCCTTTGCTCAGAGGAACTGGGAGGCACCACAGCAACCCCACAACCTTCTATCAGAACTCACCCAGCTCCTAAGACTCTCATAGTCTCCTATGCCCAGGGCTGTTTTCCTGAGCCTAGCCTCTTGCCCCTTCCTAAACTAGTTCTTCCTTCTGACCACCTGCATAGTTTCTCCTTGATCTACACTCTCCCAGACACAGGAGTATTTACAGACATGGATCCTGGCCAAGAGGCGGGGATGGCGACCCATGGACAGTTCTGGTTTCTCTTCTTGGCTCAAATGGGTCTCCATGGGTCCCCAGGCTCTCGAGTTCTGAGACATGAAGCTGTGCCTGGGGTGTGCCTTGCACCTGTGTGTTTATAGACCTGACCTCTGGTGCTTTACCCGTGTCCTGGAATTCTCCATCTCATCTGGTTTCATTATCCTGATTTTCATGTTCTCTGACTTGGTCGGAAGCCCACATTCCTTGGTGCTTCTGTTTGAGAATCCGTGAGGCTCATATAGGCTAGGGGTTCGTTTGGCATCCCGGGCATACTGAATGGCTTGGGCATATACTGTGACTCTATCTTGTAGACAAAGAAGAAGGGGGCTGAACAGAGATGAAGCATGCTGGTTACCAGGGCCACATTGGCTCCTGGAAGCAGACAAGACAGAGGTCCCCAAATTCCTCAAGACAGAGGATGTGTAAGGTAACTTGGAGGCCTCCAAGCCCCAAAAGAGAAGAAGCCTGGCTCTTGGAGGTCAAGGTTAGCCCCTGATTAACATTGTAGTCTAGTGTAAAGAAGGTGTCCTCTCTTGTTGCGCCCGTCTTGTCAGCAATGAAGACGCAACACTGGACTCTTCTCACTGCGGTTTTTATTCAGGACCTTAGAATAATCTTCTCACCCTCTTGCTACCTCTCGCAACCTCTCGTCCCGGGGGGGGGGGGGGAGCCAGTCTACAGCTTAAATAACCTCTGGGTAGCCAACCCCAGCAAGCCACGTGGGAAACACAGATAGGTCCAGAAACACGGAAGCAAGCCAGATCTTTAGCGTCAGCCATATATGGAGTTGTACACACCTGAGAGCACTCACCGTTGGAAAGGTGGAAGGTGGAAACCAGCGCCACCTTTGAGGCTTGGCATCACGCAACTCTCTACACTCTCTGACTGCCAGTTTGCCCATTGGCCATGGTAGAACACTCTGGCTGCAGAGTAGTCTGGAGGAAGGGAGCCCGTGGTGGGGGCTTAAGAAGCTCTTACAGGAGAGTGATTTTGTGTCTTCTCCCAATACATAGAACATTTCTGCCCCTGTTACCCAGAGATGACAGAGAAGAACAAATGGTGACAACTCCAATGCTGGCACTGGAGTAGGCTTCGTGGAGGAGGACATGGTGGGGACACTAGGATCAGTGAAGGCCACCCTGGCTTTGGTGGAGTTTGTCTGGACAGAGATGGTAGGCACATGGTCTCCACTGGCCTCGTTCACTGACAGCCTTCTCAGGGAGGCTATGAGTCTCTGTTGGGCACTGGGAAGGCTGCAACTGGGCCTGGAGTAGGAGGGAAGAAGGAACCAGTAAGGGAGTGGGAGACAGTTGAGAGCGAGCCCATGTTCTTCTAAGGAAATCAGCTCTGGCAGGTTGGCCTAGTGGTCTGGACCAGGCTTTGGGGATTCTTACCTGATGGTCACTGTCCATCTTCTTCTCTCCTGCTCATGATGATGGATATGGGAGAGGAAGTCACTGAGAGAGATTAAGGTGCCAGCACTGGCTCTGCTCGAAGCTGTCACCAAGGTGGCAGTTGGTCGTTGTCCTCCCCTTTCATAGGGATCACAGGACTTTCGGGGAGGAAGGCACTCCAGGCCGTCTTTCCATGCATAGTCCTTCTGCTACTCCTGCATTTCCTAGGTCCAGGATGGCCCAGGTGGCATCTGTACAGAGCTGACCCCTTGTACAGATCTACTCCCATCCTGACATACTCATGGGTGGGCACCAGCATTGCTGTTAAAGTAAGATTGCCGCAGGACCTGCCTAGCTGAGTCCACGACTAGTATCCCATGGTTTGCTGTGAGTCTGGACCACTGGATAGGCACAGGCCTGAGAGCATTATATGTAAGTAACAAGCATGTAGGAGGCTGACTTGCCCTCATTTTAAATTTTGTCTATTTATTTATTTATTTATTTATTTATTTATTTATTCATTTATGGTACGATCTCATGTAATCTAGGCTGGCCTTACACCCACTACATAGCTGGTAATGTCCTCGAATTCTGGATCCTTCTGCCTCAACCTTCCATGACTATTTGCCCTCATTTCAAAGTTGAAGACACAAGTACAGAGACAGGGAAGGACTTCCCAGCCATCACACAGACAGCAAAAGCTAACTGGGTCTTTATTCGGGGTGTTTGGTCTTCTGTTCCATGTGGTCCTGGGTTCCACATCACAGGATCAGCTCCTGTCTACCTTCATGTCTCTATGTATGTGTGACTGGTTCTCCAAGGGTCTCCTCTGTGTCTCTGTGTCCATCTCCTCCGGACTGCTCACTCATCCTGCTGGGACTTCTCTAGTCTCCCTGTGTCTCTTGTCACTCACAAAACTCTTTCTTTAAAAGAGTTACTGCATGTGCTCACTGTCACTGTGTTCGTGCATCAGGACACTCCACACAGTGCATGCTGTGTGTTGGGCATGCTCCCAACAACACATACTTATGACCTTCCTCCTTCTCCCATCCCATTAGACCCCTAGACCAGTAGTTTTCATCTTGTGGATAATGATGATCCCTTTGGGGGTTGGACAAACCTTACACCATCAGAAAACACAGATATTTACATTGTTATTCATAATAGTAGCAAAATTACAGTTGTGAAGTAACAAAGAAAATAATTTTATGGTTGGAGTCACAATATGAGGAACTGTATTAAGGGGTTGCAGCATTAGGATGGTTGATACCCACCACTCTAGAAAGTTTCCTTTCTCCTTCCATGCCTTATGCATACACATGATTAATCTACACAGAATCTAGGAGCCACATGAGAGAGAAAGCACATGCTGCTTATCGTTCTGAGACTGGCTTAATTCACTTAACAAGATTATCTCCAGTTCTATTCATTTTCCTGAAAACAACATAACTTTGTTTTTCTTTATGGCTGAATAAATTTTCTGACCTATTTTCTCTGTTCATTTCTCGGAAGCTGGCTACCTGGATTGGCTATATAACTTGGCTATTGTGAATGGCGCCACGGTAAAACCGGATGTGCAAGTGCCTTTGTTGTCATGTCAATTTGGAGTCCTGGTAAATACCCAGGAGCGGTATAGCTAGGTCATATGATAGATGTATTTTTAGGTTTTGAGGAACCTCCACACTGACTTCCACGATGGCCAGACCTAATTTTCACCCCCGCCAGCAGTGTGTAAGGGTTCATTTTTGTCCTTGTCCTGGCCAGTGTTTGTTAATGGTTTTCTTAATGACTGTTGTTCTAGCTGGGGAAAGATGGGACCTCAGTGTACTTTTAGTTCACCGTTCTCTGAAGGCGAGTGAGGTTGTACTTTTTCATGTGTTCATTGCCCATTTGTACTTCATCATTTGACACTTGTGTGCTCATTTCATGAGCCCACTCACAGAAGGGGCTGCTTGGGTATTTGGCTGTCTTGAGTTCTTTGTGTAGTCTTGTTACTAATCCTCTGTTAGATATTTAGCTAGCAAAGACCCCCTCCGTTCTGTTAACAACCTCATTTGATGTGCAGACTCAGCCTTCGTGGTGCTCTCATCTCTTTAGAAAACCTACCTCCCTTATATCCTTACACCTTCAGAAAGAGCCTGAGATTTTTGGATGTTTCATGGTGCAGACAAAAGGATGCTGTTAAGATGAATAGCTTTCTGATCATTTTAAAATCCACCAAGTTCATGGCTTCCATCTCTATCTGCTAGCTGGAGATAGCAGTAATCACAGGAAAACCCTCCTGAAATGCTTGCTTGCACTGAGGTGGAAGCCCAGGTAACCAATGCCTCCAGCAGCTGGACCCTGAGCAGCGTGGGGAGAACACAGCTTGACAGAGACTTGCCAAGCCCTGGATAGTTGTGGCATCCTCAACTGTCAAATCCAAGGCATTGAACTTGGTCAGGATCTGAGTCTCAGCCATAAATATTTCTATAGCTGCCAAGAGGAGATGGGTGCAAGACAGCATGTCCTGACCCATGGTACCAGAATGATGGCCTTGGGTTTCCATGTCACACATGAGCAGTGAGCTGGCATGACCAGGACAGTCCATGAGCTGTACAGGCACTGGCTCACACTAGACTTCCAGAGCCAGGAAAGTACATTGATTCTGAGTCCCCTTTCCAAGTCTGCTCACCACAACACAGGAGTTCTGTACAGGGCAGGCCTTCTCTTTTGCTGGAAGTGTCAGGGTTATGGGCTCCTGCTGCAACAGACCAGAGAGCCTTCCTCAACCACAGATGCTGGATAGGAGAGGAAGGGTACTAAAAGGGCATAGGTTGTAAAGAAAAGTGAGAGGGTCTCAAAGGAGAAGATCATAGAGCCAAAACAACATGCCATTGGAGGAGAGAAACCATGCTCTGCATTGACTGTACACTCTGTGGGGATTCACGGGACCAATAAATGAGTGTACACAAGATCTAGACAGTTTGTGTTCAACCCCTTTTGTGTTTCTTCATACTGGGTTCTTGAATTCCTTTCCCTCCTCTGAGCTTGTCCTGCAGCCATTGACTCCTTCCTCAAGAGAGGCTCATTCTGGAAGTAGCAGAAACTCGCATGTCTCAGGAGTTAAACTAAACTCACAAGTCTCGGGAAGTTTCTGAGATGTACAAGATTCACAAAGCCCGCCTCAAGGTTAGGTAAGCAGCAAGAATTACTGGGGAAAAGACACTCATTCTCTGACCTTGCCAGGTACCTGCAAGTTGTGTAGACAGCATAAGTTCTCATGACTCATCACCCATGCTGGGGGGAGCCTACCTATGCTTGGGTAAATGTACAATGGCACAGCTACTTTGGAGTCATTTCTGCTCCTGGAAGCAACTTCCTAACTATAGCCCCTAAGAAATCCTAGTACACTGATTAGTTCCCTAAGCTATCTCTGAGCAGCAGTTTCTTTGCTCTTTAATTGGTGACCTAACTAAAGATATTAGACATCTACTCTCCCCTCCTATGAAAAGCCCTATAGCAGAACTTCAGATTTCATATCTATGGGATAGAAATACCGTAATAGTCCCAGCCTCCATTACCAGATCACCGAGGCAATGTAGGGAGATGTGGAGAGAGTCTCTTGAAGAGCAGCAAGCTCTGTCCAGACATGGCCATGGCCCATCATTAACATGTCCCCTCCAGCCCTATTTGAGGGCAGCCCCTTGGGTCGATCATCTGTATCTAATGCCTTGCAGCAGTTGCTGTAAGTTGACTGATTTGGGCAAAGCAGTCCATAGGAAATATCCCTGGTGGGCCTAACAATCATCCTCTCTTCTTGAAGTGTGGACCATCTCTCTGGGTTAAGTGTGCTTCACACCACTGTTTGCTGGGTGGGAAATGGAGACGGCGGGCCCAAACACAGCTGTGTGTCGTTTGTATCAGAAATACCGGAGGCCAGCTGCTAGGCTGTGATGACATTCCAACAAGCCTTGTTGACATTCCAGAGGCATCACCACCACGAGGTTAAATTATAAGTTGATGATGACAAGCCGACACACAGGGAAATGTCAAAATTAGCATGGCTGAGCAGGGCACCCTCCTCCCTTCGTGCTCACTTGGCACAGGCACACTCTTCACTCCCTGCCCACTCTTGCTCCCAGGACCACCTTCTTTTGCAACTGAGGCTTTAAGGGCATAGGAACAAGAGCAAGCGTGTCCTAGAGTCCCCTGTTTCCGTCATATTTAGTTTTCTCCCTGGCCACCTGATGCCGAGAAAACAGCTACCTTATGGTGAGCCTATGACCTTGAACTTCTCATTGTTCCTCTATGCTCATCTGTGCATTGAAGATGATGATACATTCCTCTCACAATGACTGCAGAGCAAGTGAATGCACAAATGTACCTTTTCAGACCCGGGGCTCAATCACGTCCCTGCCTCAGCTCTGTCCTTGAGCCCATTCTGGAGTTCTCCAGGCGGAAGAGGGGATGGGGAGGCAGAGTATAGGTAAGAGGGCAAAGCTTCTACCAGGAATCCAGTCACATGGGAACTAAGGAAAGATTTCCGAGGTGCAGATGAGACCTGAGGGAAGGTCATCGGGGCCATGGGGACACAGAGCTGTAACACAGAATATGCACTTAGATTTATGGTGGGAAATTACAGAAACACGGTGCAGGTATTTCACAAGCAGACACCTTTGAGCAAAGGAGACCATTTCATTATACTATTTCAAAGTACCTTTACATGAACATGCTCAGTTCACTCAATGGTTATTTGAGAAAGTGAGTCAGGTCCACTTAAAGTTGACCCGAGAGGTTCTGTCTAGCTTAGTGGAGCAGAGGGCTAAAACTGAGCCACGGCAGAGGATGGAGGAGATTTCAGCCAGAGGAAACCTGCATGTGGGCAGAGATTTGGGGGCACAGTGTAGGTTTGGAGGCGTCCATCACCTTGATTGACCTTAAAGGAAAGATTGAATCTTGGGAGGAGGGGGCTGTGAAGCTGGGAGAGCTAAACACAGAAACTTATAGGATGTCTTCAGTCAACGGTCAGAGAAAGAAGTGCAGAGGAGATGCAGAGAAGGAAGAGTCGGCGGTACGGAGACAGACCATGGCAGAGCCATGATGGAGGGCTCATCTGAGAGGCGGGGCATGTAGGAGATAAGATGATTGACAGGACCAGCCTGGAAGGATGAGCTCAAGGTGTCTGGCTAAGTCAGTCTTTGGTGGGCTCTCCTGGAACTCTCTTTACTATTTACGACTTTGCTTCTGTGGGAGTGTGAGTTATTACAGCCAGGAAATTGATGTACCAAATTGGTTTTCAGGTCCCTGGCCCATGGAGACCTGCCTGCACACATGCTCTCCTCTTGTTGGCCCTGAATCTTTTAGCCAAGTTCAAATTTTCTTAGATGAGGATGACGACGGTTCAAAGGCTGATCCAGGACAGGGTCAGAAAAGAGGGATCAGTAGAAGGGGGCTGACAGGACTGAACCCCCTGTGCTGGAGAGGTGGTCAGAAGAGTGTCACAGCTGTTGGGTAGGCTATGATGCCTGCTTTTGTTCAGGCAACATGGTTCTGTATTAACAAAGGGGTTCCCAGCTTGAGAGAGGTGACAGGATCCAAAGAGAAGGATGGGAGACAGAACCCACGAAGGTTAGCCGCCAAGCCCAATGGTGGACAGATTTCAATCACTCACCCCCGCATCTCTTCATGCCACAAATGTTGAGTGGCACCTGCCATGTGCCAGGTCTATCTCTGAGGGGACAGTGACAAATGGAGCAGAAGCAAATGCCTCCCTCCCTGGCATGGCCTATATTCTAGGGAGGATGGTTAAACAAGGCTCAAAATAAGTAAGTTAGACAGCAACCCTTTTACATGAGGAGATTGTCTATGGAGGAAGAGGAATTCAGAGCAGTTTGCAAAGAGCTGGAGGGACTGTGAGTTTGCACAGGGGCAGGAGCAGGGGCAGGGTTCATCCAGAAAGGGAAAAGTCAGCAGGCTTGGAGGACTTGGACATAAAAATGAATGGCAGAGAGGAAGCATCCCCTAAAATGACAACAGAAAACTAAAAAGTGCAGTGTCCTTCCAGAAAAGGATGGAGGGAGGAGTTGTCTATAGATCTCCCTCTGTCTCCTCAGGGCAGGTTTAGGGATAGTTAGACAACACCAGTCAACATCACTTTCACTCCTAGAGCCACTCAGTGCAACTCACCTTCCAGGAAAAGAGACACTGGCTTGTCTAAGTCTCCTGCACATCGCTCAGGCCCCACTTCCAGAGGGCACCCCAACCAATACTGCCAGACCCTGGATGGAGGGTGGCTTCCCAAGGAAAAATTCATACGCATGCATGGTGGCAGGATTGCTGAACAGGTAAATGCAGCTAGGTAGTCAGTGCATGCACACACAGAGAGAAGCATGCATGAACACACACACACACATGTACACACACGCATGCACACTGTTATAGAGAAAAACACAAGAGAATGGGGGCTCAGCATTTGTTGAGTCTGCCCTTCTTTTCTGTTGAAACCCACAACTCTGAGACTCAGGAGGAACATGCAGGGAATTACTTGCCCACACAAGACAGAGTGGGTCTATGGCTGCAGACTCTTGCTTCCCAGCTCAGCAAACCCAGTTCCTAGGCTTTCCCGAGCACACAGACATTCTGGGTGGAAAAAAAGGAAGTCAAAAAAGTGCTTCAAAGAAATCAGTCCATTCCTCAGCTGGAATAACTAAAGCCAGGAAATGGCCGAGAGTAGAGTTGAGCTCCCGATTCTGCGGGGGGAATGGGGGACAACGCAGAAGGCAGAGAGTCAGAATCCAGTCTGCTCTGGATGATGCACGGAGAGGCTCCCACGTTTTTAGCGACTATCTTTAACCATCCCCAAGCAAATGTGAGCCCCATGCAGCCACATGGGCACTGTTTGTGGTGTGTTCGCTGCCAGAACCGCCTGAAGGAACACAGCAAATGCGCTTAGCCAGGGAAGGGGCTGTTTGTAATCTAGGCCAAATCCTATTTGCTTTAATAAGCCTGCGTGTAAACACGGCTGTGGCTCCCGCCCTGCAGCAGCTGGGTAAGATGAGCGAGAGGGTCCAGGCCGCTGCTCTGTGTCTATATGTTCAGGAGGCCTTGTGAGTCGAAGTCAAATACACCCCAGAGTAGAGGGCGAGCTCAGAGCTCCATTGCGTGTGAATGTTGTAATTGAAAATTAGAGCAATCGTGGCTGAGATTTACATCCCTGCCCTGCTTGGCATCTAGAAATAAGAAATGGCCCAGTTGCCCTGTTGTGCCTAACTGTTTCCTCTAGATTGAGACACTGCCTGGTGGGAACCTTTGAGGAGGGAGGGGGGGGGTTATGAAACTGATCAGGAAGGTACAAGAGAACTCAGAGTTCTGGAAGAGTCCTCTAGTTAGAGAAATGATGAACAGTTGCTGGAGAGAGGAATCCCCTTGAGTTTGGTGACAGTGATTACCTGTAAGTTGTACCTTGTGCTGCGGCGGGATTTCTGGTGATACAGCTATCAGAGTCACTCTGGTCCTGCAAGCAACACATCACCATTGGTTTACCAAGACAGACTTGGGTGGAATGGTTGCTTTGGTACGTCATCCTCTATCTGGGATGAATAGAAATAGATTTCCCAGGGAATACAACCTTTCCACTACCACGAATGCCGTGGCTTGGCCATTCTGCCAGACTTCTTCAGCATGGCTCTTCACCTTCTGCTTCCACCTCTGACCCCCGAAACTTGTTCCCAGCTGCCTATGAAGAGATGGCAGGGAGTGTAGCCCCTGAGTGTATAATAGAAACCCGGAGGGGAGGAGGGAAACCCTGGTGACCAGCACTTCTGGGGTTCTACACCCTGAAAGAGAAGTTTCTTATTCACAAAGACCAACCGGGATCAGTGCTGCCCAGAACTTCTGTAACCTCCAGATTCAGAGCCTTCACAAAGGACTGTCCCTGTGTCCTAAAAAACAAACCCAACCACCCCATCTACCTCTCTCATTTCCTGAAACCCATGCCTCCAATTCTCTCAGCAAAGTCAGTGAGAAGCTGGCTCTGACACCTGTGTTCAACCCTCAACACCTTTCCTGTCTTGAATGCCTGGCCCACAAGGAATGGCATTATTAGGAGGCATGCCCTTGTTGGAGGAAGTGTGTCATTATGGGGGCAGACTTTGAGGTCTCGGATGTCCAAGTTAGACCTAGTGTGACTCAGTCTTTTTCTGCTGCTTGTGGATCAAGATGTAGAACTCTCAGCTCCTTCTCCAGCACCACGTCTGCCTGCACACCACTAAGCCCCCTGCCATGATGATAATGGACTAAGCCTCTGAAACTGTAAGCCAGCCCCAATTAGATGTTCTCCTTTTATAAGAGTTGCCGTGGTCATGATGTCTCTTCATAGCAACAGAAACCCTAACTAAGACAAGATGGTACCAACACTGTGGGGTATTGCTCTGATAGACCTGACCATGTTTTGGGGTCATTTGGGGCCAATAGCTTGTGGAAGAACTTTGGAACTTTAGACTAGAAAAGTCTCTGAGAGTTCAGTGGGCTGTTCTGTGGGAGCTTAGAAGAGAACAGTGTTGAATGTTGAAGGCAGTGATGCGGATAGAGGCCTGGTTTGTGGAATTTCAGAGGGAAGTTTGAAGACCCTACCAGGGCTGTTTGCTATTTTGGCTTAAGATCCTATGGTTCCGTTTAGCTGGGGCTGGAGAATCAGCTATGCTTAACAAGATCCCAGAACTACTAATGCAAGACTTTGCTCTGTTGGGATACTAGATGCTGGCCAGCTGGAGCTGCGAATTTAGTGACGATTAAGAAGAAGCCAGCATCACATCATTGAGGGACTAGAAGCTGGTCCCCAACAGGGCTGCAGTGCTTTGGGCTGGCTGCTCTCTTGTGTCTCAGATCTTTGGTTCTTAGCATCTCTTCCTGATCCCGTTGCCTAACTACCCACCCCTGGTCCTCCTTCAGTAACTTCCAGGTCTCAGATAGAAACTCAGGGCTGCTCTGTATTGTAGTTCTGTCTTTGATGAGATGGTCACAGCCTCCAGCATCAAGCAGGAGCTCCGGCAGCCATGTTCCAGAGAACATGCAGATTTTGAGTAGCTTTTCAGGGCATGAGGAGTTCCTTCTCCACAGGTGCACACCTCAAGGGCTGCCTATGGAAATTCTGGGCCCTGGTTACTCCTGCAGTCTGTCCCCCCTCCAGTGGAAGTTTCTAATCTGCCTTGAAGGAAACTGAGGGAAAAAGAGGAGGAGGAAGGGAGAAAGGAAGGAGAGGAAGGAAGTCTGGCAAGGGTTTTCTATACCCTACTTTGATTCGGCACTAAATGGTACTGAATGGTCATACAGCTTTTCACATTGCTTTGACCAAATGCCCAGCAAGAGCAATCTAAGAGAGAAAAGGTACATTTTGGCTCACAGTGTGAGGTTATAGCTCATCATTTGCAAGGAAAATCATGATAGGAGAAGCGTGAGGCAGCTGGGCTCATGTCCGCAGTTGGGAAGCGGGGAGAGATGAGTGCTGGTAGGCCAGTATGCCGTCAGACCCCAGCCCATGGGGTGGGGTAGCCCACATTTGAGAGTGCAGCTCACCCTTTTTGGAAATTCCCTCGCAGACATGCCCAGAGTTAGGTTTCCTGGGTGACTCTGAACCCCGATAAGTTGACATTTGAACTTCACTGTCATAATCAAAACCCTTTACTATTCCTGGTGGGCCCAGGTCACCACAGGGGTAATGACCCCTGAAGCTTGTGATGTTTAAATCCGTATTCATCGTCAAAACTGATGTGTCCTGTTTCCTCTTGTTGGGGACCAGCTTCAGGGCTGGAGTAGTCTCACAAACCAAAGCAGGGAAAGTGTGAAGATTGAACACAGGCATCGGGGTGAGCATCTCACTGATTGGGCTTGAGGTTTCAGTTTCCTGATTGGGTTTCAGGAAATAAGAGATGTTGGGTTTGTTTTGTAGGGCACAGGGACATTCCCTTGTGAAGGCTCTAAGCCTGGAGATCACGAAAGATCTGAGCAGCACTGATCTTGCATAAGAAACTTCTATTTCAGGGTGTAGACCCCCCAAAAGTGCGGTTGCCAGTCTTTCCCTCCTCCCTGCCAGGTTTTTATCAAACAGGCTACTGATGCACCTCTCGTTATATTGGCATGGATCAATATTTTAAGTCAGGTTCTCTGCTGGAACCTTTAGGGGATTCCAGCAAGGATGTGACCCACAGCCTTAAAGACGTCTTCTAGTATAGTTAAAGGATATAGTGTCTAATACTGCTAACATCGGTGATAATACTGTCTTGATATTTGTCAGTCTGTAGATTGTGGTATGAATATCATTTCAACTTCATTCAGCGTTCTGAATCTCCCCCTTTTTACCCCAAAGGATTGGATGATGGTGGGAGGACTCCATTCCTCTCCTCATGAGGTAGAGGCGGGGGAACATCACTGGTGATTCCAAATACAGAAACTCAAGTAACTCGAAGAGCCTCAGGCCTGGGTCTTATTATGTCTGTTGTGTTTCTCTGTCTTGAATAAAAACGACTACTAGGGCTCACAGCTCCTATTTACATGAAAGCAGCCTAACATTTCACTCCCTTCTCCCTCTCCCAATTAAGCCCCAGATGTAGATGGCTGGAAACCCATCCCAGTGTCAAAGGCTGAAGATGTAAGTTAGAGCACTCCCTCTGTAGAGTGCTGTCAAAGCCCCTTACGAGATGAGACTGAGTCCGAGAACACCTGATTACACGTGTTTTGTGTCAGTGTATGTATAGAGCTGTGTCCTGAGGTAGTCAAGTAGTTCCAGAAAGTTCCTTTCAACCACCTCAGTTGCCTGCTTCCGCTGTATCTTGGCAATGAGGACTTTCAATTCTGCATATGAAGAGCAGCACGGAGACCCACAAACTGCTGCTTGCGGAAACCAGTGGATGAGTGTGTATCTGTGTGAGCATACATGAACACTTGAGTGTGTGTCAGTGGGTGTTTGTACATGTTCATGCATGTGTGGGATATGTACTCCTTCAGGCTTTGCACTGACCAGAACCCTTTCCCAATGCCAAATATTCCTGCTAGAGCCTCCTGAGGATTGCCAAAGGGGCCAGGCCTAGGACAGAGACCTCTAGGCTCCTTGCTGCTTTCTTTTCTGATTTGAAGTAGGTGGGCCACTGTACCAACCTCACAAACAAAAGCAAGAGGCTGGCATGGCTCAGTGCCCCATGAAATCTTCTCAACTGGCTCCTGTGTTTGCTGGGGAGCCAGTCTGTTTGAGTTCTGTGGGCTGGTAGGTATCCTTTGAGAAGTCTGTACGTTGCATGGCATTCTGCAGAGAAACAGAAATGAATGGGGTGGGCCTAGGAGATGAATCTGTGAGGCCCAAGACAGCAGTCAGCAGGAGTGAGGCAGGACACCTGGCTTTGTTCTGAGCATCGTGCCAACATGCTGGACAGGGTTTCTGGACCATGCTTTTTAACAAGGATACCACCTGGAGTGAAGAACAGAGCAGACAGCTTGGAAGCCTTTACCAGCAACCTCTCCATTTGCACAGAGACTGGCCGTAACGAACACCCACAAGAACCATGACCACTGTCCACCTTAGCCTTAATTCTCCCAAAGTCTGCCTTAGGTGTTGGTTTCTGGTCCCCAAATGATAGTGGGACTGCCGGGCCCCATGTGTCTGTCCCTGGTTCATGCAGTAAGCAATTTAACAGCGTAATTCATTGACTAGCTCTTTCATTCCTCTCTTTGGACAGCACACAGTGGTGTTTGACTGTCATAGAATATGAGGATTTAGTACTTGTTCTCAATAGGGAAACGGAGGTTCTAAGACACACATACACTAGTCTGAAGGGCCTCCAAAGCACAGGGCTAAACTTAAAATTTCTAAAACCTAAACTGTCAGCCACGTTTTTGTGTTCCTTAGATCCACAAATTGTTTCTCAAGTGACTGCACTCAGCGTCATCCTGGAACTTTATATAAACACAGGTGTTTGAGCTATACTCTAGAATGAGACACTATCTTTAGTAGGGGGCCCTTGGCATCTGTATATTTAAAAACTTAGCCCTAACTCCCCTGTTTCCAATTGAGGCTGGCCATGCTTCCCTTAGCCCAAGAAAGAGCTTCACTTCCCATGGGGGCAACTAGCTGATTCCCCATGGTTGGCTTAGCCACCATGCCCGAGTTCTCTTGCCAGATTTCATCCAGGCAGGTTGTGCTGTGGGTTTTATTGCTTGTTTTATGGCTGGAGTTTCTTGTCTTGCCATATGGTGAGTCCCTGTAAGGCACGGAAGGAGCAGAGTCAGGAGCAGGCAGATGGGCACTTTCTGGACCAGACATGCAAAGCCACCTAGCTGACGAGTCTGCCTCATCTTCAACTGCTTGCTGGAAGGGTTGGAGATTAGACTAAGTACAGAAGTGGGCCATTAAAAACAGGCATCCTAGGCAAGGGAGATGGCTCACTCACAAAGGAGTTTGATACCTAGAACCTACACAAAAAGCTAAGCATGGTGGTGCAGGCTTGTAATCCGAGCCCTGGGGAAGGCGAGACAGGAAGGTCCTTGATGCTCACTGACCAGCCTGATAAGCAAGCTCTAACCTAAAAAAAACAAAACAAAAAAACAAACAAACAAAAAAAAAACAAAAACAAAAAAAAAAAACAAAACAAAACAAAAAAACAAATAAAACACCCGAAGTGAATGGTGTCTGGGGAAGAACATATGAGGTTGATCTCTGGCCTCAATGAATACATACATGTGTGCACACACATGTGCGTGCGCATACACACACAGACACAGACACAGACACACACACACACACACACACACACACACACACACACACACACATCCCTCAGCACATACAGAACGTGCATTCTGGTGCCCTGCTCCAGTCTGCTGCACTTTGCTTCAGGAGGACAATTTAATCACACCTGCAATCTGCTCTGAGCTCCCGCAGCTCTCACAGAGGCAGGATGGGGAAACTACAAATTGTGAGCAGTGGACAGAGGTCTCCAGCAGAACCCTGTTGGGCAGACATGGGGCAAGGGAAGGGCATCATTTTCCTTCTGGATGGTGAGGGGGAAGGAACAGTCACTGGGCTGCTGTGGGTCAGACTTTCAATGAAGACAAAGTCAGTTGACCCCAAGGACAGGAAGTGCCGCCCACTTCAGGAGGGTGAATCTGATACAAAGGGGGAGCTTTGGTAGGTAGCACAAATCGAGCCTCCGTTATGCATCTGACGCACAGTGGACCCACGGGATAGCATAGCTAATGGCAAGAGTCCTGGGACCATTAGCTGCAGAGCCTTAGTTTCTACAACAGCAAAATGAAGATAATCTTAATAAAACATATGAAGCTGAGCCTGGTGGGTACAGGCGTGGGATCCCAGCAAACTGAGGCAGGAGGATTGCCTGTTTACAATGAGTTCAAGGCGAGCTTAGGTGATTTAGTGAGATCCTAAAATCGAAAGTGAAAAGAGACCTAGATATCTATATCTATGTATATCTCAACAGTAGAACATTTGCCTATTATGTTTGAGGCCCTGGGTTCAATTTCCATACCTCTAAATTTTGTGAATAATTAAAATGAATAGGTAATACATCTGTTCCTATCATCTGTAGGGCAAAAATAAAACGTGGGCTCTTTGTTCAAAAGTCATTATGATTTCAGCCAGGTCACAAAACACTGCACCAGGCTTGTGAGCTTCTGAGTGCATGGCGCTGGGCTTTTACACACCCCCTCTCTCATCCTTGTGGGAAAGGATTCAGGGACAACGCCTGTGCTGAGCTTTCGACCCTGATCGTTTCTTTCTTCTACGTCTACTAATTAAGTATGAGTCACATGGAGGGAGCTGTGAGATACCCACTCTCCTGAGCCATCTTAGAAGGGGGAAACAGCTAGATAAAGCCCGAGTAGTGCAGGGTTTCCAGCAGTGGGCTGAGGAGGCTCCATACGGTAAGAGGGGGAGGATGGCAGACTCTTGGGCGTTCCTCCAAGTGGATCCACAGTTATAAGCAGCACTCTGCGTGGGGGGTGGGATGGGCAAGCGACTTGGGGAGTTGTCTAGATGTGGGTGACCAGAGACAGGAAAGAAAGCAATCAGGGGACATCCCAGACGTCACTACGGGTGATTAGGAGAGAGCTGTGACTCATTAAAACAGGGTGTGGGGAGGGGACAATGAGAGAACTATTTCTGACCACATTGTCCCTGCTGACAGGTCCATGCAGAGCAATGTGGGGCCCGCCCTTAGAAATGGAGGGGCACAGCCCAGATGATAAGACTTGAGAGAGTGGGGTTCAGGGAAACTTGTGGGGTGATGGCTAATGTTCCAGTAGAGATGTAAAGGCCAGCATAGAGCGTATTTCCAAATGTGCTGGTGACTCAGCAGTCACAAATCAACCCTGTACAAAGTTAACTCACAAAACTTAGAGCTGTGAGCTCATCTGGGGAGAGAGACGAACAGGACAGGTTGTTGTTTCTGCAGAAGCCCCTGAGTCTTCCTGCCTCTCAGTCTTGTCATCTGTGCAATGGGTGATATATCCCCCAGCTCATTGGAGTATAGGGCAAGGTGAACTGGAAGCCACATAGAAGTGACTTCTCTTCACAAGAGGTCGTAGGCAGTGGACAACACCAGGATTCCCCTTCTCATTTCAACTCCTGATCTTTGGATTTGTGTGTGTGTGTGTGTGTGTGTGTGTGTGTGTGTGTGTGTGTGTGTTATTTTACAGTGTTGCTAAGTTTCAGGATCATTCAGGTGTTTCTTGCCAGAGTAAATGTTTGATAGCTTAAAAGTTACTTTACCTCTACAGATCCTCATAGAATCTGGAATTCTATGCATGGAATATTGGTGGTCCCAGTTAATAGTTGGGATGCCCATAAAGGTTAGGTAATTTACCCAAAGGTCACACAGCCACAAAACAGTGTGATTGAATTGTAGCCTCAGGCCACAAGGAACCTTGGTTCACAGTCACCTCTTCCTTTGGCTAAAGGAGGGACAAGCAGCCTGCAGGAAGAAGGGACAAGCAGGCTGGAAGGGCATGGACCACAAGCTTGGTTCCTCGGCAGTCTCCCTCCTCACAGCACCATCTGCACAGGGATGCTAAGAACCGAGCCAGAAGAGCATCCTGATTGACTGAACTTTTCACTGTGGATAACTGGCTCTCCTGACAAGATGGCAACTTAAACAGTGACGACTTGCAGGCATTCTACTCCCTGCCTTCTGCCTACGCTATGCAGGGAGGGTATTGTCGGCCTGGCATGTCCTTTGCATTGTACGAGACAAGGAGACAGCAAGTGGCTTAAGCTGAGAGAGGAGCGGAGCCAAGCTCTGCTCCCCACATGTCCCAGGTTAGTCACTTCCCATGTTAGGAGACACCAGTGCTGTCACAAGATCCTCTAGGTCTCCAGGCAGCAGGAAGAAAGGTTCAGGGAGGCAGTCAGGACCATGAACCCCGAATCCAGCCTGCTTAAGGATGAATCCCAGCTGTGTGTGACCTCAGATAAGTTCCTCAGCCTCTCTGTCTCCAAGATAGAGCCTATGTCACCACTAAATGTCTGTTCTTCTTCTTCTTATTGGTTGCCATTGCAGATGTGTAAAAGGTTGGGGCGTGCCTAGAGCATGTCACTTCCTTGCACTGTCAGCTCTTGTCTGTGATACTTGGACCACACCCATCCTTTGGTTATTTGGGACTGGTATGCTAAAAGCTGGATGAGGCAGGGGCGGCATGATGTCACTCATTTCTGTGTTTCATACGATGTACAAACGTCAAATACACGCAAAGGGCGCACTCTCTAGAGTCAGGTGTACTCAGTAGAAGTTACAGCTCTGCCATTTGCTTTTGTGTGGTCTGAGGCAAGTTGCTGAACCTACATCCTCTGGTCTAGAAAGGGGCCTGTTAGGACTTTACTGGGAGCTGCACTGACTCAGTGTGGTACCTCATCCATGGTTGGCTGCCTTTGAGAGTTCATTCCCTTTCTTCTCTCTATAGAGCATCAGTAACTAGATGAACTGGTGTGGAATGGGGAAGTGGAGTTAGGGACCTCCTGGAAGCCCCCCAAACCCTCAACCTTCAACAGCCAGCAGTGTAGGGTGGACTCCACCATCACTTTCTGTCTCCAACCAGGGAATCAGAACATCTATTTATGTCTTAGAAACCGTAAGCAGGAGGCACCAGGACGTCCCAGCAGAAGGGACACCATGGCCACATGCGGAGGACTTCACCAGAGACCATACCTGCTCATGCCCTGACTTGCCCCTAGCATCTGTCCTCTCCGTGCCATCCTGCCATCCCTTGATTGGGGTGAGATAATAATCACAGCCACTACCAGCAGGTGCCATCTGGAAGTTGTGCCTCTGTGTCAGCAAGAGGGGGCCATGTTGACAGATCCAATCCTGAAGAAAGAGATTCCAGATGTGGGCGAATGTGGAAGGAAAGAGCCAGATGTGCTCCCACTTCTCGGTTTGCAGCATGGCCCAGGGGAGGAGGGTTCCACTTGGCCCCTTTGGGTGTGAAGTGGAGAGTGAAGTGCTGGGCCCTTTCCTCACCAGATCATATCAGTTCCCTGGACTGGGTGCTCTGAGTGCCTGGGGACCGTGTAAGACTCTTCAGTAGAACTGGCAAGATAGTTCTGTGGATAGAGGCACTTAGCACCAAACCTTATGGCCTGGGTTTGGTTCCTAGGACCATGGTAGGAGAGAGTTTGAAAACTGTTGAATGACCTCCATGTACAAGCTGGAACACACACACACACACACACACACACACACACACACACACGCACGCACGCACGCATGCACGTGTGCTCACAATAAACTAATTGCTTAATAAAAATTAAAAAAAAAATAAACTCTACAATGTCCTTGCCAGGTTCAGAGGGATCTAGGCCTAGCTCTACCACACCCCCCGAGGCCTGAACTTGATGGACAATCCCTGCTCTGTCAGCCCTATCAAGCTCCTATGTGTGTTTGTAATTCACTATGGAGTCAGACCAGAACAGAGGTTGGTTACAGAAGTCTCTACTCCAAAATGGTGAAACAGTCTCATCTGACACATCGGCTCACACCAGCCTTCTAAACCCTTGCTTGAGCACCTGAACAGTTCTGTAACTGGTAAGTCATGGCTGCCATGGACACAGCAATGGGGAGTGAGGACTGCATGTTACTAGATGCTTGGTTCATGCACTTCTTCCCTGTAAGCAAATAGGCTCAAACTCAGAAGAAAAAGCATCTGGATTTCCTAACTGTTGTGGGTGACAGGGGTCTCAGTCCCAGAGTTCCTGAACCTAAATTCCATGATCTTTCCATTTAGATGGTTGCTGAGTGGAACAACACAGCCACAAATGCAATAATATCTTAATCTTATTCTTCTGGACTTGGTTTGCCACCTGCAGTCTTCCTAACTGATCCCAGGAGCCAGAGACCTGCACTTAGGGAATGTATTGCTATCTCCTTGTGAAAGGCAAGCACCAGCCTAGTGCTCTCACCCAGGAAACATTAGACAATGGCAATGATGGCAGCAATACAAGAAACACTCTGGGCTAGAGAGATGACTCAGCAGATAAAGTCCTTGCTGCACAAGCATGAGGACATTAGTTCAAATCCCCAGTACCCACATAAAAAGGTACTACAACATGTGTCTATAATTCCGGTCCTAAGTGGGGGTGGGGGAGCAGAGGAGGGGAGTACTGGGGATCTTGCTAGCTAATCCATGAGCTCCGATTTCAATGAGGGACCCTGCTTCAAAGCATTCATTCGAGAGTCACAGAGGAAGACACGGGATCTCTGCCCTCCACTCACGCACACGATGGTGAGCGTGTGTGTATGCATACTCACCTGCATATGTACACAAATAATATAGCGTGTTCTATAGAATACATAGTCTGTATTTCACCGCAGCCAGCATAGCACTGATGTAATTAGCTATCCAGCACAATGGCAGGGTGAGCCTGCATCCTGCGCTTGACATCCAGTGTGTGTTTAAGCCTTTCTCCCTCTCTGGGCTTCAGTTTTTCTGTCCAAATAATGAAGGCACAAGAACAGGTGCTCCCTTTAGTGCTGGCTTCTTCTTATTGCCTCAAACTGTCAGCATCTCTGCTGCACCAACACGAGACAGGTCCAAGGCTGGACACATGGTGCGTTGCTCTTACAACTACTGTACAGGAGGCAAGAGGTGAACCCCAGTACACCCAGGGACAGCAAAGGAAATCAGGGATCACTGGGACAGAAACAAAATAGGGATGCATTGACACATGGAATGGGCAACAAGCAACCATGTTAGGGGCTGAAGCTAGGTATCTCTTAGGACTCGAACCCCAGCTCAGCCCTTCTCAGTTGTGCCACCCTGGGCAACTCTCCAGGGCCCAGCACTCAGGTCTGTAAAACTGTGTGTGTGTGTGTGTGTGTGTGTGTCTGTCTGTCTGTCTGTCTGTCTGTCAGTGTATGTCTCTCTGTGTGTGTGTCTGTGTCTCTGCGCGTAGAATACATGCATGTATGGGGAGGGGTGTGCACGCCTGTGCTCATGTATAGTCACAGTGACCAGAGGACAATGGTGGGTGTCCTGCCCAAACGCCGGTGTCTATGTATGTACAGCCAAGTGTTCTTATATGCTTACCTAGTCATCTTCCGAGTCTCAAACAATAGCTTTCATTACAGACTCTGCAGGGATCCCCAAAAGGTGCTAAGGCAGGATAGTCAGTGAATAGTGTGGTAGCTGAGCCCTCAACAGGGCGATGGGGCAAGGAGGAATAAGGAAAGGAGCTAGTGGTAGGAGTGGAGAGCCCACCCTTGAAGGCTTCCCATAGGAGGGGTTTAAGATTAGCCCCAAGAGAGTTCTCATTTGGGAAGAAGATGTGACATCAGCTGTCTTTGTTGCTGTTCTTTAAAAAAAAGAAAAACACAACACAAGAATGATTCCCATGTCCTCAACCCCCATCGGTGCTACTTTGGAGACGAGCATGAATATTAAGGGAATTTTTCATACGCTTGAAGCTAACCAGGCAGTGCTGGCAGTGGCAGGGCAGGTCTCCTACATATTTAAAGAGCATCCTGTTGATTGGAGGCAGGTGGGGCTATGCCGAACCTACCCAGGCTTTGCTCTGCAGCCCCGGGTACTGACATGAACACGTTATTGCTGCCTGAACATGATAGCTGAGAAGACCACCCACATCCCACAGACCCTGTAATGCTGTGTAGCTTATGAGGCAGTAAATTCATAAGAACATGTTGAACCAGCTTCCCTGCCCAGACTCCCCCCTCCCCATTGTCCTTCCATGTGACTGTTCATTCCTTGCTATCTGATTACCTGTTATGCCCCTTAAAGCTGTTTCTGGTGTGGCACCCCCAGCAGAGCTTCCCTGCTGCATGCTGCCACCTCTGCTCACAGCCCCATAAGCAGGAGAAGTGTGTTCAAGAGGACAATAGGGAGCCTGAGGTAGAGGGTGTTGACACACCCCAGAAACCAACATGGTGAAAGCATGTTTGAGGTGGGGAGTGCTGTACTATCAGCCAGAGATTAGCAGGGACCTGATCACCAAAGACTCAGGAAGCTAGTCAGAGAGGTGGGTTTATCCTGAAACTCACAGGATGCTTTAAAAGGGTTGCCACTCGGGTCCTGGTCTGGCGGTTCAGGGTTAGCCCCCAGGTAGGCATGTAGGATGGAGCTCATTCATCTGCATAACGCTCTC
Source organism: Myodes glareolus (assembly GCF_982192425.1). NCBI lineage: Eukaryota > Metazoa > Chordata > Mammalia > Rodentia > Cricetidae > Myodes > Myodes glareolus. Next base: position 41,440,162 of record NC_142034.1, read on the forward strand.
AGTTTCCCTAAAAGGAAACCCAAATGAAGTGCACTGGCTCTAGGATTTAACTGCTCAGATAGTACTAGGCTTGAAACTGAACCCACTTCTGCTTCTCCCTAATCCCATTCCTTCCTGCTCTGCTACTGGCATGGCTTCAGATGAATATATACTGCTGTCCTTTCTGCAGAAGACAGGGTGTGCCCCTCCCCAGCAATTCCACAAAAGCCTTAGGGTAGACATGAACTGAGCCAGCATCTACATAGGTGCCTTCCTGAGCAAACTGAGACCAGAGACTCCATGTTCTGAAGCATATATGGGTCACACATCCATCCATGCATCTTGGTGGAACCAGTCCAGGGAGAGACCATGGACCAAAGGTAGAAAAGTGGCAGCTGCCTAAAGAGGAGATTAGATATTGTCATGGGAAAGCTGAGACCCAAGAACAACAGGTACTCACTACAGGAATACTCATGGGATCTCCCCTTGCAGCCAGGCCAGGTCCACACGGCAGGGATCTCAGGAAGCATTTTTGCTTACCTCTCCCTTTATGCTTTTGTGCTTGAAGTTGCTTGACCAAGAATGCACATGGATCAAAGAAGACAGTCTTAGGACTAATGAGGAAGATTAATCAAAAAGGACCTGAGTTCAGTATCCAATACAGACAGACAAACAGACAGACAGACAGACAGATACACACAAAGAGAGCCAGGTTCTGTAGTGCATTGAGTCCCAGTTCTGGGGAGATAAACAAAGAAAGATACCCGAGGAGGCTCACTGGTCCGCCAGCGAAGGTGGGTGAGAGACATCTACATTGTCTCAGGAGAAATAAAGGTGGACAGTGTCCAAAGATTGAACAACATCTTACGTGGTTCTCTGGCCTCCACACACAGGTACACACATGTGCATGGGAACCAGAGCACATATCTGCACCTGCATACGGGTGCCCATACATACACACACAAAAAAGTCTGTCTTAGCATCCAGAGCTGTGTGTATATATCAGATAGTAGGGATGTGGTGGAGGCTGCATGAAGAGTCTTCTCCTAGAGGTTACTCTAGACTTCAAATAAGTTCTAGATCTCCCAAGTAGTTCTATTACATTCTAGATACTCAAACGTTCTCGTTAGGGTTGGCAGAGAGGATCAGTCCCTGCTATTCTGGCTATGAGATCCAGGTGAACAGTCAGGGCAACAGGGTCCATGCCCATAGTGAGGTGGTTACAGGGATGTGCCTCTCTCCAGAGGTAGGTGATGATCCCAAGGCATCTTCCTTTTATAGGCTTCAGGGCAGGGAGATGTTGGCTGAGGTGTGAGTCAAGCTGATCAGGAAAGTGAGGTCAAGGTCCACAGTGATGTCTGTATTGGAGAATCACGGTGCTTGTAGGTAGCAAAAAGAGAACTATGCCCCATAGCCAGTGTGGTCTTGTAATGCCCTTTCTGATGACGGTCTCCATGGTACAGCACTTTCTCTACTCGCCGCTTTCAGCCTCTGGAGACATCCCTTCAAGGGCTGTTTGCTAACCCTGCCTCTCTCAGTGCCTTTTGCTGCAGCAGTCCTTCAACACCAAGCCTCTCCTTTAGACACTCAGCTTATTCTCCATCCAATACCTATTTCTTGTGGCCCCCACTGTGTGCCAGCCACTCTATGATTGTTTCCTTCTTGTTTGGTGGACTGGCTTTCATAACAGCCTAATGAAAGGGCCCAGCTGTAGCCAGTGAGCACTCAAGAGACAGAACCTACATCTGTCATCTGAACAGAGAGAATTCAATATAAGAAGTTTTAGGCAGAGAGATATTTGTCAGTTAGGTGTCTGACAGACACTGTAACAAATCACGGTATTAGAGAGGCAGCTGTTGTGGGGAGCATCACAACACCCTTGGGTTGAGAGAAGATGGAGAATTGTGGGCATGAAGAAAATGCAGAAAATGAAGGGTGACGATGCAGGGCCTGGATCAGTAGCTCTGAGCCTCGTTAGAGACCAGGAAAAGAGAGGACAGTGGACACACTGCATCTTGGGGGAATTGCGTAGCGGGTTCTGCAGCTGTTGCAAGGACCACACACCAACTTCAGCTGTAGGTTTGGGAAAGGAGCCATCTCCACGGAAATGCAGGAAGAGAAGCAAGAGTAAGTCATTGAAGGAAGCCAAAAGCCCTTTTACCTCCAGCCACACAAGAGTCCAGTGTCCCCTACTGGCAGAACTGGGACTGGCTAGCTAAGCAAGCTTGTATTCCCAGCTTTAGCGAAACAAAGGCACACAGAGAGGGTGGGCTTGAATCCCAAAGATGCTATGCTGTAACAGGCAGTCATGGGCTATACCCTCTGCCTCAAGGCCTGGAGAAAGACCAGTTTGAGGGTATTTTTTGAAAGACCTTGGTGTTAGAGTCAGTAGATCACATTTATGGCTAGTTAGGCTATGACCATTGAAATTGCCAACATCTCTATCTTCATTACCTAATCTGTCCAGTGGGACAGTATGTCTGGACCTCCTTCTCTGTTATTACAGTGCCTAGGAGAATGTTACACTGCTACCCCTTGCCTGGTAGATCTAAGGGAGTAAGCTAGAACTTAGCAGATGCTTCCCCACACAAGAAAACCTTGCTCTAGTTCAGGCTGTGAGTATCTTCATAAAGTATGGATCCCCTTGGAGCCCTCGACTGTTCTTTCTAAGCAACAGAGCACACATGAGGCCATGTCAGGGAAACTTCCCTGACAACATGAACACAATATGAAAGAAAGCAAAGCATCAGCCTCTGTTGCATAAGATGCCTCAAATAGCCTCAGACAAAACACTCCCAGCTTCACGGCAAAGAGGGGAGGTGGAGAAACCATGGGAAGGAGGCTGCTCTTGTCCTTGGGGACCACCAGCCAGGGCTGGCAAAGCTCTTTCCCACGCCTAATTTTGAGGCACATTTACAGCTTTGCTGGCATGGCGTGGGTGTTAGACACTGTCTTGTCTCATCTTAGTGCTCAAACGGAGACATTTCTGCTCCTTGCTTGATGCTCACGGCATCAAGGTGAGCCTCCTGGGATGCCCGCAGGAGAGACTGAAGAGTGCTCCCAGCTTCAGGTAAACCAGCGGCCTGGGAGCACAGTGCGAAAATGGAGAAGGTCACTGGGGACACCATTACTGTGGCATACTGCTCACTCGATGGTAAGGGTTGAGGTGAGGACCTTTAAACCCCAAGTTCAGCCTCTCAGGCATCCCATCACCTGAAAACTCAATTTCCATTTCTGCTCCTTCCTTCTAATCCATCAACTTACCCCAGTCAATACAGGCAACTCCGCCATCTCCAGAAATGATCCTCTGAGCTTCTCGTCCTTAAAGCCAGGCTTATAGATTACATTGATTTATGTTTCTTTTACTGTAGATGGAAGAAGCCAGCAGCCAAGTAGGTACAATAGACCAGGATTTGAGTGTCAAGTCTCTCACCTGAGAGCTGTAGCCTTAGACAGATTTGAAACAACTCCCTCAACACTCTCTGGAGTGTTGATAGGATTACTGATAATGCACACGAACTGATGATCATGGCATCTTGAGAAAGCTGGTTATAAATGTTGTTACTGCATTATATTAAGTATATATTAAACACACACTGAAAATCTATTGAGCTGATTAAAGGGAAGGACCTGGCAGAATCTGAAGGTGGTGACACTGAGCCTTGGTATTTTGGTGAGTTGCATGGTGAGCTTCTGGCAATGAGGCGGTGTGTGTTTGTTATAAGGAGATTGCAGTGTCTGTGCAGACACAAGACAAGAAAAGGATTGCCCACACCTCACAACTCAATGTGCTGTCATGCTTTCAAGCTTTTGGTGCATCCTGTAAAGATGATCTCATCATTCTGTTTCTAATGTTTATATGCATTTTATAGTATAGAAATGTACTATTTAATCCAGGTGTGGTGGTGCATGCCTGTAATTCTAGCACTCAGGAGGCTAATATATGAAGATATGACATTTAAAGCCAGGCTGGGATATATAGCAAGACTCCACTGGAAGAAAGAGGGGGATGGGGAGGGAAGGAAGAAAAGGAAGATGAAAGAGAAAACGAAAAGGAGAGAAAAAACAATGATAGTCATGTCAAGTAAGGAGAAACTAAATCACTTACTAAAACAACCACATATAGACCAATATTAATATTTAGGGAAGGGTTGGGATGTAATTCAGTGGTACATAACCTTCCTAGTGTTCACAAAGCCCTGGGGTCTATCCCCTGCACTTCAACATACACACGTGTGTGTTTGCATGTATATATGTGTATATATGTAACATGAGGGGGCCAGCTTGTTGGGGTTTTCCATCCCGCCCGGTACCCAACAGCCAGCAAATCCCAAAGAGAATCACACACAGGACTCCATAAGGTTATAAACTGATTGGCCCATTAGGTCAGTCTACTTATTAGCTCTTATAACTTATGTTACCCCATTATCCTTATCTATGTTAGCACATGGCTCCGTACCTTTCTCAGCTAGGCAAGTTACATGCTGCCTCTTCACTGGTCTGCACAGGAATGGCAGAGGAACTTCTCTGCTTCCCAGAATTCTCCTGTTCTCATTGCTCCGCCCCTACTTCCTGTCTGGCTTTCCCGCCTATACTGCCTGCCTGGCCAATCAGCATTTTATTAAAATATGATTGACAGAATACAGATAATTCTCCCACACCATATATATGTAAATATATGTCTGCATATGTATTATTGATGATGTTTTCTTCTAGCATTTCAAGTTTATATATTACATGTTCCATGTACCATAATTATATAAAGATTATTTCTTATATCATAAAACAATTTTCTGACTTTCTGGATACTTGATATTCTGCTTTGTATATACACCATTTGTTTAACTCTACCTTTATTCTTATATTTTTCCCATTGTGAATATAGGTCTGTCTGAATTTCAGTTTGTTTCCTTAGAACATGGACTATAACGTTATAAATAATAAAAACCCTAAATTTAAATGGCTGATGAGGGAGTTAAGTTCATCATTCCCATAACTGAAAGTCTAAAACTAATATTTTGGGGGGATTAGTCAGCTCAGTGGCTGGATGATGCCCTCAGGGACCTAGACACCTTCCATGTTTGGCTCCTCTTTTCTGCTGTGTACAACCTGAGCAATCAGAGGACAATGATGAGCACATACTCATTCCTTTTATCTTCACAGTAGCTCCAAGAAGTGTGTCCTGTTATTATTCCCATTGCAGAGATGGGGAAAGTGAGGATCAAGTCATATAACTCAACACACGAAAGGCGTGACTGCCATGGTTCTGGGCATTACATCTTCACCCCAGCACTCACTGGCACACATTTTTGATCTGATAAGATTGGAGAGTATGTAAAATTTGTAGGGAGAATATAGCAAATACCTGCCTTCTCTTCATTGTTCATTATCAGCTGTTCTCTCTCTCTCTCTCTCTCTCTCTCTCTCTCTCTCTCTCTTTCTCTCTCTCTCTCTCTCTCTCTCTGTGTGTGTGTCCTATAGCTTTTAATCTTCCTCTCCCTCCACCCAAAGGCACTTTGAAGACATGTGTTGTTCTTGCTAAAGCTTGTTACATTAAAATATGACACAAACGCACAAAGTGCCTTTGTCACACAAACACATTTTGGATGACTTCCTGCAAATTGGTCACACCTGGTACCCAGTGCACCCCTTCCCTGGGATAACGCCTAGAAATACTAAGCACAGCAGGCATTTTCCCCAGGGGACAGCAGGAAAGAAAGCACTGGACAGGTTCACCTTACTGACAACCCCTTAGGATGGCCCTGCTTTCCCCCTTAGGCTGAAGAAACTGGCCGTGCTTCAGGAGAGAGTGAGGGGCCTTAAGGACATAGCCCCAAAAAGTGTGGGGACGTGGGACCTCTAACAATAAGGCAAATTAGGTCTTTTGAGGTCAACTCAGCCATAATTCCTCACCCTAATTGCTTCGACCATGTCCAGGCTGAAGTCCAGAGAGGGGCAGGGACTGACCTCAGCACCCTGAATGATTAGAGGCAAAGACCTCGTGAGCCCCTGGCTCCTTCCTGTGGATTCAGTGCTTTCTTGCGTGTCTTCACTGGCAGGGGCACAGGCAGAGTGGACCTGAAAGAGACCCAGCCCCTTCCACCATCTCTGCTGCATTCGCATTCACTCCTTTCTCAGGAAGAAAAGAGTTCTGAGCTGCGGGCACCCATTCACTGGCAGCCCAGCAATTGTATCTCTTATTATAAATTGTCAGTTAACAAACTGATCTTTGGCGTATGATTTAGGTCCCCACGTATCCAGACCTCATCTATTCCAGGTGACACTCTGGAGTCAGGGATGTCTGGCCTGGCCGCTCTCAGCACCACCTCTTATGTGGCGTATTAGTACTGTCATGTTGATGTAATAAAACAAGATCAAGACCAACCCACGGAAGGAAGTGTTTGCTTTGGCTTTGGGTTCCAAAGAGAGAGCTGATAATGGCAGGGAAGGCAGGGCCTGGTGTCCAGAGCCGAAAGTTAAGAAAGTGCATCTCTCTCCACATGCAGGAAGCAAAGAGAGCGAGGTAAGACTGTAAACTCTTGAAGCCCTGACATGCTTCTTCCAGAAAGGCTCTGCCTCCTAAAGATTCCCTAACCCTCCAAACATCATCACCAACCAGAGACCAAGTCTTCAAATCCATGGAGCTATGGAAGACATTTCTCATCCTTACCACCACATGTGGTATGTGACCGTAAGCAACAAGTCATTCTCCAAGCGCCTCGGTTTCTTCATCTACGCAATGGGATTAGTAACAGGTGCCATGTCCCAGGACTGCTGTGAAGACAGTGGGCGTTCACGCATGGAAACCACCCATCATGGCTCCTAATTTATAACATGCACTCCACAGCCCTGTTACTGTGTTAATAGTCTTGCCAGGTAGCTGTCACAGTTCTTCCTGTTTTACAACAGGGAAAGCGGATGCCCTGAGACTTATAAGAACCCGTGTCACTTAACTAAGAAGTGACAGGGGCAGGATTCACAGTCAGGATTTTCTGACTCTAAGTATGTAGTCTGCCAAGGAATAGATGAGGTCTGGATACGTGGGGACCTAAATCATACGCCAAAGATCAATTTGCTAACTGACAGTTTTATAATAAGAGATGTAATTGCCGAGCTGCCAGTGAATGGGTGCCAGCAGCTCAGAACTCTTTTCTTCCTGAGAAAGGAGTGAATGCGAATGCAGCAGAGATGGTGGAAGGGGCTGGGTCTCTTTCAGGTCCACTCTGCCTGCGTCCCTGCCAGTGAAGACATGTAAGAAAGCACTGAATTCACGGGAAGGAGCCAGGGGCTCACGAGGTCTTTGCCTCTAATCATTCAGGGTGCTGAGGTCAGTCCTTGCCCCTCTCTGGACTTCAGCCTGGACATGGTCGAAGCAATTAGAGTGAGGAATTATGGCTGAGTTGACCTCAAAAGACCTAATTTGCATTATTGTTAGAGGTCCCATGTCCCCACGCCTTGTTGCCCCAGCTCCCAATCCCATCTTTCCTCAGTATTCAAGAGGGGCATTCATTGTTGGCATATATTTTATATGATATGTGTGTGCATGTAAATATATATATATATATATATATATGTATGTGTATATATATCTATGCATGTATATCACTTTCCTATTGCTTTATTACTTTTCAAGTGACAAGCAGCAGAATAGACTTTGTCTTGATATTGCCTGGTGAACATGATCTGCATTCATTACAGAGCTGCATTTCATTCTGACACTGCTTCTTTTTGTGTGTAGTGGGGGGCTTGGTCCTTCTGTAGGCCTGTTTTAGCTGGAAGAATGAGCTAGGTGTTGGATCTGTTTCTCCTACATGGAAGCAGACAGAGAGACACTCAAGAGGTCCATAAAATTCACAAGCCTTCACAAGCCACTTTGAAGACTCAGGAAGTTCACGATTTCCCAAGGCCATATAAGCATTAAGTAATTGCTGAGGATGAGGGCAGACTCAGTGGAGTCGCCTACAGGTTAGGCAAAAAATCCAGGGGGTGGGAGTGGTCACTCTTGCTGGAGTGGGCTTTTCCAGTGATGTTGCTGCCCTCGTCTTCTAAGGTACTGAAGTGACCAGACTAAACCCATCGGGCACCTTAAGCTGGGCTCCAGTAGAATAGTTTCTTTGGACTGTTGGAGACATTTCTGTGTGTCTCCACAGGAAAAGAAACACAGCACAGAAGCACCCAGAAGTCTGAAACACGACTGAAAAAAACTGAGACAGATATTGAGGTTCAACCTGAAGACCAGAAAAGCAAAGCAGCCAGCCACTGGCTCTTACCTTGACCTTGGTCTGAAAATGGGGATCCTGAGTCCAGGAAACCTCAGAACGAGACTGAGAGCTGTCCCCTCCCATTTTAGATTCCTCTCTAGTTCTGGAATTAAAGGTGTGCAACACTACCACCTGGTTTCTATGGAAAGCTAGTGTGGTTACTGGTATTAAAGGTGTGTGCCATTGCTGCCTCACCTGGAAGGCTGAGCAATACAAACAGTTACTTCTATCTTGGAGAATAGTAAGACGTTCACTAACCCCCCAGGGAGTCCTTCTGTGTGCCATGCATTGTGCTGCTCAGGGCTTTAGATGACTCACTCTTCCAAATGGCATGACAGACAACCAGCATTGTGTGAGACATGCCTTCCCTCACTCACAAGTGTGGGAACTGAGACTCATGCATTCTAAGAACTTTGATCATCCATCCAGTCAGGCTGGTTCACAGGCCTGTGGACTCCAAGGAAGGATGTGATCTATGGCTCATGTCAGTGATCTCAGGCATATTTTAAAAAACATTTTTCTTTAATTCTGTGCTTTCTTGGAATAGAATAAGATATCATAGATTCTCAAGGCAACATATAAAATATGTTTGCTTTATTAGTATGAATTTAATTATTTGCAAATAGAACTTAGAAATTCTCAAAAGCAAGGCGGTTTATTGTGCCAGGCTCTGAAGGTACCAGTTAGACAGGCCATGGCCCGGTCCCAGGTGAGAGCTGAGACTCCAGTTATTCAGCATTCAGAGTACTAATTATGCCGACTGTCCCCTAGAGAAAGAGCCACCATCCGGGAGGGCACCAGGAGTGCTTGCCATGCCAATATCTTCACCACCCAGCATCTCCATTTTCATTAGGGGGTCCTCCTATGCGAAGAAAACTTGCTCATAGTTTAGGATGTGAGATATCCAATTTTCCCCCACCCCTTGTTTTTGTATACCTAGTTCAGGGTGCTGTTTAAATTACATTTGTTTATTTAACGTGTAAGTGCACAGGTACACATACACACATGCCGTGGAGCATGTGTAGGTCTATGCAAGTCAGTTCTTTCCTTCCACCGTGTGGGTCCTGGGGGATTAAACTCAGGACATCAGGCTTGGCAGCAAAGCACCTTTACCCCTGAGCCACTTTAATGGATCGCGTAATGATGTTTGTAATGGTTGGGAGCATTTTTAAAGAGCAGCATTTAACGGCGTATGAACAGTCTACTCAGTTCAAGTGCCAGTGTGACAGTAGGTATTGATTGTCAACTTGATAGGATCTTCAGTTGCTAGGAAGCCAACTCCTGGTCTTGTTTGTGAAAGGATCATCTAGATTGAGCTAAATCAGACCGGACGACTCCCCAGAATGCGGTGACACAGTTCCATGGTCCAGAGTTCTAGACGGAATAAAAAGGAGGAAACTGAGTACAAGCATCCATTGTTCTTTGCTTCCTAACGTCAGATGAAAAGTGACCACCTGCCTCAAGCCACCATGCCTCCCCTGACATGATGGACTGCATCCTGGACCCTCAAAGTGTGCGCCACAACATGCCCTTCCTTCTTTCCTTAAGTTGTCTTTGCTGGGTATTTCGTCATAGCAACAGGAACAGTAACTATTATTTATAAGTCAGTGTCCATTCAGAAAACCGTGTTTCTGTGTAGTCCTACCCAATTCTTCACATACATTGTGTGGGTGGCCACTCTTGTGTCCTTGTCATGCAATGTAGACTTGCCGTTAAGACCTTTTGGCTGAAGAAATACAAGATAGCTCTTCGTTCTAAATCACCACCTCCTCCACATCTTACTGTATTTACACAAACATGCTGACTCCTCCCCAGTGCTTTGTACAATCGCTAAAGGTTGACACCTACGGACCCTTACTGACTCCCAGAACAAGTTTTAAGAGGCTTCTGCTTGCCAAGGTCCCTCGCTAGGAAACAGGTGAGCCTTGCAAGTCCCAAATGCTGTGGTGCTCTAGAGCCAGGGCTAGCCCTCACACGGTGCCAGCTGCACACAGATGCTATGTGGGGTCATGGCTCCATGCAGCTAGAGGCTAGGTGGCTTCAGAGCTTGGAGCCTGTGATCCTGGTGGGTGGTGACCATCACAGGACAGGGCTTCCATCTGGAGGACTAAGCGAACTTTAAGGTCCCTTTCAACTCTCTGAGGCACGGCTGTCTGATCTCTGGCCAGTTCCACAGAGGGTTGGTCACACACTGTCTCCAAAGGCTCCCTGACCCCATGAGTTCTGCGTAGGTGTCTTGCTCCAGCTAGCACTGTGGAGCACAGGGGTTCAAAGCAGGAAGGAGTGTGGAATCCACTTCCCAAGATAATGTCCTTGTAGGATCCAGTCAGCCACCTAGAGGCAGGGTAGAGATCAGTTTAGAAGTCACAGCCGTGGCTGTTGTTCTTCCAGTCCCGAGCATCGCCTGCTACCCTGATGGAGCTCAGCTCTCAGCATCAACGTCAGGGAACAGTGGAGTCGGTTGGCTCTTCCTCTGAACCCTGACTATCAGCTCTAAGCTATGAGAGGGAGGGGATGGTCATCCAGCTGGTCTAGCTGGTCCATTTCCTGGAGAGGTGATCATTTTTCTCTGGAGGAAGGGGGCAGAGGTGATGACAGTGGCCTTGGGTCCAGTGTGACACATTCCTGCTTCTTGTGTGACAAAGCCTCTCATCACTATTAGATCATCCCATCCTCGGGACTTCCTCCCTCATGGGAACCCTAGAAGGAGTCGAGGCAGAAACATTCCTATCTAGCCCAGAAAGAAAGAGCAGTTCATAGAGGGACTAGACCAAGGCCACACCCACATGAACACCTTCCTTTGAGCCTATCAGTGGGCTTCCTCTGCCCTATAAACTCTGCCTACAGCTAAGTACTAAGACTTTGGCCCCATCTCCTTTGGACACCATGATTTTTTATCTGTAATGAAGCTCCTGGCTGCATACCACACTTTGACTTCTTTCCTTGGATGGCTGTGAATGGGCCTGTGAATGGGTGTGTGAATGGGTGTGAACGGGTGTGTGAATGGGTGTGAACGTCCATGCTGTACTGTTGTCATCACACTCTGACAGTGCTGTCCTGTCTTGGTCACTGCACTGAGCCCCGGCTGAGTGCTCTCGTGAATGTTCCTCCTTTTCCTAACTCATAAAGGCAGGATTCCACAAGGTAGCACCCCCGGAATAACCAGAAGCTCCACAGGAAGCCCAAGGAAAAGAAAACATCCTTAACCACAGTGGCACCAAATGAAAGGTGCTAATCCATAGCAGGGAACACTTAGAAGCTTCTGCAAGTCCTCACAGAGATTGCACATGGAATTTATGCCCCTGGGGGACTCGAGGACCTTAACACATAAACCTCCCTTTGAGTGACTCACTGTCCTCATTAGCTAACATGCATCCTGGCAGGACTGGGCTCACCTTCCTCCGTGCACAAAAGCAGCTCTCAGAGGAATTCTAAGAATGAGTCAGGAGAAAGAGCGCAAGGACAGAACCCCAAACTTAAGTTTCCTCACCGGTAAAATGGGGACTTTAACTCTCACAACCGCATCTGTAACTCCAGCTCCAGGGAACATAGCATCCTCTTTTGGCCTTCATAGGAGCCAGTTCCCCCCTTGCATGCACAAGTGCACACGTGCACACACACACACACACACACACACACACACACACAGAGAGAGAGTTCACAGATGTAGATGCAGGCAAAACCCCCAAACACATAAAAATTATAATAATTAAAACACAAATCATAGCGTATAGTACCTAGGAATATTATCGGAATATTATCCAAGGTTTCCTCTGGCCTACACACACACACACGAAGTGGGACATGAGAATACATGTAGCAGAGGTGGTGATTTCTGTCCTCACTGTGGTTCCGCAGAGCAATGCCAAGCTTTCCCTTCTCCTTCCCCAGGCTCCCCTTTGGCGCTGATGAAGAAGTGAAACAGTGCTCTGAAATTCAGAAGTTTCCTCCCATCATTTCCTCCCCGTGTGCCCTTCGGCGCATCTCTGAACCTCAGTGCTTGCTTGTATAAATGCGTCTGATAAGATCGATACAGTTTCATGAGATTAGAAATTTTACTGGGAGAATTAAGAGGTTGCAATTTTTATAGCCTGTAAGAGCTCTCACAAAGTTGGCATCCCAGTACTCGGAGGGAAGGTGGTGCGTTCATGGTGACAGCGTCCAATTAGCAGTAGGATAAGAGGTCTATGAGAGCCAGCAGTATGGCCTCTGTGGTCCTCGGAAGTCAGCCCTGTGACATGAGCTTCTCCAATGGGGACAGCAGCTATTATCTGGCACTCTGCCAATGAAGCCAAGCTTCTCCCCCCTCCCATCATGTTATCTGACTGGAATTATATCTTATCAACACAAACCATCTTCCCCTGGAAGAACATGAAGCCAGGAGTAAAAAAAGCTTGACCCCTAACATCAGACCCTCCGTCTCTCGCTGCCACTTGTTTCCATAGTGATTGTCACTGAGCAATGGCCTGCCACTCACTCATCTGTGGCCTCTTTGTCCTCCATCCATTTCTGCAAGTTGCTTACATTCGAGTTGCCCAATAGGAAAAAGTATAGATTCTGAAAAGGAACCTGAGACCTGGAGCCGCCAAGCACTGTCCCCACTGCCACACAAACACACACTCCTGCCTCTTCCCAGGCTGTTGAAAGACCTAGTGTCTTCCATGAGCTAGGTCTTTCCTCTGAGGTGACCTCCAAAGGTCTTGACACATCTCAGCTGTGGGGAGAAACTGGGTGCCTAGCTGAGAAATGAAAGCAGGTGATCAGCGAGGACCTGCATCTAAGACTCCCTGACAAGCAGACGCCATGCTCTAAAGGCTTCCTATCTCCCCATGTATGCCATGATCTGTGACCTCATATCCACCCCTGAAATGCTGATCCAGCCCTTCCTTGCCTACTCCTGGGGCCACTCAGATTCCCCTACTTCCTAGCTGTCCAGCAAGCACCTCGGTTATTTACTCCCGAACACATCTGTGTTCTGCCCTTCGCAATGAACCAGGGCTTTAGAAGCTAACTTGGCTAAAAGCTTTGACTCCAGACTCTGGCGCTTCAGCTACCAGACTGTCACCCTTCTCTCATTTGCAGAATTAGCATGTTTAGTCAGAATGTAGGAGCGTAGAAATTAGACATCCCCACCCTGTTTCCACCCAACTGTAAATAGATCTATGTTTTAAAAATCAATTTCTGTGTAACTTATTTCACAATGCAGGGTAACTATGTGGCAGTGTTCGTGAGACTAATCCTCCATAAGAAAGCTGTATCCCCATGCCCCCGTGCCCAGTCTGCCATAGGCAATCAAGTGGACAGCAACCATGGAGACTTCTGCCTGTCGAAGGAGGGGATGTTGGTATACAGCAGCACCCTGGGCTGGACTGGGCCCAGAGTCTCTTGCTCCCAGTTACAGCTGTTAATCACTTCCCTCCTGCCCCAGAATGAGCAGAGGAACTGCTCATCCCTTTTGCTCTGCCTTACACAAAGAGAAACACCACTGGTCTCTGGGCTGACTGCTGTCTGACCACCATTGCTTCCCCAGCCTCCTGGTCCCAGTGGCTATAGCCCTTAACTACTCCACTCCACCACCACTGATCATAACTGTGTCTCTTTATCTGGGAGTGAATGCTCACCAGGTGTCCACTAGTCTTTCACTTGGGGCCTTTTAGGGATGAACTCCATAGGTTCTGTGGCTGTGGTGGCTAGAATGGGGTTCCTTCATAATAAGGAGTCCCTGGAACCCAACATGTCCACCTCCCTTTCGTGCCCCCCCCCCCCCCGTGACAGGGTTTCTCTGTGTAGCTTTGGAATCTGTCCTGGAACTCACTCTATAAACCAGGCTGGTTTCAAACTCACAGAGATCCGCCCGCCTCTGCCTCCGGAGTGCTGGAGTTTAAGGTGTGCTCCACCAATGACCAGCGCTGTGCTTTTATTCTTTGCGTCACTGTTCTGTGCCAGGTACCCGACCAGGTTCCCATGTGAGTCACCTGGAGATCTCAGCCAGTGTATCCCCCCCACCCCAGGCTCAGGTGGTCTATGCAGCCTGACCTCACGGCCCTCTGCAATCCTCCCCTCCCCCTCTGCACACCAGCCTCTGTGCACATCAGCCTCCTGCTCCATAGTCCCCGCTGTTTTTCCAGGAAGAGAGACTTCTCTGTCTTCTCATTGCAGTGAGATCTCACTGACCTCCATTCCCCTTTAAATCTCAGGGTTCCTGTGACACCCGGACTAGTTCCGACCCCCTGTGATGTTTCTTTCATATACAAGGCCCTCTGCAATGGCTCCCATTTTGCAGCGATTTGAATTTGACAGATAATTGTGTTCCCACTCCAAGTTCTGAGTGTGGTAGCTATGTTTTCCCCAGCTAAGCTTTCTCCAGTTTAGTACATGGCTGTGTTCCATTTATTGCTTGGAGGAAGGAGAGGATGGGGTTGCAGTGAAGAGGGGGGGAGTGGATGGCTATCCCTCACCTCTGTTCCTACTGAACAAATGTTCATCCATAGGGATAGGCTTGCAGGGCTTCTTCCTCAGACATAGCCCCGCTTCCCAAAAAGGGGCATAGGTAAAAGATGTCTTGGGGTGATATAGAGGAAACTATGTCATATTGTCAAACAGGCCATGGCTGGGAGGGTAGCTTGTGTTGGGGTTTATAGAGTAAGCCAGGCTAACGCCTAGCTGGCCAACAAGTCTGAGACCAGGCTTAGCCAGTGAAAGGGCCAGATAATGGAGTCGAATAGGAGCTTGCATGCCAGCCAGCTAATGCTGGTCACATGAGCATTCCTGGTGGTTTGCAGGGGCCCAGGTAGGGAAACAGATGTGAAGCTGGGTTTGGTGTAAGCCTATAATCCTAGCTATTTAGACCGCTCAGGCAAAAGGATAATCAGTTCAAGCGTTGGCTACAAAGTAAGTTCAAGGCTAACCTAGGCAGTTTAGTGAGACTGTCTCAAAAACAAAACAAAACAAAAACAACAACAACAAAAAAAAAACAAGGGCTAGAGACATAGCTCAGTGTAGTTCAATGCCGTCTCCGCTACCTAGAATGCAAAAAACATGGGTCCAATTGCCAGCACAGGACAACCAGCAAGAGGGACATCAGACAGCAAGAGCCTCCTTCGCTGTCACCACTCCATTTCGTCCAAAACTGCATCTGCATAGTTGCTGAATGGTTGGGACCCTGCTCTTTATATGGGCAAGTGACATCCCAGCTGCACCCTGAGTCCCCTTTGCAGCTGCCTGTGTCTGCTGGGGTGTAGTCGGGACTTCTCTGGTGAACACTGCTGGGGTGTACTCCTCAGTTAGCCATAGCCCTATGCACAGGGGTCTGTCTGCCACCCCTTGCCCTCTACTCCAAGTTCTGGACCTTCCTGGTGAGTCTCAGCAGTGCTGTAGGGCTCGCCCCACTGTGGGGATGCAGTGGAACTGCTCTGCCTCTCAGAGACAGAAGGAGTCTCTCGCTACAATGGGCATTTTCCCAATCTATTCATACTCCGTTTCTGATGGAGCAGGACCAAGGAATTAGAGGAGTTGGATCTAGTCCTAGCCTTGCTCAGCTGACATGCTATGTGACCTTAAATGGCCTCTTCCCTTCTCTGTACTGTGGCTTTCTCTAAAACCTAAGAGACTGAATAAAGGCAAAATGACCAGGTCCAAAAACAAAAAATATTGCTTGTAAACCTACCCCATTACCGAGAGGCTTTGCTGCCTAAAGAAATATACTTACCCTCTTTGATTCCTTCCCTCTATCCCATGGAACTATTGGGAAGATCGATGAGAAAAATCATAGTCTGACCTTATATGGATTGTGAAAACCTCAACAAACAGAACACACCCCAGGAGATACCCTTGGAATATTCAAGAAAACTTCTAAGTCTGCCATGTTCTATTTTTCTTCTTCTTTTAAAGGCTGAATCTTACTTGTAACCCAGGCTGGCCTTGAAGTCACGATGTGATCTAGGCTGGCCTCAAACTCCCAACCCTCTTACCTCAGCCTCCCAGGTGTTGGGATTGGAAGTGTGCATCATCCCTCTGGTAGTGTGACTGTACAGGAGAGTGAAAACTTAGGTCTCATCCTGCACTGGGCCAATAAGAAGGACTAAAGACCCCACAACAGATTAGAAGGGTTAACTTGGGCTAACAATCCTTGGATGAGGACTAGCCCCACATGCAAACTCACTGTGTTGGACAGACGTCAACCCTGGCCAGTGGGCAGGGGGTAAAGGCCAGACCTGGGTTTATAAGCATAAGACGGGCCCTGTCTGGGATTGAGTCCCACACCACGGTGTGCTGATTGTTTGACCACGGGCAGAGATCTCAACATTTCCAAGGCTACCATTATTCCAGTCAGTTCACAGAGCTAATGTAAGTGTGGGCAAGGCTGGCTGGAGTGACTGATGCAAAGAGACCTAGCAATAAGGATCTAGAGGACCGGGAACAGTGGGATGTGGTGCCCTCTCTGGGGGTAGGCAGCTGGGCAGGCTTCAGGAGACTTGACAAGAGCCAGCCCGCCCTGCACTGAAGGAGGCAGGATGGTGGCCACCAACCTGGCGGCCCCAGTGTTTGGGGACACTCAGCTCTTGCATTCTAACCCCCATTCTTCTCACCAAGAAGGCCTTTTCCTCTTTTCTAGGTTGACCCTCCAAAATGCACATATTTTGGCAGAAGAACAGGAAGGAAAATATTTAAAATATTTATGGAATCCAACTTGGGAAGCCCCAGGCAGATATTTAAAGTCTTGGTAGCTCGGGAAACCCATCTGCCCTGGGGCTTTATTCAAAGTAGGCCAGAAAAGGGGGAAATGAGAGTACAGGTTTGCAGTGATCTTTCCCTGGGGATTTGGGCCAAGCCTGAGGCGCTGTTCCCTAAGAAAGCCTTGGCTTTCTGATCCACGACTGTCACATCCCTCCCAACCTAGATCATGAGAAAATGGTAGTGGAATTGCTGAAGGTGGGGTGGCTATCTGCAAACCTGAGAAGTCAGCATCCACCCACTGAGTACCAAACACCAGCAGTCAAGCCTACCAATTAGATATCCGTGCATCTTTGACTTCGAAGAGCATTGTTTGGAAGTTCATGAACGTGGGGCAGTGTAGACAAGGCTGCTTAGATAAATCACAGGGTAGCCATTAAAACTGCATTTATACTGTGGAGGGAGGGCTTGCTATATCCTAAGCAGGAGAAAGCAGGAAACCACACTGTTTATTGCAGGTGATCTCACTGTGAGCTTACAGAGCAGTCTGCACAGGGAGAGGAAGGCAAGAAAATGCTTGAAAAGGTTCAGAGAACCCGGGGTGATTGGTTTTCATTTTCTCGGTGAGCTACAAATTCCCTGCAATGAATATATTTTGCTTTCTGATGAAAAACATTTTTTTTTAAAAAAAAGGTGTGGTTAAAAAAGAAGTGTATGAGTGAAAAGATCAGTCAGTTGGGATGACATTTGTCCTCAGAGCCTGAGTTCCAGTGCTTAGCAAAGATATGTGTCTGGAACCCCAGTACTGGAAACCCCAACGCTGGGAACCCCAGTGCTGGGAAGGCAGAGACAGGGAATTCCTTGAGATTTGCTGGATGGCTTTGTCGATTCAGTAAGCTCCAGGATCTGTGAGAGAACCCTGTCTTAAGAACTAGGTGGATGACCGAGGAGGACAGCTGACATCTATCTCTGGCCCACACCCCCCGACACACACACACACCACAAAATAGAGATCTGTGAACCATCTGGCCAACATCAAAGTGGCTACCCCTGGATGCAGTGGATCAAGGACCAGTATCATGACAACACTGAAGCAGAGACAGGGCTGGATAAGGTACCCCAAGCTTTCTCTTGGGGCGGAGTGGCAGTAGATATTAACTGAGTACCTAGCATGCGCCAGTCCCTAGAATAGACACTTCAGATGGACCCTGTGCGGCAGCCCTGACAGAGTGTCTTTATGGTCCCCTCACCCATCACACGAGGAAACACAGCGGGCAGAAACAGAGGAATGGATGAATGAGTGAGTGCCCCTCCAGGTTGATGAATGACTAGAAAATGATGGAAGTGACCTCCGGGTCACCTTACCCCTTGATTTAGTAACTCACTGATAGATACCCAAAACTCAGACAGTGCTCTGTATGGGTCATTTCCCATCTGACTTCTACAAGACTTTTGTGCCTCTCAGTTATAGGTATCTCTATTTCGCTGCTCTGGGAGGGTCATGAGATTGCCCAGCACCATGGTCTATGATTGACAGAGTGAGTCTCCTCTCCTGGTCCTGCAATGCCACTTCAGCAGAACCTGAACTTATTTAATGACCTTGGGTTTGTGTCACAGGGTCCCTGGCAGGGTAGCAGATGAGGAGTGTGAAGGAATGCTTCTGTCGTACTGGTGACCTAATTAAATCCATGTGCCCCTTGGGTCCCAGAGAAGAGCAGGTTTAGGACATAGCAAAGGTTTGGGATCTGACGCCTAGGGTTTCGACCCTTCTGTTATCTGTAAGACATATGGCTCCAGGGGCCATCTCCACCTTCCAAGCCTCACTTTCCTCCGCCGCCAATTGAGGAGAGGACTTTACAGTGAGATTTAAAGAGAACTGCCTTCTAGGGAGCTTCCTGAAGGTGTGGTCCAGGGGTTGCTATGTAGCCATCCTGGCATTGGCTGCTGTTCCTATGCTTCCTTCTCATTCGTTACTGCAATGTCTGGCTGCTACAGCTTTCATTCATTATTAGTCAGAAGTGGCATCACTCCCATTGTCATGGCTAAGTGATATGCCATGTGCTGGGGAACAAGGACAATCATATAGAACCCATGAAAGCTGCCATGGAGGTGAGATCTTCCAACAAACTGTCAGGTTGCAGTGAGTACCACCGTAGTTTGGTATTATAACGAGCAAGGGAACACCCAGTGGCTATATAGAGAATGTGTTTGAGAAGGCTTTAAAGGATGGGTAGGAGTTTGCGGGGAAGGAAGAGAAGAACATTCCAAAGAAAGTGGAAGGAAGTAGGGAGGTGGCAATCAATGGACCAGGAGGTCCAGCATGACTGGAATTCTGTAGATGAGGCCCATGGGCACAACGTTAGGAAGGCCAGCTAGGGTCAAATAGTAAGAGGCCCTATATAGAAGGATGGGGGAGCCTTGCCATTTATCCATAGGACCCATTGTCCACTTCAGGTCAGTCCCTGCTAGGAGTTCTATCACAGTGGAGGATGGGAGGTCAAGGAATCTAAAGCTTGTTCTAATCCTGGGAGGCATGCTGGAAGCAGAGACAAGGAGAGGAAAGGAAGGGTTTGACAAACAGCAAAGACAGTTGGGTCTCTCTCTCTCTCTCTCTCTCTCTCTCTCTCTCTCTCTCTCTCTCTGTCTCTCTCTGTATGTATGTATGCATTTGTGCTGATGCAGGCTTAAGTAAAAAGAGGGAAATGGTGATTTTTATCTCCTTGCTTAAAACAAAGGCTTCTACCCAAAGCCTCTGAGACTTAGCTGGGGCTCTTAACACACAACAGGAACTCAGGCCTTTCAGCATCTCCCACCCAGGGCACCCCACTTCCAGCTCAGGTCTGAACCTATAGCTCAAACCCCTGATCCTCACCTCCCTCACATCTGGATATGGCTGGAACTGGATACCCTGTGGATTTGTTGGTAATTCTATCAGACCCCTAGCAGCTGGAGGCATGGCGAAGTCTTCATGTTTCTTCTCTTCCCAGAATTCCTGGTGCATGTGCAAGAAGACACCACAAGAGAGTCAAAAACAAGTGATCCGGGTTTTTAAGTCAGGAGAGGAGTCAGGGAGGTCTTTCAAGTAGAGATTATCCCAGGTAATCAGGAGGTGACTGTGTCCTCAGGAAGCTTATACTCTCCTACACATACACACACACACACACACAGAGAGAGAGAGAGAGAGAGAGAGAGAGAGAGAGAGAGAGAGAGAGAGAGAAGTGCATCACTGCAAAGCCATGAGTACACATTTGCTGAATTGTGACCACTGGGGATCCCATCAAAAGCCTGCTCTTTACAGACATGCCTCCTGGGTTAAGGGTGGCTTTGCAAACACCCATGAATCCATGTTCCTGCAGGCCCCTAGAATAGGCACCTGATGGCCATCCATTTAAGAGAAGTAGTTAGTGACTTAAAAGTCTCCCAAGTAGATTACGGTGGGTGATCACAAAAGGAAGGTTCTGTTGCCCAAGAGGGCTACACAGAGTGGGAGGGGTAGGTGGGGGTATTGGGAGTGTGGGTATCTTGCTGCTTTGAGGTTCTAGGTTTAGTATGTAGCATCCAGAAAGGCGGTCTTCAAGGCTGAAGGTGTTTGATTGACAGTGGACTTTCACCCCACCCCTGCTCCTTCTCAGACATCTGTTTCCCCCCAGGATCTCCAATGCAGAGGCTGGGTTCCTTTCTGAGAGAAGTTGGCCCTTGCCACCTAGGATAGGGCAGATTGGTCAGAATGGGAGTTCAAGTGTGACTTTTAGGTGACCAAGACACTGGCTAGTCCAGCCCAAAACACCTCGTGGGCCCTGCTCTGCACTGTACCAACCTCTTCCCTAGACTTAGTTCATGAATCTGGGCAGTGGCCAGATCCCATTGGTCCTGCTGTACATCTCACTGTATTCACCGACTACATTGTCAGTATGTCTAAGATGGGTTGGGCATCATGCTGGACCAAAGAGACAGAGGCTCCTTGTCTACAGGAGACAGAGAGCAAATGTACAGTTGAAGGTCACGGAGCTATAAGCATCTTGATGGAAAAGTAAACAGGTTGGAGAGGGGGGTGCCTGGTGTGTTTTGGCTGAGGTGTTGGAGGGAATCATGGCTGCCTTCTCTGGGCAGGAGACTTTCCAGCTGAAAACCAAGGAAAGACAGGGAAGCAGGCAAACATCAGCTGACAGGTACAGCACAAGCAAAGGCCCTGTGATGGGGCGTGGCCAACTGTGTTGAAGAAAAGCCAGGCTAGAGCAGTGGGAACCGAGGGAGGGAGGAGGAGAATTGAGGGAGAAGAGCAGAGACAGGATGCAGTGAGAATCTCTGCCCAGCCTCCCCTGAGACCTTGGAAGCTGTGGTGGTCTGAATGAAAATGGCCGCCATAGGCTCAGGGAGTGGCATTATTGGAGGTGTGGTCTTGTTGGAGTGGATGTTGCCTTTTGGGAGCAGGTGTGGCTTTCTTAGAGGAAGTGTGTCACTGGGGTGGGCTTTCAGGTTTCAGAAGCTCAAACCAGGCCTAGTGGTTCACTGTCCCTTCCTGCTGCCTGTGAATCCAAATGTAGAACTTTCAACTCCTCCTCCAGCACCATGTCTGCCTGTGTACCACCATGCTTCCTGCATAATAATGGACTAAACCTCTGAACTGTAAACCAGCCCCAATTAAATGTTTTCTTTATAAGAGTTGCCGTGGTCATGATGTCTCTTCACAGCAACAGAAACCCTAACTAAGACAGAAGCCCTGGAACAGAAGCAAGGGGCGCTTGGGAGATTTATGGAGTGAAGCAATGAAGTATAAGCCTTCATGACCTTTCCTTCTCACTTGTTTGCCCTGAAGCTTGAACGAATTCTGTGGTCTGAAACAGAGGAAACACTGGGCAAACTAGAAAGCACTTTCAGAGACTAGAGCAACTTCATTATTACGTGTTATACATGTATTCAGTGATCTTACATGCACTCCATACGTCTGTGTGATTATCATATGCCATCAAATAAAATTTCAGAAGGTGAAATTGTCATACAGTGTTTCATGACAACAAAATCTGATGTATCAAAACCAAAATGTACCCCATGTATCAAATTTATTATTTTTTAAAGCATATTTATTTGCTATTTTGTGCACATGTATATGTGTATGCACCTGCCAGGGCACATCTGTGGAGATCAGCGGGAAACTCTGTGCCATCCATTCTCTCCTACACGGAAGGGAAGTTGTTAGACTTGGATCGCGATTGCCTCCCGCCTCTTCCCTCATCTTGCCAGCCTCCACAGAAGCATAATTTCAGGCTGGGTGATGGATTAGGTAGTTTAACCGCACTTGTTACACTTTCAGAAGACCCAGATTTAGCTCCCAGTGCCCACATAGGGCAACTCACAACCACTTGCAACTCTAGATCCAGGGTATCTGATGCCCTCTTCTGGCCTCCTCAGAAACCAACACACATGTGGCATATGCTCTCAGAGCCAAACACATATGCATGCATGCAAATTAAAATGGGTCTGAAAATATTTCAGTATGCAGTTCATATGAGAACGAGGATGTTTCCACACTCATCTCCCAAGCCTTCTGTGTATCTCACAAGGACGGCTCATCTCCACGCAGACCAGCTATATGTTTCAAGTCCTCAGTGGCCACAGATAGCCAGTGACTATTCAGAGGGAAACTCCTGCAGCCTGGGTAGATGTGGAGGTCACAGGGTCATTCCGCACGTAAGCCTGGGCTCAGGGAGGAGAGGAGTCCTTTGAAGATGGCTGCAGGATGGACATAAATGATGTTTCAGAGATGGCTGTCCAGCTGTCTTACATCCTTTGGGGGAAGTTGGGTACTTGGGTGGGTGTATATTGAGCACAACCAACCGAGTATAGCTTGTATCTAAGTCAGTTGTTGTGTGAGTTATGTATCCTTTGAAAGGTCTGCTGGAAATCAGTCCTGTCTTAGTTAGGGCTTCTATTGCTGCGATGAAGCATCATGACCAAAAAGCAAGTTGGCGAAGGGAGGGTTTGTCATTTATTTATTTATTTACTTACTTGTTTATTTATTTTTAGGTTTTAAAAAGGTTTATTTGGCTTACACTTTAATATTACTGTTCATCACTGAAGGAACTCAAACAGGGCAGGATCTCGGAGGCGGGAGCTGTTGCAGAGGCCATGGAGAGGTACCGCTTACTGACTTGCTTCCCCAGGCTTACTCAGACTGGTTTTTTACAGAACCCAGGACCATCAGCCCAGGGAAGGCAGCACCCACCATGGGCTGGGCCCTCCCCCACTGATCACTAATGAGACAGTGCCTTACAGCTGGCTCTCAAGAAGGTATTTCCTCAACTGAGGCTCCTTCCTCTCTGATGACTCCAGCTTGTGTCAAGTTGGCACACGAAACCAGTCAATACAAGTACCCATGGTACTTTCTTCAGGACAAGGCTGAGAATCTCACCCAGTGGTGACTCCCCACAGGCTTAAATGAGTTCGCTTCCCCGGCTGTCCCCTCTACAGGGGCTGGAACCTAGTCCTGCTCCCAGAATACATCTGTAATCAGGCAGGTGACATGGAAGAATCTGAAGACCCTTTCAGCTGATAATATCCAGGAGTCCCTACGAAAACGGCGTAGCCTCTCTTGTCTTGACTGGAGTGGACTCCTTAGGCTGAAGTCAGCCCTGTCTGCATCAGCTAGGGAAGGGGATGCTGAGCAATATCAGAGATGAGTTGCGAAAGCAGTTGAGCAGACACAGGCAGGGCAGACGCATGGGGCCTTGATCAGGGAGCCTGCAGGTCTTCTCAGCAACTGGGGTGCAGGAGCACACTCACTGCCCACAGGCTAATTTGACCCTCACATGCAGTAACCCGGACACACACTCATAGACAAGCCGGTGGCTCAGGGCTCTGGTCTGCAGCCACTACCTTATCGCTCCTGCGTCACGAGGGTTCCGTATCTCAGCCCATTGTGGATGAAACTGGGGCAGGGCCTGAGAACAAGCTACAGGCGAGGTCCTGAGGTCGTTTCTAGAAAGTTCAGCATGTGCAGCCATCCTTCACATGTGTCTATGACCTTTGGAGCCTGGAGGAAAGCCAGGAGCAATCAGGCCAGGCGGTGGCATCCCAATAAATCTATCAGTACCACAAGTGTGGGGAAAACCTAGACATGATCTCCAGGCCTTCATGGCTCTGAAGGTGAAGAGGAGGGCCCTGGAGTTTACAGAGTGGAGTTTACAGAGACCCAAAAGATCTGACTTCTGTCACAGATGCTCATTGCAACTGTCTATTAATACAGTTTCTCCAATGAACTAGAGGAGTTTGGGGTGACTAGAATGAGGCATGGACAGGTGCCTAGCATGATGCTCTGCCAGTCAGGCCACCAGGATGAACTTGGGTTCGGCCGAGTGGAGCCAAGAGCCCTCTGTCTGGACTTATGAGCGGTCACGCTTTTCCTGTTTGGAATTGCTAGTGTCTTGTATTTTACTTCTCTTCCTTCCCAAGCCTTGTAATAATCTAGACACCAGGAGGCGCCCCCTGAAGCATGAGCTATTTTAGGGTAAGGTGAAAGAAATGCTTGGCACAGCAGGCAGTCACCTCTAAATGGATGCCCAGGCAACTGTCAGAAGGTAGGAGATCGCAGGCTAGAGTCAGCATGCCTCTACCCTGGGGGCAAGGCTGCCAAGGCAGAGGGGACTCGCAGAGCCCCACCCGGGGCTTGCTGCAGGGGTGGCAGCTGGAGGAAGGCCCAGGCTGACCCTGCAGCAGGCTTTTCTGCAGGGAGCCATGTTGTTGCTTTTGGCCTAAGTGGGGGATCTCAGCAGGGTAGCCGCCACCCCCGCAGCCCTTCTGAGCCCTGGAAGGTGATGGATGCGAATGCCATCCAGAGCCACTCGGTGAACATTGAATTAACTGTAGAAAATTAACTAAATGAGGTTGGTGAGTGAAATGTAAATGAGCCCTTGCGCAGCAGGAGCTTGGGAGAGGATCTCTGTGGGGGGGACACAGGAGGCTGGGAACTCAAGGGTGTGCCATAAACAAATGTGAACAGCCCTGTGTGAATAAGGCAAGCAAGGGCCAGTTGCTTGCGGGGTGGGAGGGGGTAAGGGGAGGAGCTGTGTGCGAAGCGCTGGTGGAACTGATGGAGGACAAGCCAGCAGAGCAAGGAGAGACAGTTACTTCCTGAAGCAACCCAGGTCCTAGGATCCCGAGCACCCCTTTGGGGCACCCCTGTTAAGACAGCGTTGTGGGGTTTGAGTTAACTTATTGACACAGGGGCTTGAGATGAAGAAGGTACAGGTGCTGAGAGGTGTAAGAATTCCATCAGTATAGTGGAGTGAGGGCCTTCTGGCAGGTGTGCCTCACGGAAACCAGTAATAGCAGGGCTAACCCCACCTTCAAGTGCCTCAGTTCTGCGCTTCCAGGAGAGGGCTGGATGCTCAGAATTCACCTTTAGGAGTGCAGCTCCGACCTGTGACTTTTTGTGTCTTACCTGCACCTGGACTAACCAGGGAACCAAAGAAGGTGAGGCTACGTAGCCTGTGGGAGGAGGCAGGGGCCACCTTGGAGCAGGGATTCTGCACAAAAGTGGGAGGTGCAGCAGAATTGCATTGCCTTCCCCATCACAAACCTCCTAGAAGTTTCTACATCTTGGGGAGTGCTGCTGTCCTTTGGATTTCCCTGGATGTCCTTGCTGCCATGGTCATCTTGCCGATAAGAACTTCTCCAGTGTGCTGAGTTAGAATTGTTTAGAAGGCCAACATTGACTTTCAGGATAGTGCCTTTACAGTGACATGGGTTTCCATGAACCTGGCCAGGCTACTCTACAGCCCAATCGCCATAATGGTGACTTTTCCCCCCCAGTTATATAGGGGGAAAAGAAATCTAAGCCATAGACCAGCCCCTTCTTAAGCTTCCCCTCCATATGTGATTCCCGACTCTCTGGTGCCTCCTACTGGTTGCCTGCTCTCACTCACTGGCAGATGACAGATGAACGCACAATTAGCAAAATTACCAGACAAATATTATCAAACAGTCGATAGCTCATGCCTGGAGTTGATCTCTTGTTTGCATGAGTCATCCCATGTGTTGACTATTATAATCTGTAATGGCTTACACATAGCATCAACACATCTAACCAGTGACTTTCCAAGAGGAACTGGAGGGGAATGAAGGTGCTAGAGTTGATAGGACTTCCCGGGTAGGATCATTGCTTCAAATACATCACTCAAGTAGCCTAATCTCTCTGAACCTCAGCTTGTTCATCCGTGAAACGACAATCAATAGTCGCGTCTTAGTCTGTTCCATCTGCTATGGAAAAGTGCCCGAGGCTGGATAATGGAAAAGTGCCCGAGGCTGGATAATTGATCCCTCATTGTTCTAGAGTCTGGGAAATTCAAGATCAAGGGGCTACCAGATTCCTTGTGTGATAAGGGCTCACCCCTCTCCCCACCCAAAGTCCTAACTGAGAGTTTTACATGTCAGCAAGTGAGTTAACTCTTGTGAGAGAACGAGCCAGTCTGTGATCCAGAATAATCCAGAGCCTTCCGAACGTAACCACTTCCCAAGTCTCCGCCCTTCATAACACCATGCTGGCTATTAGGTTGCAACAGATGAATTAGAGGATGGGGGCCAACTTCCAGACCACAGAGAGCAGTAATGACACGTCCGCAAGCCATTTGGCAAGGACTGAGAGTTATGACAGTTACTTTAAAAAACTAGACCAGAGTGGCCTATGTCAGTACTTTTATAGCCGTCTATTAAATTATAGAACCGTATTTTTGATTCTACACAGAGGACAGAAATTCCCAGGTCCCCAGTCGCCTAACTGTGTTGGAGGATACCCTGGCTTGGCCAATCACCTGCAGGATTGTTTACTGGAATTTGAACTTTTTACATCTAAAATATCACCCACAGAGGAAGCATAAACATTTTGAAATGTCTAAGGATCTTTTAAGGTCAAATCCCACTCCTTAACCCAGCCAATGTCGTACTCTGAAACCCACAGGGCCACCTTGGTGCCTCAGGTGGGGTGGGGTGAGGAAAAGGAAGGAGGAGTGACATCAGGTGGCGCTCAGCCTTCCATGGGGGATTTAGAGGCCAGGTCAGACCTCAGCCCCAGCCCAGGGCTGTCTGAGGCTGAAACCTCCAGTAAATGGATGTTGACAAAGCTTGGATGACTCAAATTCAGACCCTGGAAATGGATCTGTCCAACCCCAGTGCCATGGTGCCTAGCTCTAGGCTCACTGGACACCAGGGTCAGGCTAAGCTATAGGTGATAAGGTCCCATTGCCCCACTTACAAGAAGAGGACTCCTTTGTTAGCTCCAGGAACCCCTGAGAGGCTCGGGTTCTGTTTTGTAGATGGGAGAAGTAAAAGCTATATGCCTTTACTGCTGTTCTCTGTGCCAGAAGTAGGCAGTCAAAGATCATTTGGATGCTGTGGTCCAGTGGTTTCTGGGTCACCATCTGCCATCCCTGAAGAGGAGAAGGGAGGGAAGGGAAGAGGAGGGGAGGGCAGGGGATATGAGGGGAGGAAGTTTGGTATATACAGAGCCTGCGGCACATCAAGGCACACGCCCTTTTCCTCAGGAGACCTTTCACACTTGTAGTGTGATGTTCTGCCTCCGTACCCCTTACAGAGGAGACACCCTCCTGCCCCTGGGTTGTTAACGCAGGCAATGGTCACAGAGCCAGTGTAGATCTGGGTCCACTGTCTCCTCTTTTCCTCTGTCCCTGCATTGAGTTACGTTGCTTAGAAAGGCTTGAGGCGTCACTCCTGCGGCATGTGACCAGGAAAGCGTGTGGCCAGGGAAGCAGAGAAGGTAGAGCTATCCTAACCTTAACATTCTGACCCTCAGTCAGCTGAGAGTAGAACTCCAGAAGCCAGGAGGCTGGGAGATGGATGCGCTGGCAAGCATCTAACCACTCTGCCACGTCAGAGGTCAGCAGAGAAGGGACTGCCCCGACATATGTTACTGTGACTGTCAGAACTGGCCCTACATCTCTTGACTGGCGCACAGCCCTGCCGCGTCTGGGTTCCAGTGGAGGGTGGCTGTGAGTGACAGGGTGCTGGCAGGCCCACGGCGGTGGCAGCAGCAAACTGAACAGCTTGAAGAAAGGAGCAGCTTTGTCCAAACACAGCTTTTGTGCAGCTGGCGTCCTCATCGCTGCTACTGTCTGCAGACTGGCAGTCCGTCAGGCACTGAGTCGGAGTCTTAGAAGAAGGGCAGAGGAGATGGGAGGAAGATGCCTGAGGTCTCCGTGGCAGGCAAGCTCCTGCACACCTTCAGTCCTGCCGTGTTGGTCAGTTTCTGCGAACTTGACACAAACTTGAGTCACCTGATGGGAGGGAACCTCGGCTTGGAGAGCAAGCCAGTGAGGAGCGTCCCTTCGTAGTTCCGGCCTGATGCTCCTCGATACTGGACTGTGATCACAATGTACAAAGCAAATAGACCCTCTCCTCCCCGAGCTGCTTTTGGTCACAGTGTTTTTTCGCGGCAACAGAAAGTGAACTAGGAACCCAGCAAGTGAAAACTTGGCTTACAGCCCCAGAGAAGCTCCAGCTAAAGGAAGTGTGTAGAGGAGTGTGGACAGCCGGTTTCCGCTGCCCTCCAATTTATCTAATGTTGTAAATGTCGCTTCTGCTCTCCCAGGTATGCACCGTTCTAATGTCCCCATCCGATCCCAGGCCCTTAAATTGCATCGTCATAATCAATTACAGGGGTCATGAAATATTTAGCAGCAGTAAAAGATTTCCAAATAGGCAAAGAACAAAAATTAATTCAAGATCAAATGTGTAACAGATCTGAGGACCTCCGACAACACTCGCCCATGTCACATCCTGAAACTTCATGGCAGCCTTGGCTTCAAACCCACCCCGTGTTCACGAAAGTCATGGCACCAGTGGAGGCTGTCTGGAAATTTGGGGCTCAGATTTGAAATTAGCATAGGGCTTTCAGAGTTTTAAATGTGCATCCACTTTTCTATTCTTATAGAAAGATAATTGTTTCGAATTTCTTACCATCATCCCTCAGCTCCTAACTATTACTGGGTTATATTATAGTGGAAAAACAAATGCGTCCAATTCATCAGTATGTAAATTTGCTTTCCCGTGTAAATTATCAAATAGTGAAATTATATGCATAGTAAAGAATTGTTTTAGAAACTTCTCTTTTTGCTTTTTAAATTATTGTGAGCATACATGTATGTGATGTGCATGTAGGGGCACAGGTATGAGATAGCGTGTGTATGTAGGTCAGATGACAGCTTGCCCAAGCTGATTCTCTTCTTCCACAATGGGTATGGATAAGGATTCAGATAGGCAGGCTAATGCAGCAAGGGCTTCTACCTGCTGAGCCTTGTCTCCAGTCAATTCTTTATTATTTATTATACTAAATGTTTGATTTGTGCGCCTATTTTTATATACTAGGGGTTATGGAAGCTTTTCTCAGGTGAAAAGGTATTAAAAAGCCCCAACTTAGACTGAGAGAGGGCAAACACTTAGGCCAAAGGCCACAGAGCACATGGGTGCTATTACTATGAGTGCCTCCCAGACTGAGAAGTGGGGCAATTCAGCTGCTCTTCCTACAGCAGCTTAGGAGGCACATAGCCTACGGTCTCCACCAGCAGTGGTGGCAAAGGTTAGTTCTCTGTATCCTAGGCCAGGCCCTGTGATAACTGCCTTGCAAGCTCTCTGATCTGACCTATAGTCTATGACTCCACTGGCCGACTAAAAGCAGAATCAAAGTCAAGGACTGTCAGTGCCTGGAGGAGGCCATATCTCTTCAAGGTCACCCATTAACCCTGTGTATGTGGGGTCATACCTCTTCAAGGTCACCCATTAACCCTGTGTGTGTGGGGGGGTCATACCTGTTCAAGGTTACCCATTGGCCCTGTGGGGGGGTAAGACCTGTTCAAGGTTACCCATTGGCCCTGTATGTGTGTGTGTGGGGTCATACCTGCTCAAGGTCACCCATTAGCCCGGTGGGGGGTCATACCTGTTCAAGGTTACCCATTGGCCCTGTGTGTGTGGGAGGGGGGGAGTCAGACCTGTTCAAGGTCACCCATTGGCTGGGAGTGGCAGATCTGCTCAAGGTCACCTAGCAGCTATGAGGGGGTGGTGTCAGATCTGCTCACAGTCACCCAGAAGAGGACATGAAACTGAGCTCTCAACTTGGGACTCCTAGGCTCTTTTTTTCCCCCATTCTCCTTCCATGCAGGGGCTGGGTGGACATGCAGGGTAGAAAAGGGATGATGGAGAAGGATTCTGGACCTCCATTTTGTCTTAGCCCAGACTGAGGATTCAGGGACAGTTAGTTCACCGTTTCTCTCCTTCTGATGATTAATCTGGATTGTTAGCTGCATGAAATTTAAAATCACCAGAGATACAAATTTGGGGGTATGTATGTGAGGAATTTTCCAGAATAGATTGAGGTAGGAAAACCCATCCTAAGTGTGGCTAGCACTGTTCCAAGGGCTGGGGTCCATGGATGGATAAAAAGAAGGGTCTGAGCGGCAGTGTTCATTTTCCTCTGCTTCCCAACACAAACACAATATGACCAGCTGCCTCAACCTCCTGTCCCCGTGTCCGCAGACGTAAGTCAGAAGCAGACCTTCTTCCACTTGCTTTGGTCTTGGGGTTTTAATCACAGCAACAATCCCAGTCCCACCTTTTTTCTGTCCCACCGCACACCTCATTGGTGGCCCCCAAAGAGGCCTGTTTGGAATGCACCAAGTAAAGTCTTTCCAGATTTCCTGTTCTAATCAATGCTAGCCAGTGGTGCATGTGCTCCAAGCCCAGCAGCATCCTTCTGTAAAAATGAGTAGCCTAGAAGGTGGAATTCCTTCTCCAGCTATGAGAAGAAGGGGTACACTTCTGCAATGGGGCTGAGTTGCGAAACTTGGGGGCCTTACCCATCCCTCTTCCTCAGTCACCTGTGTGACTTGGAGGTATCAATTGTTTAGTCCACGCCTGACCTCCGCCCCCCCCCCCCAACCGTAAAATAAGTCTCTTGGACCAGATGATGAATAAGGCTCCTTCTAACTGCCGCGGCACGTAAGTTTCACAGAAATGCGGTCTGTAGATAGATGGACAAGTCGGCCTTGGAAACTGGAAATATTTGTAGGCACAGCCCTTGCACATCAGCCTGTCATCTGCCAGGGGGTCCTGAAGTTTAGAGAGAAATGGGTTCCATTTTCTTTCTTGGCCCAGAGCTCTGGCCAGCCTTGGAGGGACCTCCTCTTTCTTTCTCCTGCCAGTAGATGTCTCTGGTGGAAACCACTGACTTGCTTTGACTGGGTTCGGTAAACAATGTGGTTTGGCAACAATAGCAGGAGGTGGGGCCTAATGAGACACTAGGAGACCGGGGGTGTAGGGCATGTGTTAGTGGCATCACTCATATCAGAAGAAGGGCGTGTTATCAAGGGCATAGGGTCCTTTAAAGAGCTCGTTCCCCTTTCTCTCACACAAGGGCCTGTTCTCACCTTTCTGTCTTTCACCAGACAGGATGGTATGGTGTAGCAAGAAGGCCCTCTCCAGATGTAGTTGGTCTTGGGAGCCAAGATTGGTTCATAGTCTCCATAACTCTGGATGCCATGCACCAATCAATTTCTTTTCAAAGCACGTTTTCCAGTCTTAGGCAGAAGGGCTCCAGAGTCTGGTCTGAGGCTGGTAGTTGGAGCAAGGGCTCTTTGTTGATGGTCTGTATAGTAGTCATAGATACTGAGCAATTTGTGAGGGCAGAAGCCTTGTAATCCTCAGGAGCTCATGAGCAACCTGCATGAGAAGGAGGCTCTCCCGGGCTGTGCCAGCTAAACCCTATTTGTGACTTGTGTGGTATCTGTGAACTGAGGTGGAATGCAAGAGCAATGGAATTCCAGGGCTGAGTTTGCCTTTAACCATTTGTGTGGATTTTAGGAAATGTAGTTAAAAAAGCCAAATGCTCATTTTCACATGTGTCTTCATCTCCACCCTCCCCAACAGTGCTTTCTATGGATATAATGAGACAATATTTATAAAATTTCCCTGTATGCTTAGAGACCCTACGATGGTTCTTATTCATAGGATGTGAACGACTTTATTGATTCATCATTGTGTGTGTGTGTGTGTGTGTGTGTGTGTGTGTCTTCCCTGAGAAATCATAAGATTTAGGATGCAAGACCTTCTATGCTGAAATCATAAAAGTTCTGGGCAAAGAGGGATAAACTTCTCCCTACATAGGAAGGAAGGGAGGGAGGGAGGGAGGAGGAAATGAAGAAAAAGAGGATGTCTCTTTTCAAACAAAGAAATCAAAACTCAGAGTTTATTGAGGTGCTGGAGCCCAGCACGAGTAAGAGGAATGAGGTTGTAGCAGTTTTATTTTCCCAGCAGGAATGGAATCTGGGTGAGCTAGAGTCCATTAACACCTTACTGTATCACATTATTCAAGTTTCTGCCCAAGGTGGCCTCTGTATCCCCACCCGTGAGACAGTGCAAAGTGGCCCTGGATCCTCCGAAATCTGTGCTTCAGAATATTAGCAACCTCCTGAAGCTCCGAGAAAGCCCAGAACTCCATTCTGCGGTTCACTCTCAGCTCTGCTCCTGGACAGTGGGGACAATGGGAGACAGGGAGGGGCTACTTCCAGGGAGATGGGAGGCAGACCCTTTGCAGAATGATCACATGACCATCTCTCTGAGGAAAAGCTTTGCTGTAATTAGCCTGACTTGAGCCATTCATCTTGCCCATCGTGTGTTGTCAGAGATGTATGCCATGCCATCAAGACCAATGGTACTGTTTCAATGAATCCCAATCCGAACGTCAAAGCCCATTTTGCACAGTGGTCTTTAAAAATAATTTAAAGCAATGCCATTTTTGGGAAATACTTCTGTATTTTCCCAAAAAAGCCAGCATGGGCCCTGTGCATCTGCCTGTGCACTGGATCCCCTCCACTCCTTCTTGCCTCTATCCCAAACTTGTTCACACCATTCCTCTAGGAAGATTTACCTTGCTCCTGGCCACCCCTAGATCCTCTTCCACTGTAGCTCCTCAAGCACCAGGAGTCTCTACTGACATTTCCTATACGTGATCTCACCTCCTAAATACACACACACACACACACACACACACACACACACACACACACACACACACGGGGGGGGGAGGTGCGGACATGTCTCCTACAGAAAACAATGCATAATAGTCATGTTTTGGTATTTGTTTTACCATTTATTGGATATCAGACATCATGATAGCATCTCTGCTTCTATTATTCACATTTTTTAGTCTTCATATCAACACATCCAAGGAGACATTAATCCCCACAGT
The DNA here is from genome assembly GCF_982192425.1 of Myodes glareolus. Taxonomy (NCBI): domain Eukaryota; kingdom Metazoa; phylum Chordata; class Mammalia; order Rodentia; family Cricetidae; genus Myodes; species Myodes glareolus. The sequence continues at coordinate 41,473,324 of NC_142034.1, forward strand.
TTTACACATGAGACTTGCAAAAGCTTAAGAAACTTCCCCTAGCAGCAAAGCCAGTAGGTAGAAGATTCTGTACTGTAACTTGGATCTTTCTGATGTCATGTTCTCGGCCTATACTCCCTTTCCATATCTGGGAAGGCTGCTGTGTGTTGCGACACATTGAACATGGGGCACTAGGCAAGGAAATAATTATCTGAGAATATTTATTGAGGGTTTGCATTAGTTCAGGCACTGCTTGTTCCAAGAGCCTCCTGTCTTTTTCCCCTGAATTCCTTCCATAAACATGGAGTCAGCAGCAAAGACTGGGTCCGTAGAGTCTGGAGAAAAATGGTGAACCAAGTACTCCTCAGAGTCCCTGAGAATGCTCAAGGGCCTAGGACACAAAGGTGTGTGACAGAGACATGTAGGACAGCCCCCAAATGGCTGGTTGTTTGCAACAGGGCAGCTACCACGTTTGTTATAAGACTGCTCCAACCCCAAACATCACTGTGGGGAGCAGGCAAGTTGACCCACTGTGTAAAAGTTCTTGTTGTACAAGCCTGGAGACCTGAATCTGATCCCTAGAAAGCACATAAAGGTGGAAAAATAAAGCCAAGTCCCTAAAATTGTCCTCTGGCCCCTACACATGTACCATGGCATATGTGTCTATGCATATCATGAGCACACCAACTAATGAGATAGTAAAATATTTAAGAATACTTAATTGGGAGCTTGGACCAAGCAAGTATCCTGACACTAAGAAATCCAGGTCAGGTTGACACCTTCCCAAGGCCACCTAGGTCCAACTCTGTTCCTTGCTTTTAGCCTCAAGTAAACCCACACTCTTTACTTAGCCAAGGATGATCTAAAACTTCTGATCCACCAGCCTCTCTCCACCAGTCCAAATGCTGGAATTTTAGCCATGCCTGTTTTATGCAGTTCTCAGGAATTGAACTCAGGGCTCTATGCATTCTTGGCAAGCACTTTACCAACTGAGCTATATCCCCAGCCCCAAGCAATGGTTTCTTATAACTTCACTGTTTTTTTTTTATTGATTGATTTCTCTCAAACCACAGTCCTCCATACTGACAGTTCATAACCCATAAACAAATGGAAATGAACCTGAAGTTGCATTTCAAAGAACCTGAGGGAATATTTTTTAATTTTTATAGGCAAATAATTCTTCTTTAGTACAAAGATGTTAGCCCCAAATGGTGTATCGCTTCATACAGATAAGTGCATACTTGGTTCTATCAAGAAGCTGCTTCTTACTGGTTGGGGATGCAAAGATAAATAGAATAGTAAGAGAGTTTATAGCTTGGGAGAAATGTTGCCAAAATAACTTTGCTTTCTGAAAGTGGAAAATGTCAGGTGATTTCAACTAGCAGGTTTCCAGGGGTTGGGAAAGACAACAGCTGTTTAGGATGATCAACAGGGGGTCGGCTGAGAAGAGCAGCAAAGGACAAGCATAGTCGGAGGGCAGGGTATTCCAGGGGAAGGAAGTAACTTGAGCAAGGTCAAGGCCAAGCATGCAGTTCAACTTGGCATAGACACAAGGCGAGCAAAGCCAACTTGGGAAGTCCAATGAGGAATGACTTATGAAAACTTTCATGATTCCATGCTGTGTGCGTGCTAGGCTTATAGGTCTAGCAGCCTACACCACTGGCCACAAGGCATGGAGAACAGGATCTATACTCATTTTAATTCTGTCTTGCTCACAGTACCTTGCCCAGTATCTCATACAAAGAAGGTGCTGTAATTTTGTTTTTGAGCTACGTTTATTGTATTTGGTGGGAACCATGGAAATCTGGAAAGAAGAGGATATTTGTTAGGAAAGCCTTTCTATTACAAAGATTTGTTCAGAGTTGAATGCTTTGGAGAGGAGAAAGAAGCCTGTGTGACCATGAAGGGATGGTTCAGCCCACTGTTGGACTAAGGACAAAAACCAGCATAGTGCCAGGGAAGAGAAAAGGTGACTTTGAGAGACGTGAAGAGACAACTGAGAGCAAAGGAAAGGAAGGAGCTGCAGTGATCCTAGGGAATGAGAGGAAGTGACGTCACCAGCAGGAGACTACAGGCCACGGGCAGAAGCCATTATGGAACTAAAAGTTTCTGACAAAGAGGTAACACTGATGGTAACTAAGGAAAACCAGACTTGAGGACCTGTTAGGACACCTTAAAGCCAGTGCTCAGTATGTGCTAGGGGAATCAAAATTGAAATCCTGGCTCAGTGGTTAAGAGCACTGGCTGCTCTTTCAGAGGTTTTGAGTTCAATTCCCAGCAACCACATGGTGGCTCACAACCATCTGTAATAAGATCTGTAATGCCACCCTCTTCTGGCATGCGGGCATACATGGAGGCAGAATGTTGCATACACAAGAAATAAATAAATCTTTTTTTTTTAAAAGAAATCCCCCGAGGAGAGAGCATCAAAATAGAATGTAAGATAGTCAAGGATATTTGAAAAAAAATGGGGATAGAAAAGAAGAACCAGAAAATGTATTGCCAGAAAGGCAGGAGAAACTTAAACAGGCTGAGTCAAAGTCCAGGGGAGGCACATGTGAGGGTGAGTGTTGGGCCCAATCAGCACTGCTCAGTGAAAACCAGAGGTGACATCCTCAACCCCATCTACAATGCCACTGCAAGTGCCATATAGCACCCAAAGAGTCCCTCCTCCATCTCCTCAGAACACAACATGTGAGCACTCATGTGCACGCGCGCGCGCGCGCACACACACACACACACACACACACTCAGAACAGTCTATTTGCTGATGAAGAAACTGAGGCCCAGGAACAGCACAGTTTCTAAAAGCAGCAAGTGTTGGGGTTTGTGTATAAAACTCTTGGTTTCGCCTACACTGCAGACACGTAACATCCTTTTCAAGAGGCCAACAAAGAAGAAGCTGTGGATTTTAGTATTCCAGACATCAGACTTATGCAGCCGCTGCACTTTTTTTTTCTGCTGCATGGAATTCAAACCCCATTTGGTCCAAGCAAAAACAAAACCAAAGGGGCAAAAGACAGACATGTCATCATCTGTGGTTTGATTCAGGTACACCTCTGTTGTCACTGGAGTAGACATTCTCTTCTGTCCCTCTATCCTACCACCCCATTGGCTCCCTTTCCATACAGACTCTTCCCACCCCCTGCCTTACATTAGTGTGCCTCCCAGTAGCATTGGGGTTTTATTTTCTCTGATTCAAATACAAGATCAAAAAAAAAAAAAAACAAAAAAAAACCAAAAAACCAAACACCTCTTTAGCAATCCCAGGAAAAGTCCCGTGTGCCTAGTCCTGAACCAGGAGATTAGGACAAGGTCAAAAGTTTCTTCTTTCAGTCACATAGATGCTGAAGCCAAGAAAGGAAGTGGATGCTTCTGTTGTAATAGAACTAGAGAAGTGGGGGTGTGAGGAAGACAGTGTGGCCAACACAGTAGATGCCTCTGTAGCTGTCTTTCAGGATGTGGCCAGTGCCTTTGGAGAGCCTGAACCAAGACACCAAAGAACCTCAGTGTAATTAAGAGCCCACCCATGCTTATTAAAGGAATGCAAGGCACAGGAAAAATGGAAGATAGCTTGATGTCATCTTGAATACGAGCAAACCTGAGCATGTGTGTAAGTGCTCAAGAAGACCCAGATCAGGGAAAGACTGGTGATGTGAGGGATGCTAGAAGCACAATTGATGGAGAGAGTGCAGGGATGGTGATGGAATGGAAAGCTGGGGTGACCCCAGCGAAGAGTGGTACCCAGTCCTACCTCTATCCCAGGGAAAAAGACAAACACATGGAGCTCATGATGAATGATGGTCTTTCTTAAAGTCGGACACACCTGTGAAGGATCCTGGCTTCTTAGGATTGGGTCTTGGCTGTGCACTGCTGTTGAGTCTCATTCCTTGGATTATTGGTCTGGCCTCTGTGCATGTCCAAGCCATTTCCTGTGAAATATGTGACCTTTCTTCCCAACCCTTTGAGGAAATGGACCCACTTAATTTCATCGCTGGCGCCCTTGACATCTGGCAGGCAGAGAGGAGAGCAGAGCACTGCCCCTCCTGTATTGCCTGCATCTGCTTGCCGTCTTTGGCATTCATCCTTTGGGCTGAGTTATGACGGCCCTAGCAGATTATGGGCAGAACTATGACTGCGATGGAGCTTACCCTGCCAAAATGTCTATTCTTAGCGGGCAGGGAAGGAACAAAGGCCTATGGGTGGTCTTGTTTTCTGATTGATCACCCATGACTACTTCATAAGCATTTATCTTCTCTGGGCATGAGAGTCAGAGAGCTAAGGAAATCATGGCCTCCTTTCCCAGTTGCTTGTACTTTGAACTCAGATTGGTCTGGGTGGTCTTAAGTCCTTTTTGTTCTAAGGTAGATTCAGCAGGTCTCAGATGGCCCTTATTCTGGATATTTTGCTTTGCTTCTCTTCCGGGGAAGGCTTCTCATCATAGCTTGTTTATCCCCTCCCCCCCTTCATAAAAAGCCGCCACCACAATCCTCTGATCCCATACATCATAGACTGACCAGGTCATAGCTTGGTTTTTCCAGAGTCCTCATTGTACAGGCCATGGAGGAACCCACAGAATTCTGGCATCTATATATAACTCCACTGAGCCCACCATTGGCTTGGTCTTCCTCATTAGCTGTCAAGAGAAGTTGAATGATTTAACTGAGAAGTATGGAAGGAGTTAACAACCACTATGGTTTGAATGTGAGAGATCCCCAAACAGTCTTATGTTTTGAATGCTTAGTCCTCATCTGGTGGTGTTATTTTGGGAGGCTGTGAAAACGTTAGGATGTGGAATCTAGTGTAAGAATCAAACATTAAGGACAACTCTTAGGGAGTTAATTATCCCCAAGCCACTTTCTGTTGAATTCTCAGCTTCCTGTCTACCAAGAAGTGAAGAACTCGCTCTGCCATATGTCCTCTGCAGCCATGATGGTCTGCCCAGGTACATGGAGCCAAGGAATACAAGCTTAACTCTCTGAAACCCCAGGCCAAGATAAATTCTCTCTTAGGTTGTTTCTGTGAGGAATGTGGCATATTGACATGAAAGAAACTAATGTAGAGCCCTCTGGGGCTGGCTTTGATTGACTTAGAAGACAGTAAACAGCAAAATACATCCGTGTTTAAGTGTGAATTTGGCTCATGAGCCACCAAAGAGTAGAAGTAGCCATCGAGTTGCTTGTGTGCCCAGCCCCCACTGGACTGTTTGAGATATAGAGATCTCAAGTGGCCTCTTCAGCAGAGTCCTGTGTGACAGCAAGGACACTTTATTTTCCTTCCAAGCTGTGACAAGCTCTGTTATTCATCACCCCAGAACGGCCTCACTCGGTACTCTACTCACAGATCTTAGACTGGCCAACCGGTTATAAGCATAAACATTCCAGAATTACCAGATGCTACTCCCTCCTCTCTGCGTTCTTCTCTTTCCCTTTATTTGTGTTTCTTTGGGATCAAGCCCTCACCGTCTAATAAAGAGTCAGCAAGCGAGCTTTGCCGCCGGCTTCTTCCAGGAGAACTCAGACCTCATCTCTGTGCTTTGGTTTCCGTATTTATAGAATTGACCTAATGGGAGCTCTCTCACAGGACTATTGGGAAATTAAATGAGACCTTGTGTCTGAAACATGTAATCTAGAGCGGAGAGTTACAGACGCTCAATAAATATGAAAAGCATTAATATCAACAATCGCAGCACAAGGTGGTAGTTACCTCTTGTTGGGTGTCTGATATGTGCCAGGGTTTTATTGATATTTTTACTGACAGAAAGAGCATCCTAAGAGCTGGGAATAAGATTGAGCATACATTCTACAGCCAATATGAAACAGAATCTCTGCAGCTTACTTAGGAACCACACTAATCGCTAAGGAAGGAAGGAAAGGGCTTGTGGAAATGGGTCCATCAGCAATGTGTTTGCCTTGTGGTCATGAAGATCTGAGTCTGATCATCAGAACCCACAGGAAAAGCTATTTGTGGTGGAGCACAATTGCAATCCCAGTGCTGGAGATGGACGGGGCCTTAGAGTCTATAAGCCAGCCAGTTTAGCCTAAAGGGCAAGGGCCAGCTCCAGGCCAGTGAAAGACACTGCCTCCAAATGAAAATGAATGCTACTTCTGAGGAATGACAGCTGAGGTTGTCCTCTTGCCTCCATAGGCATGCTCACACATGTGTGTGGACACACACTGACATGCACGCACACACACACACACACACACACACACAAATGGAATAAAAGAAGAGGTGACATTTGGGCTTTGCTTTATAGCTAGAATTTGGTACATCAGGCTGCTGGAAGTGGGGAGTACTGGACAGGCAGAGACTCAGGAGATTGGGCACAAATTAAAGAGGAGTCTTCTCCCTTTTTGATTCCACAATAAGCAGACTTGCAGGAGATACGAACAGAGGCAAGGCCTTTGGTGGATAAGAACTGAACCTAAAAACAAATGATACTTTATGAGTCTCAAAGTGGGAATTGCCCAGACAGACCCAGCCATTTCACCATTCAGTCATTTTAAAAAATATGGTAAAGTTGCCTTATTGCATAAGCAGAGAACAGTTTGCAAAAATAATGGCAGCTAACATTTATTGAAAGTTTATTACGTGCCAGGCGCTGGGCAGAGCTCTTGGTTCACTTCCTCTCATTTCATCCTTTGAAAATGCGTGAGGTGCCAAGCAGACTTGGCTCCCCACACATCCAAATAAAGGAGCTCAGAAATTGTGAGAATTGGCAGGAATCTAGGGGAGAAACTTTTGATTAGAAAAAGTGATAAGCCAGAAATGCCCCCAGGAAAGTTTGGTCCATTAGACCCTGGTGTAGGAAGTGCTATTGACAGCCTCTTCCTGCTTTGGCTACTTCCTGCGTGACTGCTGCCTTTAGGTGGAGTGTTCCCAGGATGCAACAGCAGAGAAGGGAGAGCACCCCAGATGGCCTGCCCCAGATTTTTACTAGAGAAAAGCGTGTTCAAGTATTGCTTACAAAAGAATTGCGTGAAGTTTTATTAGACTGTAGGGCTTCCTGGCTTTATTTAAACCTAGGCCATGACTGGTACTGTGCCGTACCTCACCTCTAAATGTAGATGATAGCTGGCCCGGATGCACACTGACCTGCAGCACAGGTGATAATCTCACCTTACCTGGCGAAGGCAAGCTGGAGTGCTCTAAAGGGGAATTTGACTGAGGTATATGCTGGTTAGTTTTCCATGACTTGACGCAAACTAGAGACACCTAGGAGCAGGGAATCTCAGCTGAGGAAATGCTTCCATCACATCGACCTGTCTGTGAGGTGTCTTCTCAGTTGATGATGAATGCGAGGGAACCTACCCCACAGGTGGAACAGCCCCTAGACTGGTGGCCCTGGGTTCGAGAAGAAAGCAACCTGAACAAGCTAATAAGCAACTCTCCTCCATGGTCTCTGTTTCAGTTCCTGCCTTTAGGTTCCTGCCCTGAGTTCCAGCCCCGACTTCCCTCAGTAATGGATTGTGACCTAGAAGTTGTAAGGACACAATAAACCCATTCACCTGCAAGTTAGTCCAGGGTTTTATTACAGCAACAGAATGGCAAGCTAGGACTGGTAGAGACTGCTGGCCGCCTACCCCCAAGTCTGTTTTAGTGCCGACAACCTTGGGCAGTGACTGGACACACGATCTACACAAAAAGCACATGTCTTGACATCCTTTCCTAGACAGGTATGGCCACAGGCCTGGGTCAGTCCAATGGGATGTGAATGATCCAGCATGTTCCAGAAGCCTCATCCCTTCCCTGTGCTCCTCATCTTCCTGCTGGGAATACTGGGTGACAGTCAGAGTCCATCCTGGAGCACAAAGACAAGAATGGGACCCTGAAGCTAGTGAAAGGTAGAAGCTGCTGGTCCTCTCTGGCTACACAGATGAACTTCAATAACCCACCCCTGGACTTGGACACAGAGGTGGGGTCAAGTGAAAAGATGCACTCATTTGTAGAGGAAACAATGTTAATCAGGGATAATCAAGTGTGATCTTCTTTGCTTTTAGATGATAGAGAAACATGTCTGCCTCTTCACCATCCTTCCAGGGGGTCCCTGGGGAGCTTTGAAATGCTGCACAGGAGCCCAGTCTCACATGGGAATAAATTACAACCTTGGCTACTGGCACTCACTGTGGATCTGGTTGAGAGGCTGAGATGGCTTGACTGGCATGTAACCCAGGATGCTACCATGTTCCTGGCTCTTGTTTTCCCCTTGGCCGGCCTCCCTAAGCTTCCCTAGCTCTCTGTGGCTTTCTCCAGAGGCATTCTTTTGCCTGTATGTAAAGCAGGTTCACTCTGCCATGTGACACACTGGCTTGTGTTCATCTTTGCTTGTTTTCTGCCCATTATTTTCGTCATGTGGAACTTCAGAAGACAGCAGACTCTTTACTTAGGTTCAGAGAGATGTTCACCTCAGCTGATTTCCTCCCCCCCCCCCCGGATATTTATTCATTGCCTCTTACATGCCTGGCCACTTGCTAATTGTTAAATTGGGAGTGATAAGTAGACCCATCTCCTGCCCTCATGGAGTTTATGGTCTGAGAAAGAAAAGCATCAAATAAAAAAGGAACAATTAAAATCATAGTGAAGTTTATGAAGACGAACGGAAGAGGATGCTGTCTGGAAGAAAAGTCAACGTGGGGATAGGACGGTTGTATCAAGTCAGTGGGAGGATACATTCTCTACAGTAGAAGTCAGTCATTTATAAGTCTGATGCTATGTCAGACAGGATGGATTTGCATCACTGTTGCATGAAGTCCATGGCTCAACCTCCCTGATGCTGGCAATAGTGTCCATCTTGTTAAAATGAGTGCGCAGTGCCTGGCTCATGGTAAAGGTTCAATTAATATGATCTGTTGATTTTGCATGTCTATAGTTCTACCAGAACACGAATACTCTGGGGGGGGGATTATCTGTCTCCTTATTAAATTTTGCATCCCACTTACAGACTACATAGTTGACACCACCTACTGTAGTAGGGCATATTTTTTAATGCATTTTATTTTTACATGTCTGGGTGTGCTGCATGTATGTACGTCTGTGTTGCATATGTGTGCTGTGCCTGATACCTGTGGAGGCCAGAGAAGAAGAAGAGGATTGTGGTCCCCAGGAATTGGAGTTAAAGATAGCTATGAGAGGCTACGTAGGTGCTGGGAACGGAGCCCTGGTCCTCTGGAAGAACAAGCAATGCTCTGAACTCCTAAGCCACCTCACCAGGCCCCAATTCCCTTGCTGTAGACTGAATGATGTCCAGCATTTACAAGGGCTCCTGCTGTGCGTCAAGGGTTGCCATCAGCACTTCATGGATCGACAACCCAGCACAATCCTATGGTACTGGTGCTTGTCTCTCCCATCACTCCTACCTGAGAGGTAAATAAACTGAGGTCCAGGGAGATTTGCTACTTCCTTGGGGTCATATGATCAACAAGTAGGGGAATCTGGGTCCCATTCCAAGCAGGTGATGCCAGGGCTTCTCCAGAACATCTCTTCTGGAGAGGTTGTTGGAGACATGCCCATCAAATCTAGAGACACAGTCCCCATTGGTCCATGTCCTTATTTGGGCACAGGCTCTAAAAGGCAATTGCCCCTAATGATACCATGGTCATTTCAACGTCAGCTTAGTGAGTGTGGATAAATGAAAAACTTGAAATAAAGAGAATTAAGTTATTCACCTCTCAGTTGTCATTGAAGGGGTTTGTGGGGACTTTGGGTTCAGGACATGTGTGTGAGCAGAGCCTACCATTTTCTGTCTTGTTCCTTCTTCCCCTCCCTTCCTACCCCCTTCTCTACCATTACTAGCCGTGTCCTCCGCATCCCGCACTACACGGTTCCTCCCTACTTCTGGCGAGCTCTATTGTCTCCCCACACACTTTCTCTCTGGTGAAAGCACCTTCACCCGAAGGCATCTGCGAGATGAGAAGTACGCCTGCCAACTCACCCTGGGAAGCCCAAATGCTTAAATTGCTTCTTTTATTTTCGAAAATATAGTCTGTGTTATTTGGAATGGAGGGTGGCCTCCCCCTGTCCTCGTGGACCTGCTGTTCTGGGATATTTTGTTAGAAGCGACGGGAGAGGACACTGCCTCCCGTCCCCACAGCTTTTCTTGCTACAGAAAGCGTAATAAACTGCCAAGAGAGCAGGAGCCACTGCTGTTCTCCTGATGAATGTTTTCGGAGCTGTGGGGATACAGCTGCTTGAGCTGCCCGTCCCAATTATCCAATTACGGAAGGAGGGCATCTTGGGAGATTGTCGAGGAGACAAGACCAAAGCAACCCTGAATGGAACATGGTCTCCAGGGCGCTCGGCTAACAGCCAATGGGAGTGCTTATTTTTGACTGAAATATGGTCCTGAACTAAAGGATAACTACAGGAACAGTCTGGAGGCATCGTGTACAAGTGAGGAGAAGAGGAAAGGGATGGAGGGCTGAGAAGCTAAGAATCATCTCACTAGAGGTGCAACCCAATGAATTGATGAGTATTGATTGGGGTCCTATGAGCTGTCAACCTACATTCCTTTACCAGCACAGAGCAGTACATTGGGACCTGAAGGCCTGGCTTCAAGTGCAGCTCTAACCACTAACCATGGGATCCTGAGTGACACTTCGCTCTCTAATCTCTGAAATGCTAAGATCATGATCCTTTATAGTATGATTTAGCCAGGTGTGTGGTTGCTAGTCATGAAACACTCTTGAAAAATAAAATTACATCCAAAGCAACTGGACAGGCAATAGGATGTGCTTCTGGGCCAAGAAATGCTGCTGGTTCTCAATGGTATGGCAACCTAGAGCTGAAGTTGCCGTGGATGGAGTTAGCCTTGCATTCTACTTTCCCTGCCTTTCCATTTTTCTGTTCCCTTCCCTTCCTCTGCTCTCCTCATCTCTCCTACTGCAGTTTACATATTTATTTAACATCTCTCCCTCTCCCTCCCATTTCCTGACAGAAAATGAGTATTTCAAAATGGTGCCCTTGATTTCTACATCTGTATTTCCATAAATCCCAAGTTACTGAAATGTTTTAATCCAAACTATAAACACCAAGAAAGAGAATCTGATTAGCCCAGCTATGGTCAGGAGAATAGATATGTATATTATCACTATCAGTTGACCAGACCATGGTGTCAACTTCCCAGCTAATGTGACTATGGACCAATAGCTGTGAGAATGGAGCTTGGGCAGCCCATGAAAGGGGGATTGTTGCTGTACAGAATGATGGAGGCGGCAACTCTATACATAGGGCTGCCATAGGAGTGATGGGAAATTGCTTGGTATTGTCTGTGAGCTCAAGGTTTTATTCATACTTGCATGGCATACTGTGAAGGAAACATAAGATTCAACAGGAAGAAGAAAAGTGACTTGCACTAAATAGGTGTTATTTCCATGTTTACACGGACTGTTCTGGCAACAGAAACAGACCAGTAAGAAGCAAGCAGAGGTTAGCTGCTGGGGTGAGCAAGGAGGGAGATTGCCCCTGAAGGCCATTGCCGAGGCAGGCTTCCCTGCTCTTCTTCACTGTGAAGTCTGATCCTGCCTGGAACCCATACTGATGGAAGCTGGGGTTTAGAAGCCTCATCCCCACCAGGGAAAGAAGACTGCCTGAGTCCCAGTACTCCAGGGCTTGCAACTCTGTGATCTCATTTCACCCGACTTTGTGTGATCTCTGCTTCTGGGGGTTCTAATTTCACCTTCATTCCCACTGCTTTGACTCATCGACTGCTGGGTCAAGATTTCTCTCCTTCCCTTGTCTTAGCTAACTAGTCTCATCTCCCAAAGATCCATCCTTGCCTACTTCACCCTCAATAAGGGATAATTGTGTTCTAGATAGAGCGTAAGTCCCAAACAGTTCGTTTTGCCTGACTGAAAAGAGACAGACACCTCTGAACATCAGTCAAAGCAGCAAAGCCCCTACTTAACCATTCTCTGTGGATTCTATCATTTAGAATTCAAGGCTTGGCAGCCAGGGCACTAATCTATCTGTGGTCTTCCACAGTGCCAACTGCTCGGCCTCCTTGTTAAGATCCCAGCAGGTCTCGAAGCCAAAGCTGCAAAGCTGATGTCAAAATCCTTTCCATCTAAATGTTGCAGAGCCCCAGAGAGACCAAGAGCGCGGTGTTAGTCAGATTTTTGTGGCCATAACAAATATCTGAGATAAATCAACTTATGGAGTGGAAAGGCTTATTTTGGCCCTCAGTTCTGTGGGTTTGGTTGGTCTCATTGCTTTGGAATCTGTGGGAAGCTCCAAAGTATGCAATAAAAGTTTTCACCTCATGACCAGAAAGTGAAAGGGAACAGGAAGAAGGCCTGGGGTCCCACAGTCCCCTTCTAGGTCATGAACCTGGTGACCTAAAGACCTAGCAACAGATCCCACCTCTTAAAGTTCCCACCTCCTCCGAATGGCTCCATGGGCTAGGGACCGAGCTTTTGATATAGGAGCCTTTCAGGAATCAAATACAGCTATAGCAAGTGTTTTATAAGACACTTACCTTCTAGCAGCCCTATAAGAGAGAATGAATGAGGTCATGGTCTCAGGGGAAACTGGGTGGGGTGTTATTTGGTTGATGGTGTAATGTTTCCCAGAGTTTAGAAAATGCACCGTGGAGGAAGGGTTGTTGCGCCTCTATCATACATGTTTGGATGAAAATACTCATCCAGGTTCACCTAAGTAGAAAAGGACACATTCTGAGCCCCAGAACTGGCATGTGTCTTTCCATGCCAGAATGTTACGGGGAATGACATTTAATCAGCAATGAGGATAGGTGTGAGTTTCACTGAGGATGGGTAGACTTTCCAGGACAGCATTGCTGTTCTGGTGGGAGAAAGGATCCAGGCACCTGACTGAGGAGTGAATGTCTGCCAAGAGTCAGATCCCTTTAAATACCAACCTTTGCCCACCCTTATAGACTGTCCCTGTGTATGGTCCTATGTGTCCGATAGCAGACTCATTTCTTCCAGTCATAACAGGACAGGAGCAGCTTCAGAACATCCCAAGCACCTTTCTCCTGTGTAGGATCATAGGTGACAGGTAGTTGACTGACTTCTATATCTACAAGTTCAAATTCTTCATTAGCATCTTCTTCTCCCTAGCATCCCTGCCTCACATACTATCTGTCTTTATACATCACTCATTTAGAGAATAGGCACACAGCATTCCTTATCTATGTCAGCATATGCCTCTGAAGCCAGAAGTTCGAGGCTGGGCCATGATGGGGAATACATTACACGGGCTGATGGGTAGCTGTGGCTTCTGATGAATGAGAATTTCCTAACTGTCCAATATCAAAATTTCCAGGAAGATGGGGGAGCAGTTCTGTCTGCCCTGGATCTACAGCAAATTGTGTGTGTGTGTGTGTGTGTGTGTGTGTGTGTGTGTGTGTGTGTGTGTGTGAATGTTTGTGTGTAAATGTATATACATGTGCATATGTGTTTGGATGCATACCTCTGTTTGTGCACATATGAATACATGTGTGTACATGTGTGTGTAGGAAAGTGCCTTCCCAATCAGTGCTATGGCCAGCAGCATAGTGACAGACTGGGCTCTTAGCATCTCCTGGAATGGATTTTCATTCTAAATCTACCACTTCATAGTCAGGAAAATATTTAGCTTCTAGAGTATTGGATCCCTTCCCTGGAGGGAGGGGCATTGGTGAAAGCAGATCTCATCCGCCGGAGAAGTTTAGCTAATGGCTTCCTGCACAGAACCACTCAATGCATTTAACTACGTTTGCCTATTAGGAATATCTGTGGCCAGTGAAGGGACACTGAGCCTGCGCACACTTGAGTTGACTCCTGTCACTCAGACTACCTGTCCAACCCAAGACTCTCCAATCCAAGACTACTTTAATGGCTTAAAGTAGCCACAACAGAAGACAATCTGCAGTTAAGCCAGAGGTCCTGCTGTTGCTGAGACTTGGAGGAATAGCAATGGTACGGGGTCCTGAATGGCTTTAGGGAGGATGTCATCATAGCAACAGAGCCTAGAAGGGTGGCCTGGCATGTGCCAGTGTCTATCCTGAATCAAACCCCAAAACCGCGTGATGTCCATGGGTAGATCTACTCACCCCAGGAAATCTCAATAGTATTTCAAAGGCAGTACATAGGGTCCCTGTAAGAGGGAGTGTGGAGAAGCTGAATATAGGGCAGGGCTCTCACTCTGCCTCCTGAGACTCCTAAGTTCGACCTCATCACCTCCATGTCTCTCTGTTTTCATTCATTGCTTCCAAGATAGGATCTCATGCGAATGGATTGCCCTGCAACGGAGATACTGTAGCTCCGTCTCCAGACAATCACATCAGAATCTCCACAGACAGATGTCACTTTATCTAAGTGTGCCAAGTTCCTCAGATGACTCCCAAGCACAGGAGACATGGAGCAGTACGCTTTGTGCACACAGAGGTTAGAGGATGGCTTCTGGTAGCCTCTTCTAGCCGTCTCTGCCCATTCCTCTGAGGCAGAATTTCTCCTTCTTCCTAGAGCTGACGTCTCAGCTCAAATGGATGCCAGCAAACCCTAGTGATACTCCTGTCTCTGTCCTTCTCAGAGCTGTCCATATGATATTTGCAGAAACACCAGGCTTGTTACATGGGCACATGGGTCTCAACTCTAGTCCTCAAGATGTGGAGAAAGTGTTCCCAACCACTGAACCATCTTTCCCCTCTTCCCCCCTCTTGACAAGGTAATATAGCCCAGGTTGACCTGGAACTCATTTACATGTCCCTAGTTGTCCTTTTAATTTCAACTCTTCCTGCCTCGGCATCCTGAGTACTGAAACCACAGGCAAACCACACTTGGGGTTGTGACATTTGAATCTCCATCTGGACTCAAACATTCCCTCTGATGAATCTCACCCACTGGCAGAAAGTATGTTGGAAATTCAATTCTCATGTCATATTCAAACCCTGGTTGTATAATTCAACTTGCTATTTTCTAATGGTATCATTTGCTCCAACTAGTTCCCATAGAACACTATGCACATATTTTCAATAGCTAAGAAGCAGACAGGCAGCCCTTCATGTTTAAATCAATTGGGAAGTTCTAGGCAAAGCAAACTTCAAATTTGAATAGATTTCTTTATTGCAGGATTTATGATGTTTTCCTGTGCAAATATGTACTCTGAAATCTACAGCAGGCAGTGTTTTCCCAACTTACTTGGCTACAAAACACTTTATTGGTGAGACACCTAGTAACATTTCATAAACCTGGTGAGCTTTAAAAGTCCTTTAGGGAAATGCTACTTTAGATTTACTTCTCCAGAATTGAGACAAGTGTAGAGACAAACTGGAAGAGAGACCACTGGCTGGCATTTTTTATCTACATGCAAGGAAGGAAAAGCCTGCACATAAACTTCTCACGTGTGTCAACAGCCATGAGTGAGGAAGACAGGGCCTGGAAAAGATGGGCAAAGGTGCTAATTTACCAGGATTTTGAGGAATAAGAGGAGTAGTTTCTGTGGCTGCTGGAATTGAAGAAATAGCTGTCCCTGTGTTTATAGCACTGGAGAGAAAGGTTGGAACAAAAATATTCTTGCTAAGTCAAAGGTCTCGGGAGATGGGCCAACAGAATGGATGCTGCTCTGCCAGAGACATTTCTCTTCATAGCTATTGTTTTTTAAATATAAGGGATTCCTGGGCTAACGGGGAGATTCCAGCAATACTGGACTTCCCAGGCAAAAGATCGCAGAATTTACTTCATAAGAATGATTTGGTAGTCATTTCCTGGAAACTGATAAACTTGGCGGGGGCATAGTAGTATTTTAAGTTCTGGATGGATTTCTGCTTCTATCTTAACAAAGAATTTTGGTTGTTCTGGTTTTCTTCAATAAACATGGATTCCTAATGACCTCCGGCCCACTGATTGGGATGCTATTGTCCATATATGGAAAACCCAGATATTGGCTGTGGTTTGTTGACTGTGAAGTCTCTGCTAACTCACTTGATAGCAGTTGGTAGATCCCACAGCTCAGCTGGACCTGTTGGCTGCCGGACCACCCACTCGGGATGAATGTGTGGATTCCCCACCTGCCACACTAACGAAAGGGGGGTGTCATCTTTGGATTTCTGCTCTCTGTTTCAAGACAGATACTGACCCCATCATTAGAGCCTTTGGTACAGAAGCGCAGGGAAGGTGTGCGTTTTAGGAAATACTCGAGTTCATTTCAGCGGAACTGGTTTTATTGTCCTTCTGAGTACTCTTTGGTTAAGGCTTAGCTGCTCTCACTCTTACCAAGCAATGCCGAGTACTGGGGAAGAGGGATTTATCGCTGGATCTTAGGTTGCTTGATAATTGATTAGGCTTAAAGGGAAGGATAAGGTGTCCGTAGCCATTTCTAGTCCTTAGAGTCTCACCTCCTGCTGCTGCTGTGTATGGGGAGGGAGGGCGTCCATGACTTTCCAGAGTCTCCCTAGCCTTTTCTCTCTACGCCAGCTAGTCAAAGTAGATCTTATAGGAGCACATCTGCCGGAGAGAACCCAACTTGGGCAGAGTCTTGTGTCTAAACAGTTTTGAGATAAATATTATTAATGTTCCCTGGTCTGTCCTGGAAGCATGCACAGTTCCCAATGGGCACAGCTGCTATACCCATAGCCACAATACTGTTGTCCTCACACAACTGACAAGACCTAGCACCATGAGATGAATGTATTACTACTTACTATAATATAATTTTGCAAAGTCCTGGAAGCCAGGCTGGTATTCTACATCTCTGTTGACCAGTAGGACATTTGTTACAGAGTCGCACTTTTACACTATTGAAATTCAGGCCCAACAAGATCCTTGTGGCATAGAAGTGGTCCCCACTCTCACTTCACTGAGTTTCTCACGTGTTGTGTCCACACTTAAAACTCGTCTTCCTGGCTAAAGCATGGCTTCATGGTTATCACTATGCCCTCCTTCTGTGCCAAGGTTGATTCTGGGGCTATGGTAGAAGTAGTAAGAGTGGAAATGGAGGAAGGAAGTCAGGCACATGTGAAAAACGTCACCTAATAGGGCCTCAGCCATGGCCTCGGCAGAAGCAAGGCTCCGTGACCTTTCTAGGTAAGTCCCTTTCCCTGACCATCAGGAGGCCATGTGAGAACTACTGGTCATTGGTGAGTAACCAAATTCCAGAATGTACTATGTCTGCCATCACAGCTACAATGCCAAAAGTCAGGAAGAGTCATACTGGGCCAGAGGTTCAAGAGACCCAGAGACTAGAGTCCATAGAAAAATAGGGATACCTCCAAGGGATGCACAGGCTGAAGGCTTTACAAAGGCAGTGTGGTGAGGAGAGGTGGAGCTGATCAGAGGAGCAACAACAAAGGAAACCTGGGTCCTTGTGGCTCAGCTACAAAGGGGCATCCCTGCAGCCGATTATCTTCTGGATATATTTTTGTCTACTGAATCAAACAATGCTTGGACCACCTTCATTCAAAGAGTCATGGCCAAGGCAAGGCATTGGATACTGGGGCCAGAGTCCCCATTGCTACAGCTCACTCTGTAACATACCCTACTGTCTTTTGCCAAGACTGGCAAAGGGGGTACATTCTGAGCACCAGATAGAGTCTGCAGCCTCCCTCTTGGGAGTCAGTGCTGCCTAATGGCACAGGGCAAGAGACAGACGGTTAAGCAGGTAGACCAACCTCTACTAAGTGCCACCCCACTTTATGTCTTATGGCCTGTCTACCTCACTGGGTATGCATAAAGCTGTCTATTGCTGAATGTTTATTGTATTTTGGTAAGAATATTGGGTGAAAATAGATGGAGCATTGCTGTTATGAGGTTAAGTACGTTTCACTAGGCTGATTAATAACCTGCTAGGGAAGTGTTTTCTTTTTTTAGCCTGCCACAAGTCAAAATAATAGTATTTAGATGGTTACTCCCACCCCAGTAGTAGCAAATAAGACACGGGAGGGTTTATATTTTAATGAGTGTGCATGGGTGCTTGGTGTCACAGGGCATGTGGGCGTGCGAGATGTATATTCTTACGGTTAATTGCTCCACAGGGTCCTGTGCGTCTCAGGGGAATCCTTATGACTATAACGTTCCCAAGAGGAAAGCAGAACCAAGAATAACATTTCTGTGCTGGGTCAGCTCAGCAGAGCTCATTCGACAGGGGATGAGGACAGGATGCCACCCTTTTTCCAGGTTCGTCCCATTGAGAAGACACACCAGCTCCTTGTCCCTCTCCATGCTTGAAGAACGCAGTTATTAATGAGTGACAGAGACAGGCAGGAACTAACCTAACTTAGTGTGGATTCTGTGCTAACTTACCTGGTGGTCCCTGGGCTAAGTTTATGAAACGTGTGATAACCTTAGGAGAAAGGGAGAGTTGAGATTATGTTCCCAGTGGAGTAAGTAGGGTCTCTAGTTAAGGTGCGAGCCACACCACATCTCCCTCAAGTATTATTGTGCTGTGTGATATCACTTTGTTCAGTTGTGGATGCTGTGTGTGTGGACAACGACAAAGACTTCTACTCATGAAGACTCTTAATCTGTTCAAGGTTTATAAACTGCTCAGTTGTGGGAAGTAAGCTAAATGGTAGGGAGCTGGGAAAGACAATCTTCTAAGCATAGCGTGAAGCTGAGTGCATAACAGGTTAGGGGACATTCCTGAGACTGTATTTTGTATTGGTTCCTTTCTGTCACTGCTGGGAAAAAAATACTTGCCCCAAAGTGATTTAAGGGAGGAAGGATTTAATTTGGTTCATCGATGGAGGGTGCATTCCATTAAGGCAAAGCCGATGGCTTAGCAAGAGCACAAGGTGGTTGGTCAGATAGCATCTGTGGTCATGAAACAGACAGAGATAAATATTCGTGTCCAGTCACTTCATCTTCAATGACTCTGGAACTCTATTCCACCAACATTCTTAGTTGTCCTCTCTATTCATTCACTAGAAATATTCTCATAGGTTATTCTAAATGTCTGGAAGGTCACATCAAGATGAATCATCACAAAATTTGAGTACGGCTTTCAGGTTTGAAATGTAATTAGCTGTTTTGTGTATAAAGTCTTCTTGTAGAGAAAGGACTTTGTCATGGTTAATCCCGATTGCAAACTTGGTCTGGTTGAGAGATGTGCAGGGAGGCAAAACGCTCCTCTGCACCTATGAAAGTGTTTCTAGAGACTGTTAGATATGGAGGGGCTTGACCTACTTACTCAGTGAGTTGAGTTATTGATGGACTCAACATGTACAGAGACATCTGGAAAATGGTAGAACTAGAGAAGATGGGGTTCCATGAGGAAAGAGGTCACTGGATGTATATAGCTTTGAAGGATGTATCTGGGCTCTGTCTCTCTCTCTGTCTCTGTCTCTGTCTCTCTCTCTCTCTCTCTGTCTCTCTCTCTCTCTCCTAGTTGTCAAGAGGTTAGTAACTATACTATGAATTCTTCTACCATGATGTTTTGTTTCACCACGGTATAGGCATGATGGAGTTAGCTGACCACAGACTAGAACCTCCAAAATCCTTACTACACAGACTCGTCCATGTTCACCAACAGTAGTCCACACAGTGCATACCCATTCCTCCTTCTCTAGCTTTTCCCTGTTTCCTCTCCTACCTTCATCTCACAGGCTCTGACTCTTGCCAGGGACTGTTCAGATGTAATGCCTCTAATTTGCTTTGTCCCATCAGCCTCTGGCCATGCTCTGGATCTGGTGGCAAGGGTACATTTCTTCTGTCTTCCTGAGATTCACTCTGGGAATCCACCCTGAGTTTCAGCCTCATTACTCCTGCTGCGGCAAAGGCAGCTGGTGGTGGTCTCGCCCCATTACGTAGCTGAGCAAGGACAAAGAGAGGTTAAGCATGGGCAGCGATGGTGCCGCCTCTGCTGAAAACTTTTCTGTCCCAACTCTTTAGGGACACTCTGAAGAGCCTTAGCTCAGCATCTGCTGCTTCTCTGAACTTGAGCATCGTCGCTGTAGGGAGATGAATATGAATCTGACAGAGACAAAGGCCATTGAGGGGAGGTTGTATCTCAAGTCAATCAATGTAAGATGTGACTGCAGAAATGGCAAACAAGGACATTTGGGTGCCTGGAAACCCATCAATAATTGTGTATAATCTCCAGCTAGAACTGGGCCAAAATTCAGAAATATTGTACAAAATAACTGATAATTACCAAGTAATTATCAATAACTTCATCTTCAAAACTATCAAGGTCATGGAGTCTAGGAGAAGCATGGGGAGAGCTCACAGATGGGAAAAACCTAAGGAGGCAAGATGGCTGTGTGCAGAGTAGGATTCTAGACTGGATTCTGAAGCCCAAAAGGAACATAGAGAAGCTGATAGAGTTCTGATGAGAAGCTGGGCATGGTGGCTCACTCGTGGAAACCTAGTGATTGGAAGACTGAAGTAGGTGGGTCATGAGTTCTCATCTACCTTGGGCCACAAAACAAGCTCTGTCTGTTCTTTAAGCAACTTGAATCACTAAAGCATTTAAATAATGTCTAGAACATCTCTGGAGAGATGTCTCAGAGGTTAGGAGCATTGCCTGTTCTTCCAAAGGTTCTGAGTTCAATTCCCAGCAACCACATGGTGGCTCACAACCATCTGTAATGGGGTCTGGTGCCCTCTTCTGGCCTGCAGGCATACACAAGACAGAATATATTGTATACATAATAAATAAATATTTTAAAAAATAGAATACAGTTAATAATATGGCAATGTTAATGTCCTGATTTTGATAATTATTCTGTGGCTCTGCAGATTGTTCATATTAGGAGAAAATGGATTTAAAAAACCTGTGAAATTTCCAAAGTTTATAGTTCCATTATAAACCTAAAATCATTTTTTAAGGAAGGAAGAAATATGGGCAGAGCTCACATTGGGGTGAAATGAGATGATATTTATCTTCTTTGGAATATCTCTTATCTTTCAGAGGCCTGTATGATGACAGAGGAAACCCATCTCCACCTCATTGACCCAGGGGATTCTGATTCCTCCAGTTGGAGGAAAGCTGGTCCCCATGACTCCAGCTGTCCCAGCACCCTGTAATCACTATCTATCTTCAGTTCTCCATATATTTCCAACCACATTTCATGTTCTCAAACTCCTTTGCCAGGCCATAGAGGTTCTTGGTGGCTTTACCTCCCAGGCTAGCCACAACAGAGCTATCTGTTCTGGCGTGCTTCAGCAGTCAGGTCGAAGACAATAGCTGTGGAGCTAGAGCTTTGGACACATTTGAGCAAAAGCAATGTTGTTGGAAGTTGTGTGTTGACTCCCAAGGAGATGAGCTGTGTAGAACGCAACACCTTCATTGTTAATGCGAGAGGCTGCAGATGTAGCAAATATAGTTCTCGACATTTCATATTCATATTCTACGTGTGTCCTGTGAGCAGCTTCAAGTTTTATTTCAATTCAGGTCATTATGAACAAATCAGAGCTGGGTAACAAACACTCCTTCTTCCATTCCAAAGCATTTGTTAAAGACCACAAGGCGCAGACACTCTGCTGTGTCATGGTAACACAGAGAGGCTAGGTGCCTTTGTCCTTGAGTGGTACAGAGCATGGTAGATGGGATGTCACAATATGAAGTTAATGTGAAATGGGGAAGGAAGGAGAGAGAGGCAAAACCATTTTTATCTTCTATACCAAAACCTGGGCAGTTGCTTGGGACTCTCTTGAAATAGCAATGAAGCCGGGAGGAATGGTCTATCACCTTGACACATGAGGCAAGGAGCAGCAACTTGATTTTTCTCTGGAGGCCTTTCTTTTCCGTGCCTTTCTGTTGAACGCAGAACACCAAGTTGGCAATATGCCTCTTTATCATGGTTTAACCAATGTGCTTGCCCATTAGCTTCATCTGGAGGGCCTCAGTGCAACTCTCCGATGCTAAAGCGCATCCAACCAAGGTCTCTAAGGCCATGTGACCATGGGATCAGCTCAGCATCCTACTTATGACAAAGATGTCTTCCAATTGTCCTTGATGAGAGTGTGCATTGCTTCAAACTCCTACAGAAAGCAGGATGAGGGGAACAATGGGTGAGATCAGTGGGCGATACTGTACAACCACAGGGCACTGAGCACACAGTGTACGATGTAAGCATTGTCTGCTAAGGTTAAACCAGGTGGGGCTTGGGGGACAGTGGGGGTAGTAATTATGAGTCACCTGTAATCAGGTCACCAATGCTACATGGAGAACCTGGAAAGATACAGATTCGTGAGATGGCCAGGGTGAGCGTGACTCTACCGCAGAGAGGCTGGAACAACTTCTAAAGCCAGATTTCACAAAACCCCAGGGATCCCTTGACAGCAGCCAGGGCTCTTGGGCTAATGCGCCCTGAAGAAGCTCTGAGTCCTAGCAGGCCGAGTGTGCAGACCCTGCCTGGCCTCCACTGTCAGCATTTCTTGCCCACTGCACAGCTGAGGAGTGAGCATGAATATTCATCTCCTGGCTGTTCCAGCGTCACTTGACTCTCTGCATATGCAAAATCCAGAGTTGCTTGGGCTGTCAGGGAGGGAAGGGGAGCCAAAGTAAACATCTGATGTGGTGGGTTGAACCAGTGGGGAAATAGATCTGGTGATGGGAAGGGGAGGGACGTCATAGACGTGAATTCCATTTCTGCACCGGCTTGCAAGATGTCATCCTGAGAGGAGGGTTGTACAGGCTCAGAAGAAAACACACAGCCTTGGCCTGAAGAGAGGCTAAGGGGATCTCCTGCTCACTCAGCATTCGCCCTCTGTCAGGCTGGAAAACAGAATGAAGAGGAATCCAAGGAAGCTGCATCTTTGCCTGGAGGCAATTAAAGGCTGCCTGAGAAACAATGCAGAATGACAGTTTGCATTGACGAGTGGTCCTTATGTGCACCCACTCCATGCTAAGGGCTCACTTGGTTTTTGTTGTTGTTTATCCAGTTTAATCCTTATAATCACCCGGCCAGGCAGCTGCTATTGGCCCCGTTTTCAGATGAGGAACTGACTGGGAGAAGTTAAGTGTCTTCCACCTCATTAGAGGTAGACTCGGGGTTGACATCGTAGTTGCACAGAGTTTGTAATTGTTTTGTCTCCTACGGTTAATGCAAAGGGAATCTTGGAGGACAAGAAGATGGCTCAGCATTTAAGAACACTTGCTGCTCTTACAGAGGCCCCAACTTCAGATCTAAGCCCCCGGGTCAGGTAACCCACAACAGTTCCAGCTCCAAGAGGCCCGATGGCTTCTTCTGGTCTCTGTAGACACATACATGCACATACCCACGCAGAGACACACAGATAGACAGACACATCATTAAAAACAAAATCTTTAAAAAGAGTTGAGCTCTCTCAGGACTTGTCTCAGGACAAGGATTCATGGCACAGTGGAGAGAATTCCTGACACGATCCAGTCAGCCTAGGCTGCCATCACCACATCAACCACGGGGCAGGTGTTGCTCCATTTATTATTAAGATAAGTCCAACCTGGCATGAAGGGGAGGGGAATCTCTACCCTAAGCTACACACCTAGAATGGCAGATCACAGTGCTCTACTGCTCACCCCAACCCGGCAAGTTGTTAAACACATGGCATAGACCGAAAGAGTCAGTGTTGGCCACCACCAAGTGCCATTCATGCAGAATGGAATACGGAAGCAAAGGAGAGGGGAGCTCCACCGATGTGCTCCGCAGTTACCTGTTTAATAAATGCAAAGCTTAGATACTAAAGACAACAGTCCAGCATAAGAGTATGAGCTGTCTGATGAGGGTCCGGAGTGCAAGGAGGGCCTTGGTAAGCCCTTACCCAAACCCTCGTCTCCCTGCATTCTGGATGCCAGGCATGCTTAATGTTTGCTACAGGGGTTTCAGCGGGGTTCATCATTGATATCATATATCAAAGCCAAGTGGCCCTGGGAGATCCATTACCTTCCTTAGGAACTCATGGGGAGACTAAAGCCAAGAAAGGGTCAGTGCTGTTCTTTGTCAGGTAATGACTTATGACTGAGAAGAAAGCCAGCCACTTTTTAGAGCCCCGGTATGCAGCCTTTACCTGCAATGAACCTGTTGATTGCTGCCCATCTCCATAGCTTACCCACTGTGATATGCAGCTAGGAACACTGAGGACAGCACAGTGAAGGACTTGCGCAAGTTCACAAAGCTATTGAATGTTGAAGCTGGAGTTAAAGTCAGGTCTGAGTAGCTAAACGGTGAGCTCTTAGCCAAACAGTGACTTCGAGTGACTCTCATCCTGGAGGCACCAACCTCCCCCACCCCTGTGCTAACAAAAGCTCTCAGCGTGAGGGCAGTCCAGGAATGGACAGTTCACTCTAGGGGTATCTGCACACATCATGGGACAGAGCACACATGCACACATATGTGCCCATGTGTGTGCTTGAACACACAGCCTCCTGTGGGCTCTTCTTCCTCCCCTTCTTTTTCCTCTCCCCAACTCCCAATAGGCTTCCCCCCACTGCCCAAGTATGCTCTGGGTTTACTCCCAGAGGCTTAGTTCACACCTGGCAAGAAGCAATTGTACAGAGTTGCTGAATCCTTTTCTCTACCCCCTTAGGGGGCTCATCACAGAAATGTCAAAATGTTTTCCATTCCCCAGCAAAAATAAAACTGACATAAAGTTTGAAAGTGCTCAACAATAAAACCTCCAACCAATCAACTTTAATCACAAAATTCCCCTTTGGGAATCTGCAGAGCCCAAGGGAGACAGATGGGAAAACCTTTGTACCTGACATCAAACAAGATGCGGTTTAGGAAGAAGGTCCTCAACCCTCACACCACAGGGGAGCCACGGTCAGTGTGTGCCAGCTAAGGTCAGATGTAAACTCTGAAGGGTGGGAGTCATAGGTGTGGATGGGGTTACACTACACATGCCACACCATGAGATGTGTCTTAAATGTAAGTGTCCTAGACTCTGAATCCAGGATCCGGTGACTTAGTTCTGGACCCTGTTATGAACTGGCAGCACCACATTAATCCACAGAAATCCAGAGTGAGTCCCCAGGTCACCTGGAACAGGGAATAACCAAGTTGTGGCCTACCCCCTTCTTAACTGGTACCCCACTGACCATGCCTGTTGGCTACTTCTTACAAATGGGGGCGGGGTGCATGCATTCATGGTTTCATTCCAGTGTCTTCCTCAGTAACTCTCCACCTAACTTCTCTAGAACGGGGTCTTTCATCAAAGCTGAAATTCCGTGATTCAATTAGGCCAGGCAGTCCGTAAACTTCAGAAGTCTTCTGTTTCTAGTTCACCAGTGATAGGACCACAGAGGCAAGCGCCTTCAGCCAGTTTGCTGTTTGTTTGTGGGTTTGTTTCTCTTATGTAAATGTTGGAGATCAAACTCAGGCCCATATTTGCCTAACAAGCGGTTTACTGACTGAGCCTTCTCTCCAGCTCCCCTAGGCTTAAAATAGAAAAAAAAAAAATAGAGGTTCTGCGAAGCAGGGAGTAATTGGCATGGGATCAGTTCCTTGTAGAGGAAGCACTCTGCGAACCTGGGGCCCTGTTACCCTTTGCCGTCGCTTTCGCACATATGGATTTAAATCCTGGAAGCAGCTCCTCCAGCTCTTCCCCCCAAATGACTCCTTCTCTGTACCAGCCAAGCGCCAACATGCAAGCAGCCTCTTTGGTGCCCAGCCAGCTAATGTGTGCCTGGCATTAGCACTAAACTAACATTTTATTTCCTTACCATAGTATGTAATTTCTTTGGAAGCTGAAGTGTAATGAAATTGGTGTTTATTATAATTAATAAAAGCCCCATAACTTTAAATTGGGTCATAAATCTTGCAGGGAAATCCAATAGTGCTCTAAGAGCCATTCCTTTCCCAGAAGGAGCTCTTCAGGGGAAGGCTGTGGCGGCTCCCGCCTCCTCCCCACAGAGGCAGCCGGGCTCCCTGGTAGCTCCTTCTCCACTGCTAATCTATTCAGGTCACATGTGGAGCACAGACAACTCGGGCTCTGTAAATGGGAAAAGTGTCACCGAGCCTCACACCTGGAGATGTTGCTCCAGTGAGCGTGGCCTGCATGGCCAGCTGAGAAAAGGCTTATCTATCTGGGGAGGGAAATCTATGTACTTGCCTTGTGCCTGCAACAGCACGACAGAGAAGGTGAGCCCACGCTTTTCTGACCCGAGAAGCGTCCTCGGTCCGGGGAGGGAGAGACTGTGTTTCTTACCTTTCTAGTCCCGGAGGCAGGGTGGGGCATGTCTGAACAAAGCAATTTAAGGGTGGGAAAAGAAAAACATTCGTCACAAGTTTTGCAAGGGTGCTGTCCATGGTGGTGCTGAAAGTGCGGAGGGGAGTGTGGAGGGGCTGACCACACTGTGAGCATGGCCAGGGAGCAGAGAGCTACGGACCATGAATGGTGCTCCACTCAATGCTCCTTTTTATTAAAAAACAAACAAACAAACAAAATCCTTGTTCCATCCATGAAGAAATTACCTCCGCAGTTATACCTTCCTGGAAATGCCCTCATGAACACACTCAGAGATGTGTCTCCAGGGTGATTTTAAATTCAATCATGTTGACAATGAAGATTAGACAGCACATAGGTGCACTTGACTGCCACATACAACTCAGCAGGAGTTACACGGGTGTAGAAGTGCAGGCATGAAACAGCTGACCTTTACCTGCGCGGTGCACAGAGAAGGAATCTGCAAGGAAACAGTTGGTAGGGGGGGGGGGAATTCTCAAGTTTTCTAGGTGCGCATGAAAGCATATTCAGCACAGCCTTCCGCCACTGCACAGGGTTTTGCACTCACTCTTTTTCCGAGTGGAATATCCATCCCCAAATCTTTTTCTCCTCCTCATTCAGACTTCTGTTCACACATCACCTCCCAGAGAGGCCTTTGAGCCATCTTCACGTAGATCTCTTTCCCCTGATCTTTTCTTCTGAAGCGGCTGTTCCCCTCTCCCCTTACATTTCTCCTCTCTGAAATTACATTTCTTATTTATTTGAATCCTTGTTCTCCCTCTGTTTCCCAAATGCCCTGCACAAACATAAAGTGTGTTGCAGCGAGAGCCTTGCCTGGTTTATTCACTGCGGTCGTCCTGCCACCCTGAACAATTGCAGGCACCCGGTGGACAATTAATAACTTGTGGAGACAAAGAGCCATGAAATTCCATGGCTCGTTAAAAGAAACTTGTCTCCAAGTAGATTACAAACTCCTATGCAGTCAGAAGGGGAAACGGGAGATGGAGAAGACAGAGCAAAAGAAAAATGAGGGCAGGGAAATAAAACCAGGGCATGAGGCACTCTAGGGAGGGCCATGGGTGGGGACAAATGCCCCATAAAGGACTTGTCATTTGTTTGCTGTGGGATATGAACTGACAGCCCCCCTTTCCTTTCTCTTCCTTGAATTTCTTAGTGAAGCCTTCAAAGATCACTAGAATAAAAACAAACAAACAAATAAAGTTAACACCAATGCAGCAGTGGGACTAGCGTATGCAGCTCTCATGCTTTCTTGGTATCTTGCTGGAGGTGGGCAGCGGAGTTGGCTCTGAGCTTCACAATGGCCAAAACAAATGCCTACAAGTGTAACTGGAGGCTGCTGTTCAAGAGAAGCTTGGATTCTCCTGGACCCGAGACCCAAAGAGACCGATGTTTTGATGGAGTGTCCTCAGCAGCATCTTTAAGTCTCGCCCTGTGGCAGGCTGATGTCCCAGTGCTGAAGTATAATTTAGTATGAGCATTTCTGTAAAGCTGCTGGGTCCATGCTGTGGAAGCGTGCCTCACCACTACCTATAAGATCAATCAAGGTGCGAGGAGTGCTCAACGAAGTAATTTATTTTTTTCCAGTGAGTTCACAGTCAGATCTGAATGGTAAGGCTAGCAAGTTGCGTTTTCTTCCCAGAGGCCAGGTAAGAAATTATGCTGCCCACTGATGGGGTTCCCTTTGCTGGGCTGTGCAAGCCAGGAGAGAGATATCTGCTTTTGAAAATTGCAGAGACTAGAGGAATTTACAAAAAGAACCAGAAGCTTCCCCCGCTGCGGGGTGGGCAGGGGCTCTCCCTGGCAATAAGTTTCTGTTTGGTTCAGCCCGGCTATATGTGGCAGACTAGTCAGCTGTACTAAGAGGTATATAAGCACAATACTAAGCATGCCTGCATTAGACTATGGTTCTTGTCATACATAAGGGTTCCTGGCCATGGACTTAATCTGAACTACTTAGGAACCACTCTGGGTGGGTCAGAGTACCTTCATGCTAGACAAACTCTCTAGGTGTTTCTGCAGCTCACTTCACCTGGTGCTAACCTGAAGAACAGAATCAGCGTTCCTGTGTTTTCATTAAGATCCCTGACATTGGAGCAGGGCTTTAATGCCTACAAAGCATTTTACCCCATTAAATCTCTTCCTTTATCACATCCTCATTTAGATAGAGTGAAATGGGTTCTCCTGCTGGAGGGGAAGGCTAAGAATTGAGATACTGTTGTATGTTGTATCCTATGTCCTGCAGGACACATTCAGCGGCATGGCTGGGAGTAACATCAGGGTCTCGAGCAGCTGCTTGGGTTCACTTCCTAACACCTCACTCATTTGTGAGGACAGGAATAGATATATTCTTCTGGTTCTCTTTACATATCTATATTCGACAAACATGGAACATACCTGGAGTAATACAAGCAATGGATCCATGTTGGTTGTCACCATCTGAGATTCTCATGGGCTTCTGAGGACATGGAGATGACCTTCCCAGAGTGCATACTCCAGCCTCAATTGGAAGAAGAGTTCAAACAGGAGCCATCAGAGTTAGGATACATGACAGAACTTGGGGACAGCCCTGGGGGTCCTCTCTACCTAACTACCTTTTCCTAACTCTTTCTGAGTAGAAGACTCCCAGACATCCAGAGTTGGTGACCTCTTGCCTTTTGCCTCACACCTCCTAGGAGAGGGTGGGTGTTCACTGGAGAGGAGAGCCACGCTCAAGCAAAGTCAGCACCAACTGCCTAGACCTTTTCTTTTTTTAAATAAGGATGGCAACGACTCTTAGCTGGCTCATATGCTGGCCACTAGCCACAGTGATCATTGCTCACTGGAAATTAATTACTGTGAACCTCATTAATTCGACTTATTTAAATTGAAGTAGTCACGTGTGACTCCTGGCTACTGGGTAGTATGTCCTCAGAGGGAGATGAGGATCCGTACTGGAATCACAGGACAAGGTCTCACCCTGGGCCGAGTCCATGCCAGTGCGAACACTGGAAGGATGACGTGCTCATTGAAAGATGGCTCCATCTCTATTTGTCTTTTTGGATCCTTACCCAATCAGCCAGTCCTGAGGCCTGGGCTCCAGTGGGGGTGGGAGGTGGGAACAGATGAGGTCAATGCCTTAGTGCTGACATCAGCATTCTGAGGCAGTGCCCAGAACTTGGTATTTGGTAATTCAGGTTCTGTGTGGCTGATGATTCCTAGAGACTCAGCTCTCTGCCGTGCACTGAGGTAGAATGATCTGTCCTGGGATGCCCAGCCTAACAACGGGCACTAATGAAGATGTTAAAGACCAGTGTGGACACCTGGTTGAGAAAGCAGACATAGACTGGGAGACATCTCTTTCATTAGCTCTGTCTCCACTAGACGCCAAGCTGCCTTCTCATTATGGAAAGGAGAAGATTCTTATTATAGTTTTCTAATGGAGAGACTTTTTTTCTTTTTTGCTGTGGGTTAAATTAATCCATGTTCTGATATAAAATGCAACATCATTCAAGTCAATGTTAATAATGATGGAAAAACATTAAGAATTATCTTTCACAGTAAATTACCTCTGAGGTTGCAAGTAGACCTTATCAAATGTAAATCCAATATGAAGAACACCGGATACACCGGAGTGATAAATTACCGGGAGAATCCCCCCCCCCACATCATGGAGAGTGTTAGTTTAGAGCTTCAAGTACCAGCTGTGACATTAGGGAAGCCATCGCCTATCTCTAGGCTACAGGTTCCTTGTCTGACAAATGAAGGGGGCTGAACCAGACGTTCTCCAAGGAGCCTTCCAGCTAGGAAAATTCATCAGTCTCAAAATTCCGTGAAACAAATCTGTTTGGCATTTTCTTCTCCGGTGCCCTCACCACAAGAGAGAAGCCTGCTAAGTTAATAATCTGAGTGGGTTATGGTGGGGGCTGTCAGGTGTACCTCCTCTCTCATGCCCTCCCTTCTTGCCCCTTCCCCTCTTGCCTCCGCTTCTCCTGTCTCCTCCACTCCAGGAAACATTCATCTGGGCAATATGATTGAAGTTACAGCGTCTATGCTGAAAGGCCAGGCCTGCAGAGGGAGGCCCCAGGACTGGGAATCCTTCTTCCTCTCTCTGCTTCCCCGATGCAGTGAACTCAAACCTCGTTGTACTAAACATGAACTGGCAGCGGACCCCCAAAGTAGCTGTGAACTTTCCAGAAAAGCTCATCTGCCATTGTCCCTTTCCCCAAAGTCCTTCCATTCACCCACCCCGTATTTAATGATCCTCAGCTCTCCGTCTAGGTCTCGCTGTCTCTTTCTCTCTTTGTCTCCCTCTCCCTTCACCACCTCCGATGTGGAGATGTACTCAGATTTGCAGGTTGTAGAAGTGAATTGTCCTTTAATTGACTTCTCGGCCAGGGATGTTTACATTAAGGCTGGTGATAAGAGGCTCCAGGACACACAACCAAGGCCTCTGACTCTTGGATGCTGCTGCACCCCCTGGAACCCTGTTTAATAGCTTTCCCCTTTTCTAACATTCTCTTTAACAACTTCCTGGAAGCTTCTGTGGCCCAAGGGCTCTCTTTCTCCTTGCTGCTGTTGTCCCCTGGTCCTGGAGCCCACACTACAAGATTAAGGGGTGTGTAAAGGACCAACGTCACTGTGTCAGCTGAGGAAATCCTGTGATCTTGGGCTGTCAAGGATCGTCTTTTGCCTCTGACTTCTTGTCCATACAAACTTTCATACCCCTGTCCCCAACCTTCACACACACACACACACACACACACACACACACACACACACACACACTTGCTATGTGGAGCCATTGCCCTCTCTGTTCTTTCTCCTTCATTGATTCACACACACACTGTTTCATTGGCCCTCTTCCTCTTTATTTAGTCAATCTTTACTCTTTCAAAATGCAGTTATCTTGAGATTCTTTCCTGACTTCTCAATGGCTAGGTGATTAGTAATTCCTTTTTTTTTATTGCTTACATACTACTGTTGTGGAATATTTGTGTAACTCTGTAAAGAGGTATTGCATTTGTTTAATTATGTAGAGATGTGTGGCTCTTTTACCTTGCCTGCCTAAGGCACCTAATTGACCTAATAAAAAGCTGAAAGGCCAATAGCCAGGAGGGAAGAGATGTAGGCGGGACTTGTGTGTAGGGAAAGTAAGCAGGAGGAGGAATTTAGGCTCAGGGAAGAAAGAAATAGAGATGATAGGAAGACACCAGGGGTCAGTCAACCAGATGTGGAGGAAGTAAAAAAGTAGGACGTACAGAATGAAAGAAAGGTAAAAATTCTGAGGCAATACATGGATGAATAGAAACAGGTTAAATTAAGTTAAACGTGCTAGTGGGACAAGCCTAAGCCAAAGCTGAGCATTCTTCATGTATTTGGGAAACTGGTTGACCCAAAGATAATGCCAACTGTATACCACCCCACCTTACTGTTTCTATGTGCATGTGTGTGCATATGTGTATGTGTGTTTATTTGTACGTATATCACAATTACGGTAATCTGCTTGTTTGTCACCTACAAGTCTTTACGTGCTACTTATCCTGGTCCAGATCAGCTCATTGTGTCTTTCCTGTCCCATCCTCAGCTTTGCCCTCATTCTAGAGTGCGTGAGTGCCAAGGGGCCAGAAGGGACTTCCTTCTTTCTTCTGAGCAGACACTCTTCTCCTGTTTATCCTCCCACCTTGAGTCCCATCAGTACTTCTGGATGTTGATGGTTGAATACAGCTAGAGAGCTTATAAGGCTTTCCTCCAACTCCTAACACTTAGACTGTGTTGTGATTTAGTGGCCTCCTATCTGGTAGGTAGTGCTGGAAAGCTTTAGCCCTTCCTGGTTCTGTACAGTGAGCTGTTCACACAGAAAAGCTCCCTCCTCCCTAGGTGTCCTTCATGTGGTCTTTCTTGTCACCCTGAGACAGCCAGAGGTGTCCTCTCCTAGGACTCCAAAGAATATGGCTTATCCTTTGATGAACACCAGTTACACTTCACAGTACTTGCAGGGTCACCATTGACTAAACTGTAAGCCTCCTTGGGGTAAGGCCCCTTGTCGTATTCTAAAGGGGGCTGGTTCCTGGCATGTACCACCAGGTTTTCTCCTTTAGCAGCAGAGTAAATGGTGAGAGTTGGGAAGTGGGGGTGTTGTTAGAAGAGGTAACTATAGCCAAGGTAACATAGTGAGTGTGAAGGTGCAGGGCTCATGCCCTTTTCTCTTGTTTCAACAAAATTAGCTGATGAGGACTTCAAGGAGTGGGGACCCCCACTCTCCTCTGCTTCTCTATTTTAGCAGAGATGGAAAGTGTGTTTCCTGCTCCTCTGGTACTTCTGTGGTCCTCTAACTTGTACTTTTCAGATCACTCGGGGATCTAGACAGCACTTGGATTCTCATCAAAGAGGTCTGGGGTGGAGGCTGGGAGTGTGGTACTTGTAGATGACAAATTTCTTATAGAAGGGGTGACGTGTTTTAATGAGAAGGCTCAAAACCCAAAGATAACATGGTTTTTTGTAGGTTGTGGAGTAACTTAGGCTAGAGGCAGATGTGGGTCAATGCTATGGAATGATCTTTCTGTACGGTGTGAATATGTATTTCTCTCACTGGTTAATAATAAAAGCTGTTTGACCAATAGCCAAACAGGATATAATTAGGCATAGCAATTAAACTAGAATTGAGAGGAGGAGGGGAAGGGTCAGAAGAGATGCCAGCTGGCCACCAGAGCAGCAAGATGTACTAGACCAAAGGTAAAGCCAAAAGCAATGTGGCAATATATAGATTAATAGAAATGGGTTAATTTAATATAGGAGCTAGTTAGCAACAAGCTTGAGCAATAGGCCAAATAATTCATAATTAATAAAAGCCTGAGTGTTTATTTGAAGGTAGCTAAGGGAGAGGGTGAGACAGAGAAACCTCCATTTATAGGTCAGGCTACTTTTCCATCTACATGAGCTTCAGGGGTGGCTCCTGACTTCGTAAAGCCTTTGTGTCTTTGTAAATCCGAGACAATAGCCTGTGCTTTAGTGTGTGTGTGTGTGTGTGTGTGTGTGTGTGTGTGTGTAGTGTGTCTTTGTATGTGATTGTTTGTGTACACCTCAGGATTGCATTTAAAATTCTTTGTAACTCCACAAGAGGCCTTCTACTTATAAGGCCTTTACTTATAAGGCCTCCACTTATAATCAAATCAACTAGCTGTTGATTTTCTTATGAGTGGAGCTGAATCAGACAAACTCCCAGTTTACTCTCTCAGATAGGCCACAGAGCTGGGCTAATTCCCTCAGAGTCCTTCTCTGGAAGACAACTACATTCCCTGCCCCATGACATCATGATGAGTACATGTCTCCTTGGCAATAGATGTAGATAGAAGTTTCAAGGGTCAGCATGTCATCTACCCTCTTCCTTTAGTCGTTTGGCAAGGAGATGTCGATATATAGACTGGGGCTGCTGCTCCAGCCAGGATTCTCAAGGTGAAGCAGAACTCCAGTGAATTTGCATGAGGACTAGAGAATAAGTGAGAATTCAGATTTTTGGAAAGACACTGAAATTCTGGTATGGTTTATTAGTGCTGTTCAACCAGTTGATCCTGACTGATAAACCCTGTCATTTATTGCCTTATTGTCTACTTGGTAGAAAGTTCTAAGATGGTCTCCCAGACTGCACATAGAAGTGTGAAGACAGTTATGTCCTTGAAGCAGTCAAGTTGAGTGAAGGTGCCAGGAACATAAATTCCCAGGGATAATACACTGTTCAGTGCAGTTCATCTGAATAGATCTATAATTGGGAGGCTTCCAGGATGCAGAAGACAGACTGATGAATCCTTCTCAAGGAATTAGAGAAGATGTCATGGAGGAAGGAGCGTTTGAGTTAGGCCTTGAAAAAGGAGTTGATATTTAATTGGACATGATAACACAGAGAACAGGAGAACAGATTTTGAGTCAGAAATCCTGCATTCTTGCCTCTGGCATTTTTGAGAGAGTGACCTCAAGCCAGCTAAATGTCTCCCCGCTTGTCATATTTTTCTTCTACAAAGAGAGCTAATAGCACAGCTGTGTATTGGGTGAAGTTGAACTAAGTCTGTTTACAAGCCCTCATGAGTACTTGTGGCTTGTACAGTAAACAGAGGAATGGTAATGTGATAAGGCTACTGAACCATGGGGCAAATCACCACTCCTGCCCACATGTCTGAGGGATGGCTTTATTCTTGAGAGTGTATACTTGGTAAGTTTTAGCTAATATACAATTGTCACTTAAATGCTTTAAAACACTTCCATAATAGTAACTATTGCTATTCTGCTTTTCAGAGAAGAAAACAGCATTTTGAGAGGTCCAGAAACTTACTCAAGCACACATGAAGAACAAGGGGATTCTGACTGAGGGCCAGGTCAAACATCTCAATCCCCTTCTCTTTGTTCAGAAGGAGATAGATTTGAAACTCTGCTGCATACAACAGAAATGGAGATATGATGGCAGAAGATACAAAATAATCCCACACTAGCTCAGAGTTATGTATAATGAAGGGTTGTTTAGTTAGGGGAGACTTATAGATCACTGTCCTAGATCATAGTCCCCTGCACAAACAGGGAATAGGAACAGAGTGTAGGAGCTGGAAGTGATAGCCAGAAGCAAGAGAGTGAGCACAGGCTTTGCAACTGCATTTATAGTATAAGAGACCATACCCAAGAGGGCTGGTATCTTAAAGGCTATTGGCTGAAGGAGAGGAAGATCCCATAGCACCTTCCCCTTTTGTTTAAATAAGAGAGTTCCAAACTCAATACAAAGCTATATACACCAAGAATAGATATCAAGTATAAGATTATAATTACAACCAGCATAAACAATATTAAGCAAGGAACATACGCTAAATGTTTTTAAAACATTCTATCCTAAGGCATCTATGTCTTGTATTGGAAATGGCTTGGTTAGATCATAAGAGGACGGTAACTATGACTATCTAATCTTCAACTCCATCAAAGGCCTGAGAAGGGAGATAATATTATTTGAGTAGGCAGGAAGTACAATAAAGCAGCTTCCAAAATGTGCCTATGTTTTGTCTATGGGATTGCCTGAGCAATCACCCAAAGTCTCATTTGCAATGTTGGAACAACCAACTTTGGCTAAGGCTTAGAGTAACTGACAGATGATTTTCAGAGGCAGGAAATTTTTCAAAACCGTCTTACCCTGTCTTGGTAAGATTTGACAGTCTTTTTTCTTGTATCCTGCTTGTCCAGTCTGGACATCATACACTTTATCAGTAGTCAAGGCATGGGCAGTTTCTTGCCCAAAGGCCAGTTGTGCTAAGAAGAAGACAAACTCCAAGTGGAGTGTCTTTGATGCTCAACACTCTCTTAGGAATAGATCTGTGCTGCCAGAAGAAATCATATCTCACATCAACAGAATCCTAAGTTATTTAAATACCATGTTCTACAGATTTTTGAAATGGTTTAAGGTTACTTATCTATGCAGAATACAATCTCTATGTATCTAAAGAACCTAATTAGTCTGACTAAAAGTATAACAAACATGAGTGATTATTGACCTATAATATTTAATACCTATATAACTTAAAGATTAAGACTTCATGTCAGAATATTAAACAATTCTCAACAACTGTGCAGTAAAGGAGAACAGTGACATCAAATTGTAAACAATATATAAATATCTTAATCAGAGGTAGTATATAATGGAATATGATAAATATATATCCTAAAATTGTATCAATATACAAAAAGGCTTAAATAGAGGTAGAAACATGCATGCATACAATATGACAAAATAACTTTGCATAGGTGTATAGAAAGAGCAAGTAGTACATCTCTTTATAATCCCCTTAGCTTTTTGCCATGTAATAGAAAACTCTTTTTTTAAACCTTTGCTATTGACATGATGTTTTTATGAAATTCTGAGGCCTTTAGCATGCTTCCAATCAATAACTGATCAATTTCTACATTACTTTGTGCTAGAGGACCTGGCAGATCTGTATTGGATTGGATGTGTGTTATGTATATGGGACAAAGCCTATTCCTGATTATATCTTGAACCTGTGTGAATAATGAAGTCAGTTCTGTATCATATGGTATAAATTCGGCAGTTCCAATATGCAAGAGAACTCTTTCTTCATTTTGTGAATCAAGAACTATGTTGAGAGATTCTTTAAAATCACTTAGTACCATGAGAATGACACATAATTCTGCATTTTGGATAGAATTATAAGGGCTTTGTTCCACTTTATTTAATTCTTTTGATTTGTAACCTACATTTCTTGTTTTATTTGCATCTCTATAAAATGTACAGGCTCCAGTTATTGGTGCATCATGTACAATTTGGGGAAGAATCCAAGTAGGATCTCTTTATAAGGTTAATTCTAACGTTTTTGGGATAATTGCTATTAATTTCTCCAAAAAAATTAGCACAAGCTCTTTGCCAAGGTTCATTGTCTTCCCACAATTTTTTTTTTAAAAAAAATTATCAACAGTAAAAGGAACTATAAATCTCTGCTGGGTCTATACCTGCCAGTTGACGAAGTCTCAATTTACCTTTTATAATTAATTCAGAGACTTTTTCCACATAAGTTTTTAATTTTTTACTTGGTTTATGTGGTAAAAGATCCATTCAAAGATAATAGCTTCCCTCTGCATTAAAATTCCTGTAGGAGAAATTCTTTGAAGGCAATATGACTAGAATACAATTAAGATTTGGATTCACTCTATCTACATGTGCCTCCTGTAATTCCTCTTCAACGATCACCAATTCTTTTTCTGCTTCAGCTGCTAATTCTCCAGGACTATTTAAGTCTTTGTCAACATCTAAGGTTTTGTTTAAATGAACTGTTAGGTCAGGTGTTATCCCAACAGCTGGCCATAGACTGGAAATATCGCCTAACAATCTTTGAAAGTCATTAAGAACCCACAATCAGTCTCTCCTAATTTGTGCCTTCTATGTTCTAATTTTCTGTAAACCTATTTTGTAATCTAGGTAATTGACAGAATTTCCTCTTTATATTTTTTCAGGAGCAATTTGTAATCCCCATTAAGGAAAAACTTTTTACTTCTTCAAACATTCTTTCTAAAGTATCTACATTTGAGTCATGTAACAAAATATCATCCATGTAATGGTAAATTATAGACTTAGGAAATTGCTTGTGTATTATTTCCAATGGCTGATTTATAAAGTATTGACACAAAGTGGGACTACTGAGCATTCTCTGTGGGAGGATGGTCCACTGGTATCTCCCAGTAGGCCGAGAATTATTATAAGTAGGCACTGTGAAAATAAAATTTTCTCAATCCTTTTCTTGTAAAGGTATAGTGAAGAAATAATCCTTTAATCAATAACTATAAGAGGCCATTTTTTTGGTATTAGAGAAGGCAGAGGAATTCCAGACTGTAGAGAGCCCATAGGTTGGATAACCTTGTTGATAGCTCTTAGATCTGTCACCATTCTCCATTTTCCAGATTTCTTTTTAACAACAAATACAGGAGAATTCCAAGGGTTGATTGATTCCTCAATTTGGTGAGCATCTAATTGCTCCTGTACCAGCTGCTCTAAAGCCTGCAGTTTGTCTTCCACTAAAGGTCATTGTTTAACCCTTATGGGTTTCTTAGTTAACCATTTTAAAGGCAAGGCTGTTAGTACGTCTGAAGTTTTGCTACTTGCTTTGTGTTCTTATACAGCCTGAATGGCTGGTGACTTTTGTTTATAATATTTTATAATTTCCTTCCCAGAAACATGAGTTTGGGGGACTGCAGGAATGTTAACTTGGGTATTCCTTTGCTGCAATAGGTCATGGCCCTATAAATTCACTGAAATATTAGCTACATATGGCCTCAGCCTTCTTTTCTGTCTTTCTGGCCCTATGTACTCAACACATCCCGTGCTTTGTTTTACTTAAGATAGGGTTCCAATTCCTAGAAATTGAATATCTGCCTCTTGAAAAGGCCAATCTGGATGCCAAGATTCTGGAGTAATGATAGTCACATACACACCTGTGTCTAATAATCTCTCAATTATAATGTCATTTATATGCACTCTTAGCTTTGGTCTTTGATCATTTATTTATTTGATCATTTACTGCCAAAATATACGTCTCCTATTTACTACTGAAGTTTTTGACTCATTTTCCAGGTCTATTCCATCATCCAGAACAGTATGGTTTTTTACAGTAGGCATTGGATTTTTTAATTTTCCTGGTGAGACATGACTGGGAATGACTGGGCCTTGTTTGACATTGGGGCCTGTGAAAGGCCCCCCAAGGAGTTTCCCAGTGGTATCAGGTCGCCTTGTCTGTCTCGTGTTGACCTACATTCATTAGTCCAAAGTTGGCCTTTGCCATACCTCCTACGTATACCAGAGGCTGAGTTTCCCATTCTTGCCATTCCTAGAGGAGACATTATTCCTAGAAATTCCTTGTCTTCAGTCCCTTTTTAGATGTCCTAGTCTTCCACAATTAAAACATTTGTCATTTTGGTGTCTCCTCATATCATTGTAAATCGCTTCTCCTACCCAAGCTTCAGTACTGTATTCAAATGTTTCAACTTTCATTGTATGCAAGATCCATTCATGTATGGGTGCTGATCTAACCTCTAAAGGTCTAAGGATCTTCTTACATTCTAAGTTGGCATTTGCAAAAGCTAAGGATTCAATTAGTATACGTCTAGCTTCAGGGTCTGTCACTCCTAATTGTACAGTCTTAGTTAATCTTTGTAAGAAGTCAGTAAAAGGTTCTCTCTGACCCTGTTTAACCCTAACAAATGACTCAATTCTCTTTTCTGATTCCTAAATCCTGTCCCAAGAATTTAAAACCACTGTGCTACATAGGGGCAATGTGTGTTCATCATTGCGAGCCTGTTCCTGAGGATCAGAGTAATGACTTTTGCCAAGAATTTGATATTGGGAAGTATCAAATCCTTTTGTTTTCCCCTGTTGCTCTAAAATTTTTTGCCTCTTCTCTCCAATAATACTTTCAAAACAGCTGAGGTCCATTTTCTAGGACTAATGAGATTAATTGAATTCAATTGTGTGAGGTAGCCTTAGTGCTTGAAGCCCACATTTTCATCATTTCCCTGACAAATGGTGAATGTAGCCCATAAGAAACTATTGCTTGTTTCATTTCTTTTGATTGCTCATACGTATTGGTTCCCACGCATATTCTTTGACTACCTTAGGGTACTTTGTGCCAGATGGTCTTTCCGAGGAGATTACTGGATATGCAGTTGAAACTCTGTGTAAACCGTCCTGGATCTGGCACATACTGAAGAGGCTAAAACCTGTCTTTGTAGCTTCTGTCCCTGCTCATCAATTTCAATAAATTCTTCAGTTTTCAAATCTTTTTACTCTTGTCTTTTTTAAAGTCTGAATCTCCTGTCCAGTGTTCTGTTCTAATGTTTTCACTGAGGATTCCAACTTGTTCAGTAAAGATAATGTCTCATCCTTGGACATATCATAACTTTTCAACAGATTCTGACAGTTAGATCCAACAGCACAAATTCTTTCAGATAATTTTGTCAAATTGATGCTACCCTTCTCCATAGTATTGAACCGTTTTTAAAAATGAGATAATATTGAAAATAAAGTTAATTCCTAGAATCAAATAAAGGGAAGGAAAATAGCTTAAATTTTTCACAATCCTTTCCGTAATATAAACAAAATAATTATTGAACTCCTGGATGTTATCAGTCATTTTTTGTAGTTTTTCAGATCTTACCTGTGGAAAGGCAATTGCAATGAATTAAAGTAGGTGTAATAATAGTTATCGGCCAGCAGGTGTCACAGTTGCAGCCACGTGGTCGAAAGACGCTAGCAGCAGCAAGCAGCAAGTGTTGCTTACTTAGGTACTGAAAAATATGCTTTGTTTAACAAATTAAGAACTGTTATTAAGGCAATCAAACGATTCTGAGATTTGGGGCCCAGGACAAAGAGAAAACCCAAAGTTTTCCATCAGTGCGAGTTGTGGACTGTGAGCCCTGTGGGGAATGCAGGCAGCAGTGTGTGGGCTGGCATGTGGGTTGCGAGCCGGGGAGCACTGAGCAGCAGCTTGCTGCATCTGAGGGCCAGCTAAAGCTGCAGGTGGGAGAATCAGGACCCAATGCGCCCACGAGGCTGGCGGATGGATCCCAAAACGTGTAGACTGGTCCCCACGTCCGGGTGCCAGATGATGGTGGAAGATACAAAATAATCCCACACAAGCTCAGAATTATGTTTAATAAATGGTTATTTTTTAGAGGAGACTTACAGATCACTGTCCTAGATCACAGTCCTCTGTATGAACAGGGACCAGGAACAGAAGCAAGAGAGTGCGCACAAGCTTTACAGCTGCATTTATATAAAAGAGACCACGCCCAAGTGGGCTGGTATCTTAAAGGCTATTGGCTGAAGGAGTGAAAGGAGCTCCCACATCAGAGATGGTGGGGACAGAAACAGGGACAAACTAAACTAAGTGGGGGAGGGTTGAAACTGTTGATTTGGGAAGAATGGCGCTAAGATTACAAAATTTAGGAGGATGCTCTTGCTGTAGTCCTGTGTCCCTGTGCTCTCTACATCTTGTTGAAATGTCTCAAAGGAATAATAATGCTTTTTTTTTTTACTCAACACAACATATACTGAATTCAGACATGGCCATGGAAGAGATACAAAAGTGAGTTAAGACTTACTCCAGATTAAGGAATTTGAATTTGCTCTTTGGGCTTTGGTAACCATTGTGAGGTTTTGAAGAGCCAATTGGAAGAGTGAATGCACCTTTGAAAGGAAGGATTAGAGTGTTGTTACCAGCTGGACAGGAATGCAATAGCTTGTACACATGGAAGTCGGGTTGAAAGATAATGCAAAAGTTTAAGATCTTAGAACAAAGAGAAAGGAAAATATTTTATAGATGTTTCAAGGGCACAGGTCATAGTGCTGGGGTGTGAGCATGAAGGGAGGGAAGATGCTGGCCTTCAGGTTCCTAGCCAATGGTTAGAATGCCAATAGGAAGAAAAAGGAGAGGGAAGTTTACAGGGTGTAAGCTGGGAACAGAGAACCAATAACTTGAAAGAAGTACCTAGAGACAGACAGCAGGGGGCAACTGTCTTTGCCACTGGCCTGAGAAGTCAGTGGAGAAATGGTATTACCAAGGTCAGGAAAGAGTCATCACCCTGAAGTCAACATGCCAGGATCAGGTATGCCCAACCTGTGGCCCATGGAACACATATACCCAAGGATATCTATGGATATAAGCTAAGATGTTGTAGATCACAATATCACATCTAATGTCAAAAGTGCGTATACCCTTGAGTATACACATATGGCAGAAAACCATAGGTGGGGGAAGAGATAACCCATCCTTTCCTCAACCTTCTCTGTTGCTACAGACAACAGTCAACCATTATCAACAAGACAAGAAAGTCAGATGACATAGTACTTAGAAGTCAGACCAGAGCAAAACAGAAAAGGATAGGGAGATGATCATGTCTGATAAAAGTGCAAACAGAATGCCCAGAGCCCTAACTGTTGGACTGGAGTCAGATCCATGGATTTGAATCCTGACTTGCTCACTTACAAGTAACGGGAGAGCAAGACACTTCTCCTATTTGACCTTCACTTTTCTCACCAGTAAAAGGACAATGTTTACTGCAGCAAGACCACCTGTAATGCAGAAAACACACGACAAGAGGGTTAACTGCACCTAAACTTCATTAGGCTTGTTTCTTGGTTCCATGGAGATAGTGATCTATCCACTAATGCAAGAAATACTGCAAGAAGAGATGCTCTTGGCAGGAATGGAAGGAGGTAATGAGAGTATCAGTCTAGAACAGTGGTCTCAGCCTATGGGTCGCAATCCTTTTGGAGGTCAAACAAGTCTTTCACAGGGGTCACATATCATGTGTACTGCATATCAGATATTTATATTATGATTCATCGCAGTAACAAAATTACAGTTATGAAGCAGCAGCAAAATAATTTTGTGGGGGATCACCACAACATGAGGAACTTTATTAAAGGGTTGTTGCATTAGGAAGGTTGAGAAGCACTGGTCTAGAGCATTGTTATTAAGGGGTCTGTGGTACTCATAGGCTGTTCATAGAAAGATGGCCACCAGGAAAATGGGACAGAAGACCAATGTGTGTGTCTAGGCTCACAAAAAAAATTTGAAATTTATCTGTGTAGGGTAAACGTTCATTGAGTGGAACTACCCAGAGGCAGGCATTGGCACTTTTTCTGTTTGGACTGACCCGCTTGCTCAGATCTAATCCTCTAATTGCTATTAAATAACTGTAACCCCCCACCTGGCTCTTCCTGGAAATAAGTTCAGTTGCTCGTTCCCTGGCTGAGTGGAGACAGCAGCAATGCCTCTGTTTGGAGCCAGATGGCTTGCTTGGTATTGTTTCATTCACTCATTCATTCATTCATTCATTCACTCTTTGGACCTTTATTTGCTATGCAGATACAGGATATCACCCTGGAAGAAGAGAGGAAGGAAAGTAAATATTCAAAAGCTGACCTTGGCTCCATTGACAAGCTAGCACAAAATTTATACCAGAAAATACTGTGGTGTTTTCTGTGGTAAAGCCAACCATCATAGACTTTTGTGAGTTTGACATAATGCAGAGCTCTGATCCTCAGCTTAGGAAAGCAAATCTTTGATCAACCAACAGGGAATTCAAGCCTCAGTCCTGACACAGCGGCTCCTGAGCACGGAGTGATTCCATAGGGTACTGCAGGTCTTGGTTGGGCACATGGAGTCAGTTCTACAGAAGGCTATGGCCATCTAGAGGGCTAACCTGGTCTTGTTCTGCTTCTTGCTTCCAAGTTCGTCTTTGTGTGGCATTGTCTATGTGTTTCACAGGTCTCCTGATTCTGGATTTTCCCAAGGCCTAGCACAGCAGAGGTCATTCAGTATATGCTCACAAAATATTTGAATGAAAGAAGAAACAGAGAATGTAGTGGAGGATATTTAACAGAACACAATATTTTATTGGCAAAGGGGATTTACTGTCTGTGGAGCTGTGTGACCTTGCACATCTTACCTACCCTTCCTGTGATTTCATTTCCCTCATCTATAAAATGGGTGCTAATTATATGCCTTGTAACAGTGCTGAAAGAATGAAATGGAGACACTGTGAGAAAGTGCTGGTCCCTGTATAGATGCTTTGTACATGGAAAGCTCCAGCATATAAACTATGTATGATTATTTGCCAAGTTATTTTTAAAAACCTTTGTTTAGTCATATATCCCTTGTCTTGGAAGGATTGTTTAGATCTCAGTTCCTAGCCATGCCATGTGTCAAGTGCCCAGGAGTCCAATGCACCTGCATTAGTAAGGCTCCGAGAGACTTCCAAGGTGG
The DNA here is from genome assembly GCF_982192425.1 of Myodes glareolus. Classification (NCBI taxonomy): domain Eukaryota; kingdom Metazoa; phylum Chordata; class Mammalia; order Rodentia; family Cricetidae; genus Myodes; species Myodes glareolus. The sequence goes on from NC_142034.1 coordinate 41,516,684, forward strand.
AAGAACCTACACGCAGGGCACAGGGACCTGCTCTCTTCTGAACACCACGTCTCAGTTTATAGTTTGAACGCAGTGAAGCAGCCTAGGGTTTTGATTCTGTGGCATTTCTGGACTCCCTCTTAGCCTTCAGATGCAAGGAAAGGGGCAGTACCACAAAAACTCTTGGGAAAAGTCAGGAAGGATAGTGCAGTACTGTCAGTTTCCATTTGGAACACATTGGTCTAGTGGGAATTAGATAATTTTTAGAGGGTTTATAAAGCAGCTTTATTCCAAGACAGAAGTGAACATGTTATGTACTTTCATTAAGTTTCTTAAAGAATAAGAAAAATAAGTCTAGGTAAAAACAAAATTTGAATAAACAAAGGCAAAGATTACTTCAAATGCAATTTTGAATTGTATGATTTCCTAAAAATTCAGAATTTGGTTTTTCTCCTACTTTATTTGTTGATCAGTTTGAAAAAAAATTTTAAAAAAAAGTCAGGAAGGAAGATGCACCACCACCACCCCTTCCATTTTCAGCTACTATTTCCAAAGAAACCAAATATTTTGTAAATGACTATAAAAAGTATTTGTGATGATAGGACTATGGGGTATGGTCCACAGAAAGTTGGCAAAGCTCTAGAACACTTTGCTAGTCTAACTGGGAATTTCTATTTTTGATAATAATAGTAATAATAATAATGAGTTCAATTTTCTCACAGTCTCGATTTTCTGTTCTATTTTCATTAATTCAACCAACATTGACAGTTGAGTGATAGATGATACAGTCAAACACATAGTACCTTCCCTCTGGGAGCTCAGAGGGACAATAGCACTGAACAAGAGGAGGGGGGCCATTAATATTAACAGGATTGGATATTCCTGAGAAGAAAGAACATGACTGGAGAAAGTGTAGCCTTGTATGAAGAATAAGACTCATAAGGAATATATGAGGATCCACCATGGAACATTTCACTTTGAATGAATCTCAGGTATGGAAAGGACCTGGAGAGCCACGGAGCTGGTAATGCTCAGAAGAACTGGTCAGCAGACATCAGCAGGAGAAAAGTCTGTGGTTAGGAAGATGACAGAAGGGCTAGTGGGATGGAGAGAGAGAGAGAAAGAGGAAGAAAGAGAGGAGAGAGAGAGAGAGAGAGAGAGAGAGAGAGAGAGAGAGAGAGAGAGAGGAGAAAGTGGGGAGGTGTGAGATGCTAAGACATCTCATTTGTGTAGCACCTTAATTATAGGAAAACAGAGATGGGCATGTCCCATTGGGGTCAAGGTCCAGTCTGCAAGCAAGGCAGTCATCATCAGAGTTGAGGTCCCATCTCAAGGGAACACGGTGGGAAACATGTCAATCTGTCTCATGTAAGATTTGGGACATGATTATACTAAACTGTCTTGTTACCCAATGTTCTAATTTAGCTGATATTCCAACTTCTCTTTGGAAGTTCCACTTGAAGCAGTGACACAAAACCCTTCCAAATGAACAGCACACATTACAAAGGGTCCCGGGGCCGGGGGAGTGCAGCCCAGCTCTGGCAGAGGCCGTTTCCTCACCTCCTACGAGGGCTTCACTCCACCCTGTCATCTGTAAAGTCCCAGTAAGAAGAAAAAAGTCAAGTTTAAACCTTGGAAGGTCCAAACTATTGCAAGGTATTTGTTCACACCGCGGACCCCAAAATTGTGTTATTTACTGAAAAAACCTGTTTCTAATTGTGGTGTGGCTCAGCCCTAGTGCATGCCTTTAATCCAAGAGCTTTCTACTTGAATACTGTGAATAGGATTAAATAAAGTCAACCATAGGTCAAGAGGCAGAGCAAGCAACCAGTTGAGGAAGTGGACATGGGATTGTAAGAAAAAAACCATAGTGAGAAAGAGGGAGTCAGGAAGATGGATAGAGAGACATACAGGAAGTAGAAGGGAGGGACACTGAGTTTGAGGAGAGTTGTTTGAGATAGTTGGAGAAAGGAGAGGCTTCTGGCATGATGGCAGAGGAGGAAGGTCAGCTGGGGGCTTTCTCTGACTCTCTGAGCTAACAAACTTCCGCTCCAGTATCTGGCTCCTGAGTCTTTATTGGTAAAATCTAATGATTGAGATTTCTTTAAAAACAACACCAGACCTGAAGATGTGGGCTAAAATCTCTAACACTGGGCAGGTATTTAGAGTCTTATGTGGTCATAAAGTCGGGAAGAGGAGTGAGGGAAACCACCAAGACCCAAGCTCTTAGACCCCCTTGCCAACACCAGGGAGCAGGCTGTAGGGATGATTCAGCTGGGAAAGTGCTTGCCCTGCGAGCATGGGGACCAGAGTTTACTCCCCAAAATTTACTTTACAAAGTGACATATGCTGTTACACCCTTGTAGTCCCAGTGTGAGGGAGGAAGACACGGGCAGATCATTGGGGCTCACTGACAGCCAGCCCAGCCTAGTAGATAAGTTCCAGGCCACTGGGAGACCCATCTCCAAAAATAGAAAAAGCATCTGCAGAACAATGCCTAAGAGATAATACCTAAGGTAAGGCTATGATCTCCGTATACATCTACCTGCCTACACATGCACACACATGCACACATGTGAGCGCGCGCGCGTGCGCACACACACACACACACACACACACACAAATATACACAGAGGAAACCGGATCAAGAGCCATACATAGGCTTCCATCGTACAAAGAGGAGAGTGGAAGGCATCTTTCTCCAGGAGCTATTACAGATGCACACTGAACCATATAAATATACAATGTGTAGAGGCCAGACAGACCTCAACAGGCTTGAACCCTGGCTCTGCCTAAGCCTTCAAAGGAATGCATTTGTTGTTTAGTATCACCCCTATTAAAATTTCAATAATGCTTTATAAATCTAAAATCTGTAGGTGTACCTCCTTTGACAAGCGAGGAACTTTAGGCCAGAAAGACAGAATCTAAGGTCTCACAGTATTAAATAATGAGGTTAGGAATGTTTCCCCATTCTTCTGAATTTTTCACAGTGCTCAGATGAGAGACATCTACAACTTAAGTCAGAGGCCATTCCTGACTCCTTCTTGGCTCTTGGGCAAAGTTAAAGGACTAGATCCCTAACCTAGAGTGCTCAGCCTTAACCAGTTACCTCCAGATAGAGCTGTGAGTGTATTTCAGTTGTCCTGAATCCATAGACCCACTAACCAATCACAATATCCCAACTGAGGCTTCCTAAGTGCCATATCCCCATACACCAAATACAGAATCAAATCTCAAGATTTTAAGATTACTCTCTGGTTTTCCTGTATGGACACAATGGCTAAGATCACAGGCTCTGGATCAGACATTCAGTTCCACTGCTTCTGGGTAGGAATTTCATAGTTCTGTGAATATTTGTCTTTGTCTATGGAGAAAATTATGATCAAGAATATAAGATACAATGTATATAGATGTCCAACTTGCAATCAAGTATTCCTTTTTTCCTTGGACATCTAGTGCTCTACTATTCCCAATCCTACACCAGTGCCCTCTGGCTCCCCCGGCTCTCCATATTCTTTCCTTCTTCCTTGGGCTTTTTACCAGGCCCAAGCTTTTTGTTACAAATCCATGTCTGGGCTCTTCTTGCCTGAAGCCCTTGGAATATGCCCTTTCTGTATCTCATTTGGCCTGCTAACTGTCCTGCTTAGTGTGTGCCTTCAGACCACTGTGACTTAAGTGGACACTCCCCCACCTGTAATACCATGGCTGTATGGCTCCTTTGAAGCATGTAATTACTATCTGAGATCAATGTGCACATTAAACTGCAGGCTCACATTTTACCTGTCCTGATGACACAGCTTTATGAGAGCATGAGTCTCATTGTATTGATCCTTCTATGACTGGCATCTTCTGGAGAGCACGGCAAATAAGAGTTGAGGAGTCAGTCACCATGCATCAGATGAACGAATGAATGAATGAGTGAGTGAGGAACCAATCCATTCATTCATCCCCATGGCTCAGCTGTGGTCTTAGAACTGTGCATCATCCTGCCTTGTTCCCCAAGCAGCCCCTCTGTTAAGGCTGTCATATCTTAGCTTCGTTTTGGGTCTCCAGGGCTTCTGTCTCTGAATGCATGTCCATTACTTCTGCTCCTGGCTTTAGTTCAGCCCTAAGATTCCGGGCTGGGCAAGGTGGTACATGAGATCAGCTTAGACACAGAAATAGTGGAAGACTGTTCGTCTCTCATAGGTATTGCTGCAGGAGAATGGTGAAAACATCCTCCACCTGAGATCTTTCAGATTTGGGAGAACCACCTACCTGTAGCAATGACCTCAACCAAAGGTGTATTGACAGGAGGAGCACTGGCCAACTTACGTGAGGTGGGGGGGCTAGAAAGCAGCACAGCTCTGGAGTCCTTCATCCTCCCTCCTCTTCATAGGAATATGACTCAGCTCTGGACCTCATCCCAGCCAGAGGTACTGGCAGCTGACAGACTAATCATCCCCTTCATGGTGACTCACCTCCTAGCTCCTCTTTGCCACTAGTCAGACACCAGCTCAACAGAACCAACCAGGCTTGCCTGCTAGCCCCTCCAGCCATGCATATTCACCAGCTTCCTCTCTCCTAACAGCCATCTTCCTTCGCTTCCTCTCATAATTCTGACAGCCCAGTCCACCGAGGACTGTGAGACAGGAGCCCTACTCTGAGAAGGCTGCTTCAGGCTAGGATAGAGAGGCACAAGACATGGTAGGAAATGGAAAAAGAGCATACCACATGCCCTGTGCTGCTGATTCTGCTCCTTTGGGGCCCCCATCTCCCATTATGAATCCTGGGAAAGATGCCCACCCAGATGATCCTGGGCAGGGAAGAGGGTGGAGGTGACACCAGGGAGAAATTGGATGTGGGGGTGATGAACCCCCTTCAGCCCTGCTGGAATCAATTAGCTCTGATAAGCAATGATGGCTGTTTTCTTCAAGTGCATCCCAAAATAGTTTCCATTTGCAGAGTGCTTTTAATTAGCCCAAGGTGTCGACTTGCTGCAGCCTGACCCCTCCGCTGAGCTGGTGGAGCGGTTTGACGTAGGAAGCCTGCGGGCCCAGCCAGAAGAGACTGTCAGTCTCACCCTGGCCTTTCACATCTCCCAAAAGAGGAAAGCCTGATCCAACAGGTGCAGCGACTTCCCCGGGCCACCTTCCTGTCCACTACAAAGCATGCTGCCTCCTGCCTTTTGTTAGGGCCAGTCCTGAACCTCAGAATAAGAGTGACAGACACTTATGGCAGCGTCATATCTAAAAGCGCTGTCACAACTCACTAAATGCCCATCAGAGTGACTCTTGTGAAAATGCAGAATTCCTCATGATATAGGTAAGGAAGCAGAGCCACAGCTGAAGTGGGAAGCCACTGACTCAAAAGTTAAATAGGCAGATAAGCAGAAGTGAGCTCAAATCAGTATGTCTACATTCAGGGCTTCAACTACAACCATGGCCACCCCATGTTTCACTGGCCAAAATGCCCCATATCCTATGCCAGCATCTTACCAGGCAGGCACAGATATGAGCACACAACATCCAGAGAAGATTGCATGGAGAGAATCTCCTCTCCTAGTTCCCGATTCCCACTCTGGCAGCCTCTGCACAGCCCTCAGCTTCAGGAGTCTATTTTATCAGCACTTAACGTTAAAAACTGTCATGTGTCCAGCATTATTCTAACAGGGTCTGCAAATATGGATTCATTGACCCCTCAGGCCACTGAGCAAATATCATTATTGTAACAGTACAGAGGAGGAAAGTCAGTCTTTCAAAGTGAGCCTCAAAGGAAAGTCGGTCTTTCAAAGTGAGCTTCAAATATACGAGCATTGACAGTTTTACCTGTTCTCTCTCTCTGTGTGTGTGTGTGTGTGTGTGTGTGTCCCTTCCCCCCTCTCTATATATATATGGTTCTGGATTGTGATACTTATTCCCCAAGAAATCTATTCAGAAAGACGCCCTTCCTTCCATTCAGTTCTTAGTTCTTCAGTCAAGGAACTAAGTAGCGCATCATCTTGTTCCCCCGTCTCCAGCCCCTCCAGATGCATCATACCTATTGCTCTCACCCTGTTTTCTCGGCATCTCTAAGCCTGTTCATCTTGCAGAGCTATCTGGTTTCTGCTCTCTCAAACCCATTCTCCAAACAGCAGCCAGAGAAAGGCTTTGATGAAGCGCTTAAGAAAAAAGACATACAGAGCACATCACAATGCACCAGGCTCTGTTTGATCCTATGCCTTCTTCTCTCGCATGCCTCCTTTGAAGCATCTATTATAGTCCCTAATTGTTTGGCAGTGTTCTCTGCTCACTGGACTGGGTTCCAACAGACCAGGGTGTACTTCATGTTCTGTGGCTAACACTATGCTTAGTGTCTTATAAACTGGTGAACTATAGCCCTCTGGTCAAGAACAGTCTGCTACCTGCTTTGTGTTTCAGTAGAACAATCTGACAACTACATAGCTCATGTGGCAGAGTTTGCCCAGTCAAGTACTTGGTGAGAGATACTTAGGTGCAATTACAGGGTTGTGCAATTTTTGTCACAGTCAATTTTAGGGCATTTTCATACTTGCCCAAACACATTCGTGGTCACATTCCATTTGCCTCTAACCCCCACTCCCACTCCCAGGCAGTCGTTGATTTGGATTTTGTTTCTGTAGACTTCCTAACCCTAACATTATATATTTTATGTGAATACATAGAGTCATACAGTGTGCACTGGGGCAGGTAGCAACAGGCTTTGCAACTTTTCAGAATAATCTCAAGATACATCTGTGCACTCCGGTGTAGCTATACATGTGTGCTTATGGCCGAACACTTCCCCACCTGTGCAGACATTTCACACTTTCTGTATTCATCTTTTAGTTGCTATTCATTTGGGCTTTTCTGCTTTGGGATTGAGGGATGGTTCTACTGTGAATATCCATAGGCAAGTTTTCTGTAGAAATGTGTTCCTCTTTAACTCGTACCTGGAAGTGAGACTGCTTGGTCATATGTTAGTTCTATGTTAACCTTTGGAGGAATTACCAAACTGCTTTCCTAAAGAGCGGTGCCATTTAGCATTACCATCAAAGTCTACACGGACTCCAGCTTCTCTGCATCCTCACCAGTACTTGCTATTTTCTGCTGCTATTGTGATGCTGTCTGGAGAAACATTTGCTCAGATTCTCTGTCCCTTTTGAAGCTATGCTGTCTATTACTGATTTGTAGCATGTTCTCGGAAGTCTGAGGAGGGGGGGTATAAGATTTGCGACACAGAAGTTTTAGTGTTGGTAAAGCCCAATCTGTCATGTTTTTCATTTATTCCTTATACCCATACCTGTACTTCCATATTATATATAGTCAATGACTAACCCCAATGTCTCAGAGACACATGTTATATGTTCTTCTAAGAATTTTATAGCTTTTATGCATTTAGTTCTGTGATTCATTTTTGAGCTCCTTTTTGTGTAGGAGATGAGGTATGGATCCAACTTTATTCTTTTCCTTGTTTCTGTGAATATAGTTTAATTAGAGCATGGATCCCTTTTTACATGCTATCTTTGGTCACTTTTACTCTTCAGTGACAGAGTTGAGTGTGCAGTGCAGAGAACATATGACTCGTAAGACTGAAGTGTGTGTTATATCCTAAAAGTTTTCTGGTTCACTATAAATAGTTGTTAAATAAATAAATACAGTTTAAATTTTCAATTAGCATATAAATGTATAACTATCAATACGACAGTTATGAATTGCTTAACAATAGGGATACAGTTTTAGAAATGCATTTTAGGTGATTATGTTATTGTGCAAATATCATAGAATGTTCTCATACAAATCAATACAATAGAGCCCACTATATCCTTAGGGTATATGGTCTCTCCCAGTGTATGTGTGCTATGTCATCGACTGAAATGGCATACAAAGTACATCTGTACTTTGGAATGCTTAGAGAACAAAAACTGGATGCGATTCTTATTAAGAACGAATAGTTTCATTGACTTGTTGTAGGAAAACCTTCCCATTGAAAGCATGGTCCAGATGTTAGTTTGGGCATTGGCCTTGCTTCTTGTATAAGTCGCCTTGACAACAGCCATTAGCGGCATGTCCTTGTGCACTGCTCAACTTGCAGAGGACTGCAGCAGGTCTGGGCTCTGGTGAGACTGAAGCATTGCTTTTTTCTCTGCTGTGACAAGGAAGATACAGAAATGAGCATAGGGAGGGACCATGGTGCCTTCTGCTTATGGCAGGAGAAGTCTTCAGAAAGCTGTCAGAGCCAAGACATCTCTCAGAGATTCTAAACAGCCACCTCTCCAGGTTCCATTCTCACGCTCCATGTCTTGTATACATGCTAATTCCCCAAACACCCCCAGTTGGAATTTTGCTCTGTTGTTCATTAAAATGTCTGGTTGGTGGCAACGGAACCTAGTCCTGGGAGTTAGATAGAGATAGTTTGCAAGTTCACATCTGCATGGCTGGCTTTGCTACCTCGACAAGTTAACTTTATCCTTTCTGAGACTTAAGCCTGTCATTGGAGAAGTAGAGAAATACATAAATTTGCTGTGGAAATCTAAGGAGATAACCAAAATACAAAATCGCTATGAAGGTACCAGTGCATTGTGGGATGAGGACCAAGGAAAGAATAATGCAGACAATATACACTTATCACTTTAAAACTGGATAATATTCAACTAGCTGATGCAGCTGTATCAAAAAGAAATTTTTCTTGAAAGCTTTCCTGATGCTTTTATTTGTTTATTTTAAATATTTATTTATTTATTTGTTTATTTATTATGTATACAATATTCTGTCTGTGTGTATGCCTGCAGGCCAGAAGAGGGCACCAGACCCCATTACAGATGGTTGTGAGCCACCATGTGGTTGCTGAGAATTGAACTCAGGACCTTTGGAAGAGCAGGCAATGCTCTTAACCTCTGAGCCATCTCTCCAGCCCCTCTGATGCTTTTAAAGGTAGTTTTTCTACTTCTGAAAATAAAAATGGTGGACTGGAGGGATGTCTTGACTGGTAAAGTGATGGCCTTGCCTATGGGAAGAACTGAGTTTGATCCCCAATATCCATCTCAAAGCGACTGACTTGGTGGCATGTGTTTGAAAGCCAAACCTAGCCAAGTTGAGACAGAAGGATCTCTGGGGCTCACTGGCCAGTCAGTCTGGCCTAACTGGTGAATCCCAGGCCAATAAGAGTGCCACATCAAAGGAAGTAGATCGCTCTCCTGAGATGACACACATGCACACACACACACACACACACACACACACACAATTACACACACATGAACACATGAACACCCCCACACAAACATGTACGTTTAAAACATAGAAATGAGTTCTGGGTGTGGTAACTGACTCCAGTGGTCCCAGCACTTGAGAGACAGTCTTAGGAGGGATGGCGTGGATTTTAGACCAACCTAGGCTACATAGTAAATTTGTGGCCAACCTGCGATAAAGAATGAGACCCCTGGCATGGGAAAATGTCTCAGTGAGTGAATGCACATTCCTCACAAGCCCAAGTTTCGATCCCTAGAGTCCACTTGGAAAATACAGATCCAGTAGCAGGCCTTGGTAATCCAAGCACTTCCTTAGTAAGATGCAAGACAAAAGACAGGAGATGCACCCCGACTGGAAGCTCCTAGGCCAGCTATTCTGGAAGATGAAATGAACCTTTGAAACCTTGCCTCAAATAAGGTGAAAGATGAGAATAGACTCCTGAAGGTTGTTCTCTGACCTCTGCATGAGCTCTGTGACATGTGTGCCCTGGGACACACAGGTATTACACACGGTCATACACATTGAACACATACTACTGTACATTCATACAGAAATAAAGATCTTTGTCTCTCAAAATGAAAACAGAAATATAGCTCTATAAAATAGGTTAATGACGCTCACAAAATTCTGAGCATCTCTCTACTACAATACGTCTTCCCTAGGTCTGTGCACCAAAGGAAAATTCTCTGTAGAAGAGAATTGCTGCAGTAGGTGGGGTATGTGGTTCATGATAAAAAGCTGAATGCAGACATCCCCATTCTATGTCCCTTGATGTGCACCATGGACCACACCCCTTAAATTATTAAAAGCTGTATGCAGACATCCCCATTCTCTGTCCCTTGATGTGCACTGTGGACCACACCCCAGAAATTATTAAAGTTCAAATGAATCTTTACATCTAGCATTATTGTAAATAAGGTTAAGACAAAATTTGCAAAGCTTTTTTTGCAAACTGTAACTTCCACATCTTTATCTATGCATTTATGGAGCCCATTCCTTCATCTAAGGCACTCAAGAGCCAGGAACCAGAGTCATCAAGATGGCTCAGTGGATGAAGATACCTACTTTCAAGCCTCATGATCTGAGTTTGATTCCCAGAACCCGCATGGTGGAAGGAAGCAACCAACTCTTGCAGGTTATCCTCTGAGCTCCAAGAACACACAGTAGCATGGGTACCCACTCTGAATATGCAAAAAACAGACAAACAAACAAACAAATGTTAGAAGAGGAAAAGAAGAGCCGGGTTCCAAAGTATATAAGAGATGAACCCTATACAACACATTTAATGTGTCAATCAAAGTATGTTCAAGGGAAAACTACCAGTAAAAACTGAAATTCAGTAACAACTGAAAGGGAACTAGAGAGGCACCTCAGCACTGAAGAGGATTGGGTTCCTTTTCCCAGCACCCACATGGTGGTTCACAACCATCTGTAGTCCCTGTTCTGGGAGATCTGATGCCCTCTTCTGTCCTCTAAGGGCAATGCAAGCACATGGCATATACTACCTGGAGGCAAAAAGCCAATACACATAGAATGGAATGGGATGGGATGGAATGGGATGGAATTGGATAGAATAGGATAGGATAGGATAGGATAGGATAGACTAGACTAGACTAGACTAGAATAGAATAGAATAGAATAACTTTTCTTGTAAAAAAAAAAAAAGAATGGCTGAATAACTATGCAGTTACAGGAAACACTATTAGTAAAGAAGGTCGGGATGCCTGAAAATGTGAAAATTTAAAACATCTGACCCCTTCTTTGACACCCACCCCACGGCCTCACTTCCAAGAAACCCATAAAGAGTAACCACATACACATTCAAAGACAAAAATATAAATTGATAACCACGGAGGCACTGGTGTTTTCAATATGCTTAAAACTGAAAGCAACTAAGATTTTCAATAGTAGAAAGCCATGACTACATACACACCATCAAACCTCCTGCAGACATTAGAAAGGATGAATTTGGAAACTTTTATAAACTGAGGTGGGAAGTTTAAATTGATACGTATATTGTCAGAACGTAGTAATTGTGTGCTTTGGAAATACATCACAGAGGAGTGTCTTCTAAGCTCTGTCCAGGCAAAGTGTGAGGTTTATTTTTAATATCTATTTGTAGTGGCCCCAAGTTGGAAGCATGCTAAAACTTCATTAGCATAGGAATGGATAGATTTGTTACTACGCGACTACAGAAGGAAAGATTACAAAACTAAGAATGAGCTCGGACCACACAAAACCCCATGAGTGGTTCTCACCAAATGCTGAGCAAATAAACCAGATGCGAACAAACATTCTATATGTGCATCATTATCCGTGAAGCTCAAAATCAAGGGAAATGGATGTGTGTTTGCGTGGCTTTGTAGCGAAAGGTGGAGGGCATTATCAGAAGTGTTACCAGAGAGTGAGGCTCTGAGATGATGGTCTGGCAGTGCTCCGTTTTACTTTTGACCTTTTTTGTGGATTTTTCTGTTTGTTACATTGCAGTTTTTAAATTGTATTCCTAAAAGAACACTGAGCAACCATTGTGCATGAATTAAAGACGCTAGATTTGGGAACAATGTGTTGAGTGCCTTCTCGTTAGGTTAGAGAGAGGTTAGTGGTGGTTGGAGAACTCCAGAGACTCTGTACATGGGAGCTGTTAACAGTGGCTCAACTTGGCAGGAGAGCTTTTGTTTGCAGCTTTATACATTTCTGTACTGTTGAATTTTTAACAACGTCTATTGCTTTATATGAGGGTTTAAAAATGCTTTTTTTTCCCCTGGAAAACGGAGGAAGCAGGTTCCTCATTCTACCAGGTTGCTGGGTTAGCCTGTGCATGGGAAATGGGACAGAATGAGGCTTAAAATTTGTAGATCTGTAACTGTCTCCATAGGCCCCGGGGGAAAGTACATCCTCATGTTGACTACAACCTGATGTCAATGTGCCTTTTCCAACCTGGGGCATCAACATCCTGCATGTACCACTCCAGGTCGACTGACTCCATACCTGCTCATCTCCTCAGTTGCTAGGCAATATGTAATTAAATTTTGGAAAGCCTCTCCCACACTGGATGCGGAAGCCTGGAAATGGGACTTTGCATCTGGCAGTCTTAGAAAGCAAAACTCTACTCTCTTCAGTGCCCCCACCCTTTGGCTTGCAATTGACTCACAATTTAATTAAAATGATCCCAGGGACATCTGGTCTCCTCTTCTAGGAGTGTATTTGTAGCTGGTTTATCTGGCGTGGCTTTGTTTACAAGCCATGGATTTAGTTACAGAGACAGAGAGGTTCATTTTCCTCTCTTAGGCATTCTTTGTGGTCTTTGCTAAGGTTCTATTTCGAAGACTATGGTCATTCTTCTGTATGCTGAGTTCCTAATGGGCTGTTTCTCCCAGCACACACGCTCAGCCAGAAAGTGACCAGCAACATGATAAACACACCTGACACTGTGCTGACCCACTCACGCCAAGAGTACCTGCTCACTGCTGGGAAATCCAGAATAATTCTTTACGCATCCCAGCCACTAGGTTCCTATACCACCAACATTGATGTATGTGTGCGTGCACGCGTGCACACATGTTGCTAGAAATTTAATCCGTGGCCTTTCACATGCTAGGCAAGTGCTCTACAAAGCTATATCCCTAGTGCGCCATTTTTTCTTTATAGATAAAAGATGAATGTTAAAAGTGTTCTTTAAATGCTATTCATACGTGGACATGCCTGTGATCTAAGAACTTGAGCGGACGATGTAGAAGTTCATTAGTTTGAGATCAGTCTGGACTACATGGTGAGTCTCTCTCTCTCTCTCTCTCTCTCTCTCTCTCTCTCTCTCTCTCACACACACACACACACACACACACACACACACACACAATGGGGACATGGCTAAAGGGAATGGTTTAGGAAAGCCAGTTGCTGCCTGAGTGGTCCCCAGCAAGCTCACTGCCCTTTCTTTCTTACTTGCTAAATGAGTAGTTGGATATAATTAGCTTTTGTCCAAATGTTAGGTTATTTCCAGGCTTTTGCAATTTGTTCTATGCCCACATGTTTCCTCTACTATTAACTTAAATGTTCTTATTCAAATTAACTCTTTTTCTTCGCTCAGAAATGTGTGTGTGTGTTTATAATGGGGACTTTAAATCACCACATAAACGGTAAAGTACCATCATTCACCATAATTAGAAGAGGACTTTGAAAGTGAGCATAATTTTCAAAACAAAGCAAAATCTTCAGTCGGCACCTAGACATTGTCTTATGCCAAGCTCCATGCCTAGGACTCTTTCTTCTCATGGCTTAGAAGGAAAATTAGCCAAAAGGTGTAGAGACTTTCCAGAGATGGGACAATGTGAGTACCACTTAGAATTGTCCTCTTAGCCAATTCCAGATGTGCTAAAAGAACAGAGAAAGAAGCTCATGGTTGTGATGGTTAATACTGTTTCTCAACTGGACAGAATTTAGAGTCACCTAAGAGATAACCCTCCAGGAATACCATGAGGAATTACTTACCTAAGTTAGCCCCTGGGAATGTCTGGGAGGAATTAGCTTGACCACCTTAACTGTGGGTGTCACCATTCCTTGAGTTGGAGTCCTAGAATGAATAAAGGGGAGAAAGTGAGCTGAGAACAAGCATCCCCGTTTTGTGCTCCCTGCCTGTGGATGGATTTTGACCAGTTGCTTAAGCTTCTTCTGATTGGACTTTCCTGCTATGATGCTCTGTGTTTTCCAACTGTGAGACACAACAAATCCTTCCTTCCCCAATCTGACCAGGTATTTTGTTGAAGCAATGAGACAAGGAACTAAGACATGGTTGGAGGATAATTAAAATGGAATGGTGACTTAACAGTCACCTGATTATCTGGTAATCCAGAATTAGCTTCTAGAAGCGCTTTGAAAAGGACAGATCATCTAGGTGTTTCTTTGGGTTCTAGTAATTGCGAGAAAGTAGATCACCACAGCCTAGAAGTGGACCCGGAGCTCCATGTCCGTGGGTGGCTGGTAAGTCTTGATTGACCTTTCCAGAGTCTGCAAACAGCTGTCTGATCCTCAGAGCCTCGTGGTTCTCATTCCCAGTTTTCTGTCTGAGGTTTTCTGTGTTTTAGTCACGCTTTCTTCCTTCCAAGGAACGTAAGTCTAAGACACTCTTTTAAAAGACGCTGCAAGGGCAAACGGATCATCTGTAATTCTGAGATGAGAACCCTCCCAGGGTCTCACTCTGGATGCCTCTTCCCCCAGCAGTCCCTCTATCAAGCCTCCTATGCCTTGTGGTTCAGCATGGCCAAGCCAGACATTCCTGAAGGTGCATCGCTTTTCCCTCTTCCAACAGCTCAGCTCCTCTAGGCGCTAGTACTGATTGCAGACAATCTGATTGACCCAAGTATTCTCAGACTCCCTGAAGTCAGGGCACTCATCCTGGGCTGTTTGGGGGTCACTCCTGTACAAAGGACATATTAGTACTCTTGCTCAGGGACAGCATTGTAGGAAAGCTGGCCTGGAAAGGGAAGAGTTGGTGTGTTTGACAGGTACACCATGTGACTCGTCTGATGTACCCCCTCTTTCTCACTCTCAAAGTTGGGAGTCTTTGTGGGAGCGACTGACCATCTGCCCCTCTCGACCTGTGGCTCACATCCACAGGCAACTACAAACTGGGAGGCCATAATTCTTCTCTGGGTTGTGACCCCTTGGCTGCCAGAGAAGCACGCAAACACGCATGGACAGCCTACACTTCAGGAATCTCCTGGGTTTGCTTACCAGTTCCTGCTTGCAACAGCTGTGGAAGGTAGGGTTGGCCATTGTGGGAAAAGTTGAGGACGCATGAGTAGACATGAGTTTGAATACGGTTGCTGGCATTTATTAGCTCTTTTATCCTGAGTGCTCATTCACACCTGTCTTTGGATCTATAAGACAGCTTTTGAGAGACTTACAACTGAAACGCCTTGGGGTAGCTTAAATGGAATTGTCTGTTCTCTGGTTGGTCCTGGGGGTTCCCAGTCTTTCAGAAAAGACTCAAATATAAAGCTATACCAGAATAAGGGGTGCAACAGACAGTAAGATGGGATGTTATAGAGTAATTAATTGTAGGATGCAAGGTGGGGCAGCTGACTCTGTCACCAGGAGGTTGTGTTTCCTTTAGGCCTTGAAAGGTTGATGTCTCTTGAGAGCAGAGCGCACAAGGGCAAGGTTCTGGCTACAGGCTAGTCTTAAACAGTGGCAAAGAATTAGGGTGTGTGAGGCATGTCTGGGGAAGCAGGGGCAAAGCAGTCCAAGCTCAAACATAACCGCAATATAAGGCTTTCTTGGGCAACACATGCATCAGAGACCAGAGAGTAATGAAGGGGCTGGTTTGTGCAGGAAGCTAATACCATCCTGCTGTTCCCACCGTCTCCCATGTGTCCAGGTTGCTTGACATTCCTTGAGCGTGAGTAAGAGGGAGTGGTCGCTGAGAGTCCCAAGACGGGCTATTTCTTGAGACTTTAGTAAGAAGCAATTTCTGGCTACAGACTCAATTGCAGAAGAGCACTAGGAACCTTACTGCATAGTTAAGCAGCAATGGAGATCAAACCAAGGCAATTGTGGGAAATTATTGCTTTAATTCAATCGGTGGTAGCCCTTTCACCCTCTTCTCGGGCAGAAAAAGAAGAACCAGGCTGAAGTTCATTAACCAGCATCAAACATAGAGAAAATAAACGCATCCTCGGAGGCCATGGGCATGATTATTTTCACTGTTGGTAAGCTTGTGGGGTAAGCCAACCAAGTTCTCTATTAGATAGGGAGCTCTTGGCATACTTCAGCTTTCTTATGTTTAAAATGGGATGGAGAGAGCCTGGAGAGATGCTCAGCGGTTAAGAGCACTGGCTGCTCTTCCGCAGTACCTGGGTTCAATTGCCAGCATCACATGGCGGCTCACAAGCATCTGTAACTACAAGTCTGAGGATTTTGATGCCTTCATCTGGCCTTGACAGGCATCCGGCTGCAAGTGGTACAAAGACATACATGCAGACAAAACACCCACACACAAAATTTTTAAAGAATAAAAAAACCCATAGAATGTGGTGGGTAATCGGTGCCTGCTTCTATTAAAGAGTTGTTGTGAATTAAGGAATATGTACAGAGCTGCCTTGAGAGCTGAAAAGAACCGTGTTAAGATTCCATAGCCATATTACCTCATAGCCATTTTGAACTCTGAGCTTTTCATTTAATAATGGACCCTAAACATTTTCTGAATTATTGAAACTCTTCATACTGGCACTGTGTGTGTGTGTGTGTGCATGTGTGTGGTGTGTCTGTATGTGTGTTGAGGTGTAGCATGTGTGTATATGTGTGTGTGTGTGGTGTGTGTATGTATGTATGGTATGTATGTGTGTGTATTTGCATG
This sequence comes from Myodes glareolus, assembly GCF_982192425.1. Taxonomy (NCBI): domain Eukaryota; kingdom Metazoa; phylum Chordata; class Mammalia; order Rodentia; family Cricetidae; genus Myodes; species Myodes glareolus. The sequence continues at coordinate 41,533,244 of NC_142034.1, forward strand.
TAGTGTGTATGCATGTGGTGGCATGAGTGTATGTGTGTGTGCAATGTATGTATGTATGTGTGATATATATAGATGTGTATGTTGCAGATGTATGTATGTGTGGTATCTATAGATGTGTGTGTTGCGTATGTATGTGTGGTGTATATGTGTGTGTGTGGGGGGGTGATTTTCAGATGTGGTCAGTCATGTATGTGCCTGTAGAGGTCAGAGGTCAACATCACCTGGTAGTCTTCCTCTATCCTGCACCACCTCATCTGTTTGTTTGAGACATGGTTCCTTATTGAATCTGGAGCTCACCCACTTAGCTAGACTGACAGATATGGGTGCTAGAGATTGAGCTCTGGTCCTCATGCTTGTACAACATACACTGCACCCACTGAGTCATCGCTCTGCCCTATCCTGGTTTTTAAATGACTAATTTCAGTGCGATTGAAGGTGTACCACACATTTCTTAAACGCTCCCTTCCAGCTTAACCTTGATATTATTTTCAATTTTCTACTCTTACACTAATATAAAAAGGATCCACCTTTGGGCTTACAGGGGTTCTCCTTCTTTTAATATCTTAGATGATTTTCTTGGCACAGAATCATTGCAGCACAAAGGGACAGATCTCTTTTGAATGCCTATTGACAGGCATGTGCTGGATCCTTTCCAAAGAACTGTTCTATTTTTCACTCCCAGGGACACACTTGAGTCTGGGAGCTAGGTCCTCATTTGACTGGGGTTGTAAATTCCCGAGGATAGGAGTCCAATTTCCCACATAGGGTGGGAAGTATTGCTGGCACATGACTGCAGAGGAGCTGTTCCCCCACGGTGTGACATGACTGTGGGCCAGCTCAGGTGACTTACAGAAGACCTTGTCCACAAAAAGAAGTAAGCAGAGTAGCTTGGTAATGGCTAGGTATATGACAAGGATAATGGAGACCTTAGCATTCCCTTGTGGTGAAGGAAGGATCACCAGACCTGGACATAAGGTTCAGGTCACCACTCCCTCCTGCTCCAGTGGCCATTGTCTTGGGAGTGAGCAGGGGTTGCTACGGGATTCATGCATCATTACCATGGTGGGGTGGGACATTTGGGTGGCACATCTGTTTTTGAGTCACCTATGCTCCCGTAAGAAACCCCAGTAAGCTCAATGGACCACCATGTTGGTCTGGGACAGAATCCTTTCCCAGTGGTTGATTAGGTTCTGGTGGCACTAGAATCTCTAGGTTCTTGTGTTCCAGAACAAGACATTAATCTGGGACACAAGAATAGTGGTGGAAGCAGAGACAATTCTGTAAGCAAGAGAGCCAAGGAAGGAAATGGACTAGAGCTGGGTGTAAAGGTCAGAAACTCAGTGATCTAGAGCCCACAACATTATAACCTTTCTTGTATATACTTTTTAAATTATGATACATAATATAATATAAACCCAGTATTTAGAAAACAATACAAAGAAAAACATCTGTATATGGTGCACATATAATCCTCCCTCCTTCCTCCCCTTCTTCCCTGTGTGTTCCCTTGTATCCCCCCCCCAGTTATCCCCACTTCCTCCATCACAGCTCATGTGTTCTGTTGCCTTCCCATTTCCTATCCCTTAAGCTCAATGGCCCTGAGCCTGGAGAACTGTGACCTTCTTTGGTCATCTACATATCACACAAATTTCTTATTATGTGTAACTTTCTCTTTTCTCTCCATTTCTTTCCTGTGCTAGTTTTGTCTTCTCTCTCCTGCTATGCTTTCTTTGGTCTGATGGTACCCTGTTGTAATGAATAGGTATATAACAGCATCACCTCTGCTGAGGGGATGGCCAATTCATCTTCCTCATCAGGAGTGTTTCCACACACAGGACCACTAGAGAGGGTAACATACAGTATCAAGGTGACAACCTATGAAAGGACATACTCACAATGTGGAAACCCAAATAAGAATCCTAAGCACATCAGAAAATCCTGGGAGACCCAGGCAGTGTTTCACTAGACTCTGTCACCCTTTGCTAATGCCTCATTCTAGAAGAATTACTCAACTCATGCTGCATGTTGTACCATCCATACTAGTAGGTGTACTATGGTACTACACCTGTAGTGCGGCACCTGCACTACAGGCCTGTTCACAAGGCGGGCAAGGGCCTGGAGATTTAAACACACAAAGACACACAGATAGAGACACGGGTCATCCTTGAAACAAGAATGCCCCTTTATTGTGTACCAGAGCTGCTTATATATGGATCCTTAACTGGTAGTCATGCCCCAGCCAAACCCACCAGAAACTACTCCCCTGCCATCAGGAACTCCTGAGGGTCTCATGCTCAGAGTAGCTGCAAATACAGGAAAACAAGTTGTTTTGCTCAGAGCAGTTGCAAGCATAACAAGTTGTTTACAGGAAATTCAGGGTCTGGATCCACGGCCCCCAACAGTATTTGTTAGAATTCTCTAGAAGAAAACTTCTCTCTCTCTCTCTCTCTCTCTCTCTCTCTCTCTCTCTCTCTCTGTGTGTGTGTGTGTGTGTGTGTGTGTGTGTGTGTGAGAGAGAGAGAGAGAGAGAGAGAGAGAGAGAGAGAGAGAGAGAGAGAGAGAATCTATTTGATTTACTTTCACATTGCGCTGGGTAGTCCAGCAATGAATGCCTGCATGCTGGAGAAGCTCAGAAAATGCACAGTTGTCAATCAGTCAATGATGGACACCTCAACAGTTACAATCTGATGCTGAAACCCTGGAGGATTCCTGAAGAGTCATTGACCTCCAGGTCACGTTGGAAGACTGAAGAAGGGTGGTTTGTCATTGAAGCAGAGGAGAGCGGTGTCAGCAGCAACAGCATCACTGTAGATACCCTCGCTTACAAGACACAAAGGCAAGCATGTGAGAAAGCAACTTTTCCCTCAGACCTCTTTATAACCTACTCTGGGGTGGTGCGGGAGAATTGTCTATATTCTGTAAACCATGTTTTAAATAAACGCTGATTGGTCAGGCAGGAGGTGTAGGCGGGAAAACCAGACAGGAAGTGGAAATGATGCAAGGAGAACAGGAGAATTCTGGGAGGAGGAAGCTGATTCCTCCCACTCCTGCCCAGATCACTGAAGCTGCAGGATGTGATCTGCCCCACTGAAAAAGGTACGGAGCCATATGGCTAAGATAGATCAGAAAAATGGGTTAATCAAGATGTGAGAGTTAGTCAGTAAGAAGCCTGACCTAACGGGCCAATCAGCATTATAACTTACGGAGACCTCTGTGTCATTTTCTTTAGGGCTAAACAGCTGGAGGGCTGGGCAGGACAGAAAAACCCCCAACAAACAGGCTCCCTCATGTTACACTGGGGAAAGTCTCTGCTCTGCGAATAATTCTTCTAGGACATACCTTTACACCTGCTCAGAAATATGGCTTTTAGTTGGTTTCCAGACCCAATCAAGTGACACCTAAGATTAACTATCATACTGACTGCAGATGACAGACATATTCAGCTTCATGTTCTATGAAGCAGGTGAAAGTTCATCATTGAGAGATGATTAAATCCATGAGCCCTTTTCAGCTTGGATTTCCATCATTCCAAAATGCCCCACCTCCACATGACCACCAGGAAGAAGGGACTCTGGACTCCTGGACTCTGCCTGTGTCACTGGCTGTATTTTCAGAGAAAGAGTCAGTCCCAGGATGGAGGGCAATATGCTGCCTGAAGGGCCTTCTTGTCATCCCTCATATTCTCTTTGTGTTTGATGCCAGCTCCTGAGGTCTCGGCAGCCTGTCATTTTGTTCTTGTCCTGTCTACCTTGAGGGAAGGTGGTTTCTAATTTATTTATCAGGAACTATGGATGGCAATATGCATGCCTTATTTCATCTTCAGACATCTAAGAAGGTAGGCACTATGATCTGCGTGGTAGACATGAGCAAAGCAAGGCTTAGCCTTCTTCAGTGTCCCCCAGACAGCAAGAATCAGAACTGGATCCAAATGCACTACTCCCAGTTTCTATTCCCAGGCCTGACTGATGCTATGTGATACCTGTCTCTAACTGGCCCCCTGAAGTTGCCACGGCCTCTGGCATAGCTCCTCTAGCTCTTTAGATTTGTTGAATTCTAATCAATATGTTCGCAAGCCACTCTGTCTTGTTGATGCTTCTCCCTGTGACCCTGACTAACATAGACCACACCGCGCCTGTAGTCTATCAATTGCTGTCATTGTGATCTGGCTGAACCATTCCACCTCAGCTCCAGGCTTAGTTTCTTATTTGTAACAAGCAGACCTCAATACCACCTCTTATTTTCTGGGTCACCTTCCATTTTCCATCTCCTCTGCCTCATAGCCTTTCCCTCTTTCTTTCAGCACACATTTGTTGGGTGTCACCTAAGCAGTGGGTATTGAGATCCACTTCCCTATGTTCTGAGCAGAACTAAAAACTAAGGCTGCACTTTGCAGCTTCATGACTCCTTCGCAACACTTTGATCTCGGGGATATTAGTCATCCTTTTTATTTCTTATATTTATACAAAATTACCTGACCACGTTTATATTACTTTACATCTCCTTTGCTTCTTATTTCATTTTACTTAAAATGATCAGGGATGCTACATATCTGGACACAGTCAGCCTTGCAGCCCCAGCATTTGGCTCAATGAGAGACAGCCCACTGACTACTCAGCGGCTGGCAATTACACGAGTGAATACAGCCTGTCTCCCTAAAGACAGTCTCCATTCCTAGTGTCCGCATCATATTTGTGTTAGAGCTAGAGGGGACCTTGAGGACCGTCTGAGACGGTTCGCTCATGTGGCTGCATAGGGGCTCAAAGATCACACCCACTGAGTTGGTGGCAGAACCAGGTCTCCCTATAACCACAATGTACCTTCACTTCTGTGCTCAGTTGGGTTCAGTGGGTACCTCTACCACCACTGACTTAATCTATTCTGGTCTAAAGTATGGGCCCCCATGAGTTCATTTTTTTCAATTACTATTATGACCCAACAGAAACCACTTATAGGAAACAGGACTCGTTTTGGCTCATGATTTCAGAGGACTCAGCCCATGATTGTGTGGCTCCATGCACTTAGGCAAAACGCTGTAGCTTCGAGGATGTATGAAAGAGGCTGTTCTACAGTTCTTGACATATCAGAAGCAAATACAGAAACACAGAAAGGAACCAGGATGAGATATAGCATCGAGTATATGATCTGAGTGTCCTGCTTCCTCTAGCTAAGTCCCACCTTCTACTTTTCTCTGACTCCCAGTAATGCCATCATATCATGATTTCATCAAAGAATTAGGCTATTGATCCATTCAACAGCCTCAGGACCAATCATTTTCCAGTGGGGGCTATTTCCTGTTCAAACTGTAACAGACTTGAATGAGACTAATATAGATGTATGCCGTTCATGGAGGCTCCCGGAAAGGGTCAGAAGGTCTTAGATGCAGACTCTGCTCTTGCATAATTCAGCCTTGGGAAAGGTCTCCGAGGATCCTTCACCCTGGTTGTAGGCCATCACAGGCACCTGGGAGGTGAGAGCAGATGAGATACCATCAGAGCCAGTGACTCCTGGCGACTCATGGGGATCTTGGGCTGTCTTTGATTCCTGGAGATGAATCAGCTGTGAAGCTGCTCACCAACCTTGGCGTTAATGAGGTCTTTGAAATAAGCAAAATTCCTATCTGTAGTTGAGAGCACAGAGGGAATTACTCTGGGCCTGCAGCACAGAGCCCCTCATTAGCCGTTTCTCTCCAACCAGCAGTCTAAATCCTGCTGGGCAGCCATGCAGACGGGCAAAGAGCAAGTGGCTTTGGTGTCTATTGGGGAGCATGGCATCCCCCGAGACACTGCCTCCCAGCAGTGGTTCCTGTGTTCATAGAATGAAGCTTGTTTTAACCCTACATAGGTTCATTGTGTTGACTGTGTATATATGGGAAGTCTGTTCCCACTACCTCTAAATAGTTGACCCAACCCACAGATGAAGAAAAAAAACCAGGATGGGAGCAGGAATAGTTCTAAGGAAATATAAAAGACTGTGTACCCCACCTACCTATAGGAAATCCACGGAGGCCCAGAGCTCAGAGTTCTCCCAGGACAACTCACTAAGGGAGCTAATTGAGCAGCATGCACGACCTTCCTCACCTGCTGCAGGGCTGTGAGCCTTTTCTTTATCCTCTTCCTCTTCTTCTTCCTCTCCACTGTTCCACATTATTCTGGATGAAGAGCTTCTCAGGAACAAGGGCCTAATCATGTTTCTTTCTGAGTAACCAGGACCCAGTGTAACTGCTGTACACCACAAGCAACAACCAGAGTAGACTGCACGAAATGAATCAACCGGAACGTGAGACATATCTGGATGTGTCTATATAGGATATGTTCTATATCATAAGGGGTTGGTAGAGTTGGCCATTCCATGGTCATGACCAAGAGATTTCAAATGTAAGACTTCATCATTACCTTCCATCTCCCGCTTTTGATGAGGTAACAGAAGAAGGGGTGTAGTCCTAAAGATGCATCAGAACACATCCAGTACTACCCCACTACCCCTACCTCCATCTACACATCGGTATCACCACCATCATCACCGTCATCGTCGTGTGGGATTTTACTTCACCCATCTACAATAATGCACTGAGGTATTTCTGAACCAAATCATTATAACATAGCTTTAAATTTTCAGCCATTTTGTATAATGGTTTAATTTAATCATCAAAACAACCAAGTAGGGTTTCTGAATTATTAACCTTGAATTTATATGTGTCCTGGGAAGGCAAATTCCCTCCTCTACAATCATGTATCTCTATTCAGGAACTAACCCTCTGGGACCCGATGCTTATCCTTTAACTCTATTGAAATACAACTCAAATCTCAAATGGTAAGATCATCTTCAACATTCATGGCAGATTCCTGAGAGGCACCTTAAAACGGAGAGTGATAGCGACTGGTCATATGGCTGGCTGGGGACAGACTATAATGTTTAGTTCCGTTTCTTCCTTGCTTGAACATGCACAAGTGATGCTCATTTGCATAGATCTCTCTCCCTCCTCCCTCACATCATTCACTCCCCGTCCTCCACCAGCTCAGCTTTTCCAACAGCTCTATCCTAAGTGGCCAGACTCTCTGATGTCTGCATCTCATATGTCCTCGCCCACCATCTCAGAAGAAAATCCCAGGTTGCCCATGCAGTTCGTTAACTCAACTGCCTTCCCTGCAGGAACCTGACTCAGAGTTTCCTCCCATTTCTCCTCGCATCTGCCCATGCGAAGCAACAGAGGGAACTGGGCGAAATAGCAATCCCACCCAGCCCTGGAGACAGCACACGTCCTCCCGAGGGTAATAACCACAAACTGACACACGCACTACCCACAGGGAGTGACAGTCCTCATCCGAAAGCTCACCAGGCAAGTGACAAATGTGAATTGGCCATGAGTCCCCAGATCTCAGCTCCAGCTAATTCACTGTGCTCACACATCATTAGGGCAATCCACAGGCAGCACACTCCAGGGTCTGCAGGTTGGCAGACCTGCGGGGCAGCAAAGGCTGAGGTTCAGCTTGTTTGCAGTTTCATCTCAGCCTGTAGTTCCTTGCTTCCAGGGACTCCTCTAACATGTATCATAGACCCCCTATCCTTGCCAGAAGACATATGAAATCATACAAATTCCCCACATAAACACACTTACCAGGGATGCATGCAGGTACCAAGTACACTTTCTTTTACTGTTCACACAAATCAGTTCTCAGTGTGCTCTCTGGCATGCATGTACACGCAGATATACATGCATGGGTGAGCAAAGAGTACATAGGCACACTCCACAAATGCTACAATCTCCACATGTGTGTGCTATGTTCTCTCAACACATATGCATGTGTGTAGGCATGGTGACTGCTAAGTATACACACCCATAGTGCAGGAGCAGAGAAGCTCTCTCCTCCGTCATGCAGCTGGAGTTCAGAATAGACCATTAACTACCATGGAAATACACCTTAATCTCATCCTGTTTTCCAAGCAATTGATATTTACCAGAGCAAACAGTTCACAAATTAGAAGATGTGTTTTGCCGTGATAGACCTCCGTTCAATTTATTCAGGCAAATCAAGAACTTTTGGTTTCTATACTAATGTCGAATACCACCATTTTCTTAGTGATGAATTCGTAGACTCATAAAGAGGAGACCTGCAAAGGTGCACTAGAGGTAAGGAACTGGCATCTAGAGAATTTACAATGTCGGGTCTTGTACCCACTTGGCAGCAAAGAAAGGATCAGAGAACCTTGTTACTTGGTTCCCAGTGTGGTTACCTTATTGGTGAGTTCACTGACTTGTCCCAGTAAGCAAGCATTTGTGCATATCAACACTAGACCAGTCTTGAGGCTAGACCCTCAGGACACATGCATGGGTAAGTCCTCCCCTGGGGACCAACCTGAACACTATGGATAGATTCCATCCTATTGCTGCCCTTGATGGGGAGGGTTAAACCTTAAGCCCTTTATCTCTTATCATAGACAGTTTTGTAGTTTAATAAAAGCCAGGAGGCTTTCTTCACAGAAAAACTCATTCTCACCTGCACGGTGAATAGCGTGCAATTTCAGGGAGTCTGTGACCCCAGCTTAAAACACCTCACTTCCCACATAGGCACCTTGGTTACCAGGTAACCATGGAGCAGGCATTTGCTTACATTTCAGAGCAGGACTTAGGCTTTGGGATAAGACCCTTCTTGGGAGCAGGCCTCAGAGATGAGTATAGAAGACCTTACGAGCCCTTTATAGAAATGACCTGAGTGAAATTGTCAACCATTAACCCCTTCTGATCCCCACAAGAAAGGGACATAGGCTAACTACTTAAAGAGTAATGAAGAAGCTTGGTGAGAAAGAAAATGCCCTTTGCCGTTTATTTCCATAGTCTCACAAAGCTAAAATATATGAGGAGTAATGTGCCTTGACAACGGCTGCGTTGCTCTTCTGGAAGTCAGAAGCTCTAACTGCTTCCATTATTGGACAACACCCTTACTTGATGAGAGATAGATGCTGGATCTCTCTCTGTGAAACCTCCCAGGCAAACAGCATCCTCTCTTCCCCCAGTGCTCAGCAGAAGGCGGGGTTGATTTGGTCCAGCTCTGAGGCAATGAGTGCAGGCTAATGATAGAGCCCCACATGAAGTGGTCATCCCAGCACAGAGACTGAGCTTTCTTCTGGAGTGGTCCTTTCCACCCAGCTCCTCGTTTGGCCTTCCTCCTGAGCCCCAAGAGTGGCAGACTCTCATGATCTGAGCCAAAAACAGCACCAGGACTTCTTCCTTTAGGGAAGAAGTTGTCGCACAAAAAAAAAAAAAAAAAAAAAAAAAAAAAAAAAAAAAAAAAAAAAAAAAAAACAAGAGAGGATCCCACTTGGGAAAGAAACAAAACTGGTTTTACTGAAAGTCTGATGGCCCAAATGGCAACAGTGTTTCTCAACTGCAGGTGATGTGGGTGCCAGGGACATACGGCAATGTCTGGGAACAGTTTTGGTTATCAGGACAGGGTGGGGTAGCTACTGAGTAGACAGGGATGGGTGAGCTCCCTACAAGGCCTCTGGCTCCCTCTCACCACAAAGGGTCCATGTACAAAATTTCCATTAAGACCCTCAGACACATCCTTGGCTTTTTGCTTCTAGAATAAGCAGAAGCAAAGATTAGCGGGAAATACTTCTTTACTTTTGCTTATAGCTGTTCATTTGTTCTGAAATTTGGAACTGAATTGGACAAAGGTGTCCTTCCCTGTCACCCTGTGAGTCTCTTCCAACCCTGCCAGGCAGCAAAGCTCGCCTGCTTCTCTTCCCAGAAATGTTGCAGCACCATCTCTAACACACAACCCAGTCCTCTTGGGGAGTAACAAGAGAAAACCCTCCTCTTCAGAGGGCCCCCTCCTATTCTGTCAGGGCTTCCCCTAAGTGAGTTCTCCTTGGGAATTGGGAACCTGGTAGCTGCTGGCCCCTTCCCATGGGACCGGGCTGGAAGAGAGCTTTGAAATTGTTTTGTCCCCACGCCCCACCTCTCTAGTGCTCTCTGCTTTTCAGAAATGAGAAACATGGGGTCCAAGGCCACTTGGTAAATGACAGAATTATAACCCCATCTCTTAATTCCTGCTTTAGGGATCTTCCCTAGGTCTTCTCTGCCCACATTTCTCCAGTAATGACTGGCACTGGCTGCATGCCGCTAATGTAAGAAATACTGACCCGATGACCTAATTGGGAATTTATGACTCCTCATGGCCAGGGCAGTACTAGATGCTTAGGGCTCAATGCAAGCCTGGCACTGTTGATAGATTCCACTCAGTCCAAGGAGCCAGCACCAATTTCACCTGCAGAAAATATGACTCTATTATGCATGCAGCCTCCCATCACAACCCAGAGGAAAATATGCCCACAAAACACCACCCCCTAAACCAACCCCAGCAACAGCCTGTCAAGCTAAGGAGATCAAGCGTTTTCAAGTTCTCCTCTTAATATCTATTTGCTATTGTTCTCTTCCTTTGTCATCGGCTGGTGCTTGCCAGGAGACAAGTGGTAATTGCCGCCAGAGGCTTAAGGAAATTTATTCAGAAGAACTAAACATGGAGAAAAATGGCATCCATTTACCAGCTTTCTGTAGTTTAGGGAGGCAGTAGCAGATGGAGGATATAATGTCACCATCCTTTGGTCCAGGGTACCGCGTCTGGGTCTTGATTTTGCTTTTGATGGATGCACAGGAATTTTTGTGACTATATGGTTTAATGAGAAGAAATGACTGCAGCTTGGCCCATCTGCCTGAATGCATGGTTGGGATGCCCCTGTCAAGCCTTTCCAGCCTCAAACAGGTCCCCAGACCCCAGCGTGCCCTTGATCCCTGTTTTGTGGAGCTCTCGAGAATAACAATGGCGGAGTGATAGGCACAGTTAGGAGGTAAGCTTCAATAAGGTGACAGTCACATCTACATTTTTCAGGACTTGTTTCTCACAAGCAACAGCAAACCTTTAACACATCAGAACTCAGGAAAACACCCTCTACCCCCGTCGTTTCTGCTTAGTAATTAATGGCCCATGACTGTAACCGCATGCACTGATTTCTCAGCCTCCAGCTTTGCCTCAATTCCAATCCATGCTGCAGCAAAAATGTAAATTGGACCAGCTCTCTCCGAATGAAGTCATCCCAGGAACCTGACTGTTATTAATACGGTATCTCAACTCTCCTTTATAGATGAAAAGGGTTTGTAGACTTGGGCCCTGCTTGCTCCTCTAAACTTAGAAGCTGCTCCTCCCCCTGGCCAGTCTTAGAAGCCATCTTGCAGAATGTTTGCGGTCCCACTTCCTTTGCTTGGTTGATTCTTAATCAGTGTCTCATTGTGCCATGTTCTCTTCCCTGGAGAGAGTTCATTGACCCCCAACCAATGCTGAATTCGGAAGCAACACATATGATTTTAAGAGAACAGATTTGTCAGGTAGGCCTGGGCATGGGTCCTGTGTTGATCACCTGCTGAGCATCTGACCTGGAACAGATGAATGGCCGCTCAGATTCATCTCTCTGTGCCTGTCTCACAGACAGGCATGATGGTCTGTTCACCCCGCTGGGGTCTTGTGAGGATCACTAGTGGAGTGTGGTGAAGCTCGGGAGCCTAGGAAGTGTCACCCGTGATGCTTCACCCCCACCCTATATCCCACTCTCCTGTCTGCTTCCCGGGTCTGCCTTCCCTGTAGGTCTCCCAGTGGGCAGCGGCCAGCTCAGGATCGGGCTGAGAGTCAGCTCTGAACACCTGCTTGTGGTGAGTATATTCGTCACGCATGCAGACGCTCATTAGAGACAAATGCAGGACCAGGTTTTACATCAAACAAACCAGATGTGAAAATTTGGTTAACTTTTCTGAAATACGAATGCAGGATTTCCCTCTTCCTTTGTATATCACTCTAGCAAATAAATTAGCATCCCTTGGCGCCTCGGTCCCCTTAGCTGTAGAATCAGGTCATGTCCACCTGATGGAAAGACAACGTGAGCAGAAGATGTTCGTCGAGGTTGCTTTTCTCTCTCACTTTCCCTGTCTGGGTTTTCTGACTTTGCTCAGTGGAGCCCCTGAGAAGTGGGGTTCTGGCTTGCTAATGTGTGTTCTCTGAGCTGGGGCCTCCCTGCCTCCACCGACTTTCTCACTCTCACCTGCCAGCTGCTGCCTGCAATGCCTTGGGGAGCCGACGATTAGGAATTCCTGGGTACCTGAAATGCTGACAGAGTTATTTCTGCTCTTTTATAATATCAGGAGGCAAATCAGCTCCTCAGAATGTTCTGTAAATATCCAGATAAAAGGATCAGAGATAGGTCCCAAGAGCACCGGAGCCCCTAAAGCTAGGTCCCTGTGAAGCGGGGAGGGGACAATGTGTAAGCATCATCCCTCCTCTGTGGCTTCTAGGTCATACGTCCTCCCTCACCTCTGCTGACAGCCCCACCTCTCCTAAGTAGTGCTTAGCAGTAAGAGAGCAGGAAAAGAGGAGAAGGAAGGGAGGGCAAAGAGGGAGAAGAGGTGAGGGAGGAGGGAGGACCTCAACAGCTTAGCATGTAAAAAGGAAAGCCCATGAGACCCTCTGGCTGCTCGCCTTGTAGGCAGAACAGTTGTTAGTGACTTGGTGACAGATGACAAACCTTGCGGCTTCCCTGGGACCTGATCCTCTTTAGAAATGGCCCCTGCACTTTAAGTTAATCTCTTTTCCAGTGGAATGGATTTTCCGGCCAAGGCCATACTGATGTCTGCTTGCCTGCAGCAACTTTTCCCGGAGAGCTACTGCCTGCCCCCTCTGGAAATGACAGTGTGGAGTGAAAAGAGCCAGGGTTCTGAAGTCGGTCTGTATAGGCACCAACTTGCCCACCAAGGTCTGCTGGCTGGAAGGCCTCTCCAAGTCCGTGGCCCATTTTGTCAAATGTTTTCAGTACATGTACCTCCCATGGTACCTGGAACAAGCCAAGCTCCTATCTTCTCCCATATGTTTGTATTTGCAAATTCTTCTATCTAAAAGGTTTCCTGCATTCCCCACCAGCACCACCTCTCCCGTTTCCCACTGATGCATGCTCCTCCCAGACTCCTTGACACTGGGCTCTGTTTTCCATGCTTCCCCGAGTGAGAACACCTACCAGAGCCTTGTCATCCACTCTTTTGTCCCACCCTCAGGGCTACCTTCGATGCCAGCGGCACCCCAGTCTTCTCTGCCCTGGTACACTGAGATGCTCAAGGAATGTTAAGAGATGGGAATGTAAACAGGCTCCAACTTACCATTGAAAGACAATGGCACAGTGTAGTGTACTAGATATTGCCGGAAGTAGAGGGATGGCTGTTCCCAGGAAATAAGCCAGTCTCATGCCTAGGATTAGTATGTACCTAACGATGAGCAGAAAGAGGGCTGAAAGTGTCGGAACAGCACAGGAAACAGAGTCTAGGCAGACTGGATGATGGGAAGCGCTAAGCATGTCTATAGGGCTGGTAGTCCAGGGACTCTTTTTCCTAGAATAGCAGCTTTGAGGCAAGGAGCTGGCTGCAGAGCTGAGCTGGGCAGAGGAGGCACAATTACTCTTCCCATTTTGTAGATGAAAAGACTGAGGCTCGGGGACAGCACTGAATTTTCCCAGAATGCATGGCAGTGAGAACCTGAAGCTAATAGATACTATTGCCTTTGAGGCTCCCCTGTCTACCTCAGATGTCCCTTAGGGGTCTCTGTCTCTGGGAGAAGATGCAGAGAGAGCACTGGAGATGTTTCAGATCTTCAGAGGCCTAATTTAGATATGCCTGGATGGAACTTGGAGACTCTTCCCTGCAGACTCTGGGATAAAGCTCTCCTGGGAGAACCAAGACTTTGCTGAGACCCAGAGAAAGGTGTGGGCTCACTCACCTGAGATGAAATTGGGTAGCGGGAGAGATAGCCCTGTTAGGTTTGAACACTTGTACTGCCCTGGTTCTCTGGCCTCTGCTTTGGAGAATTAGGTCCTAGGAAATTAGCTGTGGTTGCAAGAGGTTGCCACTGGCAGTCTGTCTGCTCACAGGTGTGGGACGTGCAGAGAATCTACAGTGTTGTTGTACGTGGGCGGCGCGCGCGTGTGTGTAACAGCAAACATCCCACGTTGAAAGGAGTCAGATTGGAAATACCAGTTATGCTGACAGAGAAATGTTCATTACGGTGGGGTGGCATCGTACACATCTTTAATTTACCTGCTGAATTTAGAATGAGCTCATTCATCCTTTCCCATCCCACTCTTTGTACATGAGTGAGATTAAACAGAAGTAAACCAACCACCAGGGGCTTGACAGTCAGAACTATTAGCGAGGCTTCCAAAACACCCATTTACCCTGGGAAGAGTAAATAGTTCATTGTGTTCATTCCTGTGGAGCTAACAAACTGACCCCTGGTGGACCCAGGCTTGTGTTTCAGCTGAACTCAGGCACTGGGCCTACGGCTGGTGTTGATTTGTCACCGTTTTGGCCTCTTCCTATAGATTTCACCCAGGAATAGTTGGTTTCCAAAATCTGTGACCTGTCTGGCCTGTGAGAGGAGTCATGGAGCCAGAAGTTTTCATAAGAATTCTAGCTCCCTGGGACCAGATGCGGATGCTTTGCAGTGCTTGCTCAACTCCGAATTTAGTTATTTCGTCTCTACCTGGGGCTCTCTCCCTTTAGAGGCGGCTGCCTTGGGAGATCTTCGACAATATATCTGTTATGCAGAAAATAGCATGGACAGCTGATCTGTGCATGACTTCTCTGAAGTTCTTCCAAGTCAAAAGGCACGAGAGGAAGTCTACAAGGAAGGAGTTCATTCCAGCTAACAGATAAGGACTGCAAGCTACTTGGGCAGGACTTGAGGCAGTGGGCTGGGGAGATAACAGATATCACCAGCCTTGTTACTCAGATAACTTGTCAGAATTTCCAACTCCTTGTCCCAACTTTTGAGGAAAATATCTACCTAGTTTTATTTTACATATGTGTGTGTGTGTGTACGTATATATATTAAAGATATTTGTATCATATGTATCACATGTATAGATCACATGATGAAAATGAAAGGTGGTATTCTAACATAAACAGAGTCAAGTCATTTAATGTTTGGCTGACTCTTTATTCCAGAAAGTCTCTGGGGAACAGTGCTAACATTTCTCAGCTTCAGACTGAGACTAAACAGTCCGGGTCACACAGCGCTTTACTGCAGGGTAATGTCTGTCCTCCCACAGACTGTATTACCTCACTGGTTCAGGGCTCATTTTTCTCCACCCACTGCATACCTTGAAGCTCAATGCCACATTACAGCTGTCTGCTTCACTCAACCAAGCACAGTCATTCTGGTTGTGCTCCTTGTGAAGCAAAATGATAAAGAGTTATCTGTCTCCCTCCTAGCATAAGTGATGAACTTGATGGGACAGTTTCGAAAGAGGGAAAATGGTCTCACTGGAGGCCAAGATGAGAGCCAGCCGAACACTGGTAAACATAACTAGGTGTCTTTCGAGTAAGACAGTTGAGTACCGATGACATAGCACTTACTTGGCTTTTGGAGACAGGTATCCTACCACCCAACCCCTTCATCTCCTTAACACTATCTTCTTCCACACTCTGTGTTTCAGAGTTATTAAAAGTTTAGACATTGGAGCTCAGTATGTATCTGAGTCCTGGCTTCACTGCAATTTAATCACATGGCTCTAGCCTAGTAATTTACCACCCATGTGCCTCAGTTTCCATACCTGTGAAATGAGATTACTAAAAGTTGGGGACTTTGAAATTACTCCAAAGGGTAAAACAATTTATGGAATTATGTTATGAAAAAAATGTCTAGCACAGAGGTAAATATTCAATAAATGCTAATAACTTAAAATCTGATATTATCTTTGATACAAATCGTAGAATAATACCTGTGTTTGACAACTAGGTCATTCCCTGAATGAGATCAGGTATCTGTCTCTTTGTTTGGTGGCTTACAGAGCAGAGGGTCACTGTCATCTCTGAAATAAAGGCTTGAGGAATAGATATATGCCACCCCGATAGCTGTCTTCCCTGAATGTTTATCAACATCTGTCTTCACTGGGACAGAAGCACCTTTGTCACCCTGTAACGTCACAGATGGGACTCTGGGGATTATGGCCGTTTACTTGGATACCTGAACAACCAATTCCACATGAAAACCATAGGTAGGCATATCCCAAGTCACCTTCTCTGCTATTGTCTGCATGGTCCTATCCAAGTATCTCGAAGGTTACAATTATAATTCCCTCAGTTTGGAATTGTCAGGTTCATAAGGAACTCTTAAATTTGGTTTTATTTAATAATATTTAAATCTGCTCACAAAGCCAGCAAAATTTTTATATCCATTTGTTGAGTATCATAATAAAATAGTCCTACACTAGCCCAGAATGAAGTATAATAAAGGTTTCTTTGTTTAGGGGTAGACTCACAGATCAGTAGTCCTCTGCATGAGTGGGGAACTGGAACCGAACCCAGCAGCCAAGGGGTGGTGCACATTTCTACATCTGTGTACATAGTACATTTGACCACACCCAAAGTGGGCCAGTATCTTAAACTATTGGTTGAAGGAGTTCCCAAAGCACCCATATGTGTGTGGTAGGCATACAGGCATACATATGTGTGTACAGGTATGTGGGGGTATATGCATATGTGTGTATATGCATCTGGAGACCTGACGCTGATGTCAGGAGTCTTCCCTAATCTCTCTACATTTATTCATTGAAACAGGGCCTCTTAACTGAACCCAGAGCTTGAAGCTATGTCTAGTCTAGCTAGCTAGCTCCAGGTATCCTTGTCTCTGACAACATAGGCCAGGAATGACAGGTTGACCACCTTGCCCACCCAACATTTGTCTCCGTGCTCATGTAGAGTACCGAACCATCATCTCCCTAGCTCCAGCCATCACCAAAAGGAAAATCAATTAAGATTTCTTGTTAAGCAGGGGCTGCAAAATATATGGTAATGTATTCTCTTAGTTATAGTAATTTGAAAGAAAAGAACACCATATAACATAATGTGTACCAGTACCAAACTTTAGCCACCAATACATCAAATGGCATTGCCAGGACACTTTGGGCCATTCCCAGAACTCTATGTGGAACATACTGGAGATGAGTCATTGGCTGTGAAGGTTTTGTCTTTGCAGTGATTTAAAAAAAAAGAAGAAGAAGAAGAAGATAAATATGTGACTGGGAATCTCTGTGTCTATAAAATTATGCAGTTCCCCAGCATGGAAACACGGTCTTATGTTCAATTAAGAGTCAGGCAAGGAGAGGATGCTTAACTCCATCATTGCCTAATGACTGCTTATGCAATTATCACCGGATGCACAACTCATCAGAGCCGGGATAATGTCACACATCAAAACAGTGCTGGCACTTATGGTGAGCCTTGCCTCTTCTTGTCTGAGTTCTGAATGTGCAGGAAGAGGCACAAGCCATGGCTACAGACAGTAAGAAGTTCAACTTTCAAGCTCAATTTTCCAACTACTCCCTTTGCAGGCTTCTGCATCAGTTTAATTGAAGAATTATCCTGAGATTGCCAGATGAGCTATGAGGCTGGTATCATTTGCAACTACTTTTCCACATGAATCTGAGCTTTCCCAGTGCTCTGCAAGCAAAGGGAAATGGAAGAATAAATTACAGTCTGAGCCTCCTAGCAGCCTTGATTCCAGAAGTTTTATCATGTTTATCAAAACAACTTCATAGTTCTCAGCGAGTCTTTTTATTACAAACAGAAATAAATGTTTTACATTGAGACCTATGATTAAATGTACACTATTAAAACATCACATTCATCCATTTTATGTATTGGGGTCCCACGTGAGGTGTTATTCAAGGAAGGCATAAATTTGAGTTAAAGCTTTGAAAGCCAATTTTAAAACCAGCCTTTCAAACACAATCAAGTCTCTTCCTTTGCCTTCTAATTTATTCTTTTCTTATGATATTCACTGGCCACTTCCCTTACACTTGCCATTGTTCCAAATTCTTGAGACACCAAAGCAAATAAACCAAGCAAAGTCCTTGTTTTCACGGGGTTTCTATGCCACCAGGAAGCTAGACAGCGGGTCAAAAGATTATATCAATGCAGATCAGTTAAGAGAGGACTACATTTTTGGGCCCATGGCAAAGGATCGACAGGTTGAGGATCCCTTTGTTTTTCTCTATTGAGCATCTGTGGGATGCTCTGCCTGCCAGGCACCTACAATGGGTGGCAGCTGAGCTCCAACTGCTTCAAACATCTTTTTTTCCATCAAATACAATCAAATACAAATCTGTCATTTGGAAACCCTACTCATTCACACTGGCATTCCTCTGAGGTCTTTTCCTACAAGTTTGATTCATCTTCCACAGGCAACCTGCCATCTGTCAATGCACAGCATTCATGGCTCCACACTACCTATAGCTTTCCAAAATGGTGACGGCCAGGCTAGACGTCACACAGTGTGAGACGAGGGTAGAACAGAGGAGCTGCCTCGTTCTGCTTCCAGCTCGACTTGTCTACAGTTAGGTTTAAAGCAAGTTTAGCATGTGCGGTCTGTAACACCACCGTCTCTCTTATGCTCTGCAGTCTCCTGAGCTGCTGGAGAACTGTACATGCCATGTGTCTCCAATCATGGTTGTTTGTGGGTTTCTATGTAAGATACAGTTTAGGACGTGTATGATCTTCACAATCGTTTCTTGGGGTGACAGTGAAAACACTTGTAATGACCACTCAAATAATTTGTCTGGGGCTCTCCCCCTCAAGCTGGCCTTTGGAGTATGGTCCATATTCTTCAGTGGACACGCACAGATGTCGGCATGGTCCCAATGTCTTTTCAAACCATGCAAAGTGACATTTTCTTGGAATGGTTTCAAAGTCAGCTCTTTTAACTTTTTAAATCTGTCATTGTTATATGTCGATGATGCGGGCATGTGTGTGTGGAGGTCAGAGGGCAACCGTGGAGTCAGTTCTCTCCTTCCACCTTTACCTGTGTTCAAGGATTGAACTTAGCTCCCTAGACTCGCATGGCAAGTTCCTTTACATACTAAGCCATCTTACTAGCCCCTAAGTGGGTTACTTTAGCCTTAAACAGATCCAAAGTTCCAATATTCCAAATGTGGGACTAGATCTGCTCTTGTGGTCAATTGGTCTCCACACACCTGTGCTTCATCTCCAGCAGTTGGGCATAAAGGCTAGTATTCAGATATATGTTGAAATAAAAGCTTAAGTTGTCCCAACCTTCTGCTAGCCCTTCACTTCCTCCCAGCATTTCCCCTAAACAACCTGAAATTCTAACTGGCAGAGCCTTGGGATCACACATTTGTCCCTACCTACCTGTGGAATTCCCTTTCTTTAAGAAACCTGTTGGATTTGTATAGCCTCCTCCTTTACAACTGACCAACACACTCCAGTTTTGCTCACGTCTCTTCAAACAAGCAAAAAGTGTTCTTTCCACCACACAATCTTGGCTGTTCCTGCTCTCTCTCCCTCCCTCTCCCTCTCTCCCTTCCTCTCCCTCCTTCCCTGCCTCCATTCCCCTCTCTTCTGTATGCACTTTTGCTTTCACTCCCTCAGTTTCTCTCTGTCCATGCCTTCCTCCCTCTTGTCTGTGCATATTTATACTTGTGTGCCCCTGGTATCTGAAACAATAATTGACCTAGACTTGAACTCATATTCTAGGTCTTTAAAGCATAGATCTATTTCTTCCTATGCAAAATGATGGCTTTCTGGCTTACAAGACTGAAGGAGCTTGCTGTAGTGCTCAGTCTCGAGGGTCACCTTGGTTGGATTGCAAAGTACCTGGAAGACTAATAATTCACACTTATTGTTATATCTGTGAGGGTGTATCCAGAGAGGGTTGACTGGGGTGGAGGGAAGCCATTCTGAGTATGGGCAGCAGTACCCTATAGGTACAGAATGGGGAACAGTAGAATAAGAGGGACTCGGGCAAGGTCTGAGAGCACACGTCCCCACCCCGCCTCCTTCTCCTTCCTATCAGTCATTGTGATGTAAGCTGCTCTGCTCTGACCTCCCTGCGTGTTTGACTAAAACCTTTCTTCCTTTCAGGCTGTGATGCCAAGCATTCTGTCATAGCAACGTAAACTCAAATACACTGACTTCCAAGCTGCAGTTCTAATAGATGTCAAGTTCCTGTTTTCAGTTTCCCACATGACCACCCTGGGAGCCACCTGGACATGATAATGTGACCATGTCATGGCCCTCCTGAAACAGTATATTAACAGTGGTAATGTTTCAGAATAAACTTCAGACAGCTCAACTAACATGCCAAAGAACCATCAAGAGATGAAACACCCACTTCTCCCAAACCCATAATCTTTGTTCTGGCCAAGAAGCCAATTTGAGAGCACACTAATCTGTATACTCCTCCATGTCTCCATGCATTAGGAATTCATCTACCTGAAATGTTATTTCACCTCAAATAGCACTCCCCCAGAAAGCTCTTCACTAATTCCCACTCTGGGGATCCCACACACACCAACAAGGCTGCCCAAATACCTCATATGTAGTTCATTCAGCGTTCACTACACTGTATCTTAATAGAGACTTATTCTCCTCCTACGTGAGGACAGCTGAGTTACACTTGTTCTTCTTCTGATGCCCAACATAGAAGTTAGTTTGGGGCAAGAATCCAGACACTAGTTAGGAAACGCACCCTGAAACTATCATCATATTTCAGACTGAAAGCCATGTAGACAGGCCTTAAAGGGCTAAGAGAGTAAAAAGTAACTCACAAGTACAAGGGGTAGACATCTATCCCCAGAGCTGAGAGGACAAGGAAGGCAAAAACTCAGCAGTTGCTCAAGGACTCGTCCATTGTTGTAGCATCTCAGTATAGCCTGGAGGCGGGCTCTATAGTGATGAAGGAGCTGGAGCTGGTATCAGCTGAAATGTTGGATGGTGTGTTAGGATTTCTACTGCTTTGATAAAACACCATGACCAAAAGTCGGGAGAAAAATGTTTATTTCACCTTACACCTCCAAGTAACAGTCCATCGCTGAGAGAAGTCAGACCAGGAACTCAAGCAGGGCAGGAACCTGGAGGCAGGAGCTGATTCTGAGGTCATGGAACAATTATGTTTACTGACTTACATGGCCACATGTCTTGCTCAGTCTGCTTCCTTATAATACCCAGGACCTCCAGGCCAGGGGTGACACTACCCACAGTGAACTGGGCCCTCCTACTATCAATATCAATCAAGAAAATTTCCCCCACAGGCTTGCCCACAGGCCAGTCTGGTGGGGCATCTTTGCGACTGAGGTCCTCTCTTCCAAAATAACTCTAGCTTGTATAAAGTTGACATAAAACTAGCCATGACTAGGATGGCAGCGAGATTTAGGATTCACAAGCGTGTAGGACAGTAGACCTATATCCCTTCCTCCAGCATTACCTTTCTGTTACCTATTTCAGAACCTACCTGCGGGTGAGCTAAAACAACTAAATTGTTGTGACCTATCCAAGTCAAAGGGGTTTTGGAAAATCTGGCAGATTGGATTCAGTGGCATTTAGTAAAGTCACTGGTACAATGGTTCTTCTAATGGTTTAGCCTGGATTAACTCATGCAAGGCCTTGGATGGTCTGGGAGTGCTAGGAACTCTGGAACGTTGGGTATTGAATGTGATGGCCCACATGTCACTTAGTCATTTAGAGTCTTTAGTTAGGTTTTACGCAATGCCTTAGTTAGAATTTCGATTGTTGTGGAGAGACACTGTGACCACAGAACTTTTGTGAAGGAAAACATTTAACTGGGACTGGCTTACAGCTCAGAAGTTCAGTCCATCAATATCATGGCAGAAAGAATGGTGGCTTGCAGGTAGACATGATGCTTGGAGAAGGAACCAAGTGTTCTACATCTGGATCAGCAGGCAGCAGGAAAAGAGAGTGACACTGGGCTTGGCTTGAGCTTCTGAAACCTCAAAGCTCACCCTTCATGACACACTTCTGCCAACAAGGCCATACCTCCTAATAGTGCCACTTCCTATGAGCCTATGGGGCCCCTCTTCATTCAAACCACTCTGCCCAGTGTTCCCAGGGGCCCAGTTATCACACTATTCTCTCCTAAGCACTTCTTTCCATTGGTGGTTCTATTTGTATCCATTGCCTTGATTGCCTTTGGAGAATTCATTCTGCTATTGTTTTTCTTGACATCTTTCGGTGTTCCCCAGAATCTGAAGAATGAGCAGCACCCTGATCCCAGAGGTTCCTATTAGCAGCATGTAGTTAGATGGCTTTCCTAAAAACAATCCTTTTAAACACATGCACAATCAAACAAGCCTAGATGTTTGAAGTGTGGCTTGTGGAGGAGCCTTGACAAAACCTGGGAATTTGTTAGAAACGTGGACCCCA
Organism: Myodes glareolus; assembly: GCF_982192425.1. NCBI lineage: Eukaryota > Metazoa > Chordata > Mammalia > Rodentia > Cricetidae > Myodes > Myodes glareolus. The sequence continues at coordinate 41,555,511 of NC_142034.1, forward strand.
AGGCCCCCACCCCAGATCAATGCAACGAGATTGCAAAGATCACATTCAAGTCTGAGGAACCTTTGTCTAAAGCAGAAGTTTTCAGCTCTGGCTTATTTGGGGAATGACTTGGCAAAGCCGAGAAGACATTCGGATGCTTGGAGACCCTGGAGACTCTATTGCCTGATTGGGTCAGAGAAGACACTGGTGATCTTTAAAGCACCCCAGGTGGGTTTAATAGGGATGCAGAATGGCAGACCACTGATCCAGAGCCTGTATGAGATCATAAAGCGGCATGCTGTTAGCTCTCCAATTATCTCACCATCGCTGTGTACAGAAGTACACGAAGGAAATAACTTGGGCTCTGGAGCCTGGCTCTACAGTGATTAATGATATTTCTGAGACTGAGACTTAGATTGCTGGGCTCCTAATTCAAATCCCATCACTTAGCTACCACCGTGTTATTACTGACATTGGCAGTTGTTTATGCAAAGATGCTCTGAGACCACGTCACAGGCTCTTTGGCCACATCTTAAGAATTACGTTGAGGAGGCAGGAGATTGAAGACAGGATGAGCAACATCTCAGAAACTCAGCTGAATATTCACTGAAAAAGGACCCATATTTCAGAGTGATAGAGGATGCTTGAGGATTGGTTTGTTTGTTTGGTGGGTTTGGGAGGTGGGAGTTGTTGGGTTTTATTTTTAGCCTTGCGCTCTTTCCTTTTTCCTTTCTTCCTCCCCCCTCTCTTTCTCTCCTCTTTTCACTTTCTTAAAGACCTCCACAGTCAGAATGGCCCTATCTACTTCCAACCATTTTAATTTAATCCCAATTAACTCAACACTCACTTATGTATATGTGTGCATATCCCCATGAAGCTACAGAGAGCAGTCCTTACAAGTTTCTACTCTAGTGCAGGCAAGACAAATACAAAATTAGTTGGACTCAGGGTACCTACTGTGTGTGTGTGTGTGTGTGTGTGTGTGTGTGTGTGTGTGTGTGTGTGTGTGTTGCTGACATGAAGCTTAGGACCTGTACATATTAAACAAGTATTTTGTCACCAAGTTATTCTCTTAGCCTGTGTGTGTATATATATCCTCTGTGGTGTGTGTGTGTGTGTGTGTGTGTGTGTTGCTGACATGAAGCTTAGGACCTGTACATATTAAACACACACACACAGGATATATATACACACACAGGCTAAGCAAATAACTTGGTGACAAAATACTTGTTTAATATGTACTTGTCCTGTGTCTGTTTGTGTGTGTGTGTCTGTGTCTGTGTGTGTATGGCATTTCTATGTAGCTCAGGCTATCCTCAAACTCATAATCTTCCTATCTTAGCCTATCAAGTGCTGGGATTACAGGTGTTTGCCATAAAATTGTTCATTGAAGCAAATTTCATTAGAGACAAACAGGCAGATTCTTCTGGGGCCAGGCAAAGCATGGCATGCTCAAACAAATGGCCTACCTAAATGATTCTGACAGAGACTTGAGAACGGTTGACTGTTTACATGAACTGATGGTGAGTAGAGACATTGAGAAGGACAAATCCATATACTTACAGGCCTGAATGTACAAGAGCTTGGGTTACATTGTTGAGATAAATAAGATGAAACAGAACAGGTAGGCTAGGGCCATATTCTAGAGGAACAGCACCAGAAGGTAGAGATTAGCTAGTTCAATCAGTGAGTCACTGAAGAAGTCCGAGGAGATTGAATCCCCATGGAAGGTGAGTTATGGTGCATGGGACAAAACTGCAGACCGCCACTAGGACCACTATTCAGATGGTGTTTGGGGGACAGGAAAGGAAGGTGGAATATGAGAGACATTGAATCCAGGCCTTAATTAGCACATTTAGGAGAACATTTGTGGGGTAAGTAGACATTGTGTTTACATTGGTTAATTGAAAGTACATTGCCCTGGAGCTAAATTACAGTGAATACTATTAAATCACAATTAAGGGCTCTCTGGGTGTCTGCATCATTGTGGATTTTGTGGGCATTACGAATGCCTCCATTTAGGGGACAGCAGTACTTCAGTACTTTTAGAATTTCTCCAAGACTACTGATGAAGCAAGATTCAGAATCCTCATCCCCAGCACTGCCTCCTTCCCTGGTGGCAATTCAGAGTCCCCAGCAGCAGCTTTGGTCATGACCTTGAGCTTTGACAGCCCCAAGGGCAGATGGAACTTATTTGACTGAGGTCTTAATGGTACATGCTGGGGAGGGGCCCAGACGGTCTAAAAAATCCACAATGTGCTAAATTTCATTGACCTTTCAGCCCAGGAAATCAGTATAGAGAATGAACAAGAGCTGAGGCAACTTGGTATAACTTATTGATCCTCTGTTAGCATTTATTATAGTCTAATGAATGAGCCTCTAGTACACTAAGGGCTGCAGAGCACAAGTAATGAAAAAGATACAAACAGACAGATTCCAGTTTAAATCCCATCTCTGTTGCTTTGTGACCTTGGGAAGCCTGTTTAACTTCTCAAAGCCTTAATGGGCTCATCTATAAGATGGATTTACTCATAGTGCCTACCTGTTAAAGCAGTATGGCAGGTAAGTGGATATGATGATAATTTTATAGGTGTGCATTATATGTTCATATAATAAAGGCCGATAATTTATGTGTAATTATTAGTCATGTCCATCATATATAATAGTTCTATAATAATTATTAGTGTTTTAAATGTTAATGTGTAAATAATAATGATAATGTTAATATCATTATTAATGATATTAATGATATAATGTTAATGTGTAAATAATAATATATAATGGGATATATCATATATGCTAACTAATATACTTAATTATATTTTGTTATTTTATATTTTATTTTATATGTGTCCTAGATCCCCAGGACTGCAGTTACAGTAGATTGTGAGCTTACATGTAGGTGCTGTGAACCAGGGTCCTCTGGAAGAGCAGCCAGTGTTCTTAATCACGGAGCCGCTCCTCTCATTCTATAGTGTTTTGTTTCTAAAATAAATTTTGTTTTGATTTCTTTTTTTCATTATCGTGTTCTGGCTTAATCTGATTGGCAAGCATGGACCATATTTGGTCCTGAACTGCAATTCTTGAAACGTATTTTGAATTTTGCATCATAATAGATCAGTTTTCAATTCTCATTCAATACCTTAAATCATAAAATCATAGCAATTTTTGAAACTTTCAAGAAACTTCATGAAAAAGATAAATAAAAATCTCTTTTTGCGTTTAAAATATTTTAAATATATATGTAGGTATGTATGTATATTCATAAGTGCTCCTGTCTTTTACACAGTACCTGGAAAACTGTGAACATTTAATAAAATGGCAATGATGGAAATAGTGTTGATATGTGTGTGTGTGTGTGTGTGTGTGAGAGAGAGAGAGAAAGAGAGAGAGAGAGAGAGAGTCAGAGAGAGACAGAGAGACAGAGAGTCTGGAGAGAGTTCTTTATGGTGCAACAGGAGCCAAAACAGCAGAACGTAGCAATAAAACGACCCCTAATAGCATGTTACTATGCCCCTAGACCAGACGATGCTCAACCCTCATCAGAGAAGCTTCTTGCAGTAAAGATGAATTAACACAGAGACCCACAGCTGAACAATGTGTGGAAAAGTAGAGATTTGGAAGCACTTACCCTGTATGGGATGCCTTTGTCAAGCGCCTCCCCTCCTGACTCAGGGATTGGTGTGGAAGAGGATGCAATCAGATTGTAAGAGTCAGAGGCTGTGAATGACTCCAAGGAGACAGCGTCATCCAGACACAGTGGGACTGATACACGTATGAATTCACGAGACTGTGACAGCACACGCAAAACCTGAACAGGTTCAAACAGAAAAAAAAAAAAACCCAACACAGGGAAGGGGAAGCAGACACAAGATCCCACTCCTATCCAAGAAGCTATTTGCAATGAATAACTTCTGGGAAAAGGAAAATTCATTTTCTCCAAAGGAGTGTCACCGGATCTACCAACCACACTTCAGGGCAGGCCCTACACCCAGGAGCAGTTGGCCAACACAAAACAGACTCCATGATTCTTGTTTTTGTTTTGTTTTGTTATTTCTGCTTTATTCTTTCTCAGTTATTTGTTTTGATTTCGAGTTTTTGTTTCAAGGGAATTTTTATTTTGAGAGAGAAAGAAAGAATATGAAGCTGGGTAAGTAGAAAGGACTATGGGAGGATTTGGGGGGCGTAAAGAACATGATCAAGATATATTATGTAAAAATTTAATTGAAATTTTAATTTAAAAATCCAGATGAGTACAAGTTATCTGTTTTGAAATTTGTCAGACTAGGGTTTGAAAACTACCATAGGCATTTGAAACCGTCTTTGTTGGCTTGCATGTAGCTGAATGGAAGACTGTCCAGTTAGCTCAGTGAGGGCCTGGCTATAACTCTTAGCCTGGGGCATGGAGGGAGATCTCTGTGCGGTATTCTGACAGTTGTTGGTCTTCTTGGAACCACCAGGAGAGAAGAGGCCCACCATGTACTAATCAAGTCTGTGCTGGTGCATGAGGAATGGCAGGGGAGGGGGAAGGTGAGCATGAAAAGCCACCTGAGGGTCAGCAGGAAAGACTTCTTAGAGCTGTCAAGCTTAGAACTCTTAGAGATAAAAGAGTAAAGAAAAATGTATACCAAAAACAATCCCTAGAATTGGCAATTCATGCACAATAGCTCTGAAATAGATTGGTCCAGAAGTAGAAGAATCTTTCTGGGATGGAAGTGGAGGAAATCACTGAGCACACACACCGTACCCACTCAAGTTGTAAGAGGGCCCTGTGACTCAGCTCCTTTAACTGACCATGTGACTTTCCCACAGAACATGGTCCCTATGGGAACTGAACACAAGCAGGCCAGCTCCGTTTTGTTATCCTGCCTCTACCATGAGGCTGGGAAAATGCAGAAGCTTGAATTATAGACACAGGTCATCTCTGTCTTACGCACTTCTACATCTGCCGTGTGCAGGGCACACAGGGCGAAGCTTCAATAACTCTTTATTAAAAATAGGAATTGACTCCCCTCGTGCTTTGAGAGAAGGTGGCCCGGTCAGCACTGTGGGAATGACACTGTCTAGGCACAGCAAGTTCCTCCGAAACTTCTGAAATCATGGGAAGAGGCTACAGCATCCTGCCGAGAGCCTGTGCGTGGAGCACTCCCCTGAGGCAGGAAGCCCTTGCTGTAGTGAGAAGAATAGAAATGGTGTCACTTTCCATCTGTCTAAAACAGCATTAAGATGCACCATTGGGTGCCTGATGCCCCGGAACAACAGCAGGTTAAGGGCTTGGGAGGCTCGCTCCCTTTTTATTCTCCCGTGTTAAATCTGGCTGTAGGTGTTGCATCACCACGGGAAACCGCTTCCCTTCTGCCAGAGAGGGCTGTATCCCACACAGCTAGTAGTCAGGACTGTGACTGGCCTGTCATCTGCCTTCCTTTATGTAAGATAGAATCTTCCAGGACAAAACCCACTAAACACTGGTAGCTAGATGTGGGTGCTATTTAGTGGGATTCTAAAGATTTCTAGTAAAATAGGGCAGGAGAGATGGCACAGTGGTTAAGAGCCCTGGCTGCTCTTCCAGAGGACACAGATTCAGTTCCCAGCACCCACTTAGTGGCTCACAGTCATCTCCAATTCTAGGGACACCTCAAGTAATCACACTGGAAAGCAGTGATGGTGGCTTCATCTTGTAGGTGAAGAAATTCAAACACGGGAGAGAAAAGATTGCTGCTGTCCAAACCTCGTCTACCTTCAGTCACTGCTTTCAGAAACCACAGCCATGATACGATGGAGCTCATGTAGCTCCAGCAGCTAACATCCATACCTTATTCACACACATGTTTTGTTACACACATGCACACACCCATACACACACACACCCGCACTAAAACAACACACCCTGGCCCCAGCTAACAGAGGACCATGGGTAGTATGCCTTGGTCTTTTAGCTCTCTGATTCAGAAATTCAGTTTTCTTTCCCCTTTTTTGTGCTCATGAGATGTTTTCAATTAATAAAATCATCAAATTAATAAAATTCAACAAATACATCTTCTGCATTTGATGCATTGGTAAGTCAAGCTCTCATGCCCATTCCTCTCGGGAGGCTGGGTCTCCTGGAGGTAACAATGACAATTTCCCATCCATAAAACCTACTTCCAATCAAAAAATAATTAAACCTTTTTTCTTCTTGAACCATGATTTCCAAAGCAGCATCCCATCTTAGTATATTTGACTTCCATATGTATGTAACTTGCCAATTCCACTATAAATCTCATTATTTCTGTTTCCCTCTATAGTATTTCCATGGCCTAGTCACATTGCTTCATGTAACCCTTGGTAATTTCTTCTAAGTACTGTACAATGTACCGTCATGTCATTTTACCTTACTTTACTTAGCCGTCTGCTAACCCCAGATGCCTGCATGAATTCTAACTCCTGCTTTAACAGTGCAACAGCAGAAGCAAATTTCATGCATACACCCCAATGAACATGTATTACAATGTCTCTAGTACATATTTCAGGATTCATATATTGGGATATACTCTGTATATTGGCATAGAATAACTACATCCCAGACATGGAGTACCATGACAAAACATATTGTACTGGCAAAATAATTGAATTTTATTTTTAAAAGTGTGTGTGTGTGTGTGTGTGTGTGTGTGTCTGTGTGTGTGTGTGTATACATATGTGTGCACACTTGTGCTTGACCATGCATGTGAAAACCAGAGGTTAACCTCAGGTGTTATTCCTTAGGAGGCATCCACCTTAATTTTTGAGACAGAGTTTTTCTCTTGTTTTTTGTTTGTTTGTTTGGTTGGTTGGTTTTATTTTTTCAAGACAGGGTTTCTCTGTGTATCTTTGGAGCCTGTTCTGGAACCAGGCTGGCTGCAAACTCACAGAGATCTGCCTGCCTCTGCCCCCTGAGTGCTGGGATTAAAGGCATTTGCTATCCCCACCATCTAGACAGAGTTTCTTATTGACATGAGGATTCCAAGTAGGCTGGATGACCAGTGAGCCCTGGGAATCCACTTGTCTCTGCCGCCTCGACCCTGGAATTGGCCCTAGACTCATTTTTTTCAACATGCATTCTAGATATTGAACTTAGGTTCTTAGGATTTCACCACAAGCCCTTTATAACTAAACAATGACTCCACCCCCTACAGCTTTGTATACTTGTGCGCAGTGAGCATCAACGTATCACTTTTAAAGGCAAATAGAAGAGGTCATGTATGGTTGTGTATGGTAATGCATGGTTGGTAATAAAGGTCTGGGGCTTTGAGGATATCTGAAAACAAAGAGCAATCAGTCCAGACTGACCTCAAACTAATCATAAGGGCCGGACTTGTCTTAAATTTACAATGTAGCCCGGGTTGACTTCAAACTCACTACATAAACCAGTCTGGCTCTTAATTCACTCTGTACAAGGATCACATCAAAGACAAGCCTTTCCTCCCACCGCTGACTCTCAAGTGATGGGACTACAGGTGTGGGCCACCATACAATATGACATCATTCAATCTCGGGTTTGCTCTCCCTCCAATGGAGCTCTCCAGTGTGCTGTGCTGTGCAGCTGTCCAGACCAGTGGTTCTCATCATTCCCTATAATGCTGTGACCCTTTAATACAGTTCCTCATGTTGTGGTGGTCCCCATCATAAAATTTTTATTGCTACCTCGTAATTGTAATTTTGTTACTGTTAGGAATCAAAATGTAACTATCTACTTTCCAATGCTCTTAGGTGACCCCTGTGAAAGGGTGGTTCAATCCCCCACCCCCAGCAAAGGGGTCATGACCCACAGGTTGAGAGTTGCTGGTCTAGACGCTGCATCTTCTTAAACTTTCAGGTCAACCAGGACCTCAGGCTTCTGTTCAGTGTCTCTGCCACCGTGAGATCCTCTGCTTGCTTGCAGCGACTGGAGCCCCTGGCTCTGTGCATGGCCAGCATTTGCAGGCTGTCAACAGTGCCTGGATTATCCTCAGTGATTTGAGAAGTCAGGAACTGTCAAGCACCCATCTTCCCTGACTCACAAACCTAGCTATATTTCTATTCTGATTGTTCCTCTATCTAGGCCAAAACTTGCAGGTATTATTTCTGTCTGCACAGGGAATAAAGGAACCAAACCCTTAACTGGCTAGGAGGGGCCTCCTTTTCTTAAAGACTAGAAATAGAACTCTGGATAGGACTTGATACGATGGTGAGAAATAACCACAATTGTTCCCTTTCTGCTAATAACAGTGCGTTCTAAATATCCCATGTCTTTCTTTACTCCTATCTCCCACGACAGTATGTTAGTAACACGAAAAGAGAAGGCAGAAAATGGGAAATAATTTATTTTTAATCTCTGGGTGATGGGGACTGGATGTGTGCCTATGGGTGTATTTACCCTGTGGGTATTAGTGGAGGTCAGACCTTGATATTAGAACGGTCTCTCCTAAGTTGCTCTACCACTTAATTTTCACGGCAGGGTCTTTCCCTGAGTCTCGATCTCAGCATTTCAGCTAGACTGTCTAGCCAGCAAGCCCTGAGGACACCCTTGTCTCCACAGCCCCGCCCCAGTGCCCAGTATGTATTCTAAAGATCTGAACTCAGGTCTTCTTGCTTGCTCAGCAAGAATTTTACCCTCTGAGTCATCTCCTGAGCCCTTGGAAAAAGCAAAAAAAAAAAAAAAACACAAATATTGCAATTGGTTAGAGAGGGTTGTGTAGTAGAATTTACAACTTCTTCAGAGGGAAAGGTTCTAAGAGAGCAAAACAAGGAGACTTGTTTTTCCACCCTTTTATCCCCCTCCCTGTTCAGGCTCCTTTCTGGGTCTTTTCTGTCTCCTAGAGCAAAGTCCTGACAGTGTGCCATGCACTTGTGAAAGGATAATTACAGCTGCATCCCTAGGAGAGACAGGCTTGCTGTCAGCAGGGAGGAGTCTGATGTGGATGCAAATGGGGCTAAGCGCTCACATGCATAAATACCCACTGCTCTCCTGAATTACATCAGGGAGGGGGTGTTTCTTAGACCTAAACTTTCCAGGAACTTATTTTCACTTCAGGTCAGGGAAAACATTAAATGTATGTATTTTTGTACATTACACATATTTTTTTATGCATGTATATCTGAAGGCTTGCTTATGCACACATTCGTGTATGTGTGTGTATATGTGTGCGTATATGTGTGTGCATGTGCATATATGAATACACACAGGTAGAGACATATACACATGTACAGTGTCGTCATTCTTTCCAGTGATGTTCTTGTCCAAAGGAAGAGAAACATCCTTTTAAGGGAAATCTACATGCCTTCAGAGTTGGCCAAGTTCAGGGCTGTGCCCAAACCTGGTCCATAACCTGTTGGATATTATGTAGCATTCCTAAAGTATCAGAAGACACTTGAATCCACACAAGAACTCAGCGGGTCCCACCAGTCATGACCTTAGAGCCTCTGCCTAGCTCATGTCCCTTATTCCTAGTGGGAAAATAGGAAGTGCTCAAAACCCCAGATAAGGGAAGAAGAGAAGCATAGCACAAATGCGAATCTAGGACTTTTGGTAGTCCTCAAAAGAGCCTCTGATACCTAACGATTTCCCTTTGAAATGTAGATGTATTTTCTCACTCCCTCAGATAGGTGCTATAAGAACCTGTGATAATTGGGATGCTTAACTGATACAGAGGGCGTGTCTACAAAATTGTTTCCAGGCCCCATTGGGACTCATCTCACCATCACACACAGGTCACCAGCAGGCAAGAAGACTTCATTTATTCTAAGGACAAAAGGAAGAGCAGGAAGCTGGTGCCTAGAATAGAGGGTCACCCAATCCTTTTCCTTCAAGAGAACTAATTAGAAATTACAAATATCTTGCAGGAAGCCCAGGTTTGGGTCCAAATAACCATATGTCAGGTGATTCACAATCCCCATATATCTAGTTTTGGGGTTTCTAACATCTGCTTCTGGCTTCTGAGGGTGCATGCGACTATTTTCTTAAAGGACCTACCTGATGGAGTGAGAAAAGACATTTACATTTCAAAGGGAAATCTTTAGAAATTGGAATTTTTTTTTAAGGAATACCAAAAGGTGTTCAGAAACTCATGCAGGCACACATTTTTTTAAAGCCCAGTAGGAAGATTCTGAGTGAAGGGTTTTTTTCTTCTGAGCACAAATTTTGTTTTGTTTTTTGTTTGTTTGTTTTTGTTTTTTGTTTTTTGTTTTCCTGGAAGTAGTTCTTATAGACCAGGCTGGCCTCGAACTCACAAAGATCCACCTGCCTCTGCCTCCCGAGTGCTGGGATTAAAGGCATGCGCCACCATCACCCGGCTCTGAGCACAAATCTTTAACCCAGTGTCCTGCCTCGCATGCAATGTTGCAATGGAGGTGACAGGTTGGAGAATCTACAAGAAAGTCTGAGCCACTGTGTTGCAGTCAACTTTGTTTCTTGTAGCTCTAAGCTAAGATAAAATTGGAGGGCAGATTCCAGATTAGTATAAGCCAGAGCTTTTAAGAAAGTGGGCTGGGGCATAAAAGAAAAGGTCTCCTAGGGAAGGGTTGTCTATGCTAAGGTTGAATATGCCAAGGTCCCCTGTTGATCTTGGTTAAGCAGCATGACTGTCCCTCGGGGTCCTGAGAACATGTTTCTGCCTTAGGCTGAATATTGGATACCGTGTGATATCTTCTAAAACAATCCTTTCACAGAGACTAGAAGTCTGATGAGAAGGGCTAGAGGGATGATGATTTCAGATGTTTTTAACCTGTCGTCCTTCCCTACACCTAACAGTCCACTCTGCAGGGCAACTACCCCTGAGGATGAGAGTTAATCAGCTGCCCCCATTCTGAATTCTGTTCTTGACCCGGCGGGTCTCTTCTTCAAGGAAGGTCCTTCTCTGCAGTGCCTAGGTATGAAATCACAGACAGAATCAAAACATCTATGGAGGCTAATAGTTTGTCTGGGATTTACATAAACCACCCCCCGCAGGGACTCCCAGGGTAGGAGAGAGAGTATCCTTGACCTACGTACCTACTGAGTTTCTATATTCTCAGTTCTAAGGCAAGCAGTTTATAGCCTAGGTCTGTCTGCCCGTGACATCGGTTCTTTGAAGCTGGTGATTTACCTCCAAGCCCCTTGCAGTTCTAATCTGTGAGAAGATAACTATGCTTGTCCTACTTTTCAGTCTTCCAGACCTTCTTGTCTGCCTGTGCTTGCCTGTGCTGAGAGAGCAGGCACTGAAACACCTCAAGTGGAGCAAAAGGGACATACACTTCACCAAGACATAGGAACAGAACTAGTATCTCTCCCTCTCATGGCATCTTAGGTTGACTTCCTGTTCCACTGCTGTTTGTCCCAACATTTTCATCCATGCTAAGATGTACCAGGATAGAAGGAAGCATTGAGATTGCCAAGCAACCTATGTTATTCTTTTATGCAATATTCTTAACTCAAGATATTTTGCTTATATTACAGTACCTACCGATGATCTCTAAAAAGTTTTCAGAAGCTTTTTTTCATATTATGGAACCAATGATGTCATAGGCTTCTGTCACCATATTCTCTAGGTGTGCCTTAAGGGATCAAGGGCATATAAAGGAGGTATAACTTTATATGTGAAAAAAGGAACAGATCAAGACTTAATATAGTTTTATAGAAGGAAGTCTACAATAATTGCCATCTTGTGGTCCTTCCTTAATAGATAAGGGCACTGGGAGGCAATGGGGCCTAGTCTTGTGGGGTTAAAGTGAATCCTAGCAATATATGGAGTCGTTTCTCCTTGTGCTGTGTTCTTTATCCAAGGATTGGGGTTAGCCTCTCTCCTTTCAAATAACTTCTTTTTAGGCAAATCCAACCTCACAAAGTAATCTTTTTTACATTTTCTAAATGAAAAGGTTTCAGGATCTTTAATGAGTGTCTCAAAGCTGTTGTTAAGAGCCAAGCAATTTCTAACCCAGAGAAGACACCCCCCCCCAACTCTTTAATCATCCATCCTTATGCTGACAAGATTTAAAGCCACTTTATGAGCCCAGCCCTTCATAAAAAAATTCTGGGCTCTGGCAACACATAAAGCTAGCTTTGTTGTACGTACCACATAATTTAGTACCTAATTATATAACGTCTTAGGTTCTGCTAATTGCTTCAATTTTGTTTGTTCTGCTTCTCCATTAAGTTCACCTCCGACATCTTTGAGGGCACTTTTGGCTTCAGTGGTTTTTCTCCTTTTGCATCGTGGCTACCTCCCATTTCACTGTTACACCATCAGAATCAGCCACACCACCGATCTAGCCAGTATATACCGTCTATGCTCTGTGGCACTTTGAAACACAGGCGCTATGCGGTGTAGTAGAAAGAGTGACTGTCAGGACAGTGGCTCATGTTGCATTCTTTCTTTTATCCTAGCTAGCTCTGTCATACTGGGGGGATTATGTTCCTATCTGTGCCTTTTCCCGATCGGTAAAATGAAGTGAATGGCTCAGATGATCCCTTATGTTACCAGTGTTCTTCCAGCCCTATGAGTCAATCAATGGAAACCAGCACTCAGAAAGAAACTCAAAATTCAGGTAACTGGCTTCTACACATGACTGGGATATTGGTAGTTGAGGATGGTAGAGCCCTGACCGTAGAAACCAACTGGACATCCCAAAGAAAGAGAACCCTTTCTGCCTCATTATCGCATACCATACAAGTGGCCAACACTAAACCCCGGAGGGAATCGGAAAACAGGCATCTCTGTTACCATCTCTTCTGGACCACTGTGTCCCCAGGATGGCCAAAACAAATGCTTTTTCTGCAGAGGGAATAGTGAATGATAACCTTGATAACCGTATTGTGCCCATCCAATCAGCTGAACTGATCATTAAAAGCTAAAAGCTTGGGTCCCCTGAAGGGGATTACCAGATTGGCTGGGCACCTCTGCAGAGAATCATCATAATTCAACATTAGTTAATGTACCATTACGGTATCCGTGTACTTAATGGAATTTTGTTGAGGGTTGAGGTTTTTCTTGAGTTCTTTAAATTGCCTCGATCATGAGTGACTTCCTGAATTAAAAATTAAATGGACTTTCAAGTATTTAATTAGACATATCTATTACTAAAGTAGGGGGACAACAGAAATTTACCTTAGAAGCCTTTTCTTTAAAGAACGAGAGCACATCACCAGTGAACATTCGCTGGTGCATTTAGATACAGCTGCTTTCGGGGATGAAATTGGAGCCGGGAGTGTTTTTCTGTGGCTCTTTTTGGACTTGGCAGTTTCAGAAGACATGTTAGCCTCTATTCTTTTGCGATCTTTCAATGTTTATGAAAGTCTCAGAAAACCATTATTATAAGACCATAAAACTGATGGAGAGTGAGGTGATGTAAAGAAACGGTGACAGTGAGCTGCCAGGCAGAGCAAATGGAGGGTCTTGAGAGGTGCACAGAGTGTCCCTTACTCTAATTAGCTGTTGTAAGGGCTGGAAATGGTACAGCGTGTGTCTAGCAGCTCTGCGGGAACACTGGGGCCTCTCCCATCCAGGTGTACGGCTGCCTTAGACAGCTGTTCCTTTAGGAAGGGAGTGATAATGAGTCTCCTTCTCTGTTGAGCAGAGGGGCCCTCTAGTGCCCCCCTCTTTCAACTCGTACACAAAGTATACACTCCTTTTCGGTAGACACCTCCGGCAGCCAAATTTAGTCTATCGCTTTGGCTTCCTTTCATACTGATTTCTCTACTTGCTGCCTAGAAACACAAAAGCAAGGCTCCTCTGTAGTGGCATTCCATTTGTGTTTTAATAAATAAAGCTTGCCTGAGGATCAGAAATGTAAAACAGCCACACTGGCCAGCCTTCCAGACTAGGCAACAATGACACACACCTTTAATCTCAGTAGCCACACTAGCTTGCCATAGAAACCAGGCGGTAATAGTGAACACTCTTAATCCCACAACTAGAGAGGATTATAAAATGGGAGGAGACAGCTCTCAGTCTCATTCTGAGATTTCCTGGAGGCAGGATCACCATTTTCAGACTTAGGTCAAGGTAAGAGCCAGTGACCATTTGCTTTGCTTTTCTGGTCTTCAGGTTGAACCCCAATATCTTCTCTGGGTTTTTATTAATCGTGCTACACTCTTCAACCAATATAGTATTTACTGTCATACTTTATAAAGAAAGAGACAAAGGTGCAGACAGAGAAATAAAAAGATCGTGTAAGTAGAAAATTTAGCCAAGTTCCAGAATCATATAATGACGGTAGTGAGTGTTGGCTAAGGACTTGTGTCAGATATTGTGTTTCTAGATAGGTAGACAGGAATACACACAAGCTTCATCATCACTTACACCACCACCACCACCAGCAGCAGCAGCATCCTAGTCAATGGTCACCCCAGTTCTGTCAAGTGGATGTCATTAGTATTATCAGTTACCAACATTGGAATGAAGACATTGTATGATCTGTTCAAATTCAAATGGCAACTAAGTGTGGGAACTGAAATTTGAATCTGATTCTACTAGCCATCCTTGTTACTGCTACTGACTCTACACACACACACACACACACACACACACACACACACACACACACGGAAGTCTGTTGAAGATAGTCAGTGAAAGCCTCCTCTCAATTTTTGTTTACCATGTATCTTTCAGATCTCTTTCTCCGTGGGCTTTAGCCTCAAAATGAAGGACATGTAGTTGCCTATTTCAATAACTCCACAGCTATGATGAAAAGCAAGACTAAATGAAGTCCCTGATGCCGGACAGCAGAGTGTAAAGGGTCAATGATGTGAGTTCTCACTTGTGTCTCCAGGAAGCAAGGCCAGCATTCCCACAAGTTGCTCAGAAATCACCAGTAGAGTTCAGAGCTGAACTGGGATCTGTCTACACTGTAGATCCTACTACCTGAAACTACATCTCAACTCAAGAAATCATCAGAATCATGCATGACTCAATCTTTCCAGCAAATGACATTTCAACTATTTCATGGCTAAAAATCAAAGAGTAAATTTATGCCCAACGGTTTCACGTTCAGCCATGATGCTTGCAACAGAACCATCCCTGACACTGCACAAAAACCTCCTTCTCCATGCCGTGATCCAGGTCAGAGGTAGGGAGTATTTCAAAGTTTAAGTAAACCTAGGAGGGGTTAACATCCACCCACACCCATGTCCCAGGCAGTTTGGTTAGTTTCATTGTCCCCAGAAGGAACATCAACTTTTATTTCTTCCCACTACAAGTTGATATGGACAGGGATGAAGGGCCAGAGTGACTAACTGTTGGCCAGTTCAGGCCATGAGATTAGCCCCACCTTTTCTCTCACAGGTCCCTACCACATGATGCCAAAGCCGGGGCTCAGTTGCCTTCATGGTCCACGAATGTTAGAAATAGAAAAAGTTCGGAAGGAGTTTTCCTCAGTGACCTCACTGAAATAGCATAAAAGATGAAGAAGATCGAGAATGAGTGAGTTCTAATTTCTCAGGGGCTCCAAAGACAACAATTGACAGACATTGTGGGTGTTATAATCATAGCTTGGAGGACTGAATTACCATTTATGGATCATTAACTATATGGTTCGTTTCGTGGTTTTGCAAACAAATGCAGATGGTAGGTATGATCATACCTAGCATAGATGATAAAACCAAAGCTCAGAGAGTCCCAGCAGCTGGTCTAATAGATGCTTGGTAAATGATCTGTCCCGAATTCTAGTCTGGTGTCTTAGTTTGAGTTTCTATTGCTGTGATGAAACACCATGACCAAAAGGAGGTTGGGAAGGAAAAGGTTTATTTGGCTTACACTTCCATCATCTAAGAAAATCAGGACAGGAATTCAAACAGGAACTGATGGAGAGACCATGGAGGAGTGCTGATTACTGTCTTGCTCAGCCTGCTTTTTTATAGAACCCAGGACCACCAGCCCAAGGATGGCACCACCCACAATTGCCTGGGCCCTTCTGCATCACTCACTAATTAAGAAAATGCCTTACAATCAGATCTTACGGAGGCATTTTCTCAACTGAGGTTACCTCCTTTCAGATAATTCTAGTTTGTGTATCAAGTGGACACAAGACTGGCCAGCATGACCACATTTATCAAAATTCTCCGTTCTATGTGTCTTCCCTGCTTCTCCACCTTCCTGCCTAAGTGGAAAAACCAGCACCCAAGTAATTACCACCAAGTCTTTGCCTCCAGGTATTGGGATACCTGCTGCGAGAGATGATGGTTTGGAACTGATTGACTTAGCAGCCTCTCGGGGTTTTCCTCCCATAGAGGATGAACGCACATGAAGTCAGCCGGAGCTGCTGTTGTTTATCAGCCATCGCACGCAAGGGTGCCTGATAATCCTGAGGAGGAAATGAGTTTGCTGATGGATATGTCTCCGACTTGACTTGGGGATGGATAGGGGATGTATTAATCTCCTTCCCCATTTGGTTAAATATCACAAAGCCTTGTGCAAACGCGACTTGGGAAATGGTCCTGGCTCATCTGTTCTTTGTTTGACTTGCCGGGACACCTGCTATCTCTGCTTTCCCTTACATCACAGGCTTCTCTGTGGTATGAACATGTTCAGGGCTTCCTGAATCTGTTTGAATTCTTGATTCCAGAAAACCCAGGATTTCAGAAATGGACTGAGCCTTGCTTCTGTGAGAGACTGACAGAAGCTGTGAAGAAGCCGTAAAAATTAGCTCTTCGCGTCTGGAAGCAAGTGGATGAGAAGGCTCAGCTTACAGTTTGATACATGTTTTGAAGAAGTAAGACTGAAAACTGTCTCTCTGCAGACAGTGAACTAACCAAGCTAGGAGTCTAGAAGGTGGGACAGTAAGAGAATACTATCCAGTCAGTAAAATGAAACGAAAGTGCTGTGTGCAAGAGGATTTAAAGGATTAAGGTTAAGAGAGCATTTGACTAGGATCTAGGCGCATCCAAACCCACTCAGTATCCACCCAGTCATGCCTTCTTACTGTATCCTAAAGGAAGAAAAAGACTTGAACACAAGAACATCAGCTCAGCCAAACCCTTTGCCTGTTCATCTAATAGATTTGCTGTAAAGTTCACTGTGGGTCTGTAGGCAAAAGTGGGTCTTTATTGGGACATCCTGGGATTTAGCTGTAAAGCTTCCTGTGTGAAAAACATCATAGTTAGCCAATAGAATTACAGCGCAAGCCAACTATGTATTTTTATTTTCTAATAGTCGAGTTAAATGAAGTAAGAAGAAGTGAAATTGATTTTAGTAACATTTTATTTAGCCCAACATTTCCAAAAATACATCAACATGTAATCAATTTCAACTAATGATGAATGCAATCACCTTAAGAGAAATTATTAATGGAATCATTTGCATTCATTTTTGTGCATGCTCTGCAAAATCAGGTGTATATTTTATATACATGGTTCATCTCAGTGTTGAGTGGAAATACTTGATATGCTTAGAGGCTTCATAAAAGTGACAGTGGGAACAATAGGTTTACAAACATCCTGAAAGTCTCCAACAGAGGCAGGAGAAATTGCTCAGTGGTTAAGAGCACGCATTGGTTTTGCCGAACGTTTGAGTTTAGATCCCAACACCCATGCCAGACAGCTCACAACTGCCTATAACTCCAGCTCTTGGGGATCTGACACCTCCTTCTGGCCTCTGGGGGCTCCTGAACATTTGTGGCATATATTTTCACACACACGCACTCACACACACACTCACACACACACACAGAAAAACCACATAAAAGTATTTTATAAAAAACTCATTCAACGAGTGATCTAGAATTAGCCTTTGAATTTGATGTAAATTGATTAAAATTATAAAACTTAAAATTCAGATTCTCAGTTTCATCAGCCACATTCCAAGCCCTCAAATGGCCACATGTGACCAGCGGCTCTTTTACTGGGTGACTCAGGCCTCTCTCACTGCCTCTTACCTGACACGGCTCAGATGAGACCCAGATTTGGAGTTCCTTGAGATCATGAGGTAATGGGAACAGAGAGACAGCAGTTCTCAGCTGATAACTGGTGCGGAAGAATTGTCTGTATTCTGTCAATCATATTTTAAATAAATGCTGATTGGCCAGACAGGAAGTATAGGCAGGTCAACCAAACAGGAAGTAGAGACTGGGCGAGGAGAACAGGAGTATTCTGGGAAGAAGGAAACCCATTCCTCCCACTCCTGCCCAGACTCCAAAGAAGTAAGATCTGAGCTGCCCCGCTGAGAAAGGTACCGAGTCATGTGGCTACCATAGATAAGAATAATGGGTTAATATAAGCTACAAGAACTAATAAGTAGCCTGAGCTAATAGGCCAATCAGTTTTATAACTTACGGAGATTTCTGTGTGATTTTTCTTGGGGGCTTGCCGGCCATGGGGAACTGAGCAGAACATAAACCCCAATAAACAGGCCCCTTCTTGTTACAGATAACTGTTAGACTTCCAAATCCTGATCCTAGATATTCCAACAATCTCTCTTCCTAGACCATCTGCAGCTTCTTCAGCAGTAGGAAAAATGATGACAGCAACGCCCATTGTGCATGTACTCTGTGTTGCCACATTTGATGTTTCTGTTACTTTCGTATAGGACTCAGGATCTCAGCTCAGGGGTGGGCCCTCTCACATCTGCCATCAGTCAGGAAAATGCACCACCGTCTTACTCAAATACCAGTTAGGTAGGGGCGTTTTCTAAATTGAGGTTCCCCCTTCCAAAATGACTCTAGCCTGTGCCAAGTTGACATAAAACTAGCCAGCACATGTGGTTGTGGCCATAGCACAAGTTAGAGGGTCTGCTTGACACCCCGGGACCTGGCCACATCCAGAATAGCAGCCTCAGTAAGGAACATTAATGCAATTATGTCTCAGCATGAGTGGGTTGCCCATCCATTGTCACAGTTTCCTAGCTCTTCCTAAAAGCCCTCAGAGGCTGGCTTCACGCTGCCCCCAGCTTCTTCCTAGCCTCTAATGGGTCTGAGCTGCGTTCATTAGGCATCTTGCCCATGAGCAGTTGAGAGAATAGGAGAGGGTGACCTTTAAGCTAAAGGTCAACTTGGAGTGCTTTTAATACACCTGACCGCTGGCTCAATTGTATGGGCATCAACATAAATATGATCGAGTATCAGCACCTAGCCCCTTGCTGCCTTCCTTCTTGGGACTGAGAGGTAGAGCTTCAAGCTTGGAGAAAGACTGAAAGGGCAACAACCGTCAGGCTCCCTTTTCAGACAGCATTTTCCCCTGGTATATCATGTGACCTAACAGATTCCCTCCCCACCAGCATGATGGGAAAGCTGGACCTGCCCAGTAGACACCTAACAATTAGACAGTCTAAAAGGTTCCACTCCCAGACGTAGATGCAGTCCCCTTGCACAGACACAGCATGGGAAAGCACACCCAGTTCTAGGCACTGTGGTTCATGCCAAATGAGAGCAAATACCTGGTAGAGGTCTTTCTAGGAAAGAAGCTGGGGTGGCAGGTGAAGTGAGGGGTAGGGAAGGTGGGAAGAACCCCAAGTAATGTCTACTGAAGGATAGTGGTTGCCGCATCTCCATCTAGAGGTGACTCAGCTTCGGACTCTTTAGGTTAGATCACACCTTCTTGTGGGACATCCTGTATACACTGTCTTAACATTGTCTCCAACCTTAACACACAAGATGCCCATAACGCTTCTCCAGATCCCACCCCAGCTGTGACAGTGTCCCCTGGGAATTACCAAATAACTCCTAGAGAATTCCCTCATCTGGTTGCATGTACTTTAGAGCTACAGTGGCTTCGAACCTAGGCCTGCTGCTCACCATACAAATAACCTAGGATGGCTTCTTGGTTCTGTAAAAGGCCAACATAATATCTACGTTATAGAGCTGTTATGGGATGTCAATGAGACGATAATGCAGTTTATTATTAATATAAGCTAATTGGTTTAGGTGAGGAGTCTGGTTTGCATTTTAATCATCAAAACAGTCTATTCCATAGCAGCGTGTTGCGATTCACACTTGGAAGATTATATTCTCCCAAAGCAGTTGCAATATTTTTCCAGTTCTACAGGATCTTCCAAAGTCCTTATATTCTCAGCCCTTAAGTGCAAAGTGCATTTGGGGCTGCCTTGAAGATAATGAAGTAGAGGGGTCCGTATGCCTTGGGAGGCTGGAGTGAGACACGTGCGGCTTCCTCATGCCTTGAGAACTCTAAGGCACTATGTAGGAAATGAGACTGGGTGCAGTGTTCCAACTCTGGCTCCGGCCTAGGTGCCAGACAGGGGTGAAAGAGGCTTCTGCTGCAGGGTAATCTTTTTGTCTACTGTATGAAGACGTGTCTATGTTTTACCTCACCTACCTAAGATACCTAATTGGTTACTGAAGAGCTGAATGGCGAATAGCTAGGCAAGAGAGAATTGGTGGGACATCCAGGCAGAGAGAGGAACTCTGGGGGATGAACCTTAGCATGTGGACATCACCAGGGAAATGCAGAACAAGTCAGCCACATGGTACTGTGGAGAGGTAAACAGCCATGTGGCAAAACATAGGTAGATTAATAGAAATGGATTAATATAAATTATAAGAGCTAGTTGGAAACAGGCCTAAGGTAAGACCACACTTTCATAATTAGTAGCAAGTGTCTGTGTCGTTATTTGGGGCCTGGGAGTCCTAAGAAAGTCTGACAAGAAAGCCTGTCAACAGGCTTCTGATGGCACAACAGCCTTTGGGGTGCCCCACTGATCCGAGGGGAGCTGAGAGAGTCCTGCCGAGTCTTGAGCAACTTTTGGACTCTTAAGAAAAATAGATGGTTTAATAAAAATATAGGCAATAAATAGTGCTGTGCTGGGAGTTTTAACCTTTATTTAGTTAGTTATACACAGGCAAATGTGTTACTACGTAAGGAATGCACTTGCTGTAGCACATGGGTGGCAGTCAGAAGACAGCTCTCAGAGGTGGGGTTTCTCCTTTGGCCATGCAAGTTTTCCAGGGATCAAATTAGGGCCTCAGGCTCCATAGTAAGTACTTTCATCTATCTATCCATCTCACCAGCCCTGGTGCTGTGCTAAGTCACTAAATTCCAGGTGAGCATATGTGGTGGTTTGAATAAAACTCCCATAGGCCCATGGGGAGTGGCACTAGTAAGAGGTGTGGCCTTGTTTGAGGAAGTATGTCACTGGGGGGGGGCAGGTTTTGAGGTCTCAGATGCTCAAGTCATGCAAGGTATGGTCTTCTCTTCCCACTGCCTGCAGACTTAGATGTGGAACTCTCAGCTCCTCCTCCGGCACCATGTCTACCTGCATGCCACCGTACTTCCCACCATGACAATATGGACTACACTTCTGAAACTTTAAGCCAACCCCAATTAAGTGTTTTGCCTTATAAGGGTTGACATTGACATGGTGTCTCTTCACAACAATAACTAAGATACTTACCATACAAAAGTAAATGTTTGAACCATTTGACAGACTAGACACTAGTAGGCTTGTGGAGTTTCTAGAGACAGTGAGGATCTAGGCTAAAATTTTCGAACCAAGGATTTACTGTCTCCAAAATCGTCCTTGTGTTCCTTTGATGATTCCTGCTCCCAAGAAGGAAGCCATCACTAAGTAGTCACTCACATCCATCTAATCTGTGAGTAGTTTGCTTACCCTGAAAGCAGAACATCTGAAAGAGGACAGGAGGAGAAAGGCACAAACAAAGAGGAACTCAGCCCCGGAGATTCTGAGGCAGTAGAGATGCCCATCCACCCCCAAGTAAAAACATGGGGATGCCTTACTAAAGCGAAGAGGCAGATCCAACCAGGTGAGCATCAAAAGTACACACAGTTTGAGGTAAACACCTTGCATATGGAAGCTCCCTGGGATGGGGATCCTGAGCAGCTGCCCACAACACTGGAGGGTTTCTAAGACACACATCAGTCCCTCCGGGAGGCTATCCCAGCATGGTATTCTCAAAGCCCCTGGTGTAGTCCCATCTGCAGTCCAGTTGAAGCATCCTCCCTCCCGGAGGGGAGAGTGGGAAGGATGCTGCCCTTGGGCCAGCATCATCTCTCACTCAGCAGCCAGTCCTGAGGGGCACAGGCTGTAGAGCCTGCAGGAAGACAGGGTCTGAACAGGAACTGCTGTCTGCTATTTGCTTTATGACTCTGAGGTGAATTAAAAATCAAACCTCGTTTAGCTTCAAGTGAAGATGAAGATTCAGCAGATTCAGACACTGGTTAAAGGCCCCATTTAATATGCTCACTGTCAGGAACGCCATTCGATGCCTGGGCGTGGGTGTAGGCCATTTGGGAGTTTTGCCTCTAAAGCAAAAGGGTAGCCTAGAAGGGAAAACTGTTCCTCTATAGCTGCTGGGTAGAGAACATGGCCCTTCCCGTGAATACTAAGAAAGAGTGGTGGGGAGAAAGGTGTCTGTCAATGAGGATGGATTAGAACATTGATAGGATTTAGCTGACACACAGCACACCACCCCAGCTTGGACACAAAATGTGTGGCTTTTACTCACTTACCCCTCAGTGGTTTCTGACTCTTATTATCCATCTCCTTTTTATTATCCATCTCCTTTTCCCATCTAGTGGTTTTTTTTTTTTTACACTTCCATATTTTGGAACATTTGGAAGTAGAAGCAGGTGCTTTGGAAGGAAGCTTGCCCATGTGTCCTCAGCCCTGTCCTTTGGGGAGCTCCAACTCAGGAGGTGCCTCCTACATCACTCGCTCTGGCAAGCCTCCCTCGTCTCCTCCATCTGTGTAGGAGCCCGCTCCACTCTCTTCCCACAGCCATATGTAGTAACAGTCTTCCCAATGGGATAGTGCTTCTCTACGAAATGCATCCTTCTCTGCGCAGTACCATCCGTTGGACGGCTTCCTCCGTGCCTATTTCCCACAGTGGACAGTGATTCTAGCCCTGGGTCTGGAATTCTGAAAGCACTCAACACAAGTTCTGTAGAATAAATAATGTAATAGACCAGATTTACATCTGTTTTGTGGGCCTCGGTTCTCCATCTGGAAAGGGGGAGCATTGGTGTAGAAGTGTTGGAAGGGCAGTTCCAATCCCAGAGATTTACCTCTCTGCAGAACTCGGGAGGAAGAGCAGAGGGGAAACTACACCAAGCTAGTCAATAAGCCAAGGAAGTGGCAATGCTGTGGCACTGAGCCACTGTGTGCTGGGCTATAGGTGAACATGACATTTTTGTTCTCAGGTGAGCAGATGGGTCAGAATTTGCTAGTTGGAAGTGGCCAAGGTGATCTAAGGGTAGCTGTTTGGTAAATAGAATTCTGATCCTCCAAAATGAGGCAAGCAAGGACATTTTCAGGAAACAGAACCTAAATAGAGTCAGAAGACATGACCAGGCACAAAGAGAATAGGTCTGAACCAAAGAGTCATGGCCTAGGACATTTATGAACACAAATGGTGGGTGGAGAGTCAGGACAAGGAGACAGCCGGTGTCAGCCTGTAAAGCCATGTCCCAGACTAGACCAGCCAGAGCTTGCACACCATCTGTGGATGAATGCCACTGGCTACCCCTGACTTGATCAGTTTTTTGGGAAAATTCAGGAGTGGTCAGGTGGGAGAACCAATGTGCACTCCTGGGATATCTGTGGGGTCCTGGGAATGCTTAGTGCTAGAGATGGACACTTAAGATGCATGGAGTCTGTGGGAGGATGCACATACTAAATGAACACTGTCGGCTCAGTAAAAGTCTTCCCTAGGAAACATGCTCATTCATATTATGGCATCACACCCCCATGACCATGCATGCTCCCACGCTGACTTCAACACATACCACTAAGGCAAAGCTCAGAGACTCAACAACACACATGCATTTAAATTCCCTTTTGCTTGGCAAGTATGAAGAACTTCACCAACCATTGTAGTCAATAAATGAATGGGAGGAATTCCCTCAAGGAGCTCAGAGCACAAGTTCACACCAGCACGTCAAGCAGAGATGTGCCTGATGTGTGTTTGTATATCTGTGTGAGGTCCCTGAAAATTCTCATGAAAAGCCTAAGGCTGATTAGCATTCCCATGCTGTACCCCGTTCCTGTATGTGCAATCCTACAGACTCCCTTCCACCCACGTTGGCTTAGTCAGCAGGTTGTAGAACTTTCCAGAATGACACTACTTTCCATTTGCATACCCAATGAAGAAGTGTGACTCTAGCCTTATTCCCACAGGAGAAACCATCTAGGTCTTTTATAGAGACATTATTTTGTGGCAACCTTGTTAGCTGGCATTTATGGGGATTCAATCAATAAATTAGGAACTGCTTAGAGTGATGTATTGTTGGGTTACATTTGCTTAAGAGCCCTGAGGACCTGAAGCCAAAGTTGGAAGTTTCTTTTTATATACACACATCCTTGCATACACACACACACACACACACATACACACACACACACACACACGCATGCAATCGCACATGCACACACACAGACATACACATTCATCGTCATCTATAAAATGTCACTTTAACTGTGTCGGGGAAGTAGTTCCTCTGGGTTTCTTACAGAGACTTGATGTGTGAGAGGCTTGTAAGAGTGGAAGTCTCATACCTATAGATGAACTCTCCTCTTCTTCAGAGTTGGACCTTCTTGGGAGGAAATGAAGCACCCATTCCTTGGCTCTCCTACCTCTGTGTTAGTGAAGATTCTGCATTCAAAAGTTGGAATTTCTCATTTCTCCCCATAATTCCCAATGCTTTGTGACCACAATCCCCTTGGAACGAGCACTGTGGGTTGACCTCTATCTACTTCCGTGTGAGGCTAGAGTCAATGGGAGGCAAACCGAAAGAAAGTCTCCATAAAGGCCTTCATGCATACTCTACTGCACTACCAGCCATCCAGCTGTAGAAAGCCAGTATGTTCCACCAAGGAGGGATGGCGGACTACCCACTGCTCCGATAACACCACCTCTTAAAAACAAGAATGACGTAGCATGCGAAAGGCAAGTGTCAGGACTTCTTCCTCACTCCTGACTTCAGCACTAGCAAAGAGGATTCACCTCAGCTTCTCGAAAACATGGCCTTCGTGCTGATCTTTCATGCTGTATTTTTTTTAATCAAAAGGTGAATCTAGGGACTGTTTTTGAACAATGGATGCAGTCCATATTGTGCCAAGGCCCCATTTGCAGCGGAGTTAACGTTTGAAAAGGAAAATTCCTTCTTTCCTGGCGATGTCATTAACATCTCCAGCCTGAGCTCTTGGCAGTCTACCTTTGGGTTTTCTGTGTCCCTCCTTCTCTTCTCTATCCCCCCATCTGAAATCCCTGTGCATTTCAACACTGGCCATTCAACAGTCAGTGTCTTACAAAGGTTCTCCATGGTGGAAAAGTCGTGAAAAGTATCTGCCACACACCAAATTGGTGGATCCCGAGGGATTTACTCATCACCTGTGTCATTGCTCTGGTACCGGCTAGAAAGGAGAGCAGCAGTCCGGCACCCTTCCCTTCCGAGTCCTGGCGGTCAGACTCCCTCCCTCCAGGGGGCAGTTAAAACCACGACTGGAAAGTCCCTTAAATCCTAGCAAGAAGACCTATACCCAATTAAGGTTGTTTGGTAAAAAAGCACGGTGGCTTTTGGGGTACCTAGATAGGAACTCTAAGATCCTAAGAGGACTCTGTCCTAAGCCTGATGCAATAGACCTTGTAGAGTCAGACCATTTTCATGTGTGGCTCTCTCAGGAGCTTTCTCATTCATTCCCATGGCCTTCTTAAAAACATATGAATTATTTCTTAAGTTCTCCTAAGCCTTGCTGGGACCCTAAAGTCTTGATAGTGATGGCTAAGGCCCTCCTTTCTGCACAGAGTCTATCATGTCTGCCTCCTTGCTGCCACGCTGCCCTGGAGAAATGTGGACAGATTTAGCTTGGGGTACTATCAATCGTGTCCAGCATGGAAGCGAACACACACTCCCCCTGACATTCCCTCTGGCTTCTCCAGAAAGCTCACCAGCACCTTATTCTGTTCTCTCTGAGTCTTCCTCACACAGCTCCTTGACAAGCGGTAAAATGGATGGCTTCCATCGAGCCACTTGGCCCACTTAGACTTGGACATGTGCCGATCTTGACATTCCAAGAGCCCTTTCCCGCAGAGCTCCTGTCTTGTTGCTTCTAGAGGCTGATGCAGTTTAAAAGGCTCTATTTGTTCCCGCGTGGCACTGCTGTCATGATTGACATAACCTCAAGAGCAGCTGAACAAGATGCCCTCATCCCTCCGATCAATTGGAGGGGACAGGCGAGGTGAGAGCAACACGACATATTTGGAGCAAAACCACATCCGTTAATGTCTCATGATATTTTCCTCTTTTTTTTTTTTCATGATATCTTCTTGCCGTGGAAGAAACTGAAGCTTGTAGTGAAGGTTTTCGTATGCTAATAGAGGTGTGCTCAGGGTCAGGGAGGAATGGAGACAAAGGGAAACCTGGATACCCAACTATCATAGGGTGGAGTTACAGCACCCTACAGCAGCTTTTCCAAGATGGTGAGTAGCCTGAGCCTGGGTGTGGAAGTCTGAGAAATCAGCCAAGCTGGATGTTCGTGTGTACAGGGGAACAGAGGTCAGAGAGAGTGTGAACACCAGGAATGGTAATACTAGGATTTGGGACTTGAGGTTTAATTCCAGTTGTACCACTTCCCGGCAGGATAACCTCAAGAAAGTTCCTTCACCTCTCCTTTCCTCAGCTTAATGGAAACTTCCCTGGAAGGTCTGAGTAGGTCAGACCTCAGGTTCTCAAGCATAGGTAAAAACAAATCCTCTGTTTCATTGAGAACGTCACGACCTGGGACAGAATCTGTAGGAATATGTGCTGAGATCTATTACTGATGTCTGCAATGTACACAAGGGAGTGGAACAGCAGAAGCATCAAGTCTGTAGCCCTCCTGGGGTAGTGACTAACGGGTTCCTACTATCAGCTGATGGGTATTCAACGAGACAGTGCCAGCAAAGCCATTTGCCCGCACCTGGACTATGAAGATGTTTGCGTAACTCGGTTGTCTCTCTGGAAGTTGTTTGTTCAAATGATCACCGCGCAAAGGTTGAACTTCTATCCTAGAAATCTCTGTAATCCTTGTGAACCAAGGCACCCTGGTTCTCAGTGGCCCAATGTGCAATCTGAAGGCCGCCTAGGGTGATGGATGCAGAAGAGGGAATGAGGTGGGCAGGGCCAAGAGTAAAGCAATGGGGCCTTAATGTTCTGTAATTGCTTTTCCAATTGGCCTCCAGGTTGGAATAATCTCGTTACATGAATTGCTGAACCTTGAGGGTCAGTCTGTGAAAATATTGTTACATGAATCTGTTCTTTTATATAGGCTGGTATTTCACACGCTTTCCTGTGTGGGAGTGTTCTTGGGCTACCTTGAGACTGGGGCCTGAAAGTTGTTGATTTTTGTTTGACACACTTAATTGCTATCGTGGTATGTATGTGAGTGCGAAGTTTGAGAAACTGGCCTTCCAATACATGACACTTTAAGATGTCCCCTTCTGTGCATTCTTCCTTATGAACTTGCTGATCTTTCTTTCTTCCCCTACACCATGCTGGCAACAGCTCTTGCTGTAGACAAGAAAACCCTGGGACACAGTTGCTCCCACCATTCGAACTTTGATACTTCAGCTCATTCCTCTGTGGCTTAGCCTCCTTGTCTGTCATACGGGATCACGACACCTGTTCAAACGGTCTCACTGGGGATGTTGTGAGGAACAGACGAGTTCTGGGGCATCTTTGAGGAGACATAAGGCAGGCAGTTGTAAAGCAACATGCTGTGCAGAGTGGTGTGCCCAGACCTGTCTGCATTGTGGAATCACTCGGGACCTTTTGAGAACTGCAGCTCAGCTGACGTCTCCGGACATCTACGCCTTTCTGAATGCCTCTTATCCTGGTTCTCTAATTTTAAAAGTTTTGAGGTGGTTTCGGTTCTTGTTTTTATTGTTTGTTTGTTTGTTTGAGACAAGGTCTGTCCTGGAACTTGTTATGTAGACCAGGCTGTCCTCCAGCTCACAGAGATTCACCAGCCTCTTCCCCCCAAGTGCTAGGATTAAATTCTGCACGTGACTTGAATGTGCAGCATGCTTTAGGGACCCCTGGAGCAAACTGAGAGGCTTGGCCTTGCCCTCCCTGCAGATGCCCCCTCTGAACTTCCAGAAATGTCAAGTCATCCCCCTCTCAGAAATACCCCAGGATTTTGTTCTCATGCCAAAAGCATCCTCTACCCTTTGCCCCAGTGAACTGTCCCCTAATGAGCCATGAATGAGCTTTAAAAAAATATTTCACAGCCCGGATCATGAAAGTGATTTTTCTCTCAAATGTATGGATTTAACTCACCTATGAGAATTTGAAAAGCTGATGAATGCCAAGGCTTAAGAACATAAATGTCTCTTGTTTCTCAGGCTCACCACTCTAGGAGAGTGAGGTCCCCAGGAGGAGCTCAGTTCCTACGTGCATGTGGGAGCAGCTGTTGCTTTTAGCAAAAGGAATTTCAAGATGAATGTCGAGTTCAGCAGGTGTGCTGTGATCAATTAGTAATGCCTGCTCATGTGCAGTTTGGAGAGGAACAAGCAGCAAGCTAATCATTAGTCTTTATGCCCTAAATGAAGTTCTCAGACACACTTACTAGCTGGGGTGGTCCAGCTGCCATCTCTTCCTCAAACTGCACAGAGGATCTGAGGCTACATTGTTTTGTCTCAGGCAACCTAGGATGGCCTTGAACTCACTTAATGTAGAATGACCTTGTTCTCCTGCTCCTCCTGCCTCCACCTCCCCAGTGCTGGGATTACAGGTGTGTGTAGTTATGGTCAGTTTATCTGGTACTGGGATTGACCAGGGGCTTCTTGCCTGCTAGACAGGCACTGTGCCAACTGCAGTACTTCCCCATCCCTGGGCTGAGTTCTCTACTGTATTGTGCAAACCTCTGACGGATATCAGTTCTCGGTATTTGAGAAGACTGTATCCTCCATGTCTGCTCACAAACTCTGTATACAAGAGAGAATATATGTGTGTACTCTTAACCAAACAAGAAAAGAAGAAAAATTATGTGCATCCCTTTTATATCCATGCCCTCTATTACTGTCTTTCCTTTACCCAGAATAGTTCCAGGAATGGCACTTTATCTTTCAGCCTGGAGCAAGATATATGTAGTGGCTTTCAGAGGTGTGTACAAGAGATATCTGGAAAGCCATCCATGCTGCCAAGGGATTCCTTCATCCAGTCGCTGAGAGCAAGCATGGTCACCTGGATGTCCTTCGCCTCCACAATCATTCAACTCTGAAATACCCTGTTCTGTGATTGAGACCAGAAATGGGGTCAGGGTCTTAATGACCCATGTATCCCAGAACAGACCAAGAAAGGCCCGAAACAAACAAACAAAAGACATTCCATGTCATGTCATCAGAGAGCCAAAAGTGGAACATTAGTGGATTTCACAGCATGCCTCTTGTGTTCTCCAGGTCAGAACATTGGCAGCAGAACGCTGGTGAAGATGCAAAGTTACAGGAATGTCCATGGACCAATGCTGGCAATGCAAAATGACTCAACAGCTTTGCAAGACACGTGGGCACTTTCTTAGGAAGCTAAATGCAATCGTACTATGTGAACCGGTAGTCACGCTCTTTTCTATCAAAGGCATGCTACAACATATGTCCACCAAGCGCTCTGTAAAAGGGGCTACAGGTGCTTTATTCATAAATGTCAAATCATAAAGGAAATGAAATGGCCTTCGACAGACGAAGAGCCCGATACCTGCCGGTAGAATCTAGGGAGTGGAGTATTATGCAGCACTAAGAAAGCAAGAGTGATCAAGACAGGAAAAGATCTAGAGGAAGCTTAAATGCATATCACCCCATAAACGACACCAGTGTGCAGAAGCAGCGCACTTGCTTCAGACATTCAGGAAAGGGCAAAACTTCCCGGAAAGTTAAAAGGTCAGTGGTTGCCAGGGAGTAGGGGTGGGGTGTGAATAGAAAGAACCAAGAGCATTTTAGTGAATCCAAATTATTTCCCGTGCTACTGGAAATATACATCATTGTGTATTTGTCCAGTCCCGAAGATTGTGTAACAGCAACAGTGAGGGCTGGTGTGAGCCATGGGCTTTGAGTGATAATGATGTGTCAACACAGGATCAGAAGGAATAAGAAGGAACCATGGAGCTGAGGGATGCTAGAGAGGCCACGTGTGTGTGGAGTCAGAGGCAGCATCTTCTGCTGGATTTTGCTGTGAACTCAAAGTTGTTCTAGAACAATATATAAAATCTATTGAGACAGAGAAAGAGGAGAGGAAGGGAGGGGGACTCACATCTTGTCATTGATTGTCACCACAGGCTCCCTCCTCGGGAGCATTGGTCTGCTCAAGGTTCTCAGCATCCTTCCCGTGTGCCTTGTCCATAGGGCCATCCATCTTTCCGGTACTTTAATCATGTCGCAGGAACTCCACAGCCACAGAAAACAGAAACACGGCCATGAGCACAGCACACAAGAACCAGTTTTAAGCCAAGAGAGTCAGGCAAATGAAGGCACAATGGCCATTTGTGGTGAGTGACTTAGAGAATTTGAGGCACTGTTGTGCAGTATGAAAGAGACCTTCCTTAGATGGCATCAGGAAGACTTTCAGACTATAACCTGTAGGTGGCATACTCCTAAGGACAATGGCGTCAATCACTCACTCCCTCTGGCCAGGTGTTTTCCAGACCCTTTGTATGTGATTAACTGGCTTGTTAATCTTCCCAGTGTCCTCAGGAGGGGAAGACGTTTATTACGTCCATTTTACAGTGGAAAAACTGAGGTGCCAAGAAATGAGCTATGTTCCTCGAATCACTGTGTAAAATACAGAGGAGTCATTACTTGGATATGGTCGTTTGATTCCAGAGGGGGAAGAGAAACAAACAAACAAAAACCACGAAAAAACACAGACCTTAAAGAAATCATATTAACTAAACAAACGAGGTCAGATGTGAGGCAGAGGGTTGCTAGGCCCAGAGGCACCAAAGGGTTCTAGACCTGATTCTGGTATGAGAGCCACTTGCTCAAGGATGGGCTTTGCGTGGGGAGAAGCACAACAGATTGATAAAAGTCGGTAGGGGTTTCAGTTAATGGGCGTGGCCACAGAGGAGGTGACAAGTGCAAGCGGGGATCCTAGTGCCGTTCTTTGGAGCAGTTCAGTGAAAAGGGAGACACTGAGAGGCAAGAGGTGGAGAGGATGGGGGACAGAGACCGAGAGGCCGAGCCAGTCCCTCTGCTCTGTCTACACCTTTCCAGGGTATCTTGTGCTATAACTGACTGATGATGTCTCTGTCTCTTCCACTGAGCTCAGAGTGAGTGTGAAAACTGCTGTTTAACCCCCACCCTTGTATCAGCAGCATCTAGTACAGAAACGTCCAGAGAGCAGGTTCCTAAGAAAAGAACCAAACGTTTGCATTGTGATTGAACATGAGCCACTACCTGGAGTTGAACCTTCATCGAGCAGTACGTGAAAACAGGGTGCCCCTCACCCCAGCAGCCATTGACTTCCTCACGAGCCCTCAAGTTGGATGGGACATGTCCCTGTCTCTCTGGGATGCGAGGGAAGCAGTGCTGAGATCCGTCTGCATCTGAGCTAACGGCAGCACAGATGTGCCAGCCAGGTGGCAGCTTTGTCTTTCCGCGAGAAGACCGCCATCAGTCCATCAACTCAACTTCTCAGGCTCGGGACGCAGTGTTTGTCACTGTCGTGACAGGATGCGAGAGTGAGATGGCATCTTGGGGCTTCTGCAGATGCCACCGCCCTTGTTAGAACACACAGCTATGTGCAGGGAACTGTGGGCAGGAAGCTTCCAGCTGGAATCAGCTCAGATGACAAATCCCTGACAAGGGAGAGAGAGAGAGATCAATTTGGCAAAAGGAGGAGTGACGCCTCATTTGGGCCTCAGGGAATCCAAAATGCCTAGTGCAGCATGACCAGAAGAGGCAAAGGACAGCCATGGTACACAGAGGGCTGTGTTTGGGAACTGAGCACTTCACCTTTGGAACCACACTGGCTAGAATGAAGATATTTCTAAAGACAGCTTCTCTTTGGATCTCGGATTATTCTAACAATGGACCTCAGGAAATTGGAGTTTTTCCAAGAATCTCACGCTGGAAGATGGAAAGGCAGCGAGCCCGGTGTCAGCCGGAGGGAAGCTTGTCTCTCAGAAGGAGATTTCATACAGTTCTGACAAGTTGTCAGACCACCTTGTAGGATGGACTAGAGGAGAGGGAGGGAGTGATCAGGGTGGGGGTTACTCCCTGGCCAGGGCTGCTTAGCTATGCGTACCTCTTGCCTTCTATTTAAACCTGAACTTGAGAACCTGGAGGTAGACTTGGTGGGTGAGGGGTAGGGAGTCGCCGAGCCTCTTTGTTTCTCTTCCCAGTGTGGTCACATCGAATAATCACGAAATCATGAGCATGTGTGTGTACCTGTGGTGTGTGTGTGTGTGTGTGTGTGTGTGTACACATGCATGTTGTTTTTAGGTATTATTGTTTGTTTAATTGGTCTTTTGAAGATGAGTGGATGTGTCTAGTTTTCTACAGTGCTGGAGCCCCCTCTCTGATCCTAACAGCTCTGGTGACATTTAAGAATTCATCACGGCATCCTTTAAAGTACGTCCCTTACCCTGACCCAAGAGCATTCTGTGGACATGATATTCAGAACCTGCTGACCCAAAACACAGACTGACTATTGGCCAGTGGACTGCACCAGCCTGCTGCTCACTTCCGCACAGCCTGTCAGCTTAGCATGTCTTTTACAGTCTTAAGTGGTTGAAAGCAAATAGAAGAATCCTGTTGGATGACACGGTGAGAGATAGACAAAATTCAGATTTCAGGCCTCGGAAACGAACTCTTGCTGGCCCAGGGCCACACTCATTTGTCTCAGTATTGTCTGTGTCCACTTTCATGCTGCGATGGCAGAGCTGAGTCCTTGTGACAGAGGCTGTCTGGCCTGCAGATCCTGAAATAGTCACCATCTGGATCTTCCCAGAAAAGTATCTGCTGACTCCTGGTTTGCATGGTGCATTCCTGCGTCTATGAGTATGAGTGTCCCGGAATTTCAGGGGACCTGGGAGTCCCTCCAAGTAGATGGCTCCTATGAGGAGGAATGGGAAATGAGGGATATGTGTTTGCGGAAGACAATGATCCTTAAAGGAGGAATGAAATGGAGAGTAATATCTGTATGGGAGCTCTCTTGACTGCTATGTACAAACAAGTGTATGTATGTGTAGACATGCATTTGTGTATGTGTGTATATATGTATATTTATGTTTGTGTATGTGTTTGTTCATGACAGGGTGGAGACTTTGGGCAAAATCGGCGTATTTTTCAAACAATGTTCCATGCAATCTACTTGCAGGAGATGTCATGGGTGTGACATTATACAAATGAGTTGGGTAATCTACCAAAATCTGTAGATTTTGCAATCGTTGATAGGCAAAGCAAGGGAGGTCTTTCCTCCGCAGACCTTGAGGGGGCTTTAATGTGTTGACATCTACTCTTTCCAAATAGAAGCAACAGTGTTCCCCTGGCTGGTCCTTGATTCCCAGGTCCTTCACTCTGCTACCCAAGAGCCAGAAAACTATGTCTAGGGGAAGCCAGTCATTCAGTCAGCCTGTCAGACAGGGACGTTGACACTCATTGAATTCTAAGCTCTGCTTTAGTTACTGGGACCACAAAGTGTCTCTGTGAGAAATGAGGTCCTTTGAGAGTGACCAGTGTCAGGAATGGTATCTGTGGATCTTTATTGGAAACATTATCATCACCCTTCAAATGGAGACTCACAAACCCGTCAAACAAACCCCCTTCTCTGGTTTCACCAGGGACATTTTCCAATACTGGGGCTCTGAGATTCTCAGACAATCACAGAGCTGAGTAGACTTTGCATGGCAGACTGGCCAGGGACCTGCAGAGGTTCCCAAGAGCAAGGACAAGTTCACAACGCAAAAATAGAGAAACTGCAAAATCACTCTGAAGGAAATAGACAAGAATTGAAAATATGAGGTGACCTCTGAAAGAAGAAGCATTGGTCAAGGGCAAGAGAACTCATAAGAAGCAAAAGGTTAAGGGATGGGGCTTCCATATTTTCCCAGAGGTTCTGGATCATGAGTAAAAATACTTTATGAAGTGCTAGAGAGTAAGAGTGGTTTCTAAGGACATTGGACTGGCGTGGACCAATTAAATCAACTCATGGTTGGATCCCAGGATCCAGAAGTACACATGACCTATAGATCATAAACAGAGACTGAAGGCAAGTGCAACATTTCACCTAACAAGGAATGTGTAAAGCCACGTGTTTCATTTGTTGTCAGTATGAGGGATTAATGACAGCTAAAAACGTGGTTGTTTAGCCTGGGATTTTTGTGAGACTCCTAACAACGAGAGTGGGGGTGTCTCTGACTGTTTGCCTGCTTTTGAGAACCTTTTCCTTCTATTGGACTGCCTCATCCAGTCTTGATATGAGGGCTTATATCTAGGCTTATTGCGTCTTGTTATGCCATGTTCAGCTGATATCCCTGGGAGACTTGCTCTCTTTGAAGGGAAATAGAGGAGCAGGGAGCTGGGGGAAGCTGAGAGGAGTGGCAGAAAGGAAGGCTGCAGTCAAGATAGATAGATAGATAGAGATTAGAGATAGATAGACAGACAGACAGACAGAAACAGACTAATAGATAGATAGAGATTAGAGATAGATAGACAGACAGAGAGAGAGAGAGAGAGAGAGAGAGAGAGAGAGAGAGAAGCAAAATCTTTCAGTTAAAGAAACTGATAGAAGAGAAGTGAGAAAACAGAGAAGAGGAAAGCTGAAGATGGACTTGACCATTCTAGAAGTTTTCACCTGCTGCCATGATGGGCATAGTTTAAAGATGCATAGTTACAGCGGTCATAAATGGATGGGCAGTTCTGATCATAGGTGGAGTCTCTTGACTCTCATCTTCCCATGCTCTAACCTCAGAACATCTCTTTATAATTTCTCATGAGCACAGAATTAAGTCCCTGTCTTCACTGGTGTATTTCTACTCGCTTGAAAAGCAACACAGCCAATGGGCAGAGGCTTCCAGGTGGGTTCTTCTCACCAAGAGGCAACTCTCCCAAACCCACGCACGGACACTCACATGCAGAAGAGACTGGACTGTGGAGACACAGTTCCAAACATCCATCTCATCTCAACAACTGAGATACTGAGGGCTTCTCTGCATGTTTGCAATAGTGCAGTTAAGTGTCTGGATAAATAACAGTTATTAAATGGGTAAATGTATCCCTCGTGCTAAGCAGGGCTGAAGCCCCCATACACTGGCTGGCCCCATTTGTTTATTTAGATCTTACAGACACTGGGACATGAGGGTAATATCAGGAGATTTCTAGAATGTTGTTCTGGTTGGTTAAACAGAGAAAGGTCTTAGACTGGCTATAAGGGGAAAGGATAGGAAAACGGGCTGCTACTGGTATTTTTAGATCTTTCCTAAAAAAAAATCACTTACACACAAATACTGGGATCTCTTTCAGTGCTTCCCTTTGGGCTATTAAAGCTGCGAAAATCACACAATGGAGGTGCCTTTCCACCCTTCACCGGCAATCTTCAAATAAAAGGCTCCTGGGCTGGAGTTTAATCTGAATAGATGGTTTGCCGAGTTTAAAAAAAAAAATGCCTGTTATGATAATTAGGAGAACATACTTGTGGAGTTCGCAAGCCTTTATCTTCCTTACCTCTGGGGAGCTGGTGAACAAATCCATCTTGTGGGGTTGGTCTGAGCAGAAAGTAGGTGGGGAGAAATAGGGGGTTTTGCAGGTGAAATGAATTTCTGTCAGTGGAAACGGATTTCTGTTCTTGTGATAAATACAAAGCCAATGCCTTATTTTTCTTCTTTAAAAAAATGTGTTGGCCTTGGTCAAGAGTGTCATTTTCTTATTTCAATTCTTTGCCTTCAGTGGTAAGCAGTAAATATTAGCTATCCAAGCTCATCAGCCATGGTGAACTGCCGTGCCTTGGAGTGAACATTCAAGGTCCTTTCAACCTTTAGCACACTGTAACTGCACCCTGATTTAGGAAGACCTGTGATGTGGAGGTGCACATTATGTCTGCTGCCCACACATACACAGATATACACATGCACACCGCATATATAATAAATATACACACATGCATATATATACACATACACACACGGACACATATGCATTACATATACGCATATTCTTATACACTAGCCTATACATACATGTACACACAAACATGCATACACATGTATGTATACCCATACATCTGCGCGCACACACACACACACACACACTTCCCATGTAGAGTTTAGTAATTTCATCCTGCAGTTGCCAGCCATTCCTGCTCTTAGCCAATGTGGAGGACGACAGACTCTGCACATCTCTTCTCCTATAATGTTTTCTCACTTTTGAGTACGGAAGGGCAGATTATCCATGGTTATATGGCTCCTAACAGGATCAAGGAAGGAAAGAGGAGGCTGTTGATGGGACTCCAGCTCACGGTTAGAGGTTCCTCAGAGATCTGGAGACTCGCTGTGGAGTTCTTTGCCAAGCACAATGGGGGTGAAGCAGAAAAGTCAGCCGTACAGAGTCTTAGCTTCCAGGTCAACAGAAGAGAAGAGGGAGATTTCCATCGAATTGTTGTCTACTGTCCTGATGGAAGAAGTTACCAACTAAAATCAGAGGCTTCATTCTGACAGCTCTGCGGACATACATATTTGCGTGGCTGTAAGGGTACCTACACTGGGAAACAACTTAGGGTAAACTAGGGGCTGGTTCTGTAGGCCATCCCGTTTTGGAACCAGCTCTGGTCTGGTGTTGAGGGAAATCCTCCAGCTGCCCAAGACAAGGAGATGACTCCTTGGTCTGCCTTCCACACCTTCCCTATGGGTTGGTGTGGGGAAAGACAGGCAGTTTAATTTGTTGGGTCAATTCCTTCTGTGTTCCAAAGCTTTGCCTTCTACTTTGTTTTAGACACAACTGATCTGATTTACATGGAAAACTGAGACCTTGTGCTCCAAGCCTTTCCCAAAGAACCTTCAGTTGTCTGCTCTTTACCCCTGCTAGCTACCCTGAGAGGAGCAGCATTGTGAGTAAGAACTTACATGCTACACCACTATGCATCCCTCTGGAGTCAACTCTCCTCTACACAATTCTCTGTGATGATGAGAACGTAGGAAAGTTGCTTTTACCTCTCTCACCCAACACAGCAACCACTGGCCTCTGAACATATTGAGCGCTTACACACAAGGTCTTGAGCTTCATAACTTAACTACCTGATAATTAATTAAACTTGAATGTTAATATCCATAGTATCTAGAAGCTAACTATCTTGCATAATGAATATTCTGGCTGATTTCTAGAACTATCAAGACAGATAATATAAACTGTTTCCTGGTTGTGATGACAACAACGTCCAGACAGGATGTTATGCACCTCTAATAGACTAGTTCCTTTAATCCTTAATCCACATTGATATCCATCTGATATCTCCATATCCACACATATATGTCCACTGAATATGACTGTAACTTGCCAGGGTCCCTTAGATATAAAGTGTTATAGTTGGGGACGGAACCTGCATCCAAACAATCACCAGACATCTCCATGTAGCTCATCCCACAGCCCGTGGCACCTTACATAAAATCAGGAGAAAGCTCGGAGACCGCTTTGGCTCTGCCTCACGCTTTCTCTGCTTTGCTGGGTCTCACTTCATGCAACTTTGTATTTCGGGGGCAAGGAGCTCTTTTAATTTAACAAGTAGAAAATTGTGTTATGGTATTTAATACTTTGTCAAGCTGTTCTTCTTAGAAATTCTAAGTACCCTCCTCTTAGAGCTGAGGATTTGCTTATTAGAGTGGCCCTTGAGTATTTTGGTAATGGTGTGTATTAAAGAAGATGTCTTACAAAGATGCAAGGCAACTCTTTCAGGTGTGTGAAGGATGCTGTTTGCTGCCCTGTGAAAATGTTCATTAGAGGACTTGCTTTCAGAGCCAGTTAACAGAGAAAGGTCTCGGTCCAATGTTAATCCTACAGCCGACTCTATGGCCTGTTATGCATTGATCTTCAGGATCCTCACAGTCAAATGCTTTCTTTGCTTCTGATTACTAAGCAGGAAGCTGTATTGTGTTCTTTTGAAAATGTATTCCTTTGACTGAGTCTCCTATCGATTCTGTATTTCCACTTCTATTAGCTTTATTCCTAGATCATCAAATACCTCCATTTCATATCCATAGGAAATCATGATAGATAGATACACATACATACATGCATACATATTACATACATAGACATAGATAGATAGATAGAGATACATAGCATGCATAGATAGATAGATATACATACATACATACATGCATAGATAGATAGATAGATAGATAGATAGATAGATAGATAGATAGATAGATAGATAGATAGATAGATGGAGAGGGGGGTTGCACAGCACATGACAAATGCTTTATCAATGGACTGGACTAGAAAGTGCAGAAGTGATAGCCTGTGCTGAGCAAACAGCTCAATCTTAAAGTGAGGACACGATCACGCAAAACACCCAAGACCAATGTGTTTTGTTCAAGTGTCGGTCACTTCTTCTCCTTCACAAGAAAATTTAGGAAGAAGGAACAAACAGAAAGAGTTCTCAGAGTACCCTGTGGTACCAGGACAGACACCAGCTCTGACATGAAAGAGTGCAGCATGGGTTTATGCAGGCAGATCATAATGGCAGTGTACCACTTGGCTTTCAGAACCAGGGTAACAGACACTGACCATGGTTCCTTTTCTGTAGCACATTAGAGCAAGACCTGTGAGAGTTCCTGATTCATCAACCATGTAGTGCCGCATCATCATTAGTAATCATTAAAGAAGAGATGGAAGCCTGGGATCACCATACCTGTCCAGGGAGACAGACAGTGAGCCACTCCATATAGCAGGGTGGGGACATCTTTCAGCCAGAAGAGGCCCAGAATATGTAAAGTAATAACACAATAGAAGCATTCTTCTTTAATTATCTCATGTAGTTTGTATAATGGTGGGAGAATATTTAGGGGCAAACTAAGTATGTAGGTGACAGTTGATACATTGTCAAAATGTAAATAGGCAAAACCAGGCAGCAAACTGGTCTTTGGCCTGGCGCAAGGATTGAGTTGAGTTAAATTGAATTGAATCAAATCCCACCCAGTGAGTTAATTAGTGCAAAGACCATGTAACAATGCTGACTTAGGTAGCCTGTCTGAGTTCCAGACAGAAAAGACCATGCTGGGATACACAGACCCAGTGCGGATTTTTCCCTCTGAAATAACAGATCACCAAGAGGTAGTACAAGGAACAATGCTAATCATTGAAGCCTCCTTTTCCATTGTGTGGTCCCAGCCAAAAGTAGTGCTACATGGGAGCATGTTTGAAGTGCATCCTCTCAACCCCCACCTAGACATGCTGAGCCAGAATCTGAATTTTCAAAAAAAATTACTTTTCAAGTAATGTATAGAAGTATACATGCACACATGACAGTGCCCAAAGAGTCCAGAAAAGGGTGTCAGATCCCTCTGGATCTGGAGTTACCGGTGGTTTTAAACTTCATGATATATGTGCTGGGAACTGAATTCTGGTCTTCCGCAAGGACGATAAGCACTCTTAACAGCTGAACCATCTCTCCAACCCCTGGGATCTGCATTTTATCCACCTACCCCAGGGCTTTTCTCTCAAACAGGTTACCAAGGGCATTAAAGTCTGTGAAGTCATCTCAGGGTGTGCCAACCACATGATGATGCAGTCTTTGTGAAATTCTCTGAGCATCTTCAGGAGATGAGGGATATCCTGAGGGATATAAAGATGGGCATGCCCTTGTCTCGATCTTGAAGACATTTAAAATCCTGAATTGAGTGAAACAAAAAATATAGATATAAACATGTAAAATCATAGTTAAAAATGAATATCATGGAAGGTGTTAGAAATGGTCATGGTAGTTCAGACATCAAGCAGCTTTCAGGAGCTGGAGTGAGGCAGAAGTTGGTTTTGCAGGAGAAACTGTGGGCTGAAGAACAAGAGTCCTGTGGTCTGCTAATCCCAACAGCTTCTCCTATGAGACTACCCGTTCCTCCTACTCCATGATGCCCCCTTGCTTTCTTCTCTCTTTCTCTCAAGGGAATTGGTCACTAGCTCATTCACCGGAGGTCTGGATGAATGACGCCAGGTTCAAAGGCCATCCTTTGATTACACTTTGATGGATGAAAACACTTTCTGATAAAGGGGATTTCTGAGCCACCGCTTCTGCACTGCAAATTCCCTTGTCCTGGGGGTTTTCAATCACGTCACTTAGGTGATTGCTCATTTTTCCTGCACATAAACTTGACAGATTCTCTGCTTTGAGAGGTGGCTCGACAGGGTGGTTAGAGACAGGTCGTGGAGCCACCCAGAGTTGTGTGGGGCCTCTTCCCTGCTTCCTTCCCCCATCCATACAGAGGGGATAATTACTCACAAAAGTAAGATAAATTGTTATTAGTCTGAAGTCAGCTGTTCTTACTGTGTTCTCCCCAGTTTCCTAAATTTTCATGATGAGAATCGACTGAGATCTTTAGAAAAAAAATATCATTTAATTTATTTGAGTGTAAAACTTGTTTGTATGTGTGTGTTTGTACATGGGAGAGATACACAGGCCACAACACATGTGTGGAGGACAGAGGACAACTTTCAGGAACTCAGTTCTCTCCTTCAACCATCTGGGTCCTGGAGACAGACTTCAGGTTGTGTGTGGCTTGGCAGTGTGTACCGTTACCTGCCATCTCACTGACTCTGAGATGTCTTTTGTACACCACTTCCTAAGATCAATCCCTAGAATCCCCAATGCTAGGAGGAAAAGCCCTTGTAACTGACGGATTTAGCAAACACCAGTTGATGGTTCTTATTGTCAGGGAAATGAAAGGATGCTGTCCCAGAGTTTGTTGATAAAACAAGTGAAGGATGTTACCTCCATCTCTTCTCCTGGGATTCAGCATCTGTTTATGGTGTGAGCTTTGCTGGGAGTCTGGACTCATGAGGCAAGCTGTATGGTCAGGAGGAAAAGTACACTCTGGGCAAACAAATCCTGCAACTCAATCCTGACTCAGCCTCCCTTGGAGGTGTGATGAATGCTGTATAAACAATATCTAATGTTCTGCTGTGCCCACTCTGGGAAAATAGTACACGCTGATTTGAGCCTCTGGAGCCTGGAGAATAGCAAGACACAGCCAATAGGAAGCTCCAGTTTAGAAACCTGGAGGTGTTCAGCCAGGGAGAACACAATCAAAAGGTGATAAGAAGAGTTCGTGGAGTCAGCCTAGGTCTAGACACCCATTACACTCAAGAGTGGCTACTGTCGCATCAGGGGGTCCAAGGTCTCTTTACATCCAGGACATGTGAGTGATGAAAACCCACAATCCAGCCATTGAGCGAACCCGGTGAGATCCAGTGCCAAGGCAGAAACTGTTTGCTCAGCGCTCTGTTTTGTGCTTGGGCCCAACAATGCCTCCAAGTGTTAGTGTGGATCAGAGTGACAGGCTAAGAAACATGTCCTGCCAACCCTTGGGACAGTCCCTCAGGTGCAGACTGGAAAAAGAGCATCTCTTGGGCTGTCCACTGTACCAGCTGTCCACACATATGTAGCAGTCATTGTCTCCCCAGGCCCAGCAGATACAGCTTGTCTCTGAGTCATGTCACAACAGAGGTGCCAGGCTGCCACTGTTCATTCTGTCCTTCTCTCAGAGACCCTGTCCAAAGATATGCTGGGAAATTAAATTTCCAGGTGCCCATGAAACCAAGCACACCCAGAGCCAGACAGGCCTGCGTGAGTCATGTCCATGGCGGGTCTGGCCCATGGGAAAAGCGGGATTTCTCTGTGCTATTGAGATTCTCATATTGCTGTTGTATGTATCTGTACATGGAGCCTGCCTCCTCCTCTTTTATCCTCCTCCTTGGCAAATATCATCATCTAATATCTGTTATGGATTGAAATATATGTACCCAAAATCCATATATTAAAACTAATCTCTGGGGTGGTGATATTAGAAGGGGGAGCCTTTGAGAGGTCATTCAGTTCATGAGGGTGGAATGCTCATCAATGGGTTAAGTGCCCTTGTGTAAGCGGCTCCCAAGGGCTCCTTCATCCCACAGCCACATGAGAATACCGTCAGAAGTTGGCCTTCCATGAATCTACCAGTACCTTGATCTTAAACACTCAACCTTCCAGAATTACTTAATTTTTGCAATACACAAATCCATAGGCTCCATTTCCCCAGCCCCAGAGGACTACATAACAACAAGGCCAAATAGGCAGCTACTGTAGCAGATACAGCTGCTACTGCCTATATCCGAATGGGTCCTTCCAACTTCTGGAACTCGAAGAAAAATTTCTTGTTTGTAAAATCTACCTGGATTGTGGTGCTTTGTTAAGGTAGATTTGAAGGACTACATTGTATTTTCATGAGAATTTGTGATTTGTACCAAATAGCAGGTTCTATCATAACATAATATCAGATCGTAACGCAGCATACTTTATGTTACTCCACCGCCCTTCACTGCATCCCTCCATTTCTTCCGCTGATCTTGTCTTGTCTCCGGATAGGCCCCTTCTACTTTCGTATTTTTGTTTAGATAATCTTGGTTCTGTATGTGAAGGGGCAAAATCTACAGTACTTGCGTTTCTGAGTCTGGTCTCTTTAACTTGTTATGGTTTCTAGTTCCATACGATTTCCTGCAAATGGCACAATTTCATTCTTCTTTATAGCTGAGTAATACTCCATCTTCTTTCTTCATCCACATATCCATGGATACCTAGGCTAAACCCACATTATGGCTATTGTAAATAGCGCCCCCCCCAGCTAGTCGTGTAGCATAAGCTCAACTTACACCTGACACATAATAGAATTCAGTAAGTCATTGTGTGCTAAGCAGCAAAGCGGGGGAAAGGAAGGAGACGACGGAGGAAGGAGAATAGAGATCTAGACACACAAATGTCTTTTTGAGTTAGACAAGCGCTCTAGCCCAGGCCTGGGGTCCCTGGAACTG
Organism: Myodes glareolus; assembly: GCF_982192425.1. NCBI lineage: Eukaryota > Metazoa > Chordata > Mammalia > Rodentia > Cricetidae > Myodes > Myodes glareolus. The sequence continues at coordinate 41,598,381 of NC_142034.1, forward strand.
GTCCACCTGAGTGGCAGGGCAAGGTGTTGTCACGTCAGGGGTTCAGGGCAGAACCCTTGTCCTGTCAGGACATCTAAGCAGAAGTTCAGGTGCAAGGTTTTGAACAGAGGAAATAACTTGAACAACACAGAGTTATTGGGTCCCACCTGAGATTCCTACAGCCCAAGTGCCCCCTGGTGTTGTCCCTGCCCAAGGAGCTGCCTGAGGACATGCCCAGAACCCATAGTTATGCCAGGCGCACTCCTCAACTTGGAATGGCCCTGGTGCACTGTAAACAGCAAAGGATCTGGATAGGAGTGGGTCTGCTCTGGTCCTGCTTCTGAAGAGTCAGTGTCTATGAGCATCAGATGGGGATGTGTGCCTAGCTTGTCAGAGATGGTGGCTCATTTCCAGGTAATTGTTAGAAACTCTGGGACATGGTGACTGCTAACCAGAACCTACAACGCATCCCTGGGGACCATTTTCTGTATCTTCATAGAATACCCAAGCAAAATGAGGAGTAGGCAAACAAAATTAATCCCGCCACCATCACTGGGGCGCCAGCCTGAGTTCCTTGCTTCTGCAGAGCCAGGTACCGAGCGTGTGTTAATCGGATGAACGGTTTCATTTGTTTGATCGCTTTGATTTGTGCTGTGGGGTGCTCCATCAAGATTCCTTAAACACAAATTGATCTCTGCTAATTCATGCGTCACCACTGAATATTTTGACATATGACGCTTCCTCACACCGGAGAGTCGGTACAGGCTAGCATTCTGCAACGTTCTGTGAGCCCAGAAGTCCCGTGTGAGCACTGATACTGGGGAACCTGCCTACACAATCGTCTTATTCCCATTCCCCCTTTTCTACTCTTCCTATGCTCCCCTCCTGCCCCAATTTCACACCCCGTCCTCTCCCAGGTTTAATTCCTGCGCCTAGTTCTTTCTCTTCACTCTGTGCTCTAGCCATCTCCCCACCTGCTTCCTTTCCTTCCTTCCTGTGTTGACAAAACCTGCATCTTCTCTTCCCACACTGTCACCGGTTGGCTGCTTAGGAGCCCTGCCTCCCCCCGCTTTGGCTGACACCTTCTGCAGTCATGTCTCCCTCTCTCTCAACTACTCCCTCTCCTTCTCCCTCATGCGTCTCTCTGCTTCATGTCTACACCGTGCCCAGCCAGGCTGTGGGTACAGGACTATGGGCTGTGGTGGCCTGAGAGAGAGAAATGTGCAGCTGCAGAATGCAGTGCTGAAATGCCTTTGGTGAAAACCCAGCTTATGTCAGCGGCCTCCACTGAGCAGCATTCCCAAAGGCCAGAAGCACACACTCGCAGCAGAAAGAGCGCACATCAAGTCCCCCCACGTAGCCTCTGTGTGAGACCGGTAGAACCAGGGATGCTCAAACTCATGCTTCAGCAAATTACCTTGGTGAGGCACTCTGGGCAGCAATTAGTGTTTATCAGAATAAAGTAACTGCGGCGTGAATGAATGAATCCCTCAATAATGTGCGGCAAAGAGACGAGCCTCACATCAGCATGCATACGCTCGCTTACTAATGATCAGTCATGAACCAACAAAAGTAGACATAAATCTGAAGTCATAACAACAATTATAAGATAAATCTATAATGCCTATACATCAAGGAAGCAAGATGCAATAATAATACCACTGCATCTGTTTCCCCAAGCGATTTTGCATTGCTGCCTAGATTCACACTCAGGATGGCACCTGCACCCAGCTTCCTCTTCCCCATGCTTTCCAAACACTTCCCCTGCTTGTCCCTGCACTTATTTTAAGTTCTTCTTGGAGGGTTCATTTCTATCATCCCCTTACCCGCTTCTTGGCTCAGTTTTTAAGAGCCGGCTCAAGTGTTACTGTACTTTGAAACTTTGCCTGTTCTATGCGGTACATTCCTCCTTTTCACCGTGCTGGATTCTGGCCTAGGTGTAGGTGGAAGAGACAGTCCTCTGCAGTTGACAAGGGACCTAGTTCTCATAGAGTTCACCTGATCCCCGTGCCCGGGTGTCGTACACACCCGGCATTTTTCATATGGTTTACTTGGCTCGCTTCTGGTTCACCTGCTGTATTATTCTCACAAAAGTAGGCACTGTTCTAGAACAATCTGTGTGTGATTGGTGCCAGATTGACTGAATGCATAAAATAATGAGAAAACTGGGGTTCAGGAGAATAAAAGACTCACTCCGAATCATAAGCCTAGAGAGTGACTGGGCTGAGGGTTTCCATCTCCTAATTTCCTGCCGGTTTGAACTTCACTGTATGGAGGGAGCATGGTATCCTTTGTTCTTTTACTTGCAGCTCAAGCCTCACAGTGCCAGGCTGCTGGTGAAGGCCAAGTGACTCCAATCTTGAAACCCCTAGTGATGCTGACAGCATCAAGTTTTGGTGTCATGCACATCTTAGGAGCATGCATGTCTTTTGACACAGTGTTTAAAGGTGACAATAGGGGCTGGAGAGATGGCTCAGAGGCTAAAAGCAATGCATTGTTCTTACAGAGGACCTGCATTTGATTCCAAATATTCATGTTGGGTAGTTCATAATTCAAATGCCTTCTGTAGGTCTCTCAGGTGGCATTGCACCCATGTTCCCACACAAACACACACACACACACACACACACTCCCACACACATATGAATACATGAACAAAACATAAATTTTTATTTGAAAAGCTATTCTTAAAGTTGACAGTCACAGAGAGTGAGCATTTGGTCCAGGTTTAGCCTCTGCATTATACAGGGTGACAAACATTTGTGATTTTTACAATTTTGCAGTACTTATACAACATTATGACAGTAACAGAACAAACTTTGAAGCCCAAGCTGCTGTTTGGCCATGGTATATTCTCAATTCTAAGAAAATTCGCAGATTGCCCTAATCTTCTCAACACACAGGAATTCTGAGAGACAAAGTGACATGTCGGAGGCCACACATGGGCAAGTACTAGACTGCAGGTCTGAATCAATGTCCTCAGCATGGATATTTTATATCAGTAAGCATACAATGTTTCCTAAGGAATATAGGACTAGCATTCCCCAAAGCCACAGTCTGAAAGAAAGGCCTGGAATCCAGTCCTGTGTTTTCTCCACCGAAGCAGCAGGAGGACCTTTTCCTTTTCTTTGGCATTTAGATCATGACCATCTATAAAGAAACAAAGATTCAGGTTTTGTGTTATGGTTTGTGGCATTTTATTTGCTTCACAAAATCAAACCAGGGGTTGGGGAGATAGCTTGCCTGCTAAGAACATGTACTGTTCTTAGAGAGGATCAGAGTTCAGCTCCTGGCACCCACATCAGGAAGGTCACAGCTACCTGTAACTCCAGCTCCAGGGGTTCTGGCAGCCTCTTCTGGCCTGCTTGGACACCTACATGAACACACACACACACACATACACACACACACAATTAAAAAATAAATCTTAAAAATAATAAAAAGGAAAACTATACAACTTTCTTATGTACAGCACTATAAATTTCTGAAAACTAATCCTGAAAAAAAAACAGAGGTAGTTGTGATGCACACCTATAACCACAGAAGGCAGTAAGGTCAAAAATTCAAGGTCATCCTTGGCCTTATATTAAGTTTGAGGCCATTCTGAGCTACATGAAACCCCAAAGTAATGATTAGTAAATAAAATAAATAAATGCCATGTGGAGAAAACCGTCATCACCACCATCATTATCACAATCACCACCACCACTACTTCTGGTTCAGCTGCATGATGTATGGTGTGTCACCAAATCCTGGCAGCTTAGAGTCTATGGATCAAAATCTCATTTTACAGATTCTGAAAGCAGTTCATAGACATGAAATTGCCAGAGAACATCAAGCTGGGAAGAGGGAGTGGGTATGGAAGACAAGCAGAAGCCAAGTTCTTGAGCCCTTCTTTTTCTAGGCATCATATTGAGCACAAACACCTTTGTCCCGTTTGTATCACACAGCCCAGCCCACAGAGATCAGAGACGAACGGTGGTAGGACTGTTTTTCCAAGCCTCTGTGGTTTTCAAAGACAGATGAGATATTCTTTTTTTTTCTCTAAATGAATACCAAGGTATTACATGAGCACCCAAAACATCTATGAATTCAAAACACTGGTTATGACATTTTTCAGATTTGTACTTCCAAATATTTTCTTCTGACTGGCGTCCCATAAATGCCTACTTCTTGGGTGGAGTATGATTAATCACCATATTTTGATCATCACTGGTGTAAATTCATTATCACCTCTTTGCTGCAATTGGGCTGCTCCTCTCAAAGCCTCTCTCCTCCTCCCCTCCTCTTCTCAAGGATGAATTATCTATTCGGGTACTATTAATGCAGAATGCAAACCAGGACCATGTGTAATGGAGGGAGGTCACCCTTGGCCAGAGGCAAGCCTCCGGGATATCATGGTGTAGTTCAGAAAGGTCAGGGGGTTCTGGAGACCAAGACCAGCTCTAACTTCCAGTTACAAGATCCACAACCAATCCCTTAACCATCCTCAGCTCTCCTTCTTGTAAAGAGGAAAGAATTATAGTAACGCATCACCTTAAGCACTGAGATAGGGGACCAGTGAGATTGCTCAGCTTCTAAAGGCACCTGATAACCTGATGGCCAGAGTTTGATTCCAGGGATCAACATGGTAGAAGAAACCCGAATCCCACAAGTTGCCCTCTGATCTCCACACCCAAGCCATGGCACGTGTGTGCCTCCCCAACACACACACACAGTAACAATGTATATTTTTTTTTTTTTTTTTTTTTTTTAAGGTTATAAACTGATTGGCCCATTAGGTCAGGCTTCTTGTTAACTCTTATAACATATATTACCCCATTATCCTTATCTATGTTAGCCACATGGGCTCAGTACCTTTCTCAGTGTGACAGCTTACATGTTGCCTCTTCGGTGGTCTGCACAGGAGTGGCTGAGAGAGAGCTTCTGCCTCCAGAATACTCCCAGTCTCTTTGCTCCACCCCTACTTCCTGTCTGGCTTTCCCGCCTATACTGTCTGCCTGGCCAATCAGCGTTTTATTAAAATATGATTGACAGAATACAGATAATTCTCCCGCACCATTTCCCTCTTTTTTTTTTTTTTAAACAAAGGAAAATACCCATAATCCATTTGTTGGGAATGTGGGCGTAGTATTTCAGGCTACTTCCTGCTGGTTGGGGGCGCTGATAGTCTTAAGGGGACCTAAAGAAAATTTAGAGTTATAATCAAGTCATGACTGAGTATCCTGTGAGTCTCGATCATCTCAGGCAGCAGTCTTGGATCAGTTCTGGATGTAGACCTCTGTCATCTGGGCCATCTGTTCCTATCGGAGATTTTTCAGGTGGCCTCCCTTGGTCAAAGGTGATTATTCTTAACTCTGAATAAATCCAGAGTCTCTCGTTTTCTGTGGAAACAAAAGCAAAATCTCTTCTCCAAAGTAACATACCTTTTGACTTCAGTTTTGAAGCCAAGGTATTTTCAAAATTCCTATCTTGGGTTAGTTCAGCAGCATTTATAAACAAAAGTCTTTTAGCAGTTGTTGCTCCTTCCTCAGCAATCAAACAATTTAAAGAGAGCATAATAACATACGGTATCAAGATTCTCTGTGTATTTTCCATCTTTATTTTAACTTCTATTTCTTTTATTTTTACTTTTACTTTTTGAGACAGGTTCTCTGTATATCTTTGTCCTGGAATAACTCTGTAGACCAGGCTGTCTTTGAACTCACAGAGATCCTCCTGTCTCTGCCTCCCCAGTGCTGGGATTAAAGGTGTATGCTACCACACCTTGAACTCACAGAGATCTGTCTCTGCCTCCCAGGCATTGGGATTAAAGGCGTGTACTACCACACCTTGAGGTCACAGAGGTCAATCTACCTCTACCCCTTGAAGTCACAGAGGTCAATATGCCTCTGCCTCCCAGGCATTGGGATTAAAGGTGTGTACCACCACACCCAACTACTCCCTTTCTTTCCTTTTAACTTTAAGAACTTTAACTTTTAGTCTGCATATACACACTGTAAACCATTTAGAGGTTTTCTTCCTCTTTGAATCTCTCTTTACTGTATATTTTTCTTTTTCTGACCATATGAGTCTTTAATTTACTAAGCAATAGGGAGAGCTGTGGCTTTGACGGCTAGATCCAGCTCATTCCTTAGCTTTTCAGCCTCAAGGCTGAGGTACCAGCCAGAGCTGTGTTCACTGCCACAACTCTATGGCATTTCAAGGTCCTTGCCAGCAAGCAAGCTGCAGCATTCTGCTCACAGACCACACTCAGTCGGACTGCCTGCCTGAAAGAGTCAGAGTTTGCTCTGGCAGGACAGCCCAGATAGCCGGCATTTTAAAACAGCACAGCTTTTCTCCTGCTACAGCTGAAAACTGAAAAGAATGTGTTCAGCTTGTCATCAACAACATTTAAGTGTTTCGTGGCAGGACCTCTTTAAAGAGCTGCAAGGTTTTGCAGCTAAAGCTGAGTCAGGAAGCCTCTCTCAGAAGAGAGTGCTTGCTTGCCTCTAGCAAGCAAAGTAGACCTGAGAAATTGCTGCCACCAAGAAGCCATGCTTTACTCTATTCTTTTCCAAGCTTTCTCAGGCTTTCTGTGGATTCAGTTATCCACGTCTGGGCGCCATATGTAACATGAGGGCCGGCTTGTTGGGATTTCCGTCCCGCCCGGTACCCCAACAGCCGGCAAATCCCAAAGAGAAATTACACACAGGACTCCATAAGGTTATAAACTGATTGGCCCATTAGGTCAGGCTTCTTGTTAACTCTTATAACATATATTACCCCATTATCCTTATCTATGTTAGCCACATGGGCTCAGTACCTTTCTCAGTGTGACAGCTTACATGTTGCCTCTTCGGTGGTCTGCACAGGAGTGGCCCAATGTATATTTTTTTAATTATGCACTGAAATTTGTACACAGCTGTTCAGTAAACTGTGAAATGTTTTTAAGCTGTAAAGGAAGTAAAAATACTGTTGACATTATCAATAATTCTGAGTATCATGGTTGCCAAGATGTATCTTTACAATCAGCAACAGGTCTTGAGCTGACGAACAAAGGTGCCTCTTCATCCTTGGAGTAACTATGTCGTTACATGTAAACTTAGAAGGCTCACCTCTTCTTGCCTGTGAAATGTCAAAGGTTAAACCACCAGTGGGATTTGAACCGGAACATGGGACTTCTCTTGCCCATACTCCCAAGTCTTTCAGAGGGAGCCCTTTGGGAGCCCTTTTGGGCTACCAGGTTCCTGATGGTAAGTTCTGCATGGGTCCCTGTGTTCTATGGGTTCACGGTGATAGGGAAGCTTCTGTACCACAAAGTACTACCACGTAATGGGCCCAACAAGACAGCCTGGTCACTTTCATTGCTCCTGAACACTTCAGCATGGCCTGGGTTTGCTCATACATTCCTGGAATGACAAACCAGCGGCTGTCATGGTGGACATCAGTGTGCCTTCCTCCTGGCAGCAGGGTGCGCTGACCTCAGTTCTTGCCTACCTACTCCGCCTGTGATGGAGAAAGCAGTTTGGTACCAAAAACATCATCTCTCAGCTCTTTCACTACCCATCCATTCCACTTTAAGCACCCACTTGAACTGAGCTACTTGTGTCTCCCTACTGCAGGAACAAGGGTCACATCTCTGTCATTCTTGCCGTCTGATGCTAGAGGTGAGGCCCAGGCTTCTAGGAGATAGTCAATCCTTGCAAAGTCCCCTGGTCTCTCTGTGCCTCAGTTATCCAATATGTAAGAAGAAAAAAAAATAGCATCATTCCCTTCTTTTAATACTTCTCCCTGAATCCTTGGGAACAATGAAAAGTGTCAAGCACCCCGTGAGCAGTATGAAAAGCCTTCAGCCGCTGTGACCTCCTCAGTGCGCCATCTTGCCATCATCTTTCCTTCTCATCAGTTAGGTCTTCATAAGAAAGAGAAATAGGAGATAGAGCAATTCGTAGGCAATAGGCCTATCGCAGTGAGTCTGCTTATGCAGCTGTGTGAGTAGATTGTGTAACCCCGAGTGTGCAGAGTAGATGGTGAGGAGAGCGAATGAAGGTAAGTGAGGAAAGCTTTATTTCAGGGTGGAAGAACCTAGGAATGGAAGTGGAGGGTGCATTGCATTGGGGACAGTGCCAGTCAGTGACTGTTTGGAGCCTCCAAGATCAGCACTACTTTAAATGAGCTTCCCTGGTCAGGCCAGATCCACTGTCTTCTCTCCCTTTCTGAATTTAGCATCAGGTTAATCATATCTCACGTTCCCATCCCAGCACTACCTGGGTTAGTGTTCGACTGAATTGTTGCTACATTGCGTGAGTATGATGGACGGAGGCTGCCTTTTCTCATCTGAGCTGAGTTTATTCAGCCTCCAGGACCTGGGGGAATGTAGCTTCTCTCAGGAGGCCTCCTTAACAGCCAGGTTGGGTTCAGGGCCCTTCTCTGGTCTTGCCTGTCTTGTCCCAGCATAGGGACTTGTGCTTCTCCCATCTGACCATGAACTAGATGGACAGTTCGCTTGAGTATTCCTAAAGCTGACTGGGTACCCAACACCGAAGGGCTTTATTCCATCTCTGATAAAAAACAAGCTGACCACAGGGCTGTCACCGAGGCCCAAGAGAAACTTTGACTTTCTCTGTCTCTTACTCAGGAAGCAAAGATCCAAATACTACAGTCGGGGTTGAGCTGCAAGGGAGCCATGACGGTACTGCTGTGGAGGAGTGTATAACTCCTGGGTTAAGGGGACAGAGGCTATAGATCTGGGCTTCATGAGATGTTAGCTCAAAGAGAATTTGTCCTGAAGAAACAAATGGACTGGAATTTTATTAATTATTAGCATGAATTTTTTGTCACCAGAATTGGAGACAAAGAGGAGGAACAGTCAACTGGCTGTGCCCACTAGGACCTTCCCATCAACAGGTGCCCATGGACCTGAATCTTATATCTTTGGAAAGAGCCTCCTAAGGGAAAAAAAACAAAACAAAAACAAAGTAACAAACATCACATCTGATGAAAATGAGTGTGAGAACATATCCCAACACACTGTCAATAGTAAGATAGCTGACAAGGGCAAATAGCATACCCAGAAGCCTAAGACTATTTCTGTTAATTCGCTGCTTGACTCCCCATCTAGAATTCTTGGTTTCCCCTGTTTAGGGGTTGTGCACACTGAGATTGTTTCTCCACAGAACCATTTTATGGCACACTTTTATAGGAAGTGATCAGAAATGTAATTCAGCCATCTTGTCTGGCATGGTTGGTCAAGAAGGTTTTATTGAGAGTCGAGCTGCATGAAACACAGACACAAACGCCGTTTGCAGGACTGCTCTGTGCCTGGACCTTGAGAACTCAGGAGCTGTGATCAGTTCTATCTGGAAAAGCTCCATCAGAGAAAGGAACGATATGCATGGCACTTAAGATACAAATGCCTCCATGGGCACCTCTGTCCTGACTGGACATTCATAAAAACTGAATCGTCCAAGTAAAACAGCCTATGATTTATGATCAGGACAGTTTGCCACGGACTCGCTCTGACTTGGTGCATCTTACAACTGCATCTCCTCTTGGTGCATCTTACACTGCATCTCCTCTGTTACCTTACCATTCATTCTGCAGTGGGTGCTTAGGGGTCATTTATATTAACATGGGACCCAGGTTCTGCCATTTGTAGGACCTCATTAAGTAATAGATGGTAGGAATATTCCTAGAAGTCACTCCTATGCTAAAACAGCTAGCAATAATTATACAGAGAAACGACTAAAACACACAGGGCAGTGCCCCCATCTCATTGAGCCCAAAGTAACCTGTCCCAGAGTGCAACCTCCCACAGCACAAACCACTCAGTCCACTCAACACAAAATGAAGAATGAGAGTTGGTAAGTCTGGCTAAGAAGAGACAATGGTCATGAAAATGTTTTGAAGTTTTATTACAATGTAGGGCCTCATAGCTAGGGTTTTCCAGGGCTTGGGGGAAAAGCCATCAAGTGGGAAATTTCCATGGCTACCTGAATTGTCATATGTATGACATATGTGTATGTATGGGAGTACACACACACACACACACACACACACACACACACACACACACTATAGTATTCCCTGAGTGAATTTTACAAATAAAACCTGTCTCTGTGTCTATAAAGTGAGGATAATTATGTGTGTCATTGGAGGCATTAAGCAAAACAGTGTCTGTAAAAAGCATTTATTGAAGGTGCCTGGGCCACAGTGAGGGTCAGAAAATGTCAGCCATTATTAAATGTCACTCTTTCCACATGTACAGTGAAACTCCCCCTGTACTGCCTCCTTCACCTACCGTAGTGATGACACCTTCACTAGGCTGCCATTACTCCTGCCCCCCTCTTCTGGGAGAGGCCACTTTCATGTGTGCATGTGTGTTCCTTCGTGGATGTGCATGTTCACGTGGGTGCAAGTGCACATGTGTTCGGATACACATGTGAGGACGACCTAGGACGTTAGGATGTCCTCAGGAATGCCATCTACCTTACTTTAGACTCTGTGAACTGTCCAAGAAGACAAGGTTGGCAGGCTCAGGGATTCGCCCTTTTCCTCTTCCCCAGAGCTGACAAGCTCACACCACTCACACCCAGCTTCTTACGGGGATACTGGGAATCAAACTCAGGTCTTCGTGTCTGCATCAAGCACTTTACTCGCCGAGTTCATCATCTGCTCTACTGTGGGAAATATGGAATTTTTTACAGATAATTTGAAAGGACTTTTAGCAACCGTTGGCCGGGGCCCATTTCATTTTTTTACGTGTGAATGCCAAAGCCCACAATAATATCTCCCGAATCACATGGCTAGAAATGAACATCTGTGGCTCATTGCTATTAAGAAAATAATTGGTTCCAGGAATGGGTGTAAATGTAGGGCTGTCAGTGGTCAGGGGTAAAGGCTTTGACTCAGTGTCAAGGTAAAGGCAGGCCTGAGTTGGAATCCTGGTTCAGCTGGCAATCCCATGCTCCAGCTGGGACTTTGAGAGACTACCTAACCTCTTCAGCCTCCAGTGTCTTTATAATATGTTCCCTACAGAAGTACTGAGAGAATTAAAGTGAGATTATGTTCCTGTATTAGTTTCCCAAGGCAGCTATAACAAAGTACCACAGATTGGGTGGTAGAATCCAAGATGAAGGTTCTGTCTTCTCCTCCTGTCTCTCTATGTGTGCTCCCTCTTCACATGGCTCTAGCCTAACATTTTATTAGAATCCTGTCCCATTGGGTTCAGGGTCTACTGTAATGGCCACAGCTTGAAATTTTTCAGCTACCTCCAGACATAGTGACATTGTGAAGTTTCACCACCCGAATCTGGGGTCATGTGATCTAGCCCAAAACAGTGTGTAGACCATCAACAGAGCAACTATGCATAGTTAACACCTACTGTTAACATATTCTGACTCACCCCCAAAAAGGACAGAGATTAGGAACAAAACAAGCCATGCCTGGGGTTAAGGTGCTCCCTAAAAGGCAGGTTACAGGGTCCTGTATGTTGCATTTCTATCAGAGTTGCCATCTTTGCCTGCACTATTTAGCTCAGTGGTTACAGGCATATTTATGTGTATGGGGAAGGATGAAGGAAGAGAGAGAAAGAGAGAGAGAATGCTGTGTATCGTGCGTGCGGGTACCTGTGGCAGGCAGGAGAGTTATAATTGCATGGGTCTGCAAGCCACCTAACGTGGGTGCTGGGAATCGAACTCAGTTCCCCTGAAAAGGTAGCAAGTTCTCATAACCACTGAGTCACCTCTCCTGGGCCTCCTTGTGCTTTTTAAGCATCCAAAATGTGAACTAAGTTCATGTGAACTGAGCCGTGACATGGATAAAAATATACCCTGGATTTTGAAGGCAAAGCATTAAAGAATGTAAAATATCTTCTTAATGATATCCATCCTATGTTAAAACTATCATTTTGTTGAAGCAATACATTGGAATTAAATAAAATATGCAAAAAATTCTTTTTTTCTTATTTTAATGTGACCTCTAGAAAAATTTAATTTGTATGTAGCTCTGAGAATTTTTCAACTGTAAGTGGTACCCAAGAGGGTTCAAAGTGATGTTGGAAGATACCAGTATTTCTCGGGCTTGACTCATCTTCACAGATGCTTAAAGGAAGCAGGGTATGGAGTTGTCTTAAACGTCGATTCCCAGCATCCTCTCATGGAGCCCGTGTTTCAGTAGATTCACTTATGTATGTTTTGGCACCAGCTTCTCTGACACTGCACCTACCTTATCCCCTCGAATGCCCACGCCAAAACCACATAAACAGTAATTTTGCAGATGAAGAAACAAGAGTTTGGGAACATTAGACACACGACCCAAAATCTGTCACCTGGTAACATTGATGTGGGTGAGGCTGATGCCAGGGCTTCCTAATTTTACAGCACCTGGGGTCACACTGTGCTCTGATGACCCCTCTTCCCACCCCACAAAAGTCTAGTCTCTTCCTGGCTGTCTGGAGGCCTCCTGAACTGGGTTGTAGTCTGGGGCCACTGTTGGGCAGCACTGGGCCTTTGGCACTCATGGTTCTCAGAGGCTCCCTGCAAACTTGCTGCCAAGGGCTTCTCTGGTACGGATGCTGGGTCAAGACTAAGAATGTCAGAATCTCGTTCTCACGGAGCATCATACATGAATGACCTTGGTGATCATCTCTCCTGAGTTCCCATGACCCAGATCTACGATTTGAAGTAGACAGGTAATTGGCCAAAAACCGAAAACTGAGGTTAAGACTAAAATCCAGGTCTTCGCCATGAGGAAAGGCAGTGCCCTTTCTTAGGTCTGTGCCTTTCAAACTCCTCTTGGCAATGACATTCTGTCAGTGAGGCGTACATGGAAACCTACAGTACAATCAATACAATACAGTACAATAGGAGACTTGTGCCGAGTGCAGCGGGGTGGAGGAGAAGGCTGCCTAGGTACCGCCCTCTAGTCCTCCTCCATCCTGTAACAGTCAGCCTCAGAGTGCAGCTCACAGACCCCACCACCCAGTCCTAACACATGCCAGACACCTGCTAAAATTCTTTTCACGTATGAAATTCTTTAATCTAACCATACAGCAACCTTGAGTGCAATCACATCGACATTTGACAGACGAGGAAACTGAGGCAATCTCAGTGACCCAGCAGCTCATCCCAGACCCAAAATCTTGGTGTGGGATTGGATGCAGGTCGTGTGACTGCACAGGTTGAGGTCTTAACCAGAATCGATGGTGAGGAGTAGGATGGCCAGGTGGAGGTGGATAATCAGCAGGGAAAATATGGGCTGGACACACTGGGTTAGCCGGCCATGCTAGGAAGCCTATCACCGGGCATGATGACAGGAAGGGAGTGAATGGGGAGAATGGTGGTGTGTGGGGGGGTGCCTCATGGCTATGCTAAAAGACAGGTGATCCTAATCCCATCCCCATAGCTAGGAAGAAGTCAGCCATAGAAGGAGCCCTAGATGGTTGGCTGGACCAGGTCATCAGGATCCCAAGGGGGGCTGCTGAGTGTACTTCGCAGGCTGCAGGGAATCTCTGGAGGGATGTCAGCAGGAGCTGTCATGCTCAGCTTTTATTTTATTTTTAGACTTCTTTGCAGTGCGGGAAGGGCATTTCTCTAACAATTGGACGGCCCCCGGCATCCCTCCCCCAAAGAATTTTGATCTGAACCTCACCTTCTATAGAAAAATTAATTCAAAGTAGATCACTGATGTAAATGTAAGAGGTTAGCCTAGAAAGCTTGCTGGAAGGAAAAGGAAGTGTCTTCAAGACCTGTGACGAGGCAGAGAGTTCTTAGACACGGCTCGAAACATGTGCTCTATCGAAGGAAACATGAGCCGAATGAGTTTCATCAAGGCTGAAAACTTTGCTCGGCGTCAGACCTTGTTAAGTGAATGAAAAGGGCGAGCAGCAATTGGTGAAAAATGTCCACAAAGCACCTACCAAGAACTTGCAGCCAGGATGTAGGGAAGGCGTCCTCCTGCAGAGGAAACATGCAGTGCAGGGGTAAAGAAGCCTGGAGGAGAGGGAGGGCTTGAAGTGGACAGGAGGTGGGGAGACCTGGCAGATTCCATATCCCTTGGATTGGATACAGAATGTGAAGGAAGAAGAAGAACTGGGGACAATTCCTGATGTGGGGCCCAGTTCATGGGAGGCCACTAGCCTGATGCAGGACACTGAACAGTAAGGGAGGCCAAAATAGGACATGCACACATGTTGGGTAGCAGGGATGTCAACACATGAGTGGGCCCTTCAGTCAAAAGCCACCTTCTCTGTTCCCCAGTGTCACTTAGGATGACTGAAGCCCATGTGGAGCAGGTCTCTGAGCCCCATGTTCTCAGCAGTCCTTGATAGCCAGGGTATTGTGCTTTTTTGTGAATTCTGTCATGTCTTTACTTATTGCATTTACCATTTTTTTTTATGTTAGCACGGTTCTTCTGATAATTACATTGAAGGGTATCTACTGATCCACTTCCAACCGGGTAACAGGTAACACTCTTGGTGCCTTGGGTTTTCTTTAGGGACCTTGTCCCCCATTATACTTCTCCTGTAGCCTCACCCTTTACTCTCTTTGCACACTTAGCCCATATCGGGACCTCTGCTCAGCTTTTCACATGCCAGCTTATTGTGCCCATTTCACAGAAGGGTATGCTCAGCCTCACAGAGGTTAAATAACTTGGCCTGAGTCACATGGCTTGGGAGAGTTTACAAGATAGATTCGGGACACCTGGCATAGAAATTCTTTACTGTTACATCAACAGTCTCACCAGCTAAAGCAGGTCTTTCTTCTTATTTGGTCTTCTTTTCTTGCCTGCTTGGAGAATCCCTTGATGTCTGGGTTTGGGGGACATAACCTGTCTCTGAGTCCTGAATGTTCCTATCTGCCTGTGTCCTCCCAGTTGGGTTGCACCTGCCTGTGGAATTCGTTAATACTCCAGAATAAAAAATAACTTACCCGAGTAACTGATGGAGTATAGACCCGAGTGCAGGCCTTTCTGGCTCTAAACCTTTCGTTTTTTTTTATTTGTTTGTTTTGTTTTCTTAAACTAGCGACAACTGGCATTTCTCTGTATTCTCACCGGTCCCTGGTGCTGAAGTGTGGGCTTTGCACTGTCTGCCTAAGAGTGAGGAAGCCTTGCAAAAGACTTTCCCAAGTCCCTTGGTTACTCTGTATTCTGGGGAGCCTGGCTACACCAAGGTGGGCATTGGTGATTCCTGATGTAGGGGAGGGTCAGAGAAAATGCTGTCAGCTCACTGGTAGACTGCCATCAAAAAGAAGCAGCCAAGACTATGGCTCTCATAGCCAGGCATCCATTCCAGCTGTCACCATCCCCTGCATGACGCATTCAACTCTCTCCTTAGACCTCAGTAAGAGTCCAGGTCACACAG
The DNA here is from genome assembly GCF_982192425.1 of Myodes glareolus. NCBI lineage: Eukaryota > Metazoa > Chordata > Mammalia > Rodentia > Cricetidae > Myodes > Myodes glareolus. The sequence continues at coordinate 41,613,706 of NC_142034.1, forward strand.
GACTGTGTGAATGAGTGGGGTCTGAAGGTATACAGCAGTGCCTGCCACACAGGAAACAGATGACTTTCCAGATGTTTTCTGATGTTATTGTCACCATTTCATACAAGCCACCTTGCTAGATCATCCGTCATCCCCACCACTGGACTCGAAGCAGCTGCTTTCCCCCCTCCACCTTCCCAGAGACCTGGCTCTGGGATCCTGGAGAGAAACCAAGTGTCTCAGGCCTGTCAGCCCGGAGCTCTGAAACCACAGACATCACAGTGGGGTTATTCATTCTGAACACGAGACAAAAGCCTGAGCAGGCTTTGTATCTAAGCGAACTGATTAAGCTGCGCGTTAGCTGGGGATAAAGCTTCTTACCGAATAACTAGACTTTCGTTGAGCCAGAATGATAAATTCACTCTTAATGCATTGATAATAAAAAGCGATTCTCCTCCACCCCACCGCCCCTTCTGTTGCGTTTCCACAGGCTCAGGCCAGTCTCTGTGTTGAACACCGCCATCTAGAGGCCATCTGGAGAATAGCAACCTAGGCTGAAGCTTTTTTTTTTTTTTTTTTTTAAGGAACATAAGAACTTAACACAATCCATAAGAGGCTCAAAGACACCCTAGGAAGCCAAATGTGTTTACAAAATGACTGCCAGTAGTTACTTATTACCCTGGGAATAGCATGCTTATTGCTGCATACCCTCTTGTATTGCTCGGTTTTTTTCCCCAGACATCTGTCAGATGGGGTTTGGGCTCCTCTCTTCTTTGGCTCACTGAAACAGCCTTTATTTGTTTATTTATTTATTTTTTGAAGCACCTACCCTGTGCTAAATGCCACACTAGAAATTTGGGGCACAGAGAGCAATGTCCGGCCCAGAGTTTAAGATGGGCCCATGTAAATTAGGGAAAGAGAACAAGGGCACTACGAATTAAGGAGCAAGGTGAGACAGAGTGACCTAGATGTCCTGTGCATGAACCCCGGCGGCGGGTTCAGCGTGAGAGACGAAGAAAGGGGCTAGCGTCCCATGAGCATTTCCCATCCTTCTAGATGTCCCCTTTGTATGCGATCTCACTCTGTAAGCTTTGAGCATGTACCCCACCTCACAGATGAGGCTGTGGAGGCTCAGAGAGGTTGAGTTCCTTGCTCAATTCAACACAGCTGAAACAGGTGTAAAGGCCAGAATTTCAATCCAGACCTCTGTGCCTCAAGCATACTTCTTGTGAAGCCAGGTTGCCTAGGGAGCGGGAAAAATCCACAGATGGAAAATAGGTTCCTGGATTACCTTGGTGGTGAAAAGTGTTTGTCCCCAGGAGGGCATCTTCAGAAATAGTCAGAAATCTTTCTCAGCCAAGTCATCCCAGAATAATGGGATTTAAGGGTTTCATATTTTTTTAAAAATGTGAGTCTAAGATGCAAAAATTGAGTTTTATCCAACTCTGATAAACTACCTAACAGTTCATTGTTGCTGTTGTTGTTGTTGTTGGTGGTGGTGGTGGTGTATGTGTGTGTGTGTGTGTGTGTGTATGTGTGTGCATCTGTGTGTGTGTCTGTGTGTGTGCATCTATGTGTGTGTGTGTATGTATGTGTGTGCATCTGTGTGTGTATGTATGTATGTATGTGCATCTGTGTGTGTATGTATGTAGCTCTTACTGACTTTGAGTTCAGGGCATTCCTGCCATTGTCCCCCAAGTACTGGAGTTACAGGTATGTTGCACCATATTCTACCCTAAAAGGTCTGGTAGACGTCAGAGGGAGGCTGCTCCGGCAGAGGACCGGGACCGTGTCCTGCAAGGTGTTCTGTTCCTGTGTGTGTCTTTTTAACATGTGTGTTTCTCAGACTCAGCAAGAGCTTGGTCCCAAGTGCTCACAGCCATCCCCAGCGCCTCCGCGATCCCTCCCCATCTCATCGTGCTCCTCCCTGCTTCAGGACGAGGGGATGGGCTTCAGATGAGTGTGCCCTGTGTGGGTAGCTCAGTGAGGCAGTTGTGAAGCCAGAGAGGCTCTGGGGTTATATCCTGGACACCCCATCCTCCTGTATTTCTTAGGAAGGAGATTTATGAACTAAGGGGGTTGATGTTGCCATCCTGGGGACCCACACAGAGGCACATACCCGTGGTCGAAATGAGAAGCAGTGTAGGATGCTGGGAGAGATGTAATCCTGGAAGGCTTTCTGTAGGAGGCATTGATGCAGTCTGCCTGAGAGAAGGAGAGGATCTGAAATGGTCATTCATTCTAACCTCCGCTGGCACCTCTCTGCCTACCCTGGGCAGGATGAACAACACTGCAAAGGAAGTTTGTGAAGGGATTGATATTTTTTTCCAACATGAACCCATGTGGGTAGTCCATTTCCATATCAAGGTAACAAGTCAAGACCTGGTCTTCCAGGAAGCCTGAACTCAGATCTCCATGTGGAAAAACCCATCTGAGGATGAGATCTGGGCCCTCCATGACTGGTGACCAACCTTTGCGCTGCAGCCCCGTTGTTCAAACTAACGTGGTGTATGGACTAGCAGGCAGAAAGGAGGGGCCTTCCATCCAGGGACCATCACATACCAGCCATAAGCTGCCCAAGGGCAAGTCCCTACCACTCTGTCCCCAAGCCGCAGAATTCTCTTAGCTGTCACTTGCAGTGGCAACAGTAATGTTCTCAGTAATGGCAGAAAGCAACAAAATGTCCTTGGAAAGCACCGTGGCTTGTCTGCCTGCTCCTTCCTCCAGTTATTGATTCATTGGGTGATTCAGGTAGAGTGTCCAAGGATTCCTGCAAAAGTTTCAAGGGAGGGGGCTGGAGAGATGGCTCAGCAGTTAAGATCATTGCCTGCTCTTCCAAAGGTCCTGAGTTCAATTCCCAGCAACCACATGGTGGCTCACAACCATCTGTAGTGAGGTGCCTTCTTCTGGCCTGAAGGCATACATATAGACAGAATATTGTATACATAATAAATAAATAAATAAATATTTTTTTAAAAAAAAGCTTCAAAGGAGGGACTGGAGAGATAGCTCAGTGGTTACTGTCACGTTGCTGCTCTTGCAGAGGACTTGGGTTTGATTCCCAGGACTGACAAGCACCTGTAACTCCAGCTCCAGGAGATCTGTGGCACTCTTCTGGCCTCTGATGACACCTGCACATATGTGCACAAAACCGCAACACATATATAGGTCATTAAAAAATAAAAATAAAATCTTTGATGGAGAAGTGTGTTCACCAAGATGCTAGGGGTGTTCAGGTGGCCCGAGGGCAGGATGAGGGAGGTCGTGAGATGTGCTGGCTCCTCAAGAGTCAGAGGATCAGCTCATGGAGAGCAGCCATGCTACCTGAGAGGGTGGGCATAGCCCTGGGTGGTAATGGAAAGCAGCACAGAGCTCTCTGAAGGGAAGCCACAGCATCCTGTCCCTGCCAGGAGAACAGAATAGGAGGAACCAGGACTGGAGACGGGAAGTCATTCAGGGACAGGCACCGCTGGAGTTTCTAAAAGTGACTGTCTTGTGCTGAGGGATGGAGTGTAATTATCATAATCTCAATTCTGTAGAAACTAGCTCGATTCGGGAAATAACCAGGCCAGCTTAAAGATAAACAATTACATTTTTAATTGTTATAAGGGGAAACTCACGCCACAAGAATGGGAAGTTCGAGTTCCTCTGTGTTCGGCGGGAGTCACCCAAAGAGGGAGAGAGAGAGCACGTGCACCCGGTCGGTCCCAGTTTTTCTTCCTGGGCATGATTGGTTAACAGTGCTTCCCCATCACAATTTTACCAAAAAGCTGAAACTCAGAAAGGTGACCTGCCTGAGGGCACAGAAAAAGTGTGCGACAAACCACACACTCACACACGCGAACTCCATGACCCCTCCATGCCACCAGAACCAATACCACATGAAGACTCAGGACCAAATTCGACTGTCAACACCAAGTGCAATGTTGGCCCTCGTCTGGACCACAGCATCTGTGTGCTGACGCTGAGGATACATGGCCTTCAAGAGTTCTGTGCTGCTGATTTCCCAGAGCCAGCTGACCAGCATCAACTGTCCCGGGATAGCAAGACTTTCCCTTCAGAACTGCAAGTCCCTTTAATCATGGTGATTGTTCAGCCTCAACTGACCAGAATGACAGTCTCTTAACTCAAAATATGCAACAGGCCTGAAAGCACCCTTAAGGGACTCTCCAAACTCCCCTCTGAAACCTACACGCCAGACCTCCATCACCCACACTGCTCTCGACACCCGTGTCTCCCAGCTCCCACAAGACACTCCACTGAGCTCTGAACACTCAATGGTTGTTCTAGCCCCAAGTTCACATGCTACCACGGTCCCCCGCAAAACACATGGTCTGGTCTGTCATGGCAATATTCTGCAACCGGGTACCATTGTCTGTCTTAGTTAAGGTTAACATGGCAGTGATAAACACCATGACCTAAAGCAACTTGAGGAGGACAGGGTTTATTTTGTTTACGCTTCCACATATCGCCACCACAGGAGGTGAGGACAGACGCTCCACCAGGTCAGGAGCCAGAGGCAGGGACTACTGCGGAGTCCACGGAAGAATGCTACTTACCGGATTTTCCCCATAGCTTGCACAGCCTGTTTTCTGACACCACCTAGGACTAGCAGCCCAGAGAACTGGGCTTTCCCATGTCAGTCATCGATGAAGACAACAAATCACAGACTTGCCCACAGCCACTCTGATGGGGACATTTTCACAACTGAGGTTCTCTCTTCTCAGATGACTCTAGCTCGTATCAGGTTGACATAAAACTAGCCAGAATAGGGTGCACGTTTCCATCCCATTGCAGCTGCCCTGTAGGAAACCTGGAAGGGCACTAACTGAAGGAGATCACAGAAGACAGAGAGGCTGATCCTGGGGTGGACCCACTGCCAGAGGCAGACAGAGGGTGTGGCTTTATTCAGACGCTCTTTCCTCCATTGGGGCCACAGTCCTACCACACCCGCACAGCCCTGGGTGAGATCACTCCCAATTTTTGGACATTATACTGAATGTCCCCTCTCTCTGGTTTCCTGGGCCCTGCTATTTGGGCATGAGTCCCCTGAATTCTCAGTCCTTCTGAATTTAATAACAGGGACTGTGAGGCTTGCATTTGCTCACTCGACATATCTACTGACAATCCTAGTCCAGTGGGGGCTGCTCATTTCCTGAAGAAGACATCACCTCAGGAAGGTATTCACTTCTTAGATTTCCAGGACTAACCATGGAGACAGCACCTGCCCCGGTTTGCTTCCTGTAGCTGTGATGGACACCATGCCCAAAGGCAGCCGGAAGAAGAGAGGGAGTACTTCATCTTCCAGTTTAGTCCATCATGAATGGAAGGTAGCGCAGAAACTCAAGGCAGGGATCTGGAGGCAGGAGCTGATGAAGAGGCCGTGGAACAATGATGCTTACTGGCTTGCTTTCCTTGACTTGCTCAGCCTGCCCAGGAATGTCACTGCTCACATTGGGCTGGACCGTACCACATCAATCATTGATCATGAAAATGCTCCACAGACGTGCCCACGGGCCAGTCTAATGAAAGGAATTCCTAAGCTGAGGTTTCGTCTTCCCAAATGACTCTAGTTTGTATCAAGTTTACAATAACTAATCCAAGTGTCTACTAATTCAGGAGATAGACGCTGTGGGTCTCTAATCCAGTATCAGGAATCTCCCTCTTTACTGATAGAATCCCAATTTTCCTGGGGTGGAGGCAGGGTGGAAATGAGCCCCTCTAAAATGTCTAGTTCTAATCATGTCAAACAATTTTGATCCATGAGATGTAGATGCCTGCTAGGAATTCTGGGGAAATGCTTTGATTTCTTATAAAAACACATTCTCTTCCCTTCATTCCTGTTTTTCTTTCTCAGTAACGGAGGCAAGAGGATGAGTGAGCTAGCTCCAGGGCCAGCATTCACAATCACAGCCCTTTTGTGATCCATTCATGCCACCTACATACATGCCTAGGAAGACATCACAAGTCAATCCCAGCACTTTTTCTTAAGGAGCCTAGACATGACTAAAGATTTCTTTAAAGCAAGAGCTCTGAGCAGCTCCTGCCAAGGGACCAAGCTCGACCTTCATGTGAAATCTATTAGTCATATCTGACTAACCTGAGCTTTTCCTCAGCATATTGTTTCAGATAGAGGGGGGGGAGAGAGAGAGAATGAGAGTGAGAGCAAGAGAGGGAGAGAGAGAGAGAGAGAGAGACTGAATTGATATTGTATCCAAATTTGAGAACTTGTTTTCTAACTACAAGGAGTCTAAGGCACTGGAAGGGCACCCTGGAAGTCTGGGAGATCCCATTCTTATCTCAACTATGCTGACTATGCTGTTTACTCTGTGAGATGAGACCCTGAAAAAAAAATGCCACTTCACCTTCCTGAGCTTTGGCTGCCTGAGCTGCGACTCTGAGATAAAGCTGCAGATCCGACCCAGCCTTTGGGAGGACTGTTCTCATGGAGAACATGACATCAACTGAACAGGATCAACAGTCACCTGTGAGATAGACACCCTGGAAGATGGGCCTGGACTGCATTCGCTGGGGTGGGAAGACCTGCCCACTGTGGGTGGTGCCATTCCCTAGGCGGGGCCCTGGACTATGTAAGCAGGGAAAGAGAGCTGAGCAGCGCTGAGCATCCATTACTCTCTGCTTTCTGAAGTGAAGCCATGGCTGCTTCAAGCTCCTGGTGCCCTGACCCCGGCTGCAATGTACTGAACTCCTGAGCCAGAACAAACCTGTTTTCCCCTAGGTTGCTTTTGTCAGAGTGTGTTATCACAGCCACAGAAGAGGAACGAGGAGAGGCCATGAATTTATAAGATGTCCTGTGTCTTGGAAACTCCACACTCAAGTTGCTTTTCCTTTCTCCTTTCCCTTCCCAGTCCCGTGCAATTTCAGAGGGGAAAATGGCCCAAGCTGAAAAAGTATAATAGAAATAGAAAGAAGAGATTGGCCTGCACCTCTTGAAATGAATTAGGTTCACTCTAAGTCACACACACACACACACACACACACACACACACACACACACACACCATATAAATTCGTATTTGCCTAAAGCTAAGTCAGGAAGGAGCCAATTCCTTGCTCAGCTGGGTAGCAGGCTCCCTGCCATAGGGGGCTTTAATGGCAAAACGAGGTGTGAAAAGTTATTAGTTGGGGAAAAAAATCATTTTCCCTCTTGCTATTGTTTTCCTTCTGGCCACCTCACTTAAAGTACAGCTGGCCATAGAGGCACTTTTTTAAAGTAGCTAAACAAGCTACATTTTTAAAATGCACTCAGATGCATTTTTTAAAGTAGCTAAACAAGCTCTGAGTCTCTTCTAGAATCTCAATGCCTGCTCAGTTTAAACATTTTAAACACAGAGTTTTAAGTTAACTGACCGGAAAGATCATCAGGCATAAAGAGGAGGTTGGAGGCTTCTTGCTGCATATGAGCCCCACGGCATTGGTTTCTCTGTTTTCTTCCTCCTCTAGAGTCAAATTTCAGGTGTAATGTGAACATAAATGTGTAAAAGAGATTTCTAATGCTGATCCTGTAGCCAACAGCTCCCCAAGATCCTTCGTGGTGTTCTGCAGATCTTCCCCACAGGCTTGTGCGGGCAACTCCAACATGTGCACCCATGGACCCCTCGAACAACACTCAGGGCTGCTAGGGGGTCCTCAGCTCGGATTCAGTTTCTACCCAAATGTAGAGGCTCAAAGAACAGATACAGAGAAAGGGAATGAGATGGAAACACAGTGTATTATACAGAGGTAGAGCTAAAAAGAACATCTGGTAAACCTGGCTGAATCCGCATGTGGAAGCTGAGGGATGCTGTAGACACTTGTCTGCTATGCATCCAGCAGGCTGCACTTCAGACTCCGCTGCTCCTCTGGGGGAGACCTTCAGTTGGTCACCTTGACCTCTCTGGCACTCGGTTTCTGGATCAGCAGGTTGAAGGGTGGTAGTGATGGTCGCATTGGCAGGCTAGACACTCATCTAGGATAGACTGGAGGTACTGGTCCCGGCCCGTGGTACAGGCCTCTAATCCAGCTCCTCAAAAGCTGAGGCGGGGAGATCACAGCCCAAGGTTTGCCGAGGCTACAGAGATATCCAAGGCCAGCCTGGATAACTTAGTGAGGCACTGTCTGAAGATGAAAAGTAGGAAAAGGCCTGGGAATGTGGCTTAATGGTAACAAGTTTGCCTAGTATACACAAGTTCCAGAGAGAGAGAGAGAGAGGGGGAAGAGAAGAGAACGGGGCAGTGTCCATTCTGAATGTTCATGGTGAAATTTTTATAATAGCTGGGTTTGATGGTGTATGTCTATAATCCCAGCACTCAAGAAACGGAGGCAGGAGGATTGCTGTGAGTTTGAAGACAGCCTGAGCTACGTAGTAAGTACCAGGCCAGTTAAGGCTATGTAGCTAAACTCTGTCTCATGAAAACAAAAATAAATTAATTAATTGAAAGTTGTTATGGACTTTTATCCTGTGTATCTGGGACAGAGCACAGAGCTCTTGACTCAGAGTCTGGTGCACAGTGAACTATAAACACAGCCCCTTCCCGTCTCCATGGGTCCCCTTAACGTTAGTGTTCCAATATGACTGCATTGCTGGCTCCTCACTACCCCAGCTGGACAAAGCTCCCGTAGGCCACTATGCTCCTTTGGACCGGGACATTCTCTCCCTGTCTGGCAGTAGATCTATGGCCTTTTCAGAGATCTCTCAATCTGTCTTCCGGAAGATCAGTTCTGCTACCATCCCAGAGGGGGAATTGAAAATCCAGCCCTGCAGGTTTCAATCTGAGAAGCATTAACGCCGTAGAGTATTTTATTTCGAAGCGAGGAGAGCGATAAAGCAGTGGGTACCCAGCAGAGGCAGGCTGGGGAACTGCCATCTCCGTGGGCCTGATTACAGAGAATTGGTTCGTGTTCAAGAGGCAGCTGGCTACAAGGGTGAGAGGCAGATTTACAACCTGGGAAATGGGGGGGGTGCCTTATAAAGACGTTAACCTCATTACACGGCAGAGATCTGGCATGGACTGAGCTTCTACATGCCTTGCATCGCGGTGAGGCATCTTACGGTCAAAGAATCATGGGTGTAGTAATGACACAATGACATCAACAACACAAAACACATGTCCGGTCGGGGCTGTGTGTGGTCAAGGTGGTCTCCAGATACATCATCCACTGATCAGGTTCTTCGGTAGTGTTGAGTACGCCTTTCATTGTACAAAGATAAACGCAGGAAGTGGGATGAACTACAGGGCTGGCGCTGGGATTCTAGTCTATCAGACCCCACAGGTATTCCTTTCAATTGTTCAACACTAAAGCAACCCTCTCACCGAGCCACATTAGGAATGATGCTGACTTCTCTCTGAGATGTTTTTCCTCCTTGTTTGCTGTGTGGGTCTCCACAAAGAGAAGGAGAAGTGAACTTGGGGTACTCTTGTTCTTTTTTTAAGCATCAAGGGGTCCTAGAGCCCTTAGATACTGTTAACAAGAATCCTATGTCGATTTGTAAATTAAACTGTTAGAGTCGCTCTGTTGAAGTGTATATGGAACTTCCTACAATAAAGAATGTTTTTAGCTCTGTTTCCACTTCCAAGAGATGCTATGCAGATGTTACATGCTCTGAGTTAATTGGAACTAAATCAATGAAACCACAGTCAATGGTTAATTATCTAGAAGAAGAAGAAGAAGAAGAAGAAGAAGAAGAAGAAGAAGAAGAAGAAGAAGAAGAAGAAGAAGAAGAAAATCCATGTCTATAGAGAGCAAAGTGTACAGCCTTAGCTAATACAGTTTCCAGAACAAACGTTCTAATATATGCAGGGTTTTCAAATAAATATTCACAGACTCAAGGTTACATAACAATTACCCTTAGAACTCTGAAAACCTTTCAGTAAGACAGGAATGTTCTTTGACCTCTGTAGGATATAGCTTTAGTAGAATCTTTAGGTCAAACCGATGCAAACTAATTAGAGATCTAACTGAATCTCATACAAGTATCTACTAAGCATTTCCCCTACATTTATACTCAAGCGAATTGATTCAAGATGCCTCGATCCTTAAAACCCATGTCAACAGCATCCTAAAGCTTCTTGCATTCGCGGCTTAAAAGTAAGCATGGTTTCTGGTTTCAACCTCCATCTTAAATCAAAAGCTTCTTCAGGGCTTTTTTTAATCCTCTTCTTCCTAGTTTATACTTAAACATATTTATGTGAAATCTGTTACCATAGTGTTACGGGTCTGAGATCCCAGCTGCTCAGAACTGACAAGCCCAGTCGTCCATGATGAGAGTTGATAGGAGGGAGTCAGGCCGGTCCAGAGGAAGGCATCTCAAGAAGATGCAGAGGCTGTGGACCTCAAAACTTCATCCTGGAGATCATGGAAATGCAAAGGACTTTGGAAACTAGAAGAGGCACAGACAAATGCGGGCTGTGTTCAGAGCCCGACCTTCCAATCCCAGGGTGTGTCTTCTTCCCCCTCTGGCTGGAACCTCCCAAGCAACCTCAGCCTCACCCTCAGGGCTAGTTGCAACGTTCTAGCATAGATACTGCACTTTGTTACTTTTCTGCAAGTTAAAGCTCATGGCATTGCCTGTTCTGCATTAACTGTGGTAGAGAACAAAAGGCTAGAGAGAATTGCAGAGTTCACCTGGGTTCTAAAAATGTAAAAAAAAAAAAAAAAGATTGTCTCATACTTAATCTCAGTTACATTTAGGTGGGACTTGTCTTTAGAATTTAGAAATCCACATTTGCAGGGGGAGAGGAGGGACAAGGGAGCTTAATTCTTGTAAAAGGCTTAGGCAGGGGAAGCCAAAGTAACTCAGCCAAGGAAACGTCTCCAAAGTAGCAGTTGTTATAAAAAGGCCACACAGAAAGAGAGAGAGAGCGTACACAGGCAGAGCATGCATGCACACACTACATACCCAGAGATAGAGCACATACACACACACCACACACACACAAGGAATGCATGGACACTCACAGAGCATGCACACACACACACACACACATGCTCACAGATGTGCTACATACCACATATACACACATGCACACCACCACATACTACCTACCACACAGAAAGAGAGCATACACAAAGAGAGAGACCACATACACCACATACCCCCTCATACAACACAGTATGCACACATACACAATACATACCATATACATCACACACACATGCACACAGAGACCACACATACCACATCTATTACACACACACACACACACACACACACGAGTAAGCAGGATCTCTTCACAGTCATTGGATATGCTTCCAATAGTCCATCTTAGAACACGGGTTCTGCAATTATCAGGAACTACATTTTTGAAAGACACAGCAAAGTCCCAGGGAGAAAATGACTAAAACACGTTGTGAAAACGGTTGAGATGGGTTCCAAGGACAGAATATGCATAGTGAGATGTCAGAAAAGAACAAGGAAACAGGGCTTCCCAACACGAGCCTGAACTCCACAGTTACTGGCAGATGCTGAGTCCCTCATACTAATTTGCTCTGGGATGCTTCTCCAAAGAACAACATTGTACAAGGATGTGTGCTTACTTTACCCTAAGAAAGCCAGCCAAGCTTCTCAGTTGCCTCTCTCTCCAAGCCAGTGTCTATGTCGACAGTGGTTGTTCCCAACACACCAGCTGACAACGGAAGATGGAGTAGTGTCCTCACCAGAGCTACTAGGTGCAAAACCTTGATCCTGACAGTCCCAATAAGTTAGGCTCCACCCCGAGCCTCAGCAGGCCAGCTGAGCATCCTAGGAATTATTAGAAGATAGGGGAAGATAAGAAAATGAAAGAAAAAAGAGGAGGAGAAAAAGAAGAAGAGGAAGGAAAGGAGAAGAAGAAGGAGGAGGAGGAGGAGGAGGAGGAGGAGGAGGAGGAGGAGGAGGAGGAGGAGGAGGAGAAGGAGAAGGAGAAGGAGAAGGAGAAGGAGAAGGAGAAGAAGAAGAAGAAGAAGAAGAAGAAGAAGAAGAAGAAGAAGAAGAAGAAGAAGAAGAAGAAGGAAATTTTTAAGCAAATCACATTTCAGAGTGAAGTGTTACCCTGCCGCTGCAGTGTAGGTGACTGGAGCTACCCAAAATGAGTTCAGCTCTTAATGCAACACTTGATGTGGGTGGGGCATCAGGGCTAGCAGCTGAAAAGTCGGAAAGGGCCATTTTCTCCTTAGAGTGTTGCTCCTTTACCAAGGAAGTGCTAGCCAGTGCTGCTCTCCCTCTAGAGTGACTTTAAGGAGGTGGCTGGAGAGTGTGACGTGCCTTTCCTGAGTCATTCACTATGGGAGAACAAAGGCCTCCTTTTGAAGGATTTCTCCATGAGGGTGACTGGCTGCTGCCTCAGCAGACGACTGGGAACAGGAGTCAGAGTGGGGAGGGCCACAAAAGACCACACAGATTTGACTTGAAAAAGGTCCGTGCCGTCTGTTATTTGAAGGTCAGCACTTGAGAGAGCGAAGTTGGTAGAGAGGAATCAGTTTCGGATGGCCTGTCATGCTCAGAGCTCCAACACGGTGGGGTAAAGGAGGGCTCATGACACTAAGAGCTTCTGTAGGGGAGGAAAGGAGGGACACAGCAGGAAGACTATGTGGTGTGCAGGGTCTCCCTCCTGCAGGACATGTGACCCCGTCTCCATTCTTCTCTAACTAGAGCACCACGGTTGGTTTTCTGAGGCTAGTCCCTGTCAGCGAATTAAAGACTAAGGAAGAATATTCCAGATCTCCCCACCTGGTCTAAGTTGTGGGCATCTAAAGCTAGCCCCATAAGCACTATAGCTGTGGCTTCTGGTAGAATTAAGGATTCTGGGTAAAAGAACATGAGCGCCTACAAAGAACCAGGGAAGGAGTGACAACCTCGCAGAAGGGCGGAGAAAAGACAAAGGAAGCAGCCCTGCCAAGGACAGCTTCTAAAGGAGTGTGAAGAGGGAGTCACTGACCTTCCCTAAGAATTCGCTGAGCAGTACAACCTATGGGGTGAGGGTTCAAAGACTCCAGGCCTCTGCCCAAAGGAAAAATCCTGTCTTGGAATATCACATTCAACTCCAAAGCCAAACCAGTCAGCACCAGTGCAGGAGGTCATCCGTGTCCTCCTCTATCCCCAAAGACTAGGTTGCCTTCCCAGAGGGATCAGCAAGAATGAGAGAGACGAACAACGAAAGCTTCTAGGCCCATTGCCACATCCTGTCACAGGCTTCCAGGGACACTGGGAAGAAGCCTGACACTAAATATTAGGAATTACAGGGGAGTGGGCATGCCATGGCAGACATCCCACTATTTTGATACTAGCAGCAAGCAAAGGATTTTTCATTTCCTGAAAGTGACAGGAAATTGAAGAACCTGCCTGAGATATCATCTCTGCGTGGGTAAAAAAGGTTGATAAAGTCAGTTGGCCAGACGGACCAGAGAGAGGAGGGGAAAAAAAAGCTGTTCCGAGCTCCCACCCTACCGAGGCCCACTCTGTCTCTATCACAGTTATTTCTGTCCATGGCTCTCTCTTCTCCAGAAAGAAGGAATACCTGGGAATCATGGAGGGTCACTGACCCCGTTCCTGGCTAACAATGGTTTGATAGGTGAGCAGTTTTACAGGTGTACGTCAAAAGATGCTGAGAAAACAGAGAGGAGAAGCAAAGGAGAGAAATGGGGCTGTGGAATCAGCAGGGTAAACTTTGCTCGGGAGACTCAGGAAAGGCCAGCTGCTCTGTACACTTAGTAAGGGGGAACAAAGACCAGAAAGGAGAGAGGAGTGTTCCCCAGGGTAGATCTGATGCAGCAGGAGTTTCCAGGAGTTTCCCACCACAAGATGAGCAGGGACAAGAGAGATGGCTACATGATCAAGACACTTACTGTCCAATCATGAGGGCCTGAGTTCATGTCCCATCACCCATATCGGGCAGCTCAAAAATGCCTAGAACTCCAGCTCCAAGGGAGCCAACATTTTCTTCTGGCGTCTGAAGGCACACACACACACACACACACACACACACACACACACACACACACGTATGTGTTCACAGTCATGCACACACACACGTAAATAAAATAGAATATTTTTTTTTACAAAAAGATTAACAGCAGTTTTAAACAATATAGGAGGGGACAGAAGAGAAGCCTCAGTCATAACACGGATGACTGCAATGCCCAGGGACCAGGAAGTCTCAGGGACTATAGACACATCTCCCACAGGTAGAAGCTGAGGAGTCTGCTCTGGCCTGTACTTACTCACTCTGGGACCCAGCATGAAAGAACAACTGCTGTTCACACCATGCTCCCCAGACGTGTGGAAGGGAAGAGGAATTCTAGCATGCCCTACACTGACCAAGAATGCTCGTCTAGAGTTGACCCCCGCCCCCAGCTTCACTCGCACAGCTTTGGCCAGTGCAGGTCATGTAGGCTGGGATATTTGGAAGCCAACTGCATTGCAAGTGTGAGGGCCTGATTTGGTTGCCCAGAACCTTTGCCAAAAACAAAGTTAATAACTGGAGGGATGGCTCAGTGCCTAAGAGCATTGACTGCTCTTCCAGAGGTCCTAAGTTCAATTCCCAGCATGCACATGGTTGTTGATAACCATCTGTAAGTTCAGTTCTAGGGGTTCTAATGCCTTCTTTGGCCTCCACAAACACTGCACACATAATAAACAGACAGGCATGCAAGCAAAATACGTATATTAGTCAGGGTTCTCTAGAGAAACAGAACACACACACACACACACACACACCATATCACATGGCTTTAGTTCTGACATGATTGGAGACAGAGACATGAGTGTGTCTGGAAGTTTGCAGGCCACCTAATCAGACCTACATGGAAAGGTCCCAGGGTAATGAGAGATGCTGCCTCACACAAAAGGTAGAAGACATCTGAGGTCCTCTGACGTACACACTCATTGTGAGCATGCATGCTCATGTGCACACATACCAACACACACACACTCCTGCCCTTGTGCACATGAAAAGAGACAGCTTTTGTGATACAGAATATATTGATGAACTTGCCTGCAAGGCCTCAAGGCTAGAGGCCACAGGTGGAAGCTGGTATCCCAGGGGAGACCAATCTGGCCTGTGGTTCCCTGAGTTGATTGACTACAGTGGCCAGATCAAGAGCCTAGAGCTGTGTTCTTCCTCCACTGATCCCTTACTCAGCCACTCTGTAAATCTTTATTGACCACATACTACACATCTGGCATGATGTGAATCCCCAGTGAAGTAATAATTACTGAGATCCATGGCCTCTGACCTTCAATAAATTAGCCAGGAAACTCAGATCCGAGGTCTCCTCACAATTAATTGAAGTCAGAACTGATGGAGAAAGATCCCCGGATTTGGAGACAGACCTGACCCCTGCTCTGACCTTATTTTGTTTTATTTATTTAATTGTTTTTATTGAGCTATATATTTTTCTCCGCTTGCCTCCCATCCTCTCCCCTCCCTTTCTACCCTCTCCCATGGTCCCCATGCTCTCAATTTACTCAGGAGATCTTGTCTTTTTCCACTTTCCATGTACATTAGATCCATGTATGTCTCTCTTAGGGCCTTCTTTGTTGTCTAGGTGCTCTGGGAGTGTGAATTGTAGGCTTTTTTATTTTTGTTTTTAACTTATGTCTAAAAGTCACTTATGAGTGAGTATATATGATATTTGTCTTTTTGGGTCTGGGTTACCTCACTCAATATGATGTTTTCTAGATCCATCCATTTGCCAGAAATTTTCAAGATGTCATTATTTCTTTCTGCTGTGTAGTGTTCCATTGTGTAAATGTACCACATTTTCCTTATCCATTCTTTGGTCGAGGGGCATTTAGATTGGTTCCAGGTTCTGGCTATGACAAACAATGTTGCTCTGAACATAGTTGAGCACATGTCCTTGTGGTACAATTGCCTGCTCTGACTTTAACTCTGACACTTAGGTCGAGTTTATTTTCCTAGATAGGTTTCTCTTTCTCCACTTTATTTAGGGGGAGGGCTGAGGCAAAGGGCGGGGCTTAAACTGTAGGTTTAACTACTACGACAGAGCAATGGGGAGCAAGGGACGATGACCAAGGCACCACAAGGGACCGGAAATCACAGACTTGAAGTTCCTTCCACAGACACAACCCCTTACCTCTGTGCTCTGCCCTTCTTCCCACACTCTTCACACGAGCAGATGCCTCAGAGCCACCCCTCCCCCATGCGTCATGTATGAGGCTGATGCTGACAATCTACGAAGAGAGAGATGCTCAGCCTGCGCTGCCTTGGAGAGCTGCAGCTAGTGCAGGGAGCTGTAGTCAGGGATGTCATATGTCCCCTTAGTAAGGACATCCTGAGGATGGCTGTGAACTGAGTTACTAGTCTGTGGAAGCAAAATTCCTCACTACTTCCTGAAATAGCCACAAAATGGTGACAGTCCTGTCCTGCTCATCATATCCCTACATTTAGGGATACTTTTTTTTTTCACTTTGTGTTGATCAGCTTTCTGTAAGAGAACACCTGAGAAAACAGACTTATGACTATAAAATTTTGACCCACAATTGCAGGACTTCCAATCCATGATGGGTTGGTCACACAATGACTTTTGGCCTGTGGGGAAACAGCACAGCCTGACAAGACATGGAACAGAACAGAACACAAAAGGAACAACAGCAAAACACAGTAAAGAAGGGACCAGAGAGCCACTAGAGGGACCTCTCACTAGGGCCCTCTTAATGGTTCCATTGCTTCTCAGTAGTAAGAACTTGGGGAGCAAGTCTTTTGAGCATATGCTCCTCTGAGGGACAGTCAGGAACCAAATTATAATAAATCTTGGTTTTCATATCAGTGTAGAAGTGAATTTATTAAGGTCACAATTTGTTTCCCTGTGTAACAGTGGTAGCTTCCATAATCTATCCCTCACTCTACTCCAAATCCTCCCCCCACCCAAAGGGCACAGAGAAAGGAATGGGAACCACTGCAAGGTTGCAGCCTCTTAAGAGCCATAGACATAGTTTCTGCCCTGGGTCCCAGGAACTAATATGGAGTCAAACTGGTCCCCATGGGCTTGGGTATTGGTCTTCCCAAACCACTGAGCTTCTCAGGCTGCTGGGTATCTGCTCAGGGCTAAGCACTAAGGCAGATCATAAATCCGAATAGTTGAGAAGCAAAAATGAAGTCATTGCCCCAAATAAACGAAATGGATCTTATCCTCCTTTTTCTATGACTTGGGACAATGACTTAGTGAATAAAGTACTTGCCTTATAATCATAGGTATCTATGAACTCATTCAGACCCCAGAACCCAAGTTTAAAAACCAAGCTGGGCTTGACGGCACACACTCACAGCCCCAGAACTAGGGAAGCCATGACAGAGGGATCCCCAGAGTTCACCCAGTGGTCAGCCAGCCTAACCTACTTGGTGAGCCCCAGACCATGTCCCCTCTCCCCTAAAAATTGTTTGTGACCTGAAGAATAACACTGGAGGTATTCTCTGGCCTTACATGCGTGTGCATATACATGTGAGTGCACCTAAGCACACATGTGCACACACAAACACACATGCATGGCACACAACAGAATGTACCCTCATAATTATGCATACAAATGTTTACATAAGACAAAATTTTCTCTATATATGAAAGTTTATATAACACAATCTACACCTTGCTTTATTTGTTAAAATCTTATTTACGTATGAATACATATGTGTATGCATTTAAGTTTACTTTGCATATATTTTGACTGTTTTGATATGACTAAATAGCAGCAAAACAGCAAAGATGGTTGAACTCGAGTCTCACCACGTGTGTTGGGTATTCCATTGGTAACTGAGTGATGTTCAGATGAATCTGAAATACCAGCACATGCTGCTTACGGGCATTCTATCTTTATTTCATAGACGTATTTTTATCCTTTGTTTGCATACCGGCAAGATCACTAATTGTGTTGTAATAGAGTGAATATTTTGTATAATGTGTGTTTAGCTGAAAGTCGTGTCCAATTAGCCAGCTTTTCTTGAGCGATTACATTTTAAAAATTCATCCCAATTTGGGCAAACGGCTCTGTAGAGACAGCTGGATCCGTGGCTGTCAATAGAAGTGTAAAAGTCTCAGGTTCAGAAAAGGATGTAAGTTTTCCATGAATACCACAGCAGTGCAGCAGAGCTATGTAAACTAATTATTTCTCGAAAAAGATTAAACATGTGGAATTCATTAAAAAGAAAAAACAAATTAAAAAAACAAGCTTTTCAGTAGCTCTTAAAGAATGGTAGGTTCCCCAGGGGATGTCTCTGACTCTTTTACTGGCTTTCGGGACCCTAGTCCCCATGCTGGGCCACCTCGCCCAGCCTCAGTACATGGGGAGGTGCTTATTTTTACTGTAACTTGATATTTATGTTTTGTTGATACTCATGGGAGACAAGTCCTTTCCTAAACAGAAATGGGGGAGTGGATTGAGGGGTGGGAACAACAGGGGGGCATGGAAGGGACTGGAAGGATAGGAGGGAGGGAAACCTGCGGCCAGGATGTAAAAGAAATAAATACATTTATAAAAAAATAAAAATAAAAGGTAGGTCCACATACGGGCATTGAGAGCTGTCATATTTCACACACGTTGCACACACACACACACACACACACATGTACATGCACATAAAGATACATACGTATTCAGGGACACACGCACACACCTGCCAGACCAGGAAAAGCTATTTGTTATTGCAATCTGACATCCTGCCTCTAGGGGCAGTGTTTGTGATTTTTGTGACTGCTGTCCTTGGTCCTCCACCAGACCTGTGCTTAGTAATGGGAGAAACAGGAGCTCAGACTTTTTCCGGGAATCAGTTTTTCCCCCTGTGGCATCAACATGAAGGATTTGATAAACTAATTAACTCCTTTTTGACTTTCTAAGCCCCTCCTGCAGCTAATACCCCTGCCGCGCACAGCCTGGGATCCAGCACAGCCCTGTAAATTTGAGAGGACACAGGCAAGAAATGGGCTGGAAAGGCAGGTTCCTGTAGTGATCGTCACAACAACTCTTTCAGTTTTTCTGGTTTGTTCTGTGCAAGGTTGAGGCCAGCGCACAGGTGAGTGTTTCTGTGCATCTGTGCTTGGTGTATCATCTGTGGGACCCTCTGATGACATAGAGATCCCATGGGGACCCAACACCTATGTAAGCTTTAATAGCAGTAATTAGTCACCAGGAAACTTGATCTCTCAGTGCTACTAGCACCATATGGGGAGGAACAGAAAAGAAACAGGACCAGTCGAGGAGTCATGCTTCTCTCATGTTCGGGAGGATACGGGAGGCACCAGAGAGAAATCCCAAGAGAGAAAGCATCTCCTGTCTGTCCTGCGAGCACAGTCCTGCCACAGCGAGAAGAACCCACCAGAATCTCCCTCCTCTCTTCTTACTTGGGCTTCTTTTGAGGGCAGACAAGGTCTCGGGTCTCAGTGAGGATTGCACAGCAGCTTCCAGGATCCAAGCACTAGAAGCCAGAACCAGTCTCTGTCCCTAGTGGTGGGACCTTGGAGGTGTGTTATACACAGAACCTGGCTGTTAGAGATGGTGGGTGTGTCCAAGTGGCTGTCACTGGGGTGCTGTGCCCAAGTGGAGCAGAACCTTCACTGCATGAGATCTGCCAGGAATGTTTGAGCAGATGAGAAAGAAAAGCTAGTCTTGACTTCCCAGGAGTTTGTAGAAAAGGGGGCAGATACGCACCGGAGAAATACCATCTCACGGATGTAGCATAGAAAGACAGAACACGGAGCAGTGCAGGGGACACTGTTGTCCAGTGCAGGAGAAGCATTGCCCCATGAAGGGCAGGAGTCTGGGCATCCCAGAGGTAGTGGTATAGGACCTGAGCCTTGAAGGTCATGGCAGATATACCAGAAGGAATAAGATGTGACCCAGACTTATTCCCAGCACTATGAAGGCAGAGGCAGGTCAATCTCTGTGAGTTCGGTGACAGTCTGATCTACATAGGAAGTCTCAGGCCAGTCAGAGCTACAGACCCTGTCTCCAAAAAGGAAAAAATAATAGTGCTAGAGATATGGCTCTGTGGTTAAGAGCAGGTACAGATATCATTGTTTGGTCAAAAGTGAGACCCCAGCCCTCTTTTACCCCTATATCCAAGGACTCTGGGATGTTTGGGTGAAAGCATCACCCCAGCCCCTGGCACCCATCCTTGGAGCAGGAAGCTCAATTTCAAGTCCCCTCTCCTGGGAGTCACCTTGGTCTGGACTCCACCTCCAGGAAAGCCCACCAAGCAGTGACCCCCACCCCAGGGAGGGTCAGGACCACAACCACAGGCTATTTAGGCTGCCGCCCAGAAAAGGAATATGTGGTCTCCTGCTTTTCTGTGGTCTTCCCTCCTCTGCCCCCCACCATGCTTTCCTAGACAACTCGGGAGTGATGCATTAAAAATGGGCATCTCTTATTCAGTCTAATTTGGTCTGATTGGAATTATTTGCATCAACAGAGAGGCTCGTCTCAAGAAATAAACCTAACATTCACAGAAGACCCAAGATGGTTCCTAGCACCCCCATTAGATGGCTAACAACCACCTGCAACCCCAGTCCTGTTCTGGAATCTGATGCTCTCTTCTGTCTTCATGAGCACATGCACACACACACACACACACACACGTGGGAGCACACACATACCCACACACAGATGTAGACATTAATAAAAATAAATGTTTTCTATAAAAAAAGAAAAACCAAAAGAAAGTGAGAAGAGAGATGGGGCTATAGCTCAGTAGATGAACTGCTTGCTCTAGAAGCAGGAAGACCAGAGTTCAGTTCCAGACCCCAACTTTTTAAAAGTCTACTGCAGTAGTCTGTGTGTGCAACCTCAACTCTGGAGGGACAAAGGTGGGTGGATTTCTGGGACTCACTACCCAGGCAAGCTTTGATGGGGGGTTCCCCTCTGTATGCGGTGATTACCATTAATAACTAAAGAAAACTGTCTTGAGCCTGTGATAGGGCAGAACTTAGGTAGGTGGGGAAAACTAAACTGAATGCTGGGAGAAAGAAAGGCAGAGTAGAAGAGAAGCCTTGTAGCCCCACCAGACACAGACGCCGAAACTTTACCCAGTAAAGTCACTGCCATGTGGTGATACACAGATTAATGGAGATGGACTAAATTAAGATGTAAGAGTTAGCCAATAAGAAGCTAGAGCTAATGGGCCAGGCCATGATTTAATTAATACAGTTTCTGTGTAATTATTCCGGTTCTGGGCAGCCGGGAAATGAACAAGCAGCCTCCTCCAACAAAGCCTTGCCTACTTAGCAAACTCCAAGTCAATGAGGAAAATAAATAGAGTGGCTGTGGCTTCCAAAAGCAGATGTTGAGCTCTGGTGTGTGACATAGGTCCCTCCAAGGACCATGTGCCAGGGAACTTTTTCCTGGGGTGCTAACTCTAAAGATATGGACTCAGCCATTTCCTGGTTATAAAGGGCATGGATGAGCTGCTCTCAAGTCTTGGTGTGGGATACACTTATCACATGAAGGTCTGGTGTTTAGAAAGATCCACGACCACCCCAGGGGAGAGTCAAGATGGCATTAAATAGGTCAGCAATGACCAAACAAAGGACTCTGGAGAGTCACTGGTGGTCCTTTGTCCTCTATCAGTTAGTTCTGTGCGTAGTCCCATCAGTCCCCTGGGAGTCTGTTCATCGGAGGAAGCGTAAATAAAACGTGCCATTGTTGGGAAGCTGTATGTAAGTTTTTATGCAGACATGCATTTTCAATACATTCAGGGATGCATACTTAACAGGCCTGTTTAACTTTTGATATTGTGACAAGATAGACATTGTCGTTTACAAAGATCAAGCCCCAGACATCTCTCTGCAATCAAGTAACAAATTGTAGGAAACAAGAGTCTCACAAGGTTTGGAGTTCAGGATGCTTCTCCTGGGGCTCACTCCCTCTGCTCCTCCCGTTGGACATGCCTGAGAAAATGCCGGTGGTCCTATGTAGTATGAGTGTGTCTGGACTAATACGAAGTCACCCAACCATCATCTGTGACTGTACCCTTTCACAGTCACCGGCTGTGAGCATGTGCGCCGGTCCTTCCGGAACTAGATACTGTCCGTTTGGGCTGTGGGTGTTTTGGTAGGTGCACGGTGGCATCTTGTTTTTACCTGTTTTCTCTAATGTGTGTGGTGGGGGACATCTTGTCATTTGCTTACATGTGTCTGCACAATTTGAGGACACAGATATGACTCAGTGATGGGAAAGAAGGCTCCATCACGCCACACAGCCTCCAGGAACTTCCTGTGTGTCTGCTTCTTTTTTAACAAGCCCTTCTCACCCTTAAGACATTTTTAAGGTGGTTCACAGACTGGAAGTTCTCTGGAGTTCTCTGTAGATTTCTGGGTGCAGGACCGCCTTAAGAACACAAGTCGTTGGTCTATGGCTTAGGTTTTCATTTTTTTTAACTGCCTCCATGTTCTTATTTTGTCAACTAAGGGAAGTTTGGGGAGTGTGAAGTAGAATAGCGAAGAAGAAAGAAAAGAGGCTGCAGGAACCAGTACAGGTTATGAACTGCATTCGCTTTCATTTCCTTTGGGAGATAGGAGCGTGGGGGAAATGAAACTGTCCTTCGATCTTAATGACAGTACCTGTTCTATTGAAAGGGCCGTCTCTACAGCCTCTCCAGGACTGAACATCAAGTGACAGCTTGAGCCAGTCTGTGCTTCTGTCCGTGGGCCTGTCTTGATCCCGACTGTGACCTCCCAGATGGCAGGACTGTTCCCCTCTCCCCTCTTTCTGTCTGTGCCCACTCTGCTGTTGGTGTTTTCGTAGGCAGATGTGGAATGCTAGCAAAACCAAACCCAAAAGATGTTCACCTAGGCTGCTTCCCATTCTAAGTGAAGAAGAGGTGTGAGGCTCAGCATTACCTGAACATCCGGCCTCCCCCTCAGGAGGCTCCTGATGGTTCCCCTCTCTGCAGTCAGCACATGCTCTGCCCCTCCCCCAGCAGGTGTAACGTTTCTACCAGGTAATTCAGGACAGCCTGGGACCCCACCCAGATTGTCTTGTCTTAGCTTCCTATGTTCTGGGACAGCAGCGCATGCCACCATACTTGGATGGGTGTGATTATTTCTGATTTATATTCTATGAAGAGAGAAACTTAAATCAAACAAAAGCAGGAATTTAATCCAAGAGACAGAGAAAAATGAAACTAAAACACCATACATAGCACAGGAAAAAAATGAAAGAGAAAAGGATGGAAAAGTGCATGTGTTTATACTCCGTTCATGAACGTTTTTGGAGACCCAGATTCAAAATAAAAATAATTCCAGTCAAAAATTGCGTTCCGTTCTCAGAATTTAAGCTCAGAATCACTAAAAATGGCAAAGTGGTGATGCTATTCCAAAAACCTTTCTGTATCTTATCTTTTCAGAAATCAGAGCAATTGGTTTTCCTTCTAGAATACAGTTCCATTATTTTTTTTTTTTTAAAAAAAAAAAAAGAACTTCAAATTAGGGCATCTTCCTTGGGCAACTCCTAAAATAGCCACTAGATGGCAGAATGAGACCACAAAGGAGTTTTGTCAGGCTGGCTGCCGATCTGTATGCAACCCCAGGAGTCGCAAGCGAGCAAGCCATCTCCTGCAGGCATCTGATTAATAATGGGGCTGTAATTATCTTTACACAATCCCGATTGCAGCTCCGTTGTAGCCTAGCTGTTAAATTAAACTGCACAAATAAATACGCCAGGGACTCAGCCTCCCCAGCAGTCCCCACCCTGGGTGGCTTCCAAGCTTATTAACATATCAAAACACAAGCGGTAACCCCCCTTTCATTTTCATAACAAAAGAGCCCCCCTTTCATCTCTCAAGCAACCCTGTATTTAAATAGCTCTGTGAAGACTGATAACATTATTACTCTATTTCCCCAGTCTAGGCCTGGGACATCACCAATCTGCTTCTTTGGGATGATGGATGGATGGATTTTATTAGGAAGATGAATGCCCCCCCCCCCCCCCCGCAACCCCTGCCTCAACTGCCTGAAGCTTGGGACTGGGTGGAGGTGAAGAGAAGAGACTCACAAGTTTCTCCTGAAAATGCAGAAATAACAGAGGGATCTGGACCGATGTGAGGCAGCCCCTGATGGCTCAGTGGTCTGGAGCTAAGGGAATAAAGATGCAAACAAAATTGGGTTAGGGTGACAGGTGCTGGGTGGTGGCATTATAAACTGTAGAGCCCTGGGCATGAAGACATATAGCAGTCAGGGGTTCCTAAAAGGCACCTCACCCCAGGCTGCTGGGTTGTTGACAGAACTCAGCTTATTTTGCAAACTGTGGAGTGCCAGAGACATCTGAGAAGCGCATTAGTGTCTCCACAATGCTGTCACACCTGAAGAATCATCTCGGTCCCATCGTGACCATCTGTCCCTTCGAGGAAAGAAGAGAAAGTTGAGTAGGGTCTCAGCGACAGTCCGCAGTGCTCCCTGTCCCCACTACATCCAAGCCTCAGTTTCCCCTCAGGCACTTGAAGGTCCACCTTTCCCAATTCCATTCTTTAGGTCTATGATGTCTGAAGGGGTCCAGAAGAAGTTTGTGAGGGAATTCAAGAAACACTGAGCAATAGTTGCTAAAAATCGGGTGATCTAGTGCCCAAAACTGATCCCTAAATGTGTGGGGTTTGTAAATGCTGCTGGTGGTAGAGACACACATGGGAAGGGCTTCTTGCTGTACTAGGACCTTAGGGAGTGCAGAACTGGTTCCTTAAATCCTGCTTCCACCAGCCACACTGATTCAGAACTGAGAACTCCCAGGAGACACTGAGATAGATGTATGGATGAGGTGAGCAAAGGATGTGTGTCAGCCTAAGTCTGAGAATACTTGGGCTAATATACAAGAAAGCAGGTTCATTTGGTTCAAAGTGCTGGGGACCTGTGGGTGTGGCAGGGAAAAAGAAGGAAGGATGTGAATGCCACCACTGTGGAGGGGGCAGTGCTGACTTCCTGACACCGTGTTGGGGTAAAGGATCCCTTCTGGAGAGACGGACGGGGGAACTCTCTCCTCTCTCCATTCCCTCTTAAAGACCCAATTACCTCTCCAGGCCCCGCCTCCTGACAAGGAAACTATAGCCACCAAGTCTCAACATGCCTGTTGGAGGGGACAACCTCTTTCTAACCCTTACAACAATTGGGCGTTTGCAACGGAACCTGGCATCCTCTCCTCCCGCAAGTAACCAGAGGTGTTCTGGAGACCCGTGTCCATCCGGGAACAGCTCAAGGGTGTGGGGAGGAGCTACATGGATGAGGAGTAATGGGAGCCCTGAGTGTGGTCCCAGTGTTGGAGGGGGTTTGTACAATCCAAGGAATGAACTGTCCAAAGGCCTATCTGGTCAGTGTAAAGGATGGCTTTCTTTGGTTGCTAGGTCCTGAGGTTGCTCTACTCCTGCAACAGGTGCTTCTTGTTAGCCCTCCCCCCACACCCCGTAGGCAGAGCAGAAGGAAGGCTGGGTTAGTGAAGAGATCTCATCTCACAGTCTTCGGAGCTCCTTCTTCACTCCCACCACACATCTTTGTGCTCCCTGGAATGAATGAGTGTCATTTCCGCTCCCAGAGGAGGAATGGGACTACGTGGGCTGGAGGGGCCGGGGGGGGGGGGGCGGGGGAGAGACTGAGAGAGTTGACAGTACTCCTTGAGAAAGGAAGGACCCCTCACCTGTCTCAGCCCCCTCACAAGGGAGGGTGAAGAGACACGTGGGTGGGCTCTGGAGCAAATAGATCCCAAGGATCTTCCGTGACGCGGTGTCCGCGAGCAAGAAGTGAGGAAGCCACAGAAGCTGTGGCAAATGCACGGGTCAGACTGAGGGATGCAGGGAAACCCAGTGTCCACTTTGTTCACTAGGAGCCTCAGCTATTTGTCCTGGGTTTGAGACCTGACAAAAATGGGTGAGCATGCACCCCAAGGGGCAGGAGCAAGCTCCAGCAAGCACTGGATTGCAGAGCCCGCCTTGTTTTCAGGTCCAGGTGTTTTCAATTACTGGAGGGGAAGGAGGTGTTCCCTGAAAGGGTGGAGCTTTTTTTGACTGACATAGGTGATTGATTGACATTTCTTGACTGTATTCTTTTGAGTCTCTGTGTTACAATTATATACATGAGATGTAATCTGTATGCATCAGCCCTTAAGTGGTTTGTGATGTCCCAAAGGCTACTTTAGGACCATTTTTTCCTTCATAGCCACGCACTGAAGAAATCTCTAGAGGAATCCTCTATTGGGTTTTGCTTTCTAATTGTGGTTGGAATTTTTTTGCTTACTCTTTGGAAGGGGTTTGTACAACCCAAGGGCCTGTCTGGAGCAGAGTAGGAAATGGACTTTTTTGATGTTGTTAGTTCCTGTAGTTGACTTTCCTGTGACTTATACAGTCCTGCCTCCATGGAAGAAGGAGGGTAAGACAGAGCCATGAGCATGGGAAGAAGACCCCAGGAGAAAGAATTACCCTCCCCCCTTTTCATGTAGCTATAGATTTCCAGGGTAAACCAGCCCATGTCTCTCTTGGATCACCGGAATGAAATGAAATGATCCTCTATGTGTTCACCTGCCCAGGAGACAAAGGAAGGACACCATATTCCCAGAGCCAACTGCTCCTCCTCACCACAGCATCTAAATGCCCCTCCATCCCCCGCAGCTTTTACAGTTCCCCCTCCCTGAGTATCACTCCATTACCTGACTGGCTCCCCTTGCAAGATAGGGTGGAGATGGACTCTGGGGACCGCTGCTGCCACGTGGGGCTTCAGCTCCTTCCTGCTGAACTCCTCGGAGGCTCATGCATTTATGCATTCCACAAATATTAATTAAAACTCTATTGTGTGCAGAGGATTACACTAATCACTTAAGAGGCCCGCAAATGAAGGCGAGGACATAATAAAGCCAGTGTTTATCATCTTGAGTCTTGGAGCCTGTAGGCAGCTCAGAGAGCAGGAGGCACTTGGCCCTGAAGGGAGGGCCAAGTCTTGCCCAGTGTCTCAGCTTCTAGACTGGGAAGGGCTAAGACTTGTGATTTGGGGGGGGGGGGTCCATGTTTATTGCTTATTGTCAGAAAGCCTTGTTTATAGTTCTAAACTGCTCCCCACACTCCAGATTCATCCTCCATAGTCCTGAGAAGTAGAGCTACAACATCCCTTCTTACACAGGTTCAACCGATGAGCTGACCAGGATGCAGGGACAGGAGAGGGAAAGGATCCAGGGTGGATGGAAGTTTCTGTCCTGCCCAGTCCCACAGCCATTCAGTCCCAGATAAGCACATAGAGGCTTATACTAATTATAAACTATTTGACTTATTGCTCAGGCTTATTATTAACTAGCTCTTACAACTTAAATTAACCCATAATTCTTATCTATGTTTAGTCCCATGGTTTGGTACCTTTCCTCAGTAAGGCATTCTCATCTTGCTTCCTCTGTGTCTGGCTGACAACTGCATCTTTACCTTTCCTCTTCCCAGAATGATCTTAGTCTGGTTGCCTCGCCTATACTTCCTAACTGGCTATTAGCCAATCATTTATTAAACCAGTATGAGTGATAAATCTTTATAACATACAAGAGCATTATCTCACAACAACCCAGGGTAGAGCCAGCTCTTCTGAGCTCTGGTCCAGCAGGAGGACATGTGAAGGGGAAAAGTCCAGGGTAAGCCTGAGGGAAGTTTCAGGAAGGAGACTGGAGACCATAGAAACCACAAGAGAGAACAATAGCAAGGCAGAGGGTTGAAGAAACTACCCAAGGATCCTGGCAGTCAGCAAGGCATGCTCCACAGTTTGACTGAGCCTGCCTCCATGCCTTCCAGGCATTCATGCTCTGAGGGTCACTTAGCCTTCCTGCTCCTCTTTCTGACCTCTGGAATGGGAATGACATTAGTTCCTTCTGCTTAAGATAGCTCATGTGATAGCTCACAAAGCCTGGCTTATATAGATACTGAACAAGACTAGTTGACTTCTTTTATTAAAATCAAAGTGACTTGATAGTTGGGGGAAAGATGTCTGAGGACAAGGCTGAGGCTTGATGTACCTGACAGCTGGCACTGGGAACCCCAGAGCAGTGTTCTGAGTGTTTTGATTGTCACTTCATTGTATCTCATTTTAGACTAAGAAAACAACAAACCTCACATTTTAAATTGGTGTGTATTCTTAAATCTCTTACAAATATACTGAATATGTAATCCAACCCTGCTTTAAAATATATTAAGCTGTTCTCCACTATTTTTAGTTCTACCATTAAGCTTCTATTGCAAACAGTTTTTTTTTCTTCTTTGTCTTTCACAAGTATAAACCTCTCCTGTTAAGCTAAAAGCCGGTACAGTCAAGCTTGGACCCAACTCTGCAGGCAGATCCTATGCTGTAGTTACAACTTATCTATACCCGACAAACATCCCTCAACTGATTAGAGATCTGAGTAATATGGCATTTAAATGTTTAATTATTAAAAGACTTTTCATACCAGAGAGGCAGGTTGGCTCCTGGCAGCAGCACTCTATTTCCTCCAAAGAAGACAGAAGACAGGTGGACCCAGAACAACATCCATCCGCAACTCACTTTATCAAGTAAAAGTGCTAACCATTGGACAAAACAGCCGTTCATCTAAACTGAAGATCTCCAGATGTGGACAAAGAATCAAATGGAATCGACTTGCCTAGCTGCTCAGGCCAAGGTAGGCTTGTCTTCCTACAGATTTTCTAACCCACAGGATCTTCTGGAGCCTGGTAGGCCCTGCTTCCAATAGCAAAAGACAAATACAGTCCTGCTGCCCTCGCCCTCAAAGACCATGGAGGATGCTGAGGAGTGGCTCTAGGTAGCCAATAGAGTAAGTCCTCTGTCATTTTTTAAATCAATAGCTCAAGTAAAATTTTATCCTTCTTAAATATTTCTGATATAGTTTGACAGTTAAGAGGCTTTGTTACTTTAAAAAGACAACCTCACCAAACAAATTTCAGTATAACTTCTTAGCATGTTCTAAATAAAAGGTGTTTTAAGACATACAAATGCAAGTTATTAAAATGTGTACCTGCAAGTTGTAAAGGTGTGAGGACAAACAGAAGTTATCAAATTTCTCTCTCACACTGCCTTCCATGGTCTTAAAGACACTTTTCCTTGTGCAAAAACACCTGTCACAGTCATTCTAACAAAAATATGCTGTATATGTCCACAACTCTTGTTTTCACAAACTCAAAAATTCTTGTGAGTTCCAGGGAGCCAAATTAAAAGATCCACCTTAAACAGGTCAGATACACTCCTCTCAATTCCCTGGTCCTGAAAAACAATTTTTTTTTTCTTCCTAAACTTAACTTTGTCCTCTGCTCTGCCAGCACCTTGCCAGGTCCAAGAAACACCTGGACAGTTCAACACTACAAATCCTGGATAGGGGTAAAGCAACTAGCTACCCCAGGATGTGACCAGCACCCAGCTATCTTAGGCCCCTCCAAGAAAGACTTAGATTCCCACAAATAAACAGGAAGCAGTCTTGAGACTCTGATGTCCCAATTCTGTCAACCTGCTTTGCCTAACTCCCTGCCTTTTTATTTTAAGAAGAAGATGGGAATGTTGTAATCTGTCACTTGGGTACCCTGTCCCTTTAAGAGACAAGTTCCCATTCCAACCTTCCCCTTTTTTCCCAAGGCAATCGGATTTCCCACCTCCTCTCTCTCTCTCTCTCTCTCTCTCTCTCTCTCTCTCTCTCCTTCTGCCCAGATTTTGCCTCCCTCTCTTCTCCCTCCACGTCTCCCCTTTTCCCCTTCCCCTTCCTTTCCTCCTCCATACCCATTAAGTAAACTCTATACCCAAACTCTCTCTGCGTGGTGATCTATCTGTCTCCCACCAAGGTCTCAGGCCACCCACCAGGGGACCCTCCGAGGCCTCCAGTGACCCGCTGTCACCTCTCCCATGGGACTGGTTCCCCATCACCTCTTTATAAATGATAACACTGAGGACTTTGCAGCCATTGCTGAAGGATGGAGTTGCCACTTAGGGTGTGGGCTGAGAGAAGTCATACTGTGTCATCTCCAGGGAGAGGACCAGGTAGGTCCAGCTCTCTGAGCTGTAGTCCAGGGGGAGGCTGTGGGAGTGGGAGAGGCCCAGAGTGAGCCTGAGGGAAGCTGCAGAGAAGGAGGCCTAGGGTGTGACTGTGGGGCAAGAGGAGCGGGGATTGGTGTCATGGGGTCCTACGAGAGGTAGAGTTCTAGCAAGACAAGTAGGACCTCTATAGATCCATGTCAACTTAAAAGGACCCTGAGAGACACCAAAATGGGTGCTTTTACCCATTTCACTGAGGAGTACACCATTTTCAGCTGGTATGCCATCTTAATCTTCTTTCTTCTTAAAGAATTCTTTCACATTGTCTGTATGGTTGCTTTTTGTTTTCACCGTTGGTTCATCAAGACTGTATAGTTTACTTTCTTTTTTTCTTTTTTCTTTTTTCTTTAGTTTACTTTCTATACACTGCGACTTTCCCAATTTTTGTTTTGTTTATTTCTAATTCACCTCATGGTAATCAGTGGTACATTTCACATAATTTCAATTTTTTAAAATTAGGCAGTTAATCATAGAGAACAGTTTATAATAGAACTTAAAAATGAAATAATCTGTTCTGCCGCTGTTGGACCGTCATATTTATGCACAGATATTTCTTAAGTTTTCTATTTCCTTATTATTCTATAATTGAGTTCTACCTAGTGTTTGAAGTGTGGTATTGACATCTCCAACTATTACTGTCTATTTCTTTTTTCAGTTTGGTCAGATTTTGCTTCATAACTTTTAGGGCTCTGTTGTTAGGTGCATATATCTTCATAACTGTTATAACTGTCTGATAGAGTGACCATTTTACCAACATAAAATACTTTGCAATGACAACAGCTTTTGTTTTAAATTCTATTTTGTGTGATATTCATATAGCCATTCCATTTTTCTTTTGTCTGCTGTTTGCATAATAGATTTTTTCCTCTCCTCTTTTGCTTTCTACATATTTGCATGTTTAAGACTAAAATGTGTCTCTGGTAAACAGCATACAGATGGCTTCTTTAATTTAGTCTGACAATCTCTGCCTTCTGATTAGATTTTCTAAAACATTTACATTTAATGTTATTATTCATGACATTAGCTTTCCATCTGCCATTTTTCTATTTGTCAGTGTAGTTTTTTCTTTTTCATCTCTCCTTTACTGCCTCTCTTTGTACTAAGTGGAACTGTTTAGTGTAACATCTTATTGCTATGATTTCTTTCACTCTCATTTCTGACTTACTTTCTCAGCGATTGCACTAAGATTTGTCATCTGCACGTTAGCCTTTCAGATTTACTCAAACATCATTTTAGCGAAATACAGACTTAATGCTCATAGAGGGCTCTATTTCCTCTTCATCCCCTTTTATGTTGTAATTGTCATTACATTTAAGTATATTACAAACCCAGCAGTCCACTGTAATAATTACCACTTGATGTAATTTTATATCT
Organism: Myodes glareolus; assembly: GCF_982192425.1. Classification (NCBI taxonomy): domain Eukaryota; kingdom Metazoa; phylum Chordata; class Mammalia; order Rodentia; family Cricetidae; genus Myodes; species Myodes glareolus. The sequence continues at coordinate 41,645,062 of NC_142034.1, forward strand.
ACTTTAAAGCTGAGAAAAGAGAAAAGTATTTTTAAATCACTTGTTACCTCTACCTTCTTATTTGTTGTTTCTTGTTCTCTTTGTGTTTCTCTAGCTCCATCTTATATCAATTGGCCTCCATCCCCTACTCTAGGACGACATCCCTCCCACCAACCTCCTGTGTGTGTTAGTACCAAACATCCAGCATCTATTTTACAGACTCAACACAATGATACACATACTGTTTCCTACAAGGTTTTAAAATTAGTTAAGAGATGAAACATACATTTATACATTATTTCATAGCTATACAGTTACATTTGTATCAGTTATCTTTGGTTCTTGCTTCTATTTTCTTGTAGATTTGAACTTTCATTCAAGTTTACTAGCAACGTGTAACAGTCCCCTTAATATTATGTATATATGTATGTACTATATGTATATATCATATATATTGTGTGTATATATAAAAACATAGGTTATATATACATATACATGCATACACAGACTCTGTGTGTGTGTGTGTGTGTGTGTATTCAGGGTCTTACTATATAACTCAGGCTGACTTTGAATTCATAATTCTTCTACCTCAGTTTCTCAGGTGCTAGAATTACAGGCGAGTGCCACCATGTCTGGATACTGATTTTTGAAAACCTTGTTCAAACAATTAATTGTCTGCTTTTATTTATCTACAAGTGTCTTTATTTTGCCTTCATTGAAAAATGTATCTACTTTTATTTCATGTTTATAATTATTTTGCCTGGATGCGTATCTGTGTACCACTTGCATGCCTGGTACCCAGAGAGGCCAAAAGAGGATATTAGATCCCCTAAAACTGGAGTTACAGATGGTTGGGAGCCATCAGATCAGTGCTGGGAACCAAACCTGGGTCCTCTCTAAGAGCAGACAGTGCTCTCTGACACTGGGCTCTCTGTCCATGCCCTCTACTTCCATTTTTAAGGATTGTTTTTCTGGAAATGAAATCCTTGGTTGAATGGTTTTGCTTGCCCCATTTCCTCTCCGTATTTTGAATACACAGCCTGCTGCCTGACCGCTGTCATACGTCATACCTGTAGTCATTCTGCCATTGATCTTCCCTCCTAGGAGATGAGACAGTGTTATCTTGCTTCTTTCAGGATTTTCTTTCTGTCTTCCATGCTACTCGTTTGTGTCTGCGGTATCTAGGTATGGCTGTGACTGTCTTTGCACTTTTCTTTGTGGAGTTTCCTAGGGTCCTTGGGTGTATATGTTAATGATTTTTTTCAGCAAATGCAGGGTGTTTTTAACAATGGTGTCTTGTAGCATTTTTCTCATTCTGTGTCTTTCTATTAGGCATACATTGGCATACTTCCAAGCGCTCTACAGTTAACCTGAGGCTGTACTAAGTTTTTCATTGCAACTGATTCCCGATGTCTCAATTTATTCTCAAACTCCCTATTTCTTTCTCCCACTGCCGTCTACTATGGAGCTCGGCTAATTGTTTTTTATTTGACTGATTTTGTTGTTAGATCCAGAATTTTCACATGACTTTTCTTTTTAATAATCTCTACATATTATGTAGAGAGAGAGAGAGAGAAGGTGGAACAGAGTGAGTGAGAAACATCCCCACCACAGGTTAAAATTTCATATGGCTTTTATTTTTTTCCTTCCTTCCTTCCTTTTTTTTTTCTTTCTTTTGAGGTAGGATCTTTCCTACTCTTTATCCCAGGCTGACCTTAAACTCCTATCAATCCTCCTGTTGTTGCCTCCTTAGGTGGGACTACAGTGATGTACCATCATCTCCAGCCAAGGTTTTACACAGAACATTCACAAGAGATAGGATCCATGAATTGGGCAGAATGGCCCAGACCATAGCAGTCCCCTACACGAAGGGGTCTGTCTGGTGGCCACTGATCACTACTGGGTAAACTTGGCCACCCTTGTCCCACATCTCTGGGTTAAGGATTAATGCATATATATATTTGAATATATATTGCCTACTCTAAATTTTCAATGTCCTCTCTGTTAATTTTGACATTCTCCTCACAGATAGCTTTGTTTGTTTGTTTCCTGCTCCTGCCCCCACCACCACCCTCCTCTGCCACCTTGTGTATGGTCCATACCTCCTTGTCTCTTTCCACATCTTATAACTTTACATTAAAATTGGGTGCTTTGAGGAACATATTGTAATGACGCTGGGTGCTGTTTCTGCTGTTTTTGGACACTGTATTGTTTTGGACATGCCATTCGGTTGGGGCTTGGCTGGGATCTTCCTGCCAGGTTAAGCCCGAGTGTTGAGGCTCTAAGGCTGGAATAGTCTTCCTAAGATGGCAGAATTTTATCAGAGCCTTCTTTTAATGCCTCTTCACCTGGCCTCCCTGTTAAGTGTCTTATCTTTCTGTGTATTAATCCTTAACCCAGAGATGTGGGACAAGGATGGCCAAGTTTACCCAGTAGTGACCAGTGGCCACCAGACAGACCCCTTCATGTAGGGGACTGCTATGGTCTGGGCCATTCTGCCCATTTCAGGGATCCTATCACTAGTGAGTGTTCTGTATGAACCCTTGGCTAGAGATGATGGTACGTGACTGTAGTTTCACCCAGGGAGGCAAAGGCAGGAGGATTGACACACGTTTAAGATCAGTCTGGGATAAAGGGTAAGAAAGACACTATATAAAAAAGAAAGGAAGGAAAGAAAAAATAAAAGCCATATGATATTTTAACCTGTGGTGGGGGTGTTTCTCAACCTAGTCTACCTATTTACACTTATTCACACACCCATCAATGTTTACTCAGGTTCACTCTGGGCAGCCTTATTGTACAAGATACTAACTGAAGTATACTCTGTCGCTCAGTCCCTTCTATAGGAGCTCAAAATGTCAAGAAGACGGTAGGGAGAAAACAGTGTTCTAGTGTATGCTCATGGCAAGGGGGAGCACAGATCAATAATTCTGCTTCAACTGCCTCAGAGGATAGAAGCCAGCCCACTTAAAAAGAGGACAGGAGGAGCTGCATTGGAACCCAGGGGCGGAACACTTGCTTAGTGTACGCAAAGTCCTAGGCTCAGTCCCCAACACTGAAAACAGCACAGCAACAACAAAGAAAGGAAGAAAGCGATGCAGGTAGTCTGTGTGACAAGGGCAGAATGTGATTGTAGGAGCCTGGGAAGCCAGGGTACAGAACTGAGTGTCCTCTCGCGGCCGGAGTGCAGGAAGACACAGGGAGGGGACAGGGATGCTGCCGCTCTACTAGGCATCTCAAGGTCCTTTCTTGCTTTCCTACTGCACATTGGTCTGCTCCCACACCTACCTGCTCATGCGCAACCCAAGCCTGACAAAACAGGCACCTGGATAACCTCAGCGTCCAATCAGGCCCAGTCTTTTGACCACTTGTCCCTTCTCCTTGGTGAATATGGCAATACTGATGCTCTCTTTCACGTCACGAGCTCTGGCCAATCCACTATATCCTATTGTCAGACGTTCACCTAGGGGATCTTGGCTCAGCTCAGTTCCGTCCATCAGACCACAGATCCCCTCTTTTAACACTGGCCAGGGAAGGAGCAAGGACTCTTGGGACTGTTTGAAGATCGGCAAGGATCATTGCAGCCGCCTGCCTTTGCCTAGCCTTTGCCTGGCCAGGCTGGCTCCAGGGCTGAGCTTGTGGCATCTACAGAGCAGGAGAAAATTGCATTGTCTGTTACTGTCAGTGTTATCAGAGGCAAACATGAGCAGTTTAGAGGCCAAGATGGATAGGTCTGGCTCAAAGCAGAGCCCAGAAATGCTGCTCATTGCCTTCCCAGGTTCCCAGGGACTTCTCCATCACCGAGTCCCAGTTCTGACTTATCTTTATGTCCCCTCAAAAATCCCCAGGGTGTGAGTTTTGAATCTTTATTACACTGAGTTCTGAAGCCCAGTCGGAGAGAGGTCCAAACACGTGTGAACTACATTAGCCCCCACTGACCGTCACCTCTGTCACCTGTGGGATCATCCTCTCAGCCCTGCGTGACGGGCACAATGGATTTTGGGGTTCCCACTTCACAGATGAGGAGCACAGGACCTAGAGACAATCAGGGATGTGCTGCCATTAGGAGAAGGAACTGGAAATCGAAGCAGATGGCCATCTTCCAAGAGAAACACACTTTCTGGTCTAGTAGGCCTTCTTGGCAGGGTCAGGGGAACCAGGGAACAGCATTTGGAGACATAGAGCAGTCATTACTCTCTTCTGCATGGCCTTGGCCTGGCCTGTAGCCCCTTAGGAAGCTCCGTGCTGTCTCCCAGAGTGATTGCGAGCACCTTTTCCAGAAGTGGTATACAGGGCTGGACGCTGTGCTGGGAGGGAAAGTCTGCGGCAATGTCTGAGTATCTGAATTCAGAAAACGTGTGCATCTCCTTGCTGCTTGCAAACGAGCATCACTGAAGGGGCAAACGCAGGTAGTGTTCATACAAACTGGGACCCAAAGACAAGGATTCGTTCTCAAATACAGCCAGGCCCGTCTGGTCCCAGACCACACCTCGTTCTCCATCGCAGGGCTGAGTCACCGAGGGACACCCCGACACTCCCGGAACGGTACAGTTGGAATGATGTCATGTGTGACAGTTCATCTGTCTCAACCCTGCCTGCCCTGAAGGAGGAGGGAGGACATGTTCTCAGGTTGCTCTCGTCTGTCTTCTGCCTTGCTGCCATCCCTTGCTATGGCCAGGAGCTATCCTCAAATCTACTTGTTCCCACCGCCTCAAACATACTTGGCTCTCCCATCTCATGGTCTCTCATTCTAGTTCAGTGGTTCTCAGCCTTCCTGACGCTATGACCCTTTAATACAGTCCCTCATATTGCGGTGACCCCGATCGTAAAATCATTTTTGCTGCTACTTCATAACTGCAACGTCGCCAGCGTTGTGAATTATAATGTAAATATCTGATATGCAGGATATCTGACATACGACCCCCAAAGGGGATGCGATCCAAAGGTTGAGAGCCACTGTTCTGGTTCCTTCTTTAAAGCTTAACTTGAATTTAATGACCACATTGGACCCCTATCTCTGTTCCAGTTCTGGCTCTGAGGAAGCTATCAGACCAAATTGAGGGTTCATTTTGACAGCCTGTATGCTGTCTATCACAGTGATGCAAACTGTGAGCTCTTAATAGAGGAGTCCAGCATACCCTTGGCCTTCACCAGACATAGCTCCACGGAAGCTCTGTTCTAGGCTTAGAAGACAGGGATTCCCCACGTGCTCACTGAGCCACCCTTCCATACCCACTGAACCAGTGTTTGCCATGAGTGGTGTGTCTAGAGGTGCCAGGAGGCAATATTCTTCTTGCCGAAGCATGTTAAATTTATGTGTGTTATTCTCTACCGTGTCCAAGTTCATGGCTGGAGTAGCTAAGGATGGGAGACGCATCTGACAGTGCCCAAACCTGAATCATAATGTCCTTAGCCTCGGGCAGCACACTCAAATCTCCACATGCTGATGACTGGGACTCAGATTTCCTCCCTTGGCTTAGCCCGGGGTCACACTGAGGACAAACACATAACAGAATCATAAAGTAAGGGGCTGGTCTCTGCCAGCACACGCTCAGATCTATTCATTCATCTGTCACGTGAACTTTGACTAACCTTTGCGTTTGATTTTGAACTCTGTCCACCCTTTCTGCCCTTCTGGTTCTTCCTGGTAAAACAGCATTTCATCTTCAAAAGCTTTGTTCTCCTTGAACTCAACGGCACAGTGTTGAATCCGTGAACCCTCCAGCCTTCTGCTAGGAACTCTCATTCCCACCTTAGACATGAACCCTTCAGGGCAAGTGCATCATGGTGGCTGAAGAATTCTGGTTTAGTCAGCTTTCTGTTGCTGTCACCAAAAATCAGAGAAAATAACTTACAAGAGGCAGAACGTATTTTGATCCCTGGTTTCAGTCCGTAGTTGACTGACTTTGTCATTTCTGGGCCTGGGCCAGAGCAAGAGCTTCCTGGCAAGGAGACTGTGGTAGACAAAGCAACTTACCTCACGGCAGCCAGAAAGGGCTGGGGGTAACAGCTTTAACACTTGAGATTTGGAGGACCACTGATGGCCTAAATCTATAACAAATGCCTTTTCTCTTAAATCTTATTTTGCTTTATTCTTGGTGGGCGAGCAATGGGTGGGATTGGGAGGCATGATGTGAAAGACACAAAGAATAAATTAAAAGAAAGTTTAAAGAAAGAGCGAACTGAGGGCCCATCTAGTCCTCAGGGATGAGAGCTGTGCCTTGAGAAAGCAGTCTGACGGGCTGAGCAGAATGTCCAGTAAGCAAGTCTCTCAGTCAACAAGCTGCTGTTGGCGCTACCTCACAATCTGAATGGGTACAGGTGGCCGTCTGGGAGGGGCTTGCAGTTCTTTTATGTTTGCCAAGAGAGAAAGAGTGGCTGGAGTGAGTTCAATACTTACCAACAGAGAAACAGACGAGTCCCCTCGGAGGTGTCCAAACACAAGGCCACAGCTATGAAAGGACAGCACCCAGATGTCTAACTTGCTAACCCACACGCCTATGCCCCAGTCCAACTTTTGGTCAATAGACACAAATGGCAACTTGAAAGTTGTCTGTGGTGTGTGTCTTAGTGAGTTAACGCCAGTTCCAGGGATAAATGTGTGGTCTAATCCATTCTGGCCTTCAGCAGTCTGTCAGGATCACATGCATAGCCCTGGAGGGTTTATGTTAGCACCAGGAAGGTGGGGAGGTCTCTTCTCTAACCATCTTGGTAAGGAAATCCCAATTGGCAGGAGAAGCAAGGAACACAACTAAAGTTTTCTTGATAGAGTTCTCTGTTATTTCACTTCTTAACAGCAAGCTGGCATTTTTTTGTAATGAATCAAGCAAAGCAAAAACTAGGACTGGAAAGGTGGCTCAGTGGTTAAGATCACTCATTGCTCTTCCAGAGAACCTGGGTTTGATTCCCAGCACTCATATGGCAGCTCATAACCACCTGTAACTCATTTCAGGGGACCCTATGCCCTCTTCTGACATTCAAGGGCACCGGGCACACATGTTGTATATAAACATGCAGGCATGACACCCATCCACATAACATAGACTACAATAACAAACTTTAAAAAAAAACTGCAAGAAACTAAACAGAGTCAGTGAATCTCTACAGGATAACAGCCATCTGTGGAGTCAACTAAAGTCGCTTGCCTGAAAAGAAGCAGGTGCCTGAGGGGTTCACCAGCTCCCAGGACTGGCAAGGGACAGGGGAGGCTGGAGCTGTCTCAGCCAGGGCAGCTGAGCGCATGGCAGTGGATGGGGCTGGCTGAGTGTAGAATAGGGAGAGACATAAAGGTCAGTAGCAATAGAAAATGCATTTACTTCCCAAATGTCTGCGTGATAAAATGTGGGATTTTAATAATTTCACAGGGAGGGAATTATACCAGGCTGGGTTTTATCACTGCCTCAGGCATTGGGATGACCCAGCTAAGACCCCACTTCCCTCTGCGATAGCAGGATGATTTTCGACTTCATAAGCTCTTCTCTCAATACAGGAGGAAAAATAAATCCCCCCCTCAGTGGCCCTCTTGCAACCCCAGCCCAGCACACCCATTGAGAACGAAATTCCGTCCACTCCTGCAGCCAGCGAACATTTATCTAACGCGATTGTCCAACCTTCTTTCCTTTGCTTATACCTGGGACTGAGATACAAGAATTCCAAGAGATGCTCTGGATAAGACACTTAAAAATAAAGTTACTGGGCCAGCAGAGGATGGAGGCTCACTGTGGTCATGAGAATCTTGAGATCATTTTCTATGCATTTACTCGCTCATTCATTCATTCATTCATTCATCCTAAAGGGAACTTTAGGAACAGACATTGAGTTGTGAAGATGAACGCGAATGGCGGTGTTTCCTGAGGCAGGAAGGCTCATAAACTGTGCCATTGATTACAGGACCAGGACTCCAGAGCCAATACAAAAGAGCAGAGTTGAACACAGGGAGGGAGACTCTCCAAGTCAACAGAGATGGCCCACGGTGGGGCAGAACAATTCAGCCAAGATGATGTCATTGTTGAGGACTTCACGGGTCAGTCGGGAGCTTTACCATATGCCACAGAAGGTCCGTGTGGTCACTACCTTCTGTGATCCACTGGGTCTCTGCTCGAGGGAACACACTACCAGCATGGGCCTGCGACACTTCCCCCATCTTCTCTTCACCATGAGTCCCGAGCGAAGGCTTTCTCTCTTTCCTACATCCAACTTGTGTGTCTCCTTGACCACCACCCCCCCCCAAAGGAAAACACTGCATCTGACTTCAGCTTTGCAGATCCAATGATGCTGTCCCCAAGGAGCTCTCAGGAATAACATAGTGCCTTTGCTGAGAGGCCTGCACAGGACAGTAGTAATTCACCCTGGGCACTATTCATTTATTTACAAAGGAAGGGCTCTCCCAGCATCTGCCGGGCTCTGCTCTGGTAGGAAGAAGCCAGCAGAGGGCACGTTCCTTCTTGGGGCTGCTCTTCTCTGCCGAGGGAATGAGAAGAGGCATACAACGTCAGGCGGAGGCAGGCCAAGGAGAGAGCTAAGACATATCTGGATGGTGGAGGGTGGGGGACACTATTTTAGATATGATAGTCTGGTTAACTGATGGAGGAATTGGGGTTTAAATAACATTGCAGAGAGGCGAGGCCCACAGCGGCAGCCTGAGCAATAGAACAGCAGGTGGCGCCAAAGAGGCGCCCTCGCAGACGCTCTAAGGATTAGCAAGCAATAAAGTCGACGGTGCAGGCAGGTGCAGAGACTGTCTGTGTTGGCTTGGCAGCTGTAACTCCATACCAGCATGCATGGGTTAAACAGTGATGTGTTTTCTCACAGTCCAGAGGGTTGGAAATCTGGGATCAAGGTGCTCTGCTGTGTCTTCATGGGGCCCTTTCTATGTACACACACACACATACACACACACACACACACACACACGCACCCCCCCCACACACACACACAGAGATGAGAAGTCTGTGGCCCTTTCTAGGTGTTTACACACACAGACACACAGAGAGAGGGGGGGGAGGAGTCTGTGGCCCTTTATGTGTTTACACACACACACACACACACACACACACACACACACACACGCACCCCCCACACACACAAACACAGAGATGAGAAGTCTGTGGCCCTTTCTAGGTGTTTACACACACAGACACACAGAGAGAGGGGGGGAGGAGTCTGTGGCCCTTTATGTGTTTACACACACACACACACACACACACACACGCACCCCACACACACACAAACACAGAGATGAGAAGTCTGTGGCCCTTTCTAGGTGTTTACACACACAGACACACAGAGAGAGGGGGGGAGGAGTCTGTGGCCCTTTATGTGTTTACACACACACACACACACACACACACACAAACACATGGGATGGGGTATCTGAGGTCTGGTCTCTTACCCTTTTCACCGGGACACTTAATTACCTTCTTAATGATTCCATATGAAAACACAGTCCCGCCAGGGGAAAGGGCTTCCATATGGATTCCAAAGGGGACACAATTTAGTCTTAGCAGTGAGCCAAGTGTGGGGACTGGTAGGTAGTCACTTATAGATACAAGGATGGCAGTAATCCAGGACTGAGGGGAAGGGACCCCAGGTGGTCACAGGCATGATACGGAGAAACATGACAACTGCAGAGGCAACAATATTACACTTGAGGGCATGAAAGCCAGATTACACAGAGAAGGGCTGGCTTCAAGGCTGGAGCTCAGACCACTCTGTCAATGCAGCAAGAGGGCAAAACCACAAAACAACACAGCTGTTACCTCCCCAGGAGAAAGGACAGCAGACTCCCCTTCGGATTGCTTCCATGCTCTCCGTAAAATCAGATTAAAAATCCCCAACCAAAACTGAAGGAGGACACAGTCTGGAGGCTTCATGAAGGACTTAGGAAAGAGGACAAACAGTCAATCACTGCTGAGAGCGAGTTGAGTCTGATAGCCCTGTGGGGCAGTGCTGGGGGCACCTGGGGTATTTGTCTCTGACCGTGATTCAAAGAGAGAGCATTCTTAAGGTGGCGACGTTTCTCTAGCTGCATTCCTTTCTCAGGTTCAGGGAAAGAGGAAGGCACTTGTGTTCAATCAGATTGAAGTTTAACCAATTCCCAGGGCAGAGAGAGGATCCCCAGAAACTCAGCTGGGTGTAGAAGGGAGAGGTGGATACAAAAAACACAGCAGGCCCTTTGCAACGGACATGGGGAAGATCACCAGCCCTATCTTGCTGATAAGTTATCTGAGGCTTGAAGAGACAAACCCAGCTATCTAGATAGAAAAGAAAGAACCCTGATTGATCAAAAGTGCGTTCTCCCTCTAAGGCTGTCAAAGGACCCCTCTGCTCCAGCACTGGGCAGATGCCTCTGAGGGTCTTTTGCTTTCAGGGCAGAACTTGCCCAAGGGGTACCACATACTTGGTGGCATGTGTGCACAGCTGCTCGCTGGAGCAGTGGCTATAAACGTGTGGAAACAAATTGAAGGCAGGACAAGGGACAGTTAAATGCATTGTAACTGGTACATTCAGTGGCTTCCAAAAACAACGGAGTTGTTAGATTCCTTCAACTGGTTCTGGATTCCAGTCCTATAACCGGTGCTCTTCTAGGTGCTGAAGAAATAATGCTTGCAAGACCCCTACCCTCTTAAATTTGTATTCTGGTGAGAGATGCTTCCCTGTGTGTTATTGGAGAAAGGCCTCCCTGTTCTTTGTAGGCTCAGAGGGAAGGGTCTGTGGCTGTGGTGATTCTCCCTGGGAGCTGGAGGCTTCATTTACCTTTTGGTATCTGTGCTGGCTAGTTTTATGAGAGAAGCTAGAAACAAATGAAAGGAGGGGACCTCGACTGATAAAATACCTCCATATTTTAGCTGTAGGGCATTTTCTTAATTAGAGATTGATGGGGAGGTTCAGCCTATTGTGGGTGGTGACATCCCTGGGCTGGTGGTCCTAAGAAAGCAGGCTGAGCAAGCCAGTTCACATAGCCTCTGCATCAGCTCCTTCCTCCAGGTTCCCGCCCCAATTGAGTTCCTTCCCTGACTTCCTTCAGTGAGGGAGTATGATGCTTGAGTAAGGGGAAGCCAAGTGAAGTCTTTCCTCCCCAGCTTGCTTTCTGTCGTGGTTCTTTAATCATAACAATATTTACTGTAATGAGAATAAGGTCTGTGATGGTTAATCCTGTCAACTTGACAGGATCTAGAATCGCGTGGAAGACCAGCCTCTGGGCACACCTGTGAGAGACTGTCAACTGGATTAGGCTAGCCTTGGGTAAGCCTTGGAGAGAAGATCTGGACACACCTGTGAGAGATTGTCATCTACGTTAGATTAGTCTTGGTTATGTCTCAGAGATTAGGTCAGCTGAGGTGAGAAGATCTACACACTGTGGGTGGCACCATTCCTTAGGCTTGGTCACATACTGGAAAGAAGTCCACTTTATTTGAGACAGGGCTCTCACCAAGTAGGTTAGGCTGGCCCATCAGCGAATCTCAGGGTACCCTATCTCCCAGCTCCGGGATTGTAAATACACACCACCATTCCTGATATTTTGTTACACGGGCGTTGAACCAATGTCATCATATTTATAAGCAGGCATTCTCCTGACTGAACAATGTCCCCCACCCCCTACTGGACATCTTTTCCTGTCTAGAGTATCAGTCACAATTAGGGTAATGGACACCAGCGACTATTTTCTTCAGCTCCGAGTTCACTCGTTCACCCGCTCGTTCAGCTTGTCAACTTGCTTTTATGCCAGAGTTGAGCATTTCATTGTCAGAAAGAAGTCGTTCTGCTCCATTTTCAGTATGAAATGGGCTTAGGAATCATCAGAGAACCACAGACAAACAGGAGGCACTGGGCCCCCGTCTTCCCTGCCTAGCAGCTGGTACCTGCTCATCTCGGCTCTCAGTTCATCTTAGGCTGAAAGATTGTCGGCAGCCTGCTGTGTGACTGAGCGCAGGGACCAAAAAGGAGGACATGCATTAGCTAACCTCTGCATCCTGAACCAATCAGATGGAGGGTTTGAGGTGTGGACTATGCCAGATAAATGCGAAGATTGTGACTCTCGGGAGTACCAGGGAGGTAGAGGAAAGGAATGTTTAATGATCAGGGACTCTGAAAACCAGTGTTTTGTGATAAATCAGGACACCAGCCGTTCTTGCTAGGTTGTCATCTGTTTCTTTCAGATCAAAAAACAAAAACTATTTCGCTTTTACTAGTCTCTTGAATTTATTGTTGCAGAGTGAGGGTCTCATCTCTCAGCCGCTTGGGTTGGGCATCGCATAAGCATAGGAAGAGGGGAGCCAGACACGAGCCAGTATGTTTGGATGAATCATGCAGACCCAGATTTTGGGATTGTTGCCATGGGTACCGTGGAGAAACCCTGTTCACGTAAGAGCTGGGTCCCTTTTGTGGCTAAGAAAGCTGTCCAACTCCCCCTGACAGGAAACGGAAGACAGAGTGGAGCATGTTTGGTCCCCATTTCTTGTTCTGAGTTCACTCCATCTCCAATAACCATTCAGAAACGGGATGCCTTACGAGTCATGATCAGCGATGCCAAAAAAGAAAGAGTAAAGGCCAATCAGGAAATGGGGAGACTGAGTTCTGATCCTCCAGAGTTCAGGACATGCCCACAGGAAATCTCTCTTGCAGCGGCTCCACAAAATGTTTGGGAAACAAATTAATAAGGTAAGGGAAATTGAGGGACTGCTGTTCCCAGCGTCTAGAAGAACTCATTTCTTCCAGTCCCTTCCAGCATTTTTAAATCATTCATTTACATTCAAGTAGTTAATAAGATAATTTTAGATCGTGCACATCTATTCCTGCTTGCCGGGGTCTGCTGTATGCGAAGATGGATGGATGAGATCTGCAAGCTGGTTTGAATGATGGGATGGCTTCCACATGACAGAGCGGTGCGGCAGATTTTCAGTTCTGACTCCTCAGAAACTCAGCCTTATCCTCCAACAATTAGTCCTCATTAACGCGACCTCACTGTCATAGCAAGAATTGGAGATCTGAGGTCCCTGGAGCCTTGTCTCTCCTGGAAATCAAAGTCAAAAGTCTATTAAGCAAATTAATAGAACAGACGCAGTTTCAAAAGAAATATTTAGCCTATCAAACAAGGCGAGAGGACCTTTTTCTTAAATGGAGTCTTTAGAAGTCACTCATTCACAGGTAAACTATACAGGTGCTAATTGGAAGCCATTCTTTTGAACTCACCGACTGTCCCCTCCTGGGCCTGTATTTAAATCTCTGTTAATTACCCCCAAAGCACTGAATGTCCCTTCATATAATAAAATAATTAAAATGGAACGCCTTGGTGTCTTTCTAGAGGGAGGCAGTGATGTGTGAAAGCTCACAGGCTTTGTTGACACCCAGCACTGTCCCTGGCCAAAAGGGACACGGGAGGCATGAGATGATGTTTCTAGAACAGAACTAGTCACACGGTTTGGGTCAACTTTCTTAACCCCTTGGAGCCTCAGTTTGCTTTCCTGTAAAACTGGTCCAATACCGCTGGCCCAAGTGGTACTGTGAGGAGACTTCTCCCCCAGAGCATTCTTCGTGGAGCTGACTTGACTTCTTGACTTGTTAGCTCTTTGATACCCTACACCCAATCCCACCCACCCACGTATCCAGCCCCACATCCCATAAGGGAAGTTGCGTTGTCTTATCTCACAGCAAAGGCCAGATTGCCTTGGTCAGAAAGCAGAGGCAGGACCCGGCCTTCCAGGAGCTACACTTCTTTCCTTGTATACATGAATCTTTCACAAGAAGCCATGTAGAAAGGTCTAGAACCTCACTGAATACACAGTGTCATCTTCCTGTTTGTAACTTTTCTACAGTTAGGCCAACGAAATTGAATTTGTGTCGTTCAGTCACACTGTTGGTGTTGGTGGGGCATGGCAAAGACTCAGGGCTCTAGGATGCAGATTTGCACCCCACTAGTGGAAATCCCGTCTTGGGAGTCATCTTCAGAAATCCTGATGCAGCTATGATTGGACGCCCCAAGCTGCTCTGCAGACCCCCACATCCTCCTGCACAGAACTCTCCCTCACTGTTCTCCCTACATCTTCCCAGCTCAGCGGGACCAGCTGCCGGGATGTCTTCCCTACTCACATCTCTACAGCCATCACTCCCGCCTCTCACTCCCTTTACAGACGCTTCCCAGCGCTGTGGACGCTCCTTAACAGCCAGACATACCACACTCTGCAGACAGACCCCATCATAGTCTGTGGGTCCCGAGTTTAAATCATAGTACACCCAGAGGGGAAACCAATTTCACCTGTGATAAGGTCTCCAAGGAAAGGTCAGGCAGACAAATAACTGTGCGGGAGAAAGAATGTCTCAACAGAGACCTGGAAGAGGGAGGGCGATGCTCACATATTGTGCTTTTCTGCTGCTGTTAAACGGGGTCACAGGGGCCCACCCTTAAAGGAGAAGGCCAAGGAAGGGGGTGAGCCCAAAGTAGAGTGAAGTCTTAGTCTCAGCCAGGTCCATCAGAGACCTCTGGGGTGTCAGTTACACGGCAGATGCTGCCCCACCTGGGGACGGGTCAATCACTAATGCTGGGCGCATGCTCCACAAGGACTTCGAGTCCCCTCTTCAGACTGAGGAACAGTGCCATGAGCCTGGCAGTGTTTTCCTGAATGTTGTGGCCCTGAGCCGGCAGCAGCAGAACCTGCAGAAGAAGGGACTGGATGGCTGAATAGGCATCGGGGACCTAAGCGCACAGACAGAGCGCATGCACACCCACACAGTGCCCGGTAGCAACCTCTACCACGGCACATCACTTACTACATCCTAACTTTTTGTTTATTTTCGGTGCTGGCTGGTTTTATGTGTCCGTGTGACACAAGCTGGAGTCATCAGAGAGGAAGGAGCCTCCGCTGAGGAAATGCCCAAGACCCAGCTGTAAGCATTTTCTCAATGGGTGACCAATGGGGGAAAGCCCAGCCCATTGTGGGTGGTGCCATCCCTGGACTGGTGGTCCTGGGTTCTATAAGAAAGCAGGCCAAAAGCAGCACCTCTCTGTGCCCTCTGCATCAGCTCCTGCCTCCAGGATCCTGCTTTGTTTCGAGTTCCTGTCTCGGCTTCCTTTAGCGGATATACAGCAATGTAGAAGAATAAGCCGAATTAACCTCCATCTTGCTTCTTGGTCACTGTTTTTGGCAGCAGCAATAGGAACCCTAATAAAGACAAATTGGTACCAGTGTAGTGGGATGTTGCCGTGACAGTCCTGACCATGCTTTGGGAGGGCTGTGGAAGGACTTTGGAACTTTAGGCTTGAAAAGCCATTGAGCGTTGAGGGCTCTGTGGAATGTTCTATGGGAGCTTGGGAGAGAAAGAATGCTGAGAGCAGCGCAGGAGATGGAGGCAGAGCTTGTTAAGTTTCAGAGGGAAGTTTAAAGACTATCACGGCCATTTGTTACTTGGAATTAAGATCCTGTGGCTCTGGTTAGCTGGGGCTGAAGAATCAGCTGTGGTTAACAAGATCCCAGAACTACTGAAGTGGAACCACCATTACCTTACTGGGACAACCGATGCTGGTCAGCTGGAGCTAAGAAATTTAGCAGTTAAGGTTAAGAGCATTGCCTGCTCTTCCAAAGGTCCTGAGTTCAATTCCCAGCAACCACATGGTGGCTCACAACCATCTGTAAAGGGGTCTGGTGCCCTCTTCTGGCCTGCAGGCATACACATAGACAGAATATTGTATACATAATAAATAAATAAATATTAAAAAAAAGAAATTTAGCGGTGATTAAGAAGAGATGAGGTAAAATCTTCTGGGAAGTGTTCTCTGAGAGCACAGAGAAGCCGTGGCTTTACCTTGTGTTGGCAGCAGGACTTGGGAATGTGTAAGCATCACCCACGTGGTACCGGTTTCGAAGGCATGAAGGGGTCACGGAGAGCAGCTGAGGCTTGACACTGTGAGAGACCAGGAGAGGCCACTGGTGAAGGTACAACCTCAGAAGGTCTAGTTGTAGGTCCAGTTGAAGGTCCAGGGTTGAAGGGGTCCTGCAAAGAAACTGAGACTTGGCATCAGGAAGAGAGCCTCTAGAGGCTATTGGTGAAAGTGCAGCCCAGATGCAGCAGAAGACCCTGGTGTTTCCCAGAGGCCAGTGCCATGGAATGACCACCAAGGACAGGAACGGCAGTGAAAGCAGCCGGAACTTAGAAGACAAGCTGTGTGTGCTGCAGAGGACAGAGCAGAGAAGAGTCCGGGCCCCTCTGGGGGAGTCCAGACGATGGTGAGTGAATCCCAGCTAGCCGGTCATGGGTTATTTATTCTGTTAGAGTTAGATTTTGCTTGGTTCAGACTGTGACAGTGCCCTGGTTCTTCCCTCTTGAAGAAGGTATTCAATTTTGATTTTTTTTTTTTTTTTAGAGGAGCCTACAGCTGAAAGACTTGAACTTTTAAAAGACTGGATATTGAAAGGGACTGAAATTTGAATTTGAAGACTGTGGGACTTTTTAAATTATGATTTTAATGTGAGATCTTGGGGATGAGTAAGAAAGGAAGGGTTGTAGCTTAATAGTGATGTGTTTGTGAGTCAAACTGACAAAGGCATCGGTTGTTTTGGCTGATTTTGTGTGTGTCAAATTGGCACAAGGTAGAGTCATCAGAGAGGAAGGAGCCTCAGTTGAGGAGATGCCTCCATGAGAGCCAGCTGTAAGGCATTTTCTCAATCAGTGATCAATAGGGGAAGGTTCAGCCCATTGTGGGTGGTGTCAGCCCTGGACTGGGTCCTGGGTTCTATTAGAAAGCAGACTGAGCATGCCAGGAGAAGCAAGCCAGTATGCAGCTCCCCTCCACAGCCTCTGCATCAGCTCCTGCCTCCAGGTTCCTGCTCTGTTTTGAGTTCCTGGCTTCCTTCAGTGGTATACAGCACTGTGGAAGTGTACGCCAAACAAACCCTTTCCTCCCCAACTTGTCTATTGGTCACAGTGATTCGTAGCATCGATAGAACCCCTAAGGCATTTTACCTTTCCCCTAACTAGCCTATAGGCCCACAGTGGGCAAAGGCTGCCAACAAAAAGACACTTAAGGAAATGCCAGCCAGGGAGTGAACATGACTTCTTCCTTTCATTTTAGTTCTTTGTAAAACACATTAAGCTGCCATGGCACAAATTAACAGGAGGAAAACAAACTTCTCAGTGATGTGAGCAATCATGGTGGTCCCCCACACTGGGACGTGAAGAAAGATCTTGGGGGTGTATGCCATATGTGGTAGGTCATGAATGTCGGGTTCTGAGCTGTGGAAAGGAATGAGGGAGAGCCTGGGCTTCCGGAGAGAAGGTAATGTCAACACAAGTTAGGAGGGCTGTAAGCAGGAAGTGCCTGGTGTGTGAAGGCTGTTCGTTGTGCAGAGAGAAGGTTCTAAGACTTTAACCTGCCCCCTGGGAAGCAAGTCTAGCTGTGTGTAGCATTAACCTCCCACCTCTGGTTGATAAGGGCTATGGGGAATGGATTGCTGGGAACAAGTGAGTTTCCCAGAAGGCCCTGTCTTTAGGTAAAAGGAAGGAACAATGAGAAAGCCTTCCCCTGCCTCTATGGAGGCTCCCCAAACGCCCTCAGCTCAAAGTCACCAGCACAGTGCTGTGTCACACTTGGGAGTGGCATGTTCCAAACTCCTTCATGCTCCATAAATATTTGCTAATGACCGGGCAAATAGGGACAGGGCTTGGCAGGCCTACAGAATCCTGGCATGTGCTTTATTCTGACGAAGGAAGTCTCAGAATGGAGAAAGTCAAAACCGAATCTCCCTAGACAGCCAGCATTTTAAAGCGAACAAATTGGGCTGCAGATGTAGTACGTGTTAGTGAGAGATTCCCCAGCACCCATGAAACTCCAGGTTTTATCTCCAGCACCCCACAAAACCAATGTGGTAATGCTTGCCTGTAATCTCAGTGCTCTGGAGGGGGTGGCAGGAGGGTCAGGAGTTCAAGGTCACTATCTTCTACCACACAGTGAGCCTGAGGGCTTCTTGCACTACGTGAGATCTTGTCTCAGCATGCAAACACAAAACCCCCAAACGAACCATTTATGGCCATTTCAGCTCATGGTTCCTGGTTTAGAAGCAGACCTGAGAGGCACGCTGTGTGTCCCTGGAGGTCCCTGCATATAGCTCTGAGACTCTGCATCTCGCCTTCCAGGCTGAGAACTTTGAATCTGAATTGTTTAGGATATTTAGCAACCACCTGTGAGCCCCCTCCTTTTCCAGCTGCAGTTTCTTCATTAATAAAATAGACTTCAATTGCTAGAAGGGCATCAACTATTTTTAAGACAGAGGCCTGTTTATGAGTGTGAAATTCCTGATAGGCTTGACTGTGGAGTTCCTGCTGGTGTTCATTGTTTGAGAGAACACCCAATGACAAAAAGCTCCTAGGAGAGTCAGTGATTCTTTTAAATAAATTTGCATTTGTGAATCAGAGCAATTTTTCAATTAGCAGCAGGCAGGCAAGCGCGATACATAATGTTATTTACTTATTCTGCCAAAAACTGTGTGTGCACTGGAAGATGCTCCCAGCCCAGATATCCCTGGGCCTCCTACCTGACCTGAGGTCATCGGCAGTGGGCTCAGGAGGAAGTCCCACCTTCCCTAATGATTTTGACAATTAACAAATGACTTTCCACTTGGATTTCTCGCATTTAATGGAGATGAAACAGGGGTGTCTTGGTTTGTTTGGCCCAGGGCTCCTGGATGAAACTGGCGGACCTGGATTTCAGGTTAAACTGGCTAAGGGCCTTGCTGCTTTCCCCTTCAAGACTGCAGAGAATGACCTGTGTGTTAAAAATGCAGGCTACCCGTGCCTGTTTACCATCTTGCTGTCGCAGTAAGAGGCCCACCTTGTCACACGCTCTCCTAGTCTTGTGAGTTGACAGGGCTCCACTGGGCAGCTCTTCAGCTGGGTTTGCTTGGGTCTCTCTGGCAGCTGCGGCTGAAAGACAATTGGGGTGCTAGACAGCTGAGTCTCCCCTTCCTCACTTCTCCTCTGCTCTCAGCCCCTTCCCTTCTTTCTCTTCTCTCTTCCACTTCCTCTTTTCCTCCTTTTCCCCTGTCTCCATTTCTACAGAACTTTCTCAAGGAAGCTTGGCCAGTTTCTCATCTGGTGATTCTGGGTTCCTAAAGAGCACACAATTGCAAATGATAATGTCTGGAACACAGTCTCTCCCTCCTCCAGATTGCCTGGGGAAACGAAGAAGGAAAAGGATGGCGTGACTGCTCCCGAGGGACTGAGGTTTTTTATTATAATAGAAGGGAGAGCACAGGCAGAGGCCATCTGGGAGAGTCCAGAGTGAACCTGACCTTCAGACAGAACCCACCATGTGAGGAGAGGGGAGAAGAGAGAACAAGAGACCAGGAACAAACCAGGAAGCCAAGAAAGTAGCATAGCTAATATGACTGGGTTATATAGAGACAAGAAGCTGGCCAAAGTGCCCGACCCAGTCCATGGACTGAAGAGTTTAAGGTAGGGATCCAGGTATGCCAGCCAAGAAGTCTCCATAACAGATACTGGCTATGCTGAGTGACCGGCAAATGAACAAGGTCTGCTTCGATGTTAACAGGCACCTCAGCCTGGGTTTGAAACCTAACATAGATAAAATGAATTACAGGGTCAGTTTGCTTTCAGCCTGGAAGGTACCATCCATGTAAAGGTCCCCTGGAAGAGGCGTGTTAGTTGGGGCTTCACAGCCCTCTGGCATCACTGGGTGCCCAAGTTTAAGGAGTCAGTTCCAAGGTATAAAATTGCAACCTGGTGACATACTGCCCTCTTGTGGCTGCCCAGGGTCAGTGCAAGGACCAGAGCAGAGGCTTGAGCTGCAGTGGGTGGTGGGCCTCAGCAGACAGCCTGACTGTATTGCCATGGTCGGAAACTATAACAATAAAAACGGAAGAGCAAAGATGATTTCTTGGTATTAACAGGATGAAGCCGTATTCCTGTGCGCTGGGGTGCTTCCTACAACCCAGAATCCTTGAAAGATCCACCCACATTTCCTTCAATCTTGACCACAGGTCAACTGACAAGTGCAGAAACAAGCGCTCAGAAATAACAGTCAACATCTGAGAAATCACAGCAGCTCGCAAGGAGCAAAGCCGTTGTGGAAAATCAGGCCCCGGGTGACTCTACTGCCCGGTATGACAGCTCCTAATAGCCTGAAACTAGAATATTTAATGTTGTCACTAAGGCTTTTCTTCTCTTTAATTGAGGCCTTTACCAAAATGACATTTCCCCCGTCTTGTGCATATCCACAGAGGCTCTCTAACGACACGTTTATTCCACACAGGGTGCAGAAGCTATCTGTTCTGACAGGTCAAGGACCGCAGGCCTGGCCGGGCAGCCCGTTCCTCCGTGACAGTATAGCAGAGCCACAGGGTGTTGGTAGTGGGCATTCAGGAGGGTGGCCCCTGTTGTGACAGCCCAGGTGACACCAAGGCACCAAGAAGATCCAGAAAGAGTGCCGTTACCAGCTGAGCGAGGCAATCTGCCTTTCAAATCTGGCCATTTTCCAGGCTGACAGCATGTGTGCTCAGTCCAATGATTCCCGGAGCGGGATGGCAGGTGAAACAGATTAAAGGAACCCTTAAGATTTGCTTTTTCATGCAATGCAGCCAGGTAGGAGGAGAATGTCTAATGTTCTGTAGTGCAGAACATCAGTATGAAATTGTTTGTAGACAATTACTGTGTATTTCAAAATAGTGGGGAGGGAGGAGTTTGAATGTTTCCCAACATGCAGAAGTAATGAATGCCAGAGGGAATGGCGTGCCAGTTTCCCTATCTGGTTATTGCATGCTGCATACATGTATTGGAATGATATGCTTGCCCCATAAATATGGAATTACTATGTACTGATTGAAGTTTAACACATAAGAAGTATGTTTCTTTAAAGAATCAAATGAAGGAGAGAGGACCATCTCTTATTTAAGCCAATGAGAGAGAGAGAGAGAGAGAGAGAGAGAGAGAATATGCATGTGTATATGTGAGCATATATAGTGTGTATGTATGTAAACACACATGTGTGAATCTGTGTGGTGGTAGTGTGTGTTAGAATTATGAGATTTGTCACTTACTAATCCAAATTCAATTAGTCAATAGTTTGATATTTTATTGATTAGTTAACAGGTGCCTCAAAAATTTGAGGAAACTGGTTAGTAGAGATGGGGGAAGGACAGAGACGGAGAGCAAGGAAAGAGATATCTTGACTGAGGGAGCCATCATGGGGCTAGCAAGAAGCCTGACACTAGAGCAGTTCCCAGGAATTCACAAGAATGGTCCCAGCTAAGACCCTAAGCAATAGCGGAGAGGGTGCCCAAACTGGCCTTGCCCTGTAGTCAGATTGATGCCTATCTTAAATGTTGCCATAGAACCTTCATCCAGCAACTGATGGAAACAGAGGCAGAGACCTACAGGGGAGCAGTAGACTGAGCTCCCTAAGTCCAGTCAAAGAGTGGGAGGAGTGAGAATATGAGCAAAGAAGTCAAGACCACGGTGGGGACACCCACTGAAACAGTCTACCTGAGCTAATGGAAGCTCACCAACTCCAGCCGGACAGGGAAGGAACCAGCATAGGACCAAACTAGACCCTCTGAATGTGGGTGACAGTTGTATGACTGGGGCAGACTGTGCACCAGGATTTACCCTACTGCTTGTACTGGATTTGGGGACCCATTCCATTTGGATGGATACTTTGCTCAGTCTAGATATAGTAGGGAGGTCCTTGGACCTTCCCCAAAGCAATGTGCCTTACCCTCTCTGAGGAGTGGATATGGGGTGGAGTGGGGTGGGGAAGGTGGAAAGAATGTGGGATTTATATGTAAAATTTAAAAAAATAGTTTGTTTTCTTTTTAAGAAATAAAATAAAAAGAAAATACCTGAATATTTCTCAAAAATAAATAAAAAACAGTATTTTAAAAAATTGGTGCCTTAGAATTACACTTAAAATTAATTCTTGGTCTCCTCACTCCCAGGCTGCCCCTCCTTTGGTCGTTTCCAGCCTGAAAATTGGCAGTCATCTTCTACCAAAGTGTGTTTCTTTGGTTTGGCCTCTTCTAGGCCCACGTCTCATCAATCCTGCCTTCTGGAGTTGCATCCATTCACCCAAGATCTGACCTCTGCTCTTTCACCTTGTAGAAGAGCTTCAACTCCTGCAGCCATTCCAATTATACCCAACCCACTTGGATATTACCACTGTATACACACACACACAGAACTGTCCTTCCTGAGCCCAGTCTCATCACACTTCTGCCCTACGAATATCCCAGGGGCTCTTCCTCCTTTCTAGAACAAGAGCCCAAGTTTCTCTCTCTCTAATTTGACGTTATCTCTCCCAACTCCATCCCTTCCTCCATCCCTCTCTCCCCCCTCCTCTTCACTTTTCACAACGAACTCACAGTTTACTCAGTGAGTGCCCAGATATTAAGAATGGAAAACAGTGGTTTTTCTGAGTTAAACATCATTCCACATAATTCAGGGTGTGTGTGTGTGTGCAGTGGGAGGTGGAGGGAAGGCTTGCCTTCTGTTAATGTCCTTCCTTCACATTGCTCTGAGGCTTTTGTCGTGGAAACAAAGCACAGCTGGCTTCTGTGTCTCCTGTTGGTGGACATTCCTGCTGTGTGCAGCTCTGGGCTGTAGGAGTTCCCGCCTTGGGTATGTGGCTAGGCATGGTGCTTCTGCTTGCTAGAACGTTGGCTTTTATTGGGAGCACCACAGAGGGTGCTTGTGTGGTTTTCCACTCCTACAAAAGGTGAAAGTGGTGTTTGCTTCATGTTCTCCTAAACACTGGGCATTTCTCGGGCTTTTTAGTTATTCTTGGAATGTATAGTGTTACCTTATTTGGGTTTGAAATCTCATTTTCCTGAGGAATAATAGGATTTGAAAATTGCATTGGTTTTATTGGTAATTTAAACACCTGCTTTTGCAAATTGTCCATTCAGATCTTTTGCCTGTTGTTTGGAAATTTGATGCCCTTGTCTTACTGACCTGTAGAAGTTCTTTCTGCATTGTAGAACGTGCCATGGCTTCATTGGGGTTCCTTTCTCAGCCACGAGTCTTGATTGCGACCTCATCTTTTATCTTCTTGCTCTCTGCTCGCCCAGCCCCACTGGTGTGCGTTCCACAGCTGCTGCATGCAGCCTTGTGTTGACCTCTGCCCTTCGTGTTCACTCTTTGTTCTTTGGAAGATTCTCCAGGTAGCTGGACAGTTGACTCCTTTACTTCACCCGGATACCTGTGACATTGTCATTGTCTCAGAGGGACTTCTCTCCTTGCTGTATAGAGAATATCTTCCCCAAGCCTCTTAACTGGTTTTATTTTCCCCTACAGTCTGTGCTAACTGAAATATGGGTCTATAAAGTTGTCTGGACCCCGCCTCCCACTTGACTTTCATCTCTCTAAGAACATAAACTAAGTCTGTTTCGTTCCTTATTGTTTCTCAGCCCCTAAAAAGTGTCATATTTTCTGAAGTACTTTTAAAAAACATACTAAATAAATGAAAAATAGAGTGGATGTATTAGTCAGCTAAATGTGAGTATGGTGCAGTAACAAATAGCCCCCCAAATATAGCAGGTCTCAAAATATCAAAGACTACTTTTTCTCCTGTGTTCTGAATTTACGTGGCCTACTAAGGAGTTGCATTCTTTGTTGTTACTCAAAGACTTCATTGACAATGGAGCCGTTACCTGCCATTCTATATTACAAGCATAGGCTCTGAGTTCTACTACGACCTAGGAAGAGAATTTGAGGGTCTCTGCTTTATTCCCCAAATTATTTTGTCCAGCAATCACATTTATCAACTTTAGTCATATTTCAATGTCCAATGCAAGGCAACCAGAGAAGTCCAACTTCAAAAGAAATGTACCTAGAAAGACGAAAGAGCTTAAAATCCCTTTGAGCATCAGTAACACCTATCACAGGGAGTGGGACCATGTGAATTCCAATGCCCCAATTGTTGAGTGGATAAACGGATAAATGGATGAATGGACAAGGGAATGAGTTCAGGAAACAGCGACTGAAGAATGAGGCCAGGTGCACAGCAGCTGCACAGTCAGTTCCCTATGCTTCTCTGCTCCTGAGCTCCAGGTCGCACTATGGGACACACAGTGTCTTCTGTCGAGAACTGGTTGATGTATAATGCCAGTGACCAAGTTCTCAGGAGCCAGGCGGCCACCATGCTCGCTTTATTGCATTTTCAATATTTTCCAGGACAATGCATGCTGTGTTTCACATGAATTACTAAAGTAGACAGCGGCTGCCCCATTTAACAGTTGGGTCAGTTCAGACCCAGGGAGATGGACTAGGGGGCGCCACATTCTCCCAGTCGACTGGCTCAGACCTCAGCTCTAATGTAGAAGACCTCCTTCTACAGCATAGTGACAGATAGTGTCCACTCCGTGTCCGACCCTGTGACCTTTCTCTCACTCCATTCCAGCTTACTGCAGCACCATTCTGATGTAGGTCTGCATTGGAAGTTTATTGACACCCCGCTGCACCCCAAGTTGTCCTCCATGAGGTCAATCTAATCGACTGGGTCATTTCACCAAAGGAAAGATTTTCTTTCCAGCTTTGTCCATTCATTTGGGTTTCTTTGCTTTGTTTTCAGTCAAAAAGCCATTCTTCAGCTCTTATCTCTCCCCCATTGCTTACATTACTAGAGCCAGAGAGTCCACGGAGGTCACTGAGTTCTTATGTATGGCCCTCTAAACACGCAGCATGGGCCACACAAAACCGCCTCGTAATTTCTTCATTTGAAAAAGAAGGATCACACCCACTCTGTCTCTCCCAGAGACGTATTCTGTGAATGGAACACTGGAGTAGATATTAAAGGATTTGGAAACTACAGAGAGCCATAGAAATTGATTGTTGCTTTAGTAAACATGTTTGTTGGCATCCAAGAGAACTCCGCACCTCCTCATGCCTTATTAATTCTGCTCCTGGAGCCGAATTTTCTCTCTCCAGATTTATTTTTTTTAACAGAACACTGCAAACAAGTCCAAGCAACTATCCTCTCTTTAACTGTCTCTCTTGGCTTAATTGAATGGTGCGCATGCCTGTTGGCTGTGTGGCAGAGTTCCTTTGGAGGGACCAGTCTATGGATTAGAGGAAAAAAGGCAACAGAACTGGGGTCCAACCGAGCCTCCTCCAAGCCTCGCGCTTATATGGGAAAGCCCATCTTCTTGCCCCATACCGGACTTGCCATACTTGGTATCTTAAGGCAGCCTCTCCTGAAGGCAGTTTCAAAGCAATTGAATTTGCTAGGTACCTCTGCCCTGGCACAAGGCCACGTCTCCCACTGCTGAAACTGTACACACGAGCCATTTGTTGTGACAGTTTCCAAGCAGGTGGCAGTGAAATGTCTGGTTCTAACCCAATCAACGTGTTGTGACAAGTTCCTGGCAGATGTGAAGCAGGCGTCTTAAGAAAGGGCGCTCCTCATAACCTGCAGGAATGAGCTCTGTGAAGCCGCTCGGCAGGGACAGCTTGCTGGCCAGTGTGGGACCACCTCTCAACAGCATTCCTCCCTTGGCATTTTGGGACCTGGCTCATCAGACTGTCCCTTGGGACCCAGGTTGCTGCAGACTCTTGGTTTATCTTCTCTGCTGTCTGCTATGTCCTCTTCCTCCTGGAACATGATGTCCTTTGCTCCTAATACTTCAGTTTGTACACTGAAGGCAGAAGGGCTAATCTATCACTCCATATGGGTTCCTCCAACCACATCAGACTATCGGGGTCTGGCTTCCAGTCTACTCTCCATCCACACCACAGAGTCCCTCTCAGGAAGGCTCTCAGGGAGTTCATTAGTGGAGCTTCTAGGTAGACTGGGCTCTGACCTTTCAATCAATCAATCAATCAATCAATCAATCAATCAATAAGGTGTCTTCCAGGGTGACCCCTGACACACTTGGCCTTGTACCACCACCACTGAATAAAAATTTCCCTCTAGGTTTTTTTCTGGGGATGCAGACCTCAGTCATGGATGCTGTGGGTTGCTGATGACATGTTCCTGGCTCCTGCTCCTGGCTCCGGGTGATCTCTCTTGACACCTAGCACACCCTCTGGCTCCTTTGTTGTAGCATCAGCTGCCTCCCCAGACAGGAGAGGAAGGGAACTGAGTCCAGTGTGTTGTATTTTATAAGCAGACCCCACCCGTCTTTCTTTACTCCCCCTTCCCCATCTCTTGACTGCTCCCCCTCAGAACAGGCCTGAGTTCCAGGGCTCTTATTGCCCTTTCTCTCTGAAAGATCAGGGTGAGAAGGTGGGAGCTAGTATAGAATTCCTTTATTATGGACATTTCCTCTTGATTTTTTCTAAGACACCTTTATTTATCCTCCATCTCCGCTCCTTCTGGGGTTGAGGAAATGCATCTAGTGCAAGAGCAGTTTCCCGCACTTCTGGACCACCCTGGCACCCTGGCATCAGTACCTGGCAGCTGAGGGGAAAGGCCTCCCTCTTCTGAGTACTTCCACCTCCCACTTAGGAGCTTGGAAAACACTGTAAGCCAAATGTCCCCTCCAGAAACAGATGCTCCCCCACCCACACCCCCGAAACGGGAGAAGCACATCTCCCATGCCTCCAGGAGGGTTCTTACTGCTTAGGTCATCACTTTATCATTCCTTCTGATAATTACTTGGAATCAGCTTACTCCCTAGGATAATGAGATGATAATATAGGATAATGAGATTATAATATAGGATAATAAGATAAGAACTGGAAGAAGCGCCATTTGTTAAGCATTTTTACTAAGCTAAGCATTTTCTCTCGCTTAGCCTATCTCGTTCCTACAGTGTCTCCTTCAAGTAGGAAAATGGCTGGCTGCTAAGGGTGAGTGTGTCCTGCAGGGGTTGGAAGTCCAGCTCCCCAGGGCGGCAATGTGAAAGGTGGCAGAATCAGTAAGAGGTAGAGATTAATGGGAAGTGACTTCACAAGTATCACTCTCGGGAGAAACTGATACAACACTGAAGGTATCACTCTCGGGAGAAACTGATGCAGCCCTCTCTCAGGGGAGCTGCTCCGTTCGCATAAGAAAGTGTTCATCATTTGCTGTCCTTGAAAAGAATCCCTGGGAAAACCAACTTAGATGGGGGAAAGATTTGCTTTGTCTCACCATTTCAGAGGCGTCAGTCTGTGGGCACCTGGCTGCATCACTTTTAGACCTCTGACAAGGCAGAAATGGGGTGCTACAAGAGCAGTCCCCCAGTGACCTTCTTCCTAGAAGTTTTACTGCATCCCAGTAATGCCACGAGCTGACAACCAAACCTTTAGCACACGGCCTTCGGGGTCACGTTAAAACCATAAGAGAGGTTTTTGTCAAGGCTGATGACCAGCTGCTCTGGCTTCCTATCTTGTCATGAGACCTCTCCTTTTGTGTGCAATGGCTCCACAGTGCTGCCCACCATGTGGGGTTCCAGCCAGGAGGGCGCTCCCCAGAAGCCGAACTGATTATGCCACCTCCCCTTGGACTTCCGACTTCCACTACTGTCAACTGAAAGCGCAGACCCCTTCTGTCCTCGTGACCTAGTTTCAGGTATTGCGTTAAATCAATTCAAAGCTAATGCAGGTGTCTAGAAAGGAATCATCCACAGCTTAGGTAAGTCCCATGTCCGCTCAGCTTAGAGAGGACCTTTGAGTCTCTTGAAGCCAGGGGATAGGAAAGCTTTATAGAGAGGTCATGGAGGAAGTGGTCTTAGGAGCTTCAGAAATCCAATCCCTGTAGCCCAGCTCTAGCCTGGACAGGCTAGTTGGGTCTTCCTGGAGTAGAGCGTCACGAGTGGAAGCCAGTCTCACCAGTTCTACCTTGATTTGAACTTTTAGTAATCTCTGTAAACTGAGGCAGCCTCTCAGACAGACTTGGGAGCATCTCAAGCATTTCTGTTAGAAATATGAAGTCAGAGCAGCTGTTCATTGGCCAGCATGCTGTGCACACGGCTTTCCCCTCCCACTCCAGTCCCCAGCAGCAGGGCTCTCATCCGTTTGCCTTTGCCTACTCCTTATATTTTGAGCGAGAAGAAAAGTGTATTTTTCCTTCCTGCAATATTACACACACACACACACACACACACACACACACACACACACACAGTTGATGCAAGGGCTGAGAGCTGTCAGAGCAGTAATGCATTGCATCAAATTAACATATTCTTCTGAAATGGTAATTACACCCCTTTTGTGTGCCTCTGAATACACGTTTTTTGAAGTGTGAATGAGGCGCTGACACCAGAGTCTCACTCCAAATGATCATTATTAGTGCATCTGTCCAAATGATTCACGGGAAATGGCTGGCAGAGGTTTTTAAGTTGAGAGGAATTTAAAGGTGAGCCACGGAGCTCCTTTAGAAAAGTTTTCACCCCAGCTGTTGTGAGTGCTCATTCCTTCACACCCTCGAACTATTTCCAGTCCATTAATGCTGCGAAAGTCAAGTTCCTCTGCGCGGAGTATCTGTTCTATTGAAGTACATAGTTAGGTTAGCAATTCAAAGCGAGGCATCCATTTTCCCTTTCAAAGTCCCAGAAAGAACGGCAGGCAGACTGCTCTGAACACAAAGGACAGAGGACAACTCTGAGTGTGCGTGTTGGGGCAAGAGATGTCATCCCAGAAGCCATCTTCAGGAGGTGGCCTTTGAGCTGGACCTTATAGAGTGTCAGAAGTGGAGAGCTGATATTAACAAGCATGTTCTAAGCTTGGGGACAAATCATTGAGCAAGAAGAGGTGAACAAGGCTCACTGTGCAAGACTTTGTAAGCCTTTGGAAAATGGAGTCTTCGTCTTAAAGGAAAGAGGCACCATTAAAGGTTTTTAGGAGAAGAAGGGGTATGGTCAGATCTGCTGTGAAAGATCCTTCACATCCTTATTGGGGTGGGTGGGTTGAAAACAAGGACATAGAGGGAGAAACACTTAGAAGGCTGTGACTACACTCTAAAGAAGCTACTCAGGCTGGTCGAGAATGATGGCTGTAGACATGGAGACACGCACTTGGCTGTGGCAGGAAGTGGGGAGATGAGACAGAGGACCTGGGGCTCCAGAGAAGCTATGTAGCTAAGGTGGGCATGGGGAGATTGTGGCCCTCCACATCACTCTGGTGTAACATGAGGGGGTCTGCTTGTTGGGGTTTATGTCCTGCCCGGCCTCCCAGCTGTTTAGTCCCAGAGGAAAATCACACATGAGATCTCTGTAAGCTATAAAGCTGATTGGCCCTTTAGGTCAGGCTTCTTATTAGCTAACGTTCACATCTTGATTAACCCATTTTTCTGATCTATGTTAGCCATGTGGCTCAGTACCTTTTTCAGTGGGGCAGCTCACATCCTGCTGCTTCGGTGATCTGGGCAGGAGTGGGAGGAATCAACTTCCTCCTCCCCAGAATTCTCCTGCTCTTCTGGCATCATTTCCACTTCCTGTCTGGTTTCCCCGCCTACACCTCCTGCCTGGCCAATCAGCACTTTATTTAAAACATGATTGACAGAACTCTGGCTGCTGTCTCCAGGCTTTATCACCTGACTTGGCCTTCTGCTGTTGCCCCTTGGGGATGTGCTCTTATTAGTGACATGCTGTTTTGATTGCAAGGAGATGACGTCCATCAAAAGTGGTTACTGATAGGGTAGGAGAAGTACCACCAAAAGGATGCAGTGATGCTCCACAGGACTCTAAGGAAGGGAAGGACCCAATGTGACCCAAGGGGGCTGGAGGGATGACTCTGTGGGAAGTGCTTGCTGTGCAAACTCAGCATGAGAGCTGAGTTTGGATTCCCCAGGAGCGGCAGTGTACAGCCGAATCCCAGCACTGGCTTGGGTAGGGTGGTGACACAGGCAGAACTCTAAAACTCACTGGCCAGCTAGTGTAATTGAATAAATGAGCCTCAGGCTCAGTGAAAGACCTCATTCTCAAGAAACAAGGGTGGAGAGCAATAGAGTATGATCCCTCATGCCAACTTTGGCCTCTGGGTGTATATGCATATATACCATACATGAAAACATAAATGAGTAAAACAAGATAAAATAATTATGTTCAAATAGCAAGTCTCCTAATAAGAAAATTTTTACATACTTCTGCCCCTGCCTCTTCTCCCCGCTAAGAAGATACAGATATCCATGAGAGCCACAGTGAGAGAGACACCGACATCCATGAGAGAGACACAGACATCCATGAGAGACACAGGCATCCATGAGAGAGACACAAACATCCATGAGAGACACAGAGATCCATGAGAGCCACAGTGTGAGAGACACAGACATCCCATGAGAGCCACAGTGTGAGAGACACAGACATCCATGAGAGCCACAGTGTGAGAGACAGTCCTTTGTGTCACAGACTCAGGAAAAAAGGGATGGAAAGTCATTGATTTCAAGATAAAAAGATAAATTTTTTTTGTCTTTACCTTTGGCACCAAATTCTTCTGTCTTTTGTTTGTAGCAGAATGTTGTCTAGTTCTCAGAGAATTTGTGTGTGTGTGTGTTTGTGTGTGTGTGTTTGTGTGTGTGTGTGTATGTGTGCTTGTGTGCGCATGTATGCATGTGTGTGTAAACTTATTTGCTCCTAAAACTCCCTGGATCAGCCTTGAGTTCAGCTGACCTTACAGCTGGGTTGATCAACTCTGAGGCTTCAGCACTATGGGTAAGCCAACCATTCTGGTGCTATAGTGGAGCTGAAGAACAATGGGGAAGGGCCATAGCTAGGAAAAAGAAGGGGCAGAATTGGTCCTTGTAGGAGGTGCTTCTACTAGATTCAATGAGACTGCCTCCCCCATGCATATCTACCTGAATCCCCGGTCAACGATTTTATTTAAAAGCAGTCTGCAGTATAATCAGCGAAGAAGCATCATACTACATTAGAGAGGGTTCTAAGTTTCTGTTACTGGTGTCCTTGTAACAGGAGGGAAACTTTAATATAGATGCAGAGATAGAGGGAGGAAAGAAGGGAGGGAGGGAGAGAAAGAAAGAGAGAGGAAGGGAGGGGGAGAGGAAGAGAAAGAGAGAGAGAGAAGGGAGGGACGGAGGGAGGGAGAGAGAGAAAGAGAGGGAGGGAGAGGAAGGAAGGGAGAGAGAGAGACAGGGAGGGAGGGAGAGATTGTATGGAGGTACATGAACCTGTCTGTGTCAATGGAGGAAACCCTGGACTTTGAAAACTACAGATTAAGAATGTTGAGGCCCCTGGTCATCTCCAGACACTAGGCTAAGGAAGGGAAGGAGCCTGCAGAGAGCCTGGCCCTGCTCAAACTTTAATTTCAAAGTGCAAAAAAGAATAAACCTGCCTCACAGTGTCTCAAGGAGCTCACTGGAGGAAGCAGACACAGAAGCTAGAAGTTCCTGTGAGGGTTATGATAGGTGGGGGCATGCCTGGGTTGTGTCATCAACTGGGTCTCTGATCTGGTGAGGTCACATGGCCTTATCTACTCCAAATTTTTACGTGTTAGAGAGGATGGAATTCTGCTGTTTTGAATCACGCAGTCCATGCCATGGCAGACCCAGGAAACTCACAAACAGCCTTTCAGGGTGACCCCAGGATCAGTCTTCTGGTAATCAACCCTTTGGCAACCTCCTTTCTGTTATTAGGCTGGGTCCGTTGCCCTCAAATTCTTACACAGGTTCCACACAGCACAACAGTTCAAAGGGACACTGAGCTGGTAGAAAAGATTACCTTTAAGCAATCCAAACAGCATCATCCTGTTGAACGCTTCAACCAACTGGGAGGATGCTTGGTGACATGGGAAAAAGTGTCACGCTATGGTAACTTTTGTCAGAAGAACCAAATGCACTCAGGTGTGATTTTCTCAGGGTTCTCATCCATACGGTTGATATCCTGTAATCTGTTAGTCTCAGCTTCCGTATTTATAAAATCAAGAGACTGGCTTCACACGGGACCTTCTTGAAATAAATGACAAACAAACAAGCTTTCACGAGGCTTGCTTCTTCCTATTCTTCCAAATGTAGTCTTGGCTTTTTCTGGGAAGTGTCCTGTGACCTTACCAGAATAGAAGCCCATTGGGTGACACAGCCCGGTTATGCACCCACCCATAGTAACCTGGCTTCCGCATCTGCTTCCTCCTGTATTCAGTTAGCTCCTTGTGACACTGTGAGGCCTGCTTATGTCTTGTTCTTTGCACTCACAGGACATGCAGACTGCTCTACACATTAGCATACGTGTAGCATCTGTGGAAATATGGAGTCACTAGGTAGACGGATGAATGCATGAAGCTCTTTTGCCCCAATGAGAATTCTGGTTCCTCAGAAAAACAGCCTAGGAAGTTGTAGCTCTCTCTTGCCACATGGCTTCTTGGTGGCAGTGGCACAAAGTGGTTTGAGAAAACCATGCAGTGATATGGAAAGTCAGATCCTAGGCAGAACCTATAAAGTTGGGTAGAAACCTGTCTCTTTTCTCATTAGCAGAATAATTGAGGGGCTATGTGGAGACAAATGTTGGGGAGTGTAGCAAAGATCTTGGTCAGCACAGTGAAGACTGTGCCAACAGTGCAGAGATGGGATGGGTTCTCCACACAGTCCTGAGCACCCTCGCAACTGACTTTTCCAGGTAAGGATCAATGCAAGTTAAGTGATTGGCCCAGGGTCACCTAAAGATGGCTTGAACTTAATTCTGTTTTTCTGCGTGGTCACGGTACACACTGTGCTTTTAGGTAGGTCAAACATGTATGGTACTATGTTCTTTATTATTGGAGTTTGACTGTACCTGGACGTGTGTGGTCATATTTTGATTCCTGGTCTGAACAATGGCCTAGAACCAAAGACTCCAGGTGAAGGAATTACTATCACCTGGGCCTTTGTGTTGCAACAGAAGCTTAGCTCTCAAAGTTGAAGATTGGAAATAAAAAAGATCAGAGTGCCACTGTGGTTGGGCTCTCCTGGGGACTGTTTCCCAGTGTGATGGCTATTCTTGGTTGTCAGCTTGACTGCATCTGAAGCTAACTAAAACCCAGATGCATGGACACACCTGTGAGGGACTGAAGTAAACCATTTGAAGCAGGAAGACCCACTTCCAATTCAGATTTTCCAAGTGAGAAGATTCACCTTTAACGTAGGCCACACCTTCTGCTGGCAGCCTATGTAAGCGACACGGAAGGGGAATGCTTGTTCTCTTTGCTTGCTTGCTCTTGTCCTCACTAGCAAGTTCATTTGTTCACTACCACCACAGTCTGCCTCTTCCTTCTTCAGACTTACGACATACACTGAAGACCAGCTGAGACACACAGCCTTGCTAACTGAACAGCTGCTGGATGTTTAGGCCTTCCATTCATAGGCAGCCACTGCTGGATTAATGGGGTCACAACCTGTAAGCCCTTCTAATAAATTTCACATATATTCATATATATATATATATATATATTCACTGTATAAATGCTATTCCTCTAAAAAGCCCTGACTGGTATACTAAGATGCTGACTACTGACTTTCACTGTGTCTTCACATGGCAGAGAGAAAGAGAGAGAAAGGGGGGTGTCTGACCTTTTATAGTTTTATTTTCCAAGAAGACTTACCTGAATTGGGCATGATAGCATAGCACTTGAGAAGCGAAGCCAGGAAGATTGAGGGTCAAAGGTCATCTTTAGCTACACAGTAAGAGGTTAGCCTGTGCCATGAGACCCTGTCAGCATCTCTCTCAAATTAAAAGACTCTGCTTTGATGGCCTACTTGCCTCCCAAAGTCCCCTGATATGAACACGGGAAGGGATACCAACATTCAGTCCACACCAAAGCAGGAGCAGATGGGGCTGGTAATTGGCTGGAGTGGTGATGGTGATGACCTCAGATATTGCTGAGGGTGGGGCTAAGACATTAAGAGTGCTCTGATGTGCTTCCTGTTCCTCCAGACAACCTGATTTCAGTTCCCTGTATGGGTGTGTCAGGAGTCTCACAGCCATCTCTAGGGGATCTGACACCCTCTTTTGGCCTCTGAAGATGCACCCTTGCACACAAACATTAGGCATACAGTCACACAAGCCAAGCACATGCATAAACGAAAATGAAATCAATGTTTTGAAAAGACATTACCGAGGTTGGAGTAAATTCCGATGTGGAGCTTGGCCAAGCATGGACGTACACAGTGTAATCCCAGTACTTGTGCCTTATGTAGCTAGGGTTTCAATGGTTGTGATGAAACAGCATGACCAAAAACAACTTGGGGAGGGAATGGTTTATTTGTTTTACATACTCAGAATCATAGTCCCCTGAGGGAGGCCAAGGCAGGAACTCAAAAGGGGACCAAAGGTAGGAGCTGGTACAGAGGCCATGGAGGGTGCTACTTACTGATTGGTCCTCATGGCTTGCTCAGTCTGCTTTCTTATAGAAGCCAGCACCACCCAAAATGGACTGGACCCTTCCCCATCAATCACTGATTAAGAAAATGCTCTGGAGGCCTGTCAACAGCCAGATTTTATGGAGGCATTTTCCTCCATTGAGATTCCCGTCTGTCCAATGACTTTAGCTTGTGTCAAGTTGACATAAAACTAGCCAGGCCAACCTGAGGGTCTGAGTCTGGAGAATCCCAAGTTCAATGGAGATTATCTTGTAAGAACAAACAACAAATTAAAAGGAAAGAAAGAAAAGGAAGGGAAAGAAGGAAAGGAAGGAAGGAAAGAAATGGAGGGAAGGAAAGAATAAAAGAAAGGAAGAGAAGGAAACAAAAGAAGGAAAGAAGAAAAAGGAAGAAAGGAATTCATCCATTAGGTTGGTCCCAAGAGATGACAGAGACAAGTTGTGTTGTGGCCTAGTATAGTAGGACACACCTCTAATTCCGGTACTCAGGGAGGAGACTGAGGCAAGAGGGTAGAGAGTTTAAGTCTAGCCTGGACTACATGGGGAATTTCAGTTAAGAGTGGACTATAGAGCAAAGCCCTTAGTTTAATCTAAAAGAAAAAAAAAGGAAAGAGAAAGGGAGAGGTGAAAGGGGGAGGAGATGGAATGAGGAAACAGAACTTAGGGTTTACATATAACACTGATTTGAGTTCAGGTCCAAGGTCTACCCACCTACTAGATAGACATGAAACCTTATCATTCTAGTCAATTTCTTTATCCGTGAAATAGGGAAAAAATAACACCTAGGTACATAACTGTAGGGAAA
This sequence comes from Myodes glareolus, assembly GCF_982192425.1. Classification (NCBI taxonomy): domain Eukaryota; kingdom Metazoa; phylum Chordata; class Mammalia; order Rodentia; family Cricetidae; genus Myodes; species Myodes glareolus. Next base: position 41,680,070 of record NC_142034.1, read on the forward strand.
TTAAAACCCTGTGTTTTATGATCACCTAGGACTTGAATGGGTTCTCAGTTCTGCTCCTGGTACTGAGACAGTATAGAGAAATTTCTCCCCTGCAGAAGTGGTTCCAACCAGTGAATTTCAAAGAAAACCCGGGGGCCAGCCTACATACGGGAGGACCTCGGGAAGGAGCACACCTCAGTATTAGTATTCTCTGATGACTACTATGACTCCTGATGCCCTGTGGGCTTCCCTTCTGGTCTCCTCTCCTACCCATGTGCCTTCACCAGCACGGCAGAGGAGAACAATGGCTGCCTCACACAATGGGAGTGCTACAACTGATGCTGGTCCCCTTCCTTCCCTGCAAACTGTCTCCTTTGTTAGATTCAGTGGAAGCCTGATGGCAAGAGATGTAGGTAGAAATGGCTTGAGAGAGCAGGCAGAACCAAAGCCACACTGAGTGGTACCAGTTTCGTGTGACTGCATTAACAAAGGATTCAGTGACTCACACCCACGCAGGTTGATTTTTTTGCACTTCGAGAGAAAGGGGATCCAAACTAAGCCCTGAGAGCTGATATCTGGACATTGGTGGAGCTGGATCCTCCTAAGGACTCTGGAAGGTTGGTGGCTTTGCTTTCTGCATTTATTGGCCTTTCTTCACATCATCCCAACATTTGTGTCCGTGATCCCATCTTCTGCTGTTGACTCTGATGTCCCTGACTTCCTTTGAAAGGATGCTTTAGAATCATCTGGCTCTACTTGGCTAATCCTGGACCCCTCATCCACTTTAAGATGATTGACTTAACTTTGTCTTCAAAACCCACTTTGTCATATAAAGCAACTGACTCGCAGTTTCTGGATGCATCTGGCTTCAGATGGACACAGCTTTGAGGGACTATTATTTAGCCTCCTGCAAAAGCTGCAGAGAACATATTTCCCATTCAAGACACGAAGGGAAGACTGGAAATAAGAGAAAGACAGCTGGGTTAGAGGCCATGAAGACCAGAGTCTGGGAGAGTTGTAGACTGAGTCAAATGTTTTGAAGATGATACCAAGAAGAGCCAGGTGATGCAAGATTTAACTTTACACAGTTTTAAATATGTTGTTTTTATCCATGGCGGGGCTTTCGCTTCACACAGAGAAGTTGGACCCTTTTTATCACTTCAAAAACTGAGACACACTAGACAGAAGGCCAAGAAAGGGGATATTGGTCAATAGAGTTAGGAAAGTACAAGGATATAGTTGGAAACACATGTCTGCTTGAGTCAGAAGGGAAGCTGGGGGTACTGAAAGATCATTACATAGGATCTTAGATCATGGGGTAGAGGAGGTTCTTTGACTAAAATAACTAGGGAGATCGTGAATGGGGGAGGAGAGGGGGTTTGTGGAGAGTGGTAGGGGTCTGGGGCAGTGTAGCTTGTCTACGTAGACTTTTCTCTGTTCTACACCCAACAAACAACAGAGATGTCAGCTATCTGTACCTAGAAAGAAGGTTTTTGTGGCCACTGATGCAGACAAGTGGACGCTGGCTTCAGAGCAAAAAAAAACAGAAGGTGACAACAATCAGAGTCTTGTAAAACGAGGGCAGCTAGGATCAGATGCCTCCCTCTGTTCTAATCCAAATCCCACTAACACGAGTATAACGAGATCTGTAACGAAGAAGGAACTCAAGACAAAAACCAGGAAAGGATTAAAAAAAAAAAAAGGAGCGATATCAAGAGAACTTTGGAAGCTAGAAAACAGATGGATAAAGTAAAATTTAGCTTTCATATCAGAGAAAACTGAAATAAAATGCCCATAAGGTGCTGGGTAGATAAACAGGGAGCCCTTCAATTTCCATCCTGGAACTCTGTAAACACTCTGGAGCTTGAGGCCATAAATGGCCTCCCAAAAGGAATATAGTTGAAGCTAAGCAGTGCTGGATTGGTTGGAATTCTGCAAAAGAAGCAATTAGACCCCCTACAGGACCACTCTAGCCAAAACCAGCAAGTTTCCATCCTTACCAAGTGAGAGACGGGAGGTTTGCTCTTTGGAGGAGCTGTACCAAGGGAATTCAGAAGGCAAGAACACTCTGCACAGCTTGGGAAGAGTGGGAGGTGCAGATTACTGTACCAGAAACTGGCAAGCAGGGAAGGAGAAGCCTCGAGCCTTTTGACAGGAGGCTGGAGGGCAGACAAACTGACCCACAAGAGAGAAAAAACCTTACAGAACCAGACAGGTGAACTCCCCTCAGCAATCTGGCTTGCTAGCTGTAGGAACACTCTGCTGGGATTATAGCAAGGGACAAACACAGCACAGGGCATGAGATGCGGCTGCCCATCTTCTCTGTAGTGTCGTGCTGCTGAACGCAGAAGGATGCTACCCTGGAACACCCGAGTGATGCCACTAACTGAAGACTGAATATAGGAACCCACAGAAAGCAAAGATAATACAGAAAGAAATATGAGGGGAAGTTTATATTCTCAGAGAGATGAGATTAAAAAGCATTGAATCTATGTAACAAGAATTACATTGTTTTTTTTTTTTTAAAAGAACAAAAGTTCTCTCACAAATTCTGAGTCAAATTACAAAGTTCTAGATACCCCCACCTCAACACACAGAGGCACAGTGAAATACTGGACTGGACAATTGGTTCAGCAGTTAAGAGCACTTGTTACTCGCGCAGAGCACCTGAGCTTGGTTCCCAGCAACCACGTGGATGCTCACCCTCGTCTATGACTCCAGTTCCAGAGGGTCCAACACCTTCTCCTGATCTCCCCAGGTACCACACACACACACACACACACACACACACACACACACACACGAGATGCACAATTCTACACACAGGCAATGTGCTCATACACATAAAATAAATAAGTCTAAAAATATTTTTAAAGATGGTAAACACCATGTCAACAGAATGGAAAGAACAGGGAAAAGAGGGTGAGTTAGAAAATCACGTCAAAAGGTTAGAAGTCTAGTTTAGAGATGAGAACCTTGTCAAAACAGAAAAGAATTCTAAAACAGGACAGTCTAGATTTTCAGATTTAAAGGGTCTGTTTATGCCCAGCATAATAAAATCATTATGAAATTTCATGGTAATGAATTAAAATGAAAAAATATCAAAAACTATCAGAAAGAAATATAAGATCTCTGTCTCTCCATCTCTCTCTCTCTCTCTCTCTCTCTCTCTCTCTCTGTGTGTGTGTGTGTATGTGTGTGTGTGTGTGTGTGTGTGTGTGTGAGAGAGAGAGAGAGAGAGAGAGAGAAATCACAAAGACATTGAAGTTATCAACAGCGGTATCAGGAGCCAGAGGACATGAGGGAAATGCCTTTAAAATCTAGAGAGGGGACTGCTGTGAATTGAACATAATTACACACCACATCTTTTTCTTCAGCAGTGACTGGGGTCTTGAACCTTCATTTAATGAGATGATGTAATGAAGAAAAAGAGACAAAGCCAAGATTTTTTTCTCCCGCAGATCTAAAAAGTAACTGACTTCCATATGTGCGTGTATGCATGTGTGTGTGCATGTGTGTTTGTGTCTCTTTGGTGCTGGAGGTTGAACCTAGAACTTTGGGTATGTTAAGAAAGCACTTTGCCATTGGGCTACAACCCCAGCCCCTAAAGCAACATGTTTTATTGAATCAAAAGCTGGGGAGATTACGGACTATTTCTAAGGTGAAAATAGCTGGCCATCATAGGCTATCTCATTGTCCCATATGTTTGAATGCTCTGAGATAGATCTTACACTTCTAGAGATGAGTTTGGTTTGTGGTTGGGGTGATATATATATATATATATGTATATATACATACATATATATATATATATATATATATATATATATATATACAAAGGACAAATAAAAACTCCAGACGAGCTGGGCGTGGTGGCGCATGCTTTTATTCTTGGCACTCAGGAGGCAGAGACAGGAGAATCTCTGAGTTCAAGGCCAGCCTGGTCTACAGAGAGAGTTCCAGGACTGCCAGGGCTACACAGAGAAACCATGTCTTAGAAAAAAAAAAAGCAAAACAAACAACAACAAAAAATTCCAGGTGATTATTGACTCTGGGAAAAACAAATGGTTGTTAAAGAAAGGGAAAATTGAAATACAATATACTGCACAAAACACTGTGGAATGCAATTTGTATTATTGTAGCTATTAATCTAAATTATGACAATAAACATAACCAGAGTTTCATACAGTTATTTTGGAAGTTACAGGCATGATGAGAAGAAAAGCGTTTATATGTATACATAGGTGACTATAAATATGCATTTTAGAAGTATAAGAATTTGAAATCCTTGTGTGTGTGTGTGTTCAATTTGTGTATGGCTGTTTTGCCTGCGTGTGTGTTTGCTCACCACATGCATGCAGTGCCCACAGAGATCAGAAGCAGGCGTCAGAACCCTTGGAAATGGAGTTATAGATGACTGAGAGTGGCCTTGTGGCTGCTGGGAACCACTGAGCCATCTCTCTAGCCCCTTAATTTCTCTTCTGAGACACAATTTCCCATCCAGAAAGCAAGTAAAATAAATATGTATACACTAAACAGAATTATGAAGCCATTTTTTTTTGAAGAAACTCCTCCAAGATTTAGATTGTTTGCCTCCAGGGAGTAAAGCTCGCGGTGTGGTTGGACAGGAGTGAGGACCGCCGTTTCTTATTTTACATCTTCGGCATTGTATTCATTACCACAAACTTGGATGCTTCAAACAGTGCACATATGTCCTTCCCTGATACCCACCTGTGGCTAGAACTCTGAAGTGGGTGCCACAGGGTGGAACTACGGTGTTGGCAGGACCCTGGAAGCTTTAGGGGAAGGATTTGTTCCCTTCTCCCAGCTCCCAGCAGCTGCGGCCCTTGCTTAGCTTGTGGCCGTGTCCTTACCGTCTTCGGAATTGGTGTTCTCAAGTCCTCCCTGCCTTGGTCTGCATGTGGACTTTTCTCTGTGTAAGGCCTCTGTATGACTTCACCTTAGAATGATACATGTAAGGACAATTCCAGCCCATGGAAAATCCAGTGTAATAATCTCTTATTTAAGATTTTTAATTTGATCACATCTGTAAAGATCCATTCCCTAAATAAGGCAATGTACCCAGGTGCCAGAAATGTGGCTGTAGCTTAAGGGCCTATTACTCAGCTATAGACATCTAAAATAGGGTTTTGTATATTTATAAATAAAAAGTTAACTAATGTAATGGGGTAAATAGAATCCATTTTTACTCTAATTATCAATGGGAAATTACAGAAGACTTCCAATTCAGCATGATGCATGTCTATAGCATTCTAGAATAATGAGCATATGTTACTTGTGGAAAATGTTAATTTGTGAGGGAAAAAAAGAGGCAGGACGAAGCATTTCATGTTTTGGCTGATCCACATTTGAAGCTAACGAGTTCTATGCCTTTCACTTTAAATACAAACCCAAGGCAAGTCTCCAGCTAAGTGACACCAGCATCCACTCGTGTTGTTCCCTTGGAAGACATATGTGTGGCACAAACACTCGCCTACCAAAGCCAAGAGCTCAGGCTGGAGAGAGATGAGGGGTTTTAAAACCCAGAGAATGGCTTCCCACCCAATCCAGAGAGCCATTTGCTCTCAGTCTGCAGCCTGTCTGCTCCCTGTTCTCAGTGTGTCTGGGACTGTCTAACCACATATTAGAACATCCGAAAGTCCAGAGAGGCCTTAGAGAGCAGCGGGTCTGACATGGTGCATCCTAGAGAGTCAAGGAGGCCCACAGGGGTGATGAGAGGAGAATCAGGACGTGAACTTGGGGCTCTTGGTGACCAATGCCAGGGACATACTACACTACTCATTTCTCTGTGCATCTCTTTCCCACACTTCTCTGCAATTTAGGAAATCCTGGTGCCCAGGAAGCTTGGAGAATAGAGCCTGAGGCATAAGGAAAGACAGAAATTGCAAAGTTAGTTGTTTAAACTCTGCCTCTGCATGAATGAGGGACTTTATCCACTAAGCATAATCTGGTATTGCTTGTCTAGTGTCTCAGCTACACAAGAGCAGGAATTTTACCCTTTCACCTTCTGGTACTGGTGCCTTGTCTGACGTATAGAGAGTGCTCAGTAAATGTTTATTGAGTGAAGAAACCACCGAGTCTCCTAGATTTCTTGCAGAACAGCTAAACCCAGCCACTGAGTAACTGAGTGAATGTGTCTGGGATGTCTTCAACGAATAGACCATAGTCACCAGGAAATGTTCTAACCACAATAACTAACCTCACTGACGTTCTGATGTCCATGGAACATCATCATGTAGTCTCCTTGCTAATAGGAATCTCCCAAACCCTTCCATCAGGACAGGGTCTTTGGGCATTTGGGTCATAGATTTAACTGTTTTAGTGTGTTGACCGTAACAAAAGTGGAAAGTGTCCCTCTGCCTAGAGTCCCACGATGGAAACTTTAGAGATGGCTAGGCCACCCAGATTTGAAATCTCTGAGCTGTCCTTTGGGATGAATCCAGTCTTCATCCTGTCCCTTTGCAAGACAGCTTCTCCTGGCTTGGAACCTTCACTCTCTGCCTGTTTCATGGTGGGAAATCCAAGCTATCCACTGCTCAGAGAAACAAAGGGGACTCACCCTGACTGAGGACCTACTGTGTGCCAAGCCCTTGATCTTCCTGGCAGATGAAAGAGATGGAGAAGCCCATTTTACACATGAGAAAGCAGAAGTGGTTGATCCAGACAAGATACAAACTCACCCCTAAAACCCAACACTCTCCATGGTGTCCCATCTGAGTGGCATGACACACAGGAGCTGCTGCCTCTCAGAAGGACTCAGTTTGCATGCCAAGAGGAGCACCCTGCCCAGCTGGCACAGCTGAGCTCAACTCCAACAGCTCCTGCCATCTGCAGAGCTTCAGCTGTCACTTCGGCAAATGGGCCACAGTCTGGAGCAGTGACGGTGAAACCCATCCACCTCCTGATGCAGATGAATGTGGAGAGGCCGGCGAGACGACGCTTAGTGAGGGGGCATTGATGGGGAGATCCTGATTGCCATCTTGATCCAAAAGCTGGCTAACTGATGAAGTGACTTGCCACTGTCTCACTCTGACAATCTCTAATGATCGGGTTGATTAAAATGCATTATCCAAGGCTCTGCCGCAAGGCATTTATCAACACAGAATGCCAATGGCTGACTCTTGTTAAGAGAGTCTAGGCTTCATCAAGATACTTGAGCCCACCCCACATTAAACTGTTTCCAAGCCAAGCTAGATTCTGGAGTCCACACCCTTCAGTGTTCTGCCTGTTGCTTAGGACATAGACACTGAGCTGAACTTTGCTTAGGCAGACACTGAGCTGAGCACCATAGCAAAAGATAATCTTTTCTTATTTACATCCTGGGGAAGAAAAGCATCTCCTTACTAGCAACCATTAGCTCTTCATTTGTTGACTGATTGTACTTAGGTGTGATTGTACCCAGCATAGCTCAAGGAATGGCCACTCAGATACTATACAAAGAACTTAGAGTTGAGTGGAGAGATAGGAGATTGATTGCTCTTCATGCTATCCCAAAAGGCAAGTCTATAGGCCGCTTCCTCTCTCAGCCATGCATGCTTCTCCAGTTCTCTAGACTCTGCAGCTGCACCCCAGCTTCTCCAGTTTCTTTTCCCTCCTGACTCATAATTGCATCAAAGATAATGGCCAAGTCATAGCCAACTGACCTCTGGGGGAGCTGTACATCAAAATGATGGCCCCATACAACGGCATCAGGAACTTTATGTTTATCTTTTTTTGACAACCACTTTTAAGAGTTGTTATTGTGGGGTTATTAATTTAGCAGCAAGCCTTAGAATTTTCCTATAAAATGATCTACTCTCCTGCTGAACTGTGGAAAGCTGGAGTTGGAACCTACTATGGAGACCAGTTTCTACGTAGCCACTAGAGCAGGAAAGTCAGGAGAGAAGGGTGAGCTGTTATCTGATCACCTCTATCCCCCAGACTGCTCATCTCCTGCTCCTCAGCCTGTAAAGGGCAGCATCCACACGTGGCAGGTGACCATACAGAGGTATAACCCGGATTTACTCTCCCTTCGTCTTTGAGTCTATTAAAGCAGACGGTAATGCTAATACAAGCAATGCTAACATCCATTAATAGCTTACCATATGTTAATATGCTAATAGTTTGCTAACTGGCACCTTACCCTTTTCTACTTTGCCTTTATCTGTTCTTCATGTACTTATTTCTCCATCTGGTTACCTCATTATCAGAAGCACGGGGGAGTCTTGGGTTGTTAGAGATGCTCTCTTGCTTCCTTTTGTGGTTTCTTAATGTAGCCCATACTTGGCAGGACATCCTAGGGGGAGTGCTGTGCAGCCTGGTGGAGGTTGTGTCCATTTATACAGAGCTCAATTTTGTTCAGCTTTAAGAGCTAGGGATCCCAGCCAAGGGTTGTTTGAGGTCTCATCTCTGAAAAAAATTGATAAATGTAAATACCAAATCCAAATGAGGCCAAGGTCAAAGTTACAGACACTATAGACTGAAACCCTCCCCTCAACCCCTACCCCCATCCCCAGGGTTGAGAGGAAGACAGTCAAAGTTGCCTCTTCCCTGAGTTGGCAGGAAGAATTCTTTCTCCTCTACTCATTTGCCGAGAGTCTTATTTTAGTCTAGGGTCTCCTTTCGAGTTCTCTGCCTAATGTGGGCTTGAGAAGGCACAGTGAATATTCAGTGAACTCTGAAGGACTTCAAATTACTTGGGCTAAACTATTTTGGTTTCAGGGCAAGTATGGGGTCAAAGTTAACTCAAATTTCAGGATTTGTCTTTGTCTTTTCTCACTAGTAGAGATCTGCATTGAAAAAATACATGATTATTTGTGGTTTTTTTTTTTTATCGTGAATGGCAATGTCCTTTTTCCTCCAGGAGAGCATGGCTATGCAGTCTGCCAGTTTACCAAAACTGAGAGCCTTGTGGTGCATTATAGACATTCTCCTCTAATCCTGTAAGTTCACGGCACGGTCTTTAAAAAAGAAATCTCTTAAAAATGCATTGAAATCTGGAAACAATGAGTGCACACTAATAAATATTAAACTTGTGTTTGTCTCTGGTTTTGTCTTGAGATTAAATCCTCAGTCTGAGCCCCTATACCACAGACCCCCTCATTGTCTACATCTGTGTTGCCGTCTGCAGTTCTCCTGCAGGAGTTCGAGAGCCTTGTTGAGCTCAGGGAAAGGATGAGCTTCTGCCACTGGGTACAAGGAGAAAGGGAGGGGCCAGATGAGAGGCCTTCCTAAGGACATGTGGCTGAGACGCTTCTATCTAGATGATTGGCTTCTCTAAAATGGCCACTAAACCCCACACTAAAAAACCTCCAAAGGCCCCAATCCCCTTCCCTGGCTGCTTCTTTAACTCTGGTGCCTTTTCTTGACCCTTTCTCAGACTGTTTTCCCATGACGGTTGGTAGTGGGGGAGGAAGAGATGAGATATTCTGATGAGCAGACCTCTCACCTTCTGTGTGTGTTAGGAGCAAGGGGACCCTGATGAGGAGGAACTTCACGGACTTGGATGGATTGCTTTCCTTCTCTGGAGTTCCATTTGTGCACCTGCTAGAAAGGACTAATAATCTTTTATTGTGGACTTCTCATGAGAAAACAACACATTTTGTAGGCTCAGGGCTTGTGGCTGGAGGTGATGTTAGGGCTATCCAATTGGCAGGGACACCAACTGTTCCTTCTCCATTAGTCACAGACCTATGACTCTGGCTTGAGGACAGACTCCTTTGGGAAGTTCCATTTCTTCTGCCAGGAGCACAGGAAGTCGTCCAGCCTCCCAGCAAGAAGGCATATCTTGGTTCCAGCTATGCACAACGGTAACCAATGTGAGACTCGAGGAGAGCAGAAGGGAGGGGGCGTGAGGTTTCCTCGCCACCCACCTGAGCCCCTAGATGAGTCCACATGGCCATCTTCTCTCACTGCCAGGACATGAAGAGCTGGTCCCTGCCCTTCCTTTCTCTCTCCCAAGCTACAGATCTGCATCCGGCCTAATCTTCTCACCTCCTCCGCATTCCCTCAGGACAACCTGTCTGCTAGAGTGTTGAAACCACATCCACACCCTGTGCAGCAGGCTGGCGAGAACGAACCAGCCTCCATCCAGCCCCGGTGATTTTACAGTAGAAACCAAACCTCTTGTCTCAGAGCGTCTCTCCTTGGCTGTCGCTCTCGCTTTCTAGTTATGACAGGGACACTAACTGGTGGGAAGACTGAGGGCAGAACTGGCTGTCTTGAGCCTCCGTTTCCACTTTGATATAAACAGTGAAGACAGGAAATGCTATTTGATTGATTCCCACATGCTGGGCAGCTTTCTAAGCATCCCCCAGGCAGGAATTGAGATCATCCACTGAGGGGATGAATGCTACTGTTCTCTGTACTGTGCAGCAGGTGCATGCTTATGCGTAGTGACTTTGCAGCCAGACAGTAAGGCATAGAAACAGGATTGAAAAGTAGCCAGTTTGGTAACTGACAGTCACTACATCATTATAGGAATCAAATGATGACAATAATTAACTATGTAATAACAACTATGTCTACATTATAGTTGTTATATCTATCTACTGAATTATAACACCTGGTGAATATAATTAAGTTAAATTTTTGTGTGTGGGGGGGCAGACTTTTCCTTCCCATCTACCAGCTCCCAAATAACTGACTTGGATACTTAGTCATTATAAATGCTCAACCAATAACTCAGGCTTGTTACTAGCTAACCTTTACAACTTAAATTAACCCATTTATATTAATCTACATTTTGTCACGTGGCCTTACCTCTCTTTCATCTTCTACCTCCTGTTCCTTCTCCCTGTTGAGCTGGTGACTCCTCAGACTCCACCTTTCTTCTTCCTAGTGTCCTTGATCTGGTTCTCCTGCCTAACCTTATCCTCTCCAGCTATTGGCCAGTCAGCTTCTTTATTAATCCAATCACAGTGACGCCAAGTCACACAGTATAAAGGAATATTCCATGTATGTGTGTTCTCCAAAAACAGTAAGGCAAGAAGTCGTTGGAATTTTTTGATTAGTAGAATTTTTTTTTCCGTTTAATCACACCAAAACATGGATTAAGCTCCGATGAATAAGTCTCATTCCACAAGTCTTAACTGAACACCTACTATGTGTATCTTGTCTGCAGTGTATTGTATATGCCAAATAGTCAGGGACCCTTAAGACTCATGCTGCAAAGTCCTCCTAAGGTTGTTCACAGATTCCGGGCTCCAGACTCTTCACACTGGGAGTCAGAGTCCTTCCCATGGCATTTCCGCATCAATACGGGGAAGTTATCTTTTCCGCCTTTCTGTACTGTACAGTAGTCCTCAGGGCAGAGGGAAGATGATGACGGTGTCTCTTGGGCTGATGTTGTCTCAGGGGAAACATCTGTTTGCTCCAATGCTACACTTACATTGTTTCAAGGCCTTGTAAGTTCTATGATCAATAAGTGACGTCTTCTGTGGGTGCTTAATGGGAAAGTGGCATTCTCTCTGCTGTCTCGTATTTGCTTTAATCGACTTAAGAGAGAAGAGTTGGCGAATAAAGACTAGTAGCTGGGACTTGAAGCTTTAGGACTTTAGAGTGATAAATGGGCCATTGATCTGCAAAGCGTGGACACTGATTGGTCACCTTGCGCAGTATCCTCCCACCACCCCCATTTCAACAAATGGCGTTTGAACTAAGCTTCTACTCTGTGTTGTTGATCCAGCGTGTGGCCCGCAGAGCTTGGGAAGCTGAGAGTGTGATTGCACCATGTGAAAACTGCCTGTAAGAGTGTCTTGCTTGCTTTATTCCCTTGAAGAGGGAGGTCCAGTGGAACATTCTGTGATGCTGGGGTGTCCACTTGACACTTGAGTGTGGTCAGCATGACTAAAGAACGGAAATTTTCACTTCCTTTTAAAGTTACTTAAACTTGCATGGCCATATTAGCTAGCGAACGCCGGATCAGCAGTCCCCTCACTTTCTGCCCTTTCCTAGGTTTATACTGCAATCCAGATTTAATGGGCGTCTTAAACACAGGGATAACAAGACATTTTCACAGGATCTCCATGCGAGAGACAGAAACTTGGCACAGGGCCAAGGAAATGCAGGAGGAAGGAAATGTAGAGGAAGTGGAGGAAAAAGGAATGCAGTGATGGGAACAAAAGTTGCCAGACATGTCTTTCAGAGGCACAGCACAATAAAGGCACAGAGAACAAGCAATCGTCCGTGTAGGTTAAAGTCGGAACCAACGGAAAGGTGATGAGCTAGGGCAATCTCCCAAACAACTCCAGGGCAAAGAGGTGGCAGGCGTGGGGAAGGTATGACGGCTACAGGAGCAGTTTAGGGCCCATGGCAAACTGTGATCCACAGGACTTCTAAAAGCAAAGATTAGACCAAAAGAAATCACCAAATTCCACACAGATGTCTTAAGGACATCTCTCTCTCTGGAAGGGTGAGAAGACCCACAGGTGCTCAGAGAAAGGAAGGCAAAAGGACCAACCAGGAATTGATCTAAACATTTCAGAAGAACAGGGAACAATCGTTTAGACTCTAGAGGGACGAGAAGGTGACATAATATACAGGCAGGTGTGCAGACCTCTCACTAACCATACTAGAAACTGATGCATCAATGTCTTCACTTTTATGAAAGAAAAGGACTCTCAAAATTACCCAGGCCAAAGCATGAAATTATTTAATCAACCAATCTATCCATCTATTTGTTGTCTATCAGTCCATTAGTCCATCCATCTATCTATTATCTGTCTTTCTGTTTTTCGTGATCTATTTACCCACTTACCCACCCACCCACCCATCCATCCACCCACCCATCCATCCATCCATTTAGGTCCGATAACAGAATATACCACTGAGCAAGTGCCCAAGGGGCATGGAGTCTTCTGGATTTCTAAGGACTTGAATCCTTCCCTTGTAATCTTTCTTAGGAAACAGTGGGTGTTGGAGCTGATCCAAGGATAGAGAATGGCGTGCACTCAGCCAGCACAGTAGGGCTGTGGGGAAAAGCTCAGGAAGGTGAACAAAAGTCGAGGATGTGAAGTGGGTCATAGTCTTCAGCAGCTGAACCCCACTGAGGTCTGCGGTTGGACCCCACTGTGATTACGGCTGTGGTTAACCAGTGGACAGTGAATAAGTCATCCTTCTAAAAGTGGGTATAAGCTGGGCATGGCGGCGCAAGACTAATTCTAGCCCATGGGAGGTGGAGACAGAAGAATCAGGAGTCCTTAGCTACTTAGAGAATTTGAAGTCATCCTGGGCTATATATTGACTCAAAAAAAAAAAAAAAGGATTTAAGAGTAGATATTTGGCTAACATTAAATTCCTGAAAGAAAACTGAACACTTTGAAAAAGGGCAGTTATTAATCTAAGAAAGCTGAATTGCATGAGGAAAGAAATAAATTCCAGGAAAATCTTCAACAGTTAGCAGTGATCGGTGTGCGTAGAGCTCTACTGATGTAAACATTGACTTGATTTAAACAAACTGAAATAAAGTGATATTGGTAGCAAGGGCGATGGGGCTGAGATGTGGTTGCCGTGAGTTAAATATTCCTTCCTCAGAGCTAGAACGTCCTCTCTAGCTCTGGAAACTCAGAAAGAGCAATCAAACACCACTGAAAAGTAAAAGCGACTATGGGGGCAGGGAAGGGCCAGGCAGATGCGGGGTGTGTAGCAGTCAATACACAGGGAACACAGGCATCTGTTTTAAGAATTTTAGTGATTTTTTTTATTTTTAAGAAATTAATGATGATATTACTTGGAAATCTGATTCTTTAAAAAGTCATGCAATAATTAAAGACTTCAGCATGTTTCTTACAGAAGAGGAGTTGGTTTTATGAGACAGAATCTCAGTGAACCCTGACTAGCCTTGAACTCTTGATATTCCTGCCTCCACTGTCCCCCATCCCTGTCACCATGCTGTGCTGTACTGGATTTCAAGCATGCACCATCATGCCTTACATAACCCGAATGAGTTTTTAAGAAGCATTAGTTCCTTATGTGATGAATGCTCCGAAGACTGGCAAGCTAGCAGTTTACTGGAGCTTCCCAAAGGCGGTGTTTTCACTGAGAGATTAAGCAGATTAAAAGCGCTATTTGTTTTTGTATCTTACACATATGTGTGTGCCGAGACACACAGACACATGGACACCCTCCCCCGCACAAGCTTGCATTACACCTGTATAAACTTACTAACAGATAAAGGTGAAGGTTTAAAGCCCCTATTCCAGCTCCACTTGCCGTATTTGCCAAAACCATTTGGATCATAAATCAAATTCAATCTTTTCCAATGTATGGTATTTATAATTTTCCTGCACATGCACATAAATCCTTAAAGATATATTAACCCACTCTTCATGTTTTGAAAATTTCACTTGAATACTAACACCATGTTCATGTCATTCTTTCTATGGAGACCTGTCCATATTGATATACGAAGGGAAGAGAAGGGACATTTATATGTGCGTACTGTTCTGTGGAGGTCTGTCCATATTGATGTATGGCTCTGGTTCATTCATTTTACTCTATCCTACGAGTATAGAAAGATTTATTTTCCTCCCAGCTGTCTCCCAGTCGGTGTGGCTGCAAATATCTTTCACAAGCCTCATGCTAAGGATGTTCAAGAGTGTCTCTAGTGTATGCACCTGGAGACAGCATTTCTAGGGTGCATTTTCATTTTTCTGGGTCACTGGGTCATTGTTGTTTTGAAACACTGAAATGGTATTTTCAGCAGAGTCTAGTTTGGGTGATAGGCTGGTATAGGCAGGCCTACTGGGGGTGGAGCTGTATCTGAGATACCATCTGTGCCACTGTCACAACAGCCCTCTAGGTCCCGTCAGAGGCAGCAGTTAGGACCACAACAAAGACACACGCTATTCACATGCTTCTTAACAGGTTGGCGTTGACATTTAAAGGACTGATAAGGTCCTTTCCCGTGTGCATAGGAATGGAAAACACTAGTTAGCATAGGGCTCCAAGGAGGAGGGAACCTGAACAAGGCAGAATGGTAGAGCACATAAGCATGGCAAGGGAGGTCACTGGGACAAGATCGGGTGCACACAGCCTCCCACCATGTGCTGGGTCAATATTCACAAACTGTGTGTCACTCACGGAATTAGAGTACAGAGTAAAAAGATACTATAAGAAAAAAATCATTCTCTTCTTCCTCTTCTTCCTCTTCCTCCCACTCCTTTCCCCTCACCCCCACCCCCTGCTCCTCTCCCTTTACCCTCCTACTTTTTTCTGAAACCTTTTCATTAAGTCGCCCAGGCTGGCCTTGAAGTTGAAAGTGCTGGGATTACAGGCATTCCCATCATGCCTAGTGGGATTGGATTACAGGCATTCCGATTATGCCTAGGGGGATTATTCCCCTCACGGAAGACATCACGTGGGATACTCCTCCACATACACACTCCTTTTTAAAGAAAGAGCCCTCGGCCCTGAGCAACTGCCTCACTCCAAACTGTTGCATAGCTTGTCCTCTTCTCCAAGGAGACTCTTGGCTTGCTAACCCTGAAATTCCCTGGTACCTGTGACTCAAGCCCCTTGTTCAGAAATAACCATATTCCTTTTCCTAAGAATGCTAACAAAATGGAGTGTCAGTCAGTGGGGGCTTTGGAGCAGGACGATCATATCGGCAGGGGCAGAGGCAGCCACTTATCCCGGTGAGTGTGATGAGGAACAGAAGAAAAGAAGTGTAAGCCAGAGGAGAGTAGAAATAAAGGCAGCCCTCTGCCCTTGAGCAACACAAAATTAGCATTCACCTCTCACCTTGCATCCCAGCTAATGGTCCTCCTCTGTCCCCGTGTGATGCATCATCTGCTGGCCCTCTGGTTGTCCATGGTATCATCCCTTGCGACTCTATAATGAACTTCCCTTTGTTATCTTGAGGGGTTCCTTCTTCTAATGCCAAAGATCAGCAAGAATGGGAAGACTCACAGCAAAGGTGAAGGCTGAAGTTGGTGTGTAAGTGTGGTTTGAATTTGTCTGGAGGACAAGGAAGGTCCAGGTGGTGGGAACAATGTGGATGAAGGCACAGAGGCCAAAGCACTGACACAGAAAAATATGAAACACTCAGCATGGCTGTACCACAGAATTCCTGCACCCAGGGATGCAGTTGAAAGAAATATTAGGCCAGGCATGCCCTTGTTTTCCTTCCAGGCTAAATCAGGGCTCTGTTCTGTAGACAATGAGGAGACATCAGATAGGACTTTTTAAAATTTTATTTACTTGGTTTTTTTTTTTTTGGTGTGGGTGGGTGTGTCTGAGCATGTATGTGTGAGTTTGTGTGTGAATGTGTATGTGTGTGTGGTGTGTGTGTGTGTGTGTGTGTGTGTGTGTGTGTGTGTGTGTTTTAGCTCATGCACATGTAGAGATCAGAAGACAAATTGTAGAAAGTGGTTCTCCACCTTCACATGGCTTCCTGGGACTGAACTCAGGCCATCATCACACTTAGTACTTGGCACCAATTGTCTAACCCTCTGAGTGCTCTCGCGAGCTGCAGATAGGGCACAATTTAATATGCGGGACTCAGCTTCCCAGACTCCTGGATGGCGTACTTAGGTTCAGGCTGGGAGCTACTCAGACTCAGCCTACCTGCAGCAGCCCCCTTCACCCTCTACCTGCCCAGCTGCCCAAAAGGAACACCAGGTATCCTACTGAGAGTCTGCCTGCGAAGCTGCGCTCCTCTTTTTCCCACAGGAAGTTTATCAAGCACCCTGAACACTCAGGGGCTGCGCATGACACATCCCTTAATGCTGGGTGTGCATTAACTAAGGGACCAAACCCATCCCCTGCTCCCTGAGAACCAGGGTCACCCTGACTGCAAGCCCTTGCTATGAGCTACTCATCAACCACAGGGCACGGGACCTCTCCCTTCTCCCCGAAACCTGTAAGAGACCCTGCCCTCTGCCCCAGGGGCCTGAACTCAGAGTCCCCACCACCTTGTCTTTCTGTGTCATTCATAATTCTAATAAACACCTTATCCTGAAGGACAGTCTGCCCTAGTGTCCCTTTAAAATCTGGAACCTGAGACCTTGGACTTGACTGAAACTTCAAGCCTGGAAGAGTCAGAGATCTGTCACACACCACACTGGGAAGGAGTCTCAGGGATGCTGTGGTGCTACCCTAACTCTGTAGGGAGAGAACAAGGAAGACACTTGCTGACTCCCTGTGAGAGGGTCACAGCGCTGCAACTAGAATCCTAGGGTGCACACCCTAACCCCCAGCCCTTCCTAACATTGCACTGTCTCTTAAAAGACAGTTTAAAAAATCTAGTCATATATACCTGGAATCCCAGAACTCTCAAGGTAGAGGGAGAGGTGTGAAGGTGAGGTCATCCTCACCTACTGAGCATCTTTGAAGATGGCCTGGGATACATTTGACTGTCTCAAAAAAAAATGTTATTGATCAAGAACCTGTCCTTTCACCTAGAGAGAGTTCTAGACCCCTGACCTCTATCAAGCTGCCTATGGCTCTTCTGGCTTTTCATAGTCCCCAAATCTGACTCTAGATTCTAAGCCAGGGCTTCAGGGACCTGCCGTGTTCACTTCCTTCCCTCTGTAGGCCACTCTTCTCTTCCTTCCTGCCTTCCTGGACACCACCATCCTTTGATCTTTTCACACCTGACACTGACTACGGAGAATTTTCTGGCACCCCTGAGCCGGTTCTGATGCATCCCTGACCACACTCGTGGACTTCCACTCCCATGCTTCTACGCTGTCGTGAAGACAGACACATGGCTCTGGTTTAGCCTTGCTCCATCACACAGCCCAAGGTCAACTCACAGGCAGAATGCTCCCACCAGAGGAGTGAGGTCAAGAGATTCGGAAGCTGACAAATTAATTTAGCTCATCAAGATCAGGTCTAGGACAAGATGGGACAGAAAGAAAATGCGAAGATCAAGAAGATTCGCGTGAACTGAATGCACAAATGCAGAACACTGCTGGAGCCAATCAACACGAAGGCTGCTGAAACCACTGCAGAATCGGAGAGGACAGCACTTGCTGGGGTTTTCATTTGTTTGTTTCTTTTTGAGTTAAGATCTTGCCAGGTCTCCTAGGATGACCTTGAACTTGCTGTGTAGCCCAATCTGGCTTCGAACTCCTAATCTTTTTTTCTCAGCCCCCCAAATCCTAGGATTATAGGCAAAAGCCACTATGGTCAGCTTGTTGGGACATTTTAAAAAATCAATATAACCAAATAATCAAACCTAAAACTGAGTTTAGCATATGAAAGAGATTGCATCATAAACAGATGGATAAAGAGTAGATAATGAAATAAAGACCATGCGGTCAAGTGAGGAGCTAACTTGAATAGTAAAGTTGGATTCTTACAGCACAATGGACACTCAGATGGGGGCTATAAAGAATTTAATTAAGAAACAGATAGGCAAGGAACTAGACCATGGGGTAGGTTTGCATGTGTGTGTGTGTGTGTGTGTGTGTGTGTGTGTGTGTGTGTGTGTGTGTGTGTGAATACATTCTCATACATATGTTTGCATGCACAAATTCTTGGTCTTTTCATGTGGAAAGCCTTTCTAAGGCTGTCAAGACCTGGGGAGATGAGATCAGTTATATGCTATAAAATGCAATTTTGATTACAAAACTGACCATTTTCTTGATACTGTATACAAATACAGTATACAAATAATTTTGAAGAAATTACTCAAGGGAGAAAGCATTTGTTTGGTTCTTAATTTCAAAGGGTCCATCTGTACTAGGCTAGCTCCATTGCTCTGAGCCCGAAGTGAAGCAAAATTCTCCCAGTGGGATATGGGTGATGACATGCTTTTGCGTACTTCGTGGCAGACTGGGGAATAGAAGGAGGCAGAGTAGAGAAGAAACTGGGGACAGGAGGCAGACAGGTCCTTCAAAGGCATGCCTTCCGTGACTTACTTCCTCCGAGCAGATTCCATTTCCGGGTTCCTGTCACCTCCCTCCCGATGGAATCATCAGACTGTGACTCCATCAATAGATTAAACTGTTTGGTAGGTTAGAGTATTCACGATCTAACCACTTCCCAAAGCCCTGCCTCTGAGCATTGCCGTGGGAACTGAGACACAAGTAGGAACCAAGGCGCAGGGCCACTTCAAGAGACATGTCTTCCAAATTGTAACATACCATAGAGTCATGTTTCAAACCAGAGAAGTATAGCTTCAATTTATAGGATGGACAAAGGGCTAAATAATTTTTCATATAAACTGTTCTTCAAAAACTATAAGAAAAAGACCCAACGGTCTCCCGATAAATGGCCAAAAGACCACATCACAGTTTTGAAAAAAAAATTTATTTGTAAAAATGTTACCATGTCTGCATTTATTCATAAGAGATACTATAATTTAAAACTGAAAGAAATCCCGTGTTCCACCCATCACACTCAGAAAGATAAAAGTGTTGGCTGCCTGCAACTCCAGGACTGTGGGGGACAATTACTTTCACTCACTGCAGTTGGGATCAGTATCAGTTCTAAGGAGGGCAATTAGTCAGTCGGCGTCCATTGAAAGCACAAGCTGTGTTGGCAGAAGCCCCACAGCTGGATTCTCAGCCTACTGATATCTTCACTGACCCACGGAACGAGACAGGCAGAAAATATTCCCCCAGCATTGGCTTTTTCTTTTGAGGCAGATTTCTATATAATTCAATGCCCAAGATGGCATCAAATTTGTGATTCTCCTGCCTCAGCTTTCTTAAGTGTTGGGACTACAGGTGTATGTCGTGTCTTCCTTCTAGCACTTACTGTGTTGTTTTTAATAACAAAATTTGAAAACAATGTAAATACTATTATATGATCAATTAAAGAAAGTATTATCCCTCCAGATAATGAATCGTTATTCAGCAATTAAAGAGAATGAAGCAGCAACTGTGTTTAGCGTATGAATTCAGACAGGGAATTCAGGGGGAAAGAAAGCAACTCTTAATATGCTTGTGGTAGACTTTCACTTTGACAGCTCCTAATGAACAATGCCAACCAAGACTTATACCCACTCCACTGACTTAACCCACTCTGCTTTTGATTTGGGCAATGCCTAGTTATAGTAAATGAAAGCATGGCTGAAATGGGGGCTTTGTAAAAAACTTCACGTTGAGACCAGCTACCATGAAACATGGTTTATAACCCAGCCACCATGGTATGAGGAAAGCTGAGAGCTTCAGGAGAAGCCAAGAGTGGAGCAAAAGATGCCAACAGTCCCCATGAGCCTTTGCTGTCCCAGTTGAAGTGGTGGATGTGGCAGTGGTTAAGTAGCTTTGGCTCTCCAGTCTCAGCAGGTGCTGTGGGGAGCAGAGTGTGCAGCCCCGTTGAACCTTGCCCAGTCAGCAGATCCATGTATATAGGAATAACTGTCTTTATTTTAAGTTACTCCATTTTATGATGGGCTTTGCATCTAGCAATGTTTCCATGCAGTAGTAGTCATATGAAGGGGATTCTAGAATAAAATTGTAATTTAAAGAGCAACAAGCAGAACCATTTGTATTACTGTGTGTTCGTAGAGGAGATAGAAGATCTATCTACCTATGTTAATAGAGTATGTTAGCTGCCATGGTGAAATGGAGAGCCTGGGTGGCTCAAAAACCAGTGGGAAATAATTTCTACTGAGTTCTTGAGTCTGGACATCTGCAAGCAAGGTCTGAGCAGGGCTTTTATCCATCTGGAAGATCAGCAGGAGCATCTTCCCCTGCCTTGTCCAGCTGCTGTGGATGTTGGCATTATTTGGCCGCTTGGCTTCTGGTTGCCTCCCTCCAACCCAACCACATTGGCTTCTCTGTGTGCTGTTGGATTTCCCTCCTGTCTCTTATGAAGACAGGATCATTGGATTGGGGGCTTATTAGGCTAATCCAGAATGAAATGTCATCTAAGACTTGAGTTTGATTTTATCCATAATCCTCCACAATCAGGTAATATTTCCTGGGTGTAGAGAGTTGGATGTTACATGGCTTTTCATAAGGCTATCATCCAATTTATTATTTATGTATGAGAACATGAAAGATATTTGTACAGATTGGCCACCTTCAGACAGACCATAAGCGAAAATTAAATGTCTGGAGGATGGGGAAAGAATTACAAATCACTGTGTGCTTGTCGCTGGAACAGATTTGATTGTCATGGCTCGGGGAGTGTACTGGGAGGTAGTGGGCAAAGGCCAGGGATGCTCCAGAATGTTCTATCACTGTATTCAGTAATATAAAGGAGACATGGGGGTGGGGAGGCAAATGGAGATTTTACATTTCTTTGGGTTTGTGTACTGGCAACAGGTCTCCATCAGGTTCCTTATTGGGTACCAAAGAGAAGTCATACTCTGTTCCTTGCATGATCTGTCAAGCGCATCTTCATGATGCGCAAGGGTAGACTAATGTCTCAGCCCCATGGCTTTCAACCATCTCTGTGCAGATAGGAACATCTGTGCAGCTCGCACGCTGACAACCACAACACTGTGAACTCTATTAGGCAGGTTGCTGGCCTTCTCATTGCCACATGTTTCCCCGCAGACACCTTGGGCACAGTCCAGGTCCCTCATAGAGACTTTCAGAATCTTGGATTCCTTTTCTACGAAATGGGGATGGTAGTCCCAAAGAAATGTGGACAGATTATTCTTAGGAGAATCCTCTTCTGGAATGGTGCGAGTACGCCGAAATCAGACACGAGAGTCCTCAGGTTTACACACAGTAACCTTTGTTGGGGCAGAGCGATCAAGAAAACACTCATCCCTTCAGAGTAAATTGATCCGCAAACGTTATGCTGACATTTGAGCCACCATAAACAACCTCACAGCAGTAATCACTCCGTATTGCCGAGCGCAGTGTGCACACGAGACTTTAAGTTCCATGGCATTTCCAAACCCTGGCTCTGAGCCAACCTCTTCTCTGCCACTAAATTAAGTATACCATTGGTAAGTAGATATAATATTAAGACAACTTTCTTTACCTTTTGTTAAATTTTTTTTTTAAAGAAAATGATGTTCAATCCAATGATTTTACTATGAGTAGTGAACCTGACTTGCAACATTCTTGGCACAGGATCCTGATGCAACATAAGATCACTGTAAGCCACATGGGACCAACTGTCTTTTTCCTAAATATCCTCAATTCTCTCTCTGTCTCTCTGTCTCTGTCTCTGTCTCTGTCTCTCTCTCTCTCACACACACACACACACACACATACACACACACAAATATGCAAAACCAACAATAAATCTCTGGAACCCAAAAGCATCTCAACCCAGAGACAGAAACACCGGAGAACAAAGGCCAGCAGGCTGCCTCCCCTTTGCTAATGGTGGTTTGCAAAATTTTCCAATTAACCCTCAGGCCTCCCCAAACACATACACACCACACACACACACACACACACACACACACACTCCCCTCTTTTTGAGCCTATGAAGGGCTGTGTAGGCTGTAAATTGAACTCAAAATGGGAAGAGGTGAGATAGATGTAGTCCTGAGAAAAACGTTCTGATTAATCTCCTCTGGGCTTTCTCGTGTTACAGGTAATGGTTTGGGCCTTCAAATACAAGTGACTCACTTTTCTGAAGCGGCAGAATTATACATAATTGCTTTTGGGAAGAGCCAAACAGTGGATGGTGTCTCCTCTGACCAGATTTATTTTAATTCTCCCTAAACAGAATAATAGCATCCTTTTTCTGCTCTCCGGGTCATTAGAGAGGCTGGGGCTGTGACTATCCCTGGGCACAGGACCTACCACCAAATGCAGCAAATGACACCAGCAGATAATTACTCCGTTATTGTTCAGCTGCAGAGGAGATGGCTCATAAATGACCTGGAACCTTCCTTTGGCCAGAGCCAAGTTGAAAGGGAAGAATAAAGGGCCCAGTGCAGAGAGCTGGGTGGGCTTGGGGAGGAAGATTATGAACTGTCTTCGATTCTCGCCACTGGGGCAGGGAGGTGGGGCAGACCTTCTCAGGGACAAGGCAGAGACAGCAGGACTCTGTTGGGTGACTGTTCTGGTACATGAGAAGCAGCATCCTGAGTGGCTTGTCATCCTCATCTCTTCTCTCCATTTTGGTCCCTTTTTGCCAGCACCTATGTGAACTTGCCCCTCGAGATGTCAATCTCTGAATCTGTTACATCTCGCCAGCACTGATCTTTTTCTGCTAGTGGATGCCGAGACCAGAGAAGGTGAAGAAATAGCTCACATTACATACCTACCATCTGTCTTTGGGTAGAATGCATGTTAGATGTTTCCAGTGTTATTCTGGTCAACATTCACAGTCCTATGCAGAAATCAATTCTCTTGACCTTGCTGTGGATGAAAAAACTAAGATTCGAGGAGTGGACCAATTCACAAGAGACCATTCTGATGTAGGTGGGTCATCTGTCTATGTGTTACTTTCATTGGTTAATAAAGAAACTGCCTTGGCTTTTGATAGGACAACATCTTAGATAGGCGGAGTAGACAGAACAGGATCCTGGGAGAAAGAAAGCAGAGGCAGGCAGACACCATGGCTCTCCTCTCTGAGATGGACATGGGTTAGAATCTTCCCAGTAAGCCACGACCTCGTGGTGACATACAGATTATTAGAAATGGGTTAATTAATATGTGAGAGTTATCCAACAGGAGGCTAGAACTAATGGTCCAGGCAGTGTTTAGAAGAATACAGTTTCCGTGTAATTATTTCGGGTGTAAACTAGCCAGGGAGCCGGACTGTCAGAGCCGGGTGGTGAGAACGCAGCCTGCTGCTCCTATTTGCAACACCATTCAGTAGGGTAACCAAGGTTTAAATGGGTCTGGGTGACCTCAAAACCTGTGACTGTCACCCATAAGTCAGTCATGATCTCAACTGCTTTGGGGTTTCGTTGCCACCCATCTTTCACTGATTCGTCTCCATCGACACTGCTACAGTCCCACATGCCCAATCGCCCCATCTACTTTGGTATGTGGTGCTCGGGCTCTGCAACTGGGGACTGTCTTCCTTGGATGTGCTTCCTGCTTTTCTGGTGGGATATCAAGTTAAAACAACTCTTTTAAACACGTGGGAGAGCGGGGTAGGAAGAGCATGTTCCTTGTAGCTGGATCAGGGTTACTTCTGCATCTCGTTGCTGGCCAGGTATGCTGACCCCGAGACCAGAGCTATCCTCTTCTTAGAATATGAGGCTTCCTACAGAGAGTGCGAGAGCCCTGATTCTTTCCTAAGGTCCCTGAAGGTCAGATGCACTATCAACAAACTGAGTGAGAGTGGGGACAGAGAGAGTATACAAGTGGGCTGTCAACAGAGTGGCCTGAGGTGGACCTACAGGACGTTGTGAACAGCTACATTTTAGACAGCTGGGAAATCGCTGCGTCTTCAATTCTCATGGTAAACCAAGGCTCACTCCATTTCAGCCTGAGGCTCAGCACCTATAGAATTCTAGGCTCTATGCTATCCTGGATATCTTGTGATTTGTTATAATTACTAATTCATTTTAGATAACCTTACTCATTTATGTCTATTTTCCTTTGGTACTATGATCAAGTTTGTTAAGCCAGTAAAGTCTGTATGACTGTGGCTTTAGAGCTATTCCAGGGAGCCTTGTGAGCTCAGCAGGGACTAGACACCTGGAACAGTTGCTTCGCCTGCTCTCCGAGAATATATCAACAGTTCGTCAGTGGGGAGTGGGGATCTGTGAGCCCCTACACCGTCCATGGCTGATCGTTGACAGAACTGCTCTTCTGTCGACTCGGGAAAAATAACTACAGTTGTAAGTTACTGACTGCCATGGTTGTGCTGGGTCTAAAGCGTGATATTCCACGGTCCTTCACGATATCTTTGCCTCTCATGTACATCGCACGCCACCTGCAGAGCTTCCTGAACCCTAGGTGTGGTGACGTAGATTTCTTCTTTAGGGCTTAGCCCATAACCATCACTTACTTTCAGCATCCTTGGCAGTTGTGGGTCCAGCCATTCCCTGCCATTCAGCATAGAGGGAAGTGTCTGATTAAGGCAGAGAGCAGCTTCAGTCTGTGGGTATGAGCACAGATATGCAGCAGGCGGGTCGACGCTGTGCCAGTTTCATTAAATAACAGCAAAGGGTTCTTAGCAAGAATAGTGTGTTCTTCTCTCGTCTTCCTGCTGCCTGTCATCCTGACCCTTTGTCCTTGACTCTCCTTTTGACTTCAGCCACGTACTCACCAGTCCCAGGACCTACTGTTGTAGGGCGCTCTGCTACAGCCATAAGACCTCAGAACTCCTGTGCCAAGCCTAGTCCTGCCAGCCCTGCCCAGCCCTGCCCAGCCCTGCCCAGCCCTGCCCAGCCCTGCCCAGCCCTGCCCAGCCCTTCCCAGCCCTGCCCAGCCCTGTCCAGCCCTGCCCAATCCCAGTGAACCTGATTCTAGCCTCCTCCTGCTGATCTAGCAGCCAAAGGAGCAAGGCTGTCCCCGTGGGAGAACAGCTTTGACCCAGCCTCCCAGAGGAGCTCTCAGAGCTCCTAGAGAACCAACCCCTCCTCACCCTGAGCACAAGCTGTAGCCAATCAGTTGAGAGCAAGCACTCCCACATGACTGCCTATTGCCCTGGCCTTTTGCAACTTAGCAGAGCTCAGAACTGGACATCATACCAGATGCAGTGACTCTTTGGCAGTTGTTGAGACTTATTTGAATGTTCCTCCCAGACCTCTGGCTATCCACCTGATAAATGGAGCTACATCACCAGAAAACTCTACCATCCAGGAGCCTAGGATGATGGCTTAGGGGTTAACACACTCTTCCAGTGAGAACAGCATCAAGCTGCCAGCCTCCCTCCTCTCAGGACTCTAGGCAGCCCCATCAGCCTGGTTAGACCTGCTTTTTGTTTTCTAATAGACACACAAGCCTTGGGAGCCTGGATTTGCATTTTGCAGTCAGTGAACCCCATGATCAGGACATGATCCACAGTCGTCCCTTATCAAGGGTGAGCTGTCAGGGTAATGGAGAGCAGGAGCCAGGCACAGTGCCTCCTGGAGCAATGCAGTAGGAAAGCAGGCGATTGCTGACAGAGCCAAGGGGGAAGCCAGCCTGTCTGCCGAGAGCCACACACAGGGTGGTGATGGATGGAGGGGTAGAAGGTGGAGAGTGGGCTGAGGGGAGGCCGTTCATCTTCCTGTCTGGGGATGGTGGGGACCAGAGGAGATAGGCAGCTCCCTCGGGAACGAGCTAGGAGTAAAGGATGAGTCTCTGGGCCTGGCCAAGCTAAAAATTACTGAATACCATCTTCCTACTCTGGGCCTAGCCAAGTTAAAAAAAAATACTGCTTACCCTCGTGTAGGGAGGTCTGAGGAAGGAGGAAGGCTCAATTCTATATGTATATCTACCTTGTCTCTCTGGAGGACTGAGCCCCAGGGAAAAACAAGACAAGAGGATAAGACCAGAGTCTCCTGAGGATTTTGCTTGGAGTCAGGTGATCATGGGCTGCTCCTTATTCTTCACTGAGACAACTCTGTCCTGTCTTCTGCCAGACCTGCGCACAGGATCTGGCTCCCTTCAGGATCAGCCCCATGCGTTTCCAGCGTGGAATAGAACATCTTGATTTTCCCACACGGTACTTGATGTTCTCCACTTGGACCGATTTCTTCCTTCTCTGGAATCTGATCATGGATATTTAATTTTTTAAAAAAAAAAACTATGGATATAATTTCCTAATTCTAAGATCTTTGTTCTTCTGTAGGCCGTCAGGGCCCCACTACTTCTTATCAAACCTTGAATCTAGGGACAATAATGACCAACTTGGAGACACTTTTACATTTGTTATGTTCAGGTTAGCTTCGAGCATCAACATGGCAGGATGCTCTGTAAGGAAGAACTGCGGTTTCTAGCTGCTGAGACCTCTGAACACGGTGTAAGTCATGTGACCCTGGACCTGAGAAGTGAGCCACAGGAAGGGGTAGTCCCATACAGGCTGGGATAAGGAGGAGGGGGCAGTCTCCCAGAACACAGGATAGGCTGCTCAGCACATACACAGTTTACTGACATTCCCGCTTTGGAGGGAAGAATTTGGCTTTTGAGGATCTCCAGCCATACATGAGCCTAGAGCATTTTACAGCAGATCCTTGGAGCTCAAAATGCGAGTGAGGAGGATAGCGAGCAGAAATATTCTCAGCCTGAGCTAGCTGTCTGGGAGAACTAGGAGCAGGTGCTAGATGCTGTTATCTGAAGAGCCTGGGTATGGAGCTGACTGCTTGGGGTTCGTTCCCCCGTCAAATCCACATGCTGAGGTCCTACCTGTCATGTGTTCATACTTGATAATGCCGGGTCATTGCCCATGTAATTAGTGAATCTGAAGTCCTGAGAGAGTCAGTGGACCCCAGCATGACTGTGTCCTTATAGATGGGAATTCGGGCAGAGATCCAACAAAGGGAGACCACCCTGTCCGGAGTAGAGTTCTACTGCCTCAGCCTAGAAACTTCCAGAAGGTAGGAGCGAGACCCATAAGCTTCTTCCGACTACCATCTTAAATATATTTATTTCAAGATGTATATATTTTATGTGTGTGTGTGTGTGTGTGTGTGTGTGTGTGTGTGTTACTTGTGTGTATATATGTGCGCTACATGTGTCTGATGCCCATGGAGGTCAGGAGAGAATGCTAGTTATGTCCTTTGGAACTGGAGTTTTAGATGTTTGTGAGCTGCCGTGTGGGTGCTGGAAACTGAACCCTAGTCCTCCGCAAGGGCAGCAACTGCTCTTGACGGCCGAGCCTCTCCAGCCCCAGCAGTGCCTTCTTGTTGTACAACTCTGAGTCTCTGTAATTATGAGACAGTCTTCTCGACTTAGGCCACTCACGGGGTGTCACTTGTCACCACCACCTAGTGAGCGGGTGAGCTGACTGCCGTGGGTCTCACTGTGGGTGGAGACAGCAGCAGATGTGGAAGTCTGTCTACAGCCTTATAAAGGGCTACAGTTTGAATACAAAATGTCCCTTCCCAGGCTCACATGTTCCCTCCCACTGTTTGAACCCTTGGTCCCCAGGTACTGCTATTAGTCCTGGGAGGTTGTGCACCCTTATGGCTGTGACCTAGCTGGCAGAAGTGGGATTGCTCAGGGTGCGCTCAGCGAAGGCGACATCTACTTCCAGTCCTAAGAAGTAACTGAGCCTTTCCTCAGGCCCACATGCCAGCTGCCCTGCCTTCTCTACTATAATGGACTGATCTGGCCTGAAACAATAAACCAAAATAAATCCTTCCTCCTCCAGGAGTTTTAATGAGGACGATAACTATACAGAAGGCTTCCTTTGCCCGTGCTGAGATGAGGCCTCCACCCCCGGGTGCCGGGAAGTGCCATTTCCCAAAGTTAGAGCAGCTACGAACAATCTTGGCAGGCTAAACAAGCTGGAAGTTGGCTGTGATTGGAAGACTTAGGGGTATTTCTTATTTTATGGTTTTTTTTTCATATCTGCAAGAAGACATACTTAACTCCTAATTCCACTCCTTGATTAAACATTAAAGGCTTGCACTGGCTCTGCAGAACATGGAATTATCTGTTAACTCGCAATCATGCTAAATTCATAAATCTAATTTGGCCCTGGCATTAAGCCAGGAGCAAATGTGCCAGATTAACTTTTTTGAACTATTAGGGATAAAAAATGAAAGTTCCTCTACTGTTATTATTTTTTTAATTGATCTATTTTTAATGTAGTTCCTAGAGGCCATGTGCAGGTCTCCCAAGTTTGGGGAGAATGGGAAATGAACAACAGAGCTCATTCCCTTCCACCATCCATCCTGCTTATGGAGGCTTGCTTGTGAAAGATGTCCTTGCAGTTGCTGTTCATAGAGCTGGTTTCTGACTTGGAATCCTAGAGCCATACAGGAATCACCTTATACAATATCTGCCTTGCATAAATGAGAAAGAGGAGGCCAGAGCATTAACTAGGTCTGAATCACTTGCTGGAGCTCAACTAGGTTCCGACCACTGGGCTGACACTAGGGATGACAACCTGAGTCATGTCATGTTCCCTACTCTTGAGGCTCTCAAGGTCCAACTAGGGACAGAGAGCAATGGATTAAGCATTCTAGTCCTTGTGGTGAATGGAGCTTTAGCATTTGAACAGGACAATGGGGCAGGAGGCAGAGGTGACCATAGATGATCTCTGTAGGAAGAAATACTTGGTCTGACCTTAGCAGAATGTTGAAAGTCAAGCGTTGAAGAGGAAAGGAAGAGGCTTTCTCTTAGGAACAGTACAGGGACAGGCTAAGGCTGAGACACAGACCAGCATCCCAGCCCAGCAGGAGTCTCCTTCATTGTGATAAGCACTTCAGGGAATCATTTGAAAGTGATGGAAAAGAGTCTGAAATGCTTTAGGAAGAGCCTGTGGAGTATCTTTCAGAGGTCAGAATGAAGTGACCTCAAGCTAGTAGACCCCAGTTTATGTTGGTGGTAATTTTGTCTTCCTGGGGCTATTTGGAAATGCTTAGACAGTTCTTTGGTTGCCACACTTTAATGGGCTACCACTAGCATCTGGGGGGAGCAAGCCAGGAATGCAGCTAAAGATTCTTCCATCCTGTCTTCCACACACAAAAAAAGAGTTACAGGTCAAATGGGCATAGACTGGGCTTGGGGAACTTGGCCCTTACACAGTTATTAGATGATGTGAGATGGCCTTCTGTATGCTGTGAATGTTTTATTACCATTGGTTAATAAAGAAAACTGCTTTGGCCTATGGCAGGGCAGAATATAGCTAGGTGGGAAATCCAAACAAAGAGAGATAAAGGAAAATAAAAGTTGGGAGAGATGCTAGCAGTTGCCTGAGGAATAAAATGTTAGAACATTAAGCCACAGGGCACATGGTGATAAACAGAATAATATAAATGGGTTAATTTAAGATGTAAGAGCTAGTTAATAATAAGCCTGAGCTAGTAGGCCAAACAGTTTGTAATTAATATGAAGCCTCAGAATGATCATTTAGTAATTGGCAGGTGGGAGGAAGAGTGGAATGATTGTAGGCCAGCTGAGTGTAGGCACAGCAACAAAAAGTTGAGTCAGGAGGGAGGAAGATAGGAGTGGTTATAGGGAGGCTCTCACCTAGGAAAAGCACAAGGCTTAACCTGATCTCCCAATAGCTTCGGTCATTGAGCCCTAAGGAGGAGCTGTCAAGATGGCACTGTCTAAGACTTGGTTTGTTCTTGACAGACAGATGACAGAGGGCAACCCAATTTTGTGGGACCTGACATTTTTGCAATTTGAGAAGCCTCCTTTTTCTCCTCTTCCTCTTCTTCCTCTTCTTCTCCATCACACAATTGGATGCAGAAGCAACTATGTGTTTAGAAGGAGAAATACATCCAAACAAAGCACACATCTACGATAAACCAGTAGGAAATGCAGATGGGGGAGCTGGGTGACTCAGGCTTGAACTCAGTCTTCATTGGCTCCTGAGCACAGGGACCATGGTTGGCTAACAATGAGGCCCTGCAAGTTCAAGGGACTTGCAGGAAAATAATGAGCTGCCTGTGTGGCTCCCAGAAGGAGATTCAATCACTGTACAGAGGCCTTTACCAGCAGCAGCACAGAGGGCAGGCTGTTTACTGTGTAGAAACCCTGGGGGTGAATTTTCAAGGCCCCAAGGAACTAAGGGTACAAGGAAGACCTTCAGGAACCAGTTCCTTTCATCTCAGCAGCTGGGATACCAGGAAGAGCTATAGTGACTGTCCAGTGAGCACCAGACAGTCAATGTGGCCCAGAGATGGTAGACATCTTGGTAGTAACGTCTCCTTTGGGCCTCTTCTGATCATGCCAGAGAAGCTAGGAGAAAGGTCAGATGGAAATGGAGCACTCCCAACTTCAAGGCCTCTAACTAGTCTTCTGGCCGGACTCTGTCGTTCAAGTGGAGCAAATAGGAATCCGCTGATTAGATTCTCCGACTTCTGGTGTCAGAGGAACACCACCCCCCACCTTCAGTATGCCCCTCCAATACATGCTGGCCTCTATTCCAATGGTGGTAAATGCCATAAAAAATAAAAATACAGATTTTCCCAGGTTGTTACAGAAAGCGAAATCCCAGGTTCCTCTTTGCAGCCTGCAAGGTCCCATCCTGCTTCCTTTTTTTCAGCTCTGTCTCTGATTCCATGTGCCATGATGCCCATCAATGTGGTACTCATGCCATGCCTCAAATATGTGTAACCCCCTCTCCCTGGTACCTTTGCATACAGTGATTCTCCTAACCCAAAGGCTGTTCTCTGGATTATTCTTTCTTGTTCTCAGGGTTCATCACAAGCATCTTCCCAGGAAGCCTTCCTGGGTCTCACCATCTTATGCAGTTGCCCTCCTCTGCCATCAACTCCTTGTTGCTTTTTATCTGGAACCCCACAGTTTCCCTTCCCACACCTTTTTTAATCACAGGCATCTGTCCTACAAGATAAAGGTTATCTCTGTGAGTATAGGCTGTGGTGGTTCACAGCCACATCCCAGAACCTCAGTGCCCAGTGCAGGGAAGGTCATGCTTAGGGCTAGGGAGGTTACTCAGTGCTTACTTTGCAAGAATGAAGCTTTAAGCACCCAAATAAAAAAGCCAGGCATGGCTGCCCATGCCTGTAACACAG
Source organism: Myodes glareolus (assembly GCF_982192425.1). NCBI lineage: Eukaryota > Metazoa > Chordata > Mammalia > Rodentia > Cricetidae > Myodes > Myodes glareolus. Next base: position 41,711,514 of record NC_142034.1, read on the forward strand.
CCCCAAGGGGAGGAGATGTTTGGATCCCAAGAGTAGATGAGGATAGATGTGGCTGAAGGGCTAAAGAGAGGGCGCTACGCTGACAACATTAATTAATGTTGAACCGACAGCTTGCTGTGTGCCTGGTACTGGCCTAAGCACTTCACAAAAGGGAAGTCATTAATTACCACATCAGAAGGCAGATGTTTATATTTGTAGAAACGCGTAGCTCAAGTAAGGTAAAACGCATTGGTATTCACTCTTCTGATTCGGTTTCCTCCAAGTCCCTGTCCCTGAGTAGTTTTCTGGGATGTGATTGTTGTTTCCATCTTAAAAATGAAGACACAGAGGCTCAGAAGGGTGAGCCTCCTATCAGCAGCATCTCCTCAGTCACTGAGATCTCTGTAACTGAAAACCAAATTTGCCTCTGTGCTCTTCCTGCTATAGCATATAAGGCCAGCAGAGGGCAGATGAGAGCAATATTGCATTTTTCCCCAGGCTTGCCAGGCAGCCTTGGTTCTGTGGACTTCAGGACTGGTGGCATGTAGCCATTCATTCACCCATTAAAAGAAAAGAAAAAACCAATTTATTTTATGACTTACAAGTTGTTTGTCTTGGACAAGTCACTTAATCTCTCTGAGTTTATTTCCTATTTCTATAAAATGGAGAAAATTGTAGTTGCCTCATAGGGATACAAGATTTAAACGACACACACATAAGAAATACTCAGCCCTTTGTGGATCAGAGCAAACACTAAAAGTAATAACTGGTAACTTTCCTGTTATTCATTGATTCTCACAATATTGCATTCATTTCTTTGGTCATCTTAACTCACCAAGGCATTGAAATGATTATCTTAACTCACCAAGACATTGCTCAGGTGAGGTGGCAGGTGTGTGGAGTGTGAGGGGAGGGCTTTTTAAAGGGGACACAACACAAGCATTACAATGTGACAGCAATGTCCTGTAGGAAACTAAAGGGATCCTTGTGGGAGAAATGAAGGAGCCTTCTTGGAGTGTAGAACCCCTAAAAGCTCTTGGTGAGAATGCAGATGTGAACCTTGACCCCAGCCTGCAGAGTCCACAGCTCTGAGGACTGAGCTTTTTCCCGTGTGAACCTCACACAGCTTCATAACTGGCACTGGCAGTCAGCTATATATGGGAACTGCTTGGCTAGACACTGAAATAACACACAGGGCATGATGCCCTGAAGGCAAGGACTACCAGACCCAACATGCCTTCTGGGGGGTTGGGGTAGGGGGTTTCTACCCTGTGAGGGCAGAGAACTGTGAAGAGTGTGGAACTCTTAAAAACCAAAAGCTCACATCGTGTATATCCTCCACCACCATTGTAGGGATGCTCTCCATTTCCCCGGTGACATATGTCTCCATCACCATTGCAGAGATGCTCTCCATCTCCCCGGTGACATATGTCTCCATCACCATTGCAGAGATGCTCTCCATCTCCCCGGTGACATATGTCTCCATCACCATTGCAGAGATGCTCTCCATCTCCCCGGTGACATATGTCTCCATCACCATTGCAGGGATGTTCTCCATCTCCCCAGTGACATATGCCTTCACCACCATTGCAGAGATGCTCTCCATCTCCCCAGTGACATATGTCTCCATCATCACTGCAGGGATGCTCTCCATATTTCCCCCTCAGGGACATGTGCCTCCACCACCATTGCAGGGATGTTCCCCATCTCCCCAGTGAGGTGAGTCACTACCAGCAGTGCAGGGACACTATCTCTCCTTTTTCTGAGCATCACACATCTTCTATGGGCTACAGTTTTCCCATCTTTAACAAAGAAGTTGTATCAGTTAGTTCTGCAGATGCCTTTCAAACCTCATATTATGTGAATTACATGTAGATATCTTTGCTCAGCAAGGCAGTTCACTGTGTAGACACTGGGGTCTTTGGGAGGCAAGTTATTGGTCTTCTTTACCCACAGAAAAGGCCCAGTCCTTTGCCCTGGAGCTTGGGTTCCTCTTAGATGTGCCTTCTTGTCCTGTCCACTCTTCCTAGGGCCTCTCACCAGTCATTATACCACCTTGATTGACTCTTCCTTCCTCCAACTTTTCCTTCTGCTTCTGAGCCTAAGACTGCCAGATTCTGCAAGGCCCTAACCAGTTGCTGTGAGGTAACCATGATTTCTCCCAAATTTCACATCGTTGTCATTGTGACTACCATCCAGTATTCAGAGTGCACAAGATGCTGGATGTGGTGTCAGTGTGTTCCATAGTTTGTTATTTTCAATGGTGTGTTTACGTGTGCATGCATGTGTGTGTGTGTGTGTTGCATTTGCATCTGAAGGCTGGAGGTTGATGTGAGTGTCTTCCTCAGTTGCTCTCCATGGTTTGGTTTTGTTTTTGGAGGGGGCGTTGTTTTGAGATAGGGGCTTTCACTGAACCGGGAACTTGCCAGCTCTGCTAGGCTAGATGTTCAGTGAGCTACAGAGAGCCTCCTCTCACCCTCTCCCAAAGCCCTGGGATTCTAGCCCAGCCCTGCCAAACCTGACTTTTTTTTTTTGAAAGTAAATTTTATTAAATTATAAAAGTTCCATTTCCGCCCCTCTTCCCAACACCCTCCCACTCCCCCCACTCCCTCTCCTCCTCCCTCTTCGTCCCTTAGGGCAGTCAGGGTTTCCTGCCCTGTGGGAAGTTCAAGTTCCTCCCCCCTCCCTCCAGGTCCAGGAAGGTGAGTATCCAAACAGACTGGATCCCCAAAATCCAGTATATGCAGAGGAAACAAGTCCCAGTATCATAGTCAATGGCTTTTCAGAAAGACTTCGGGCCAGCCACATTCAGAGAATCCGGCCAAATTCCGAGAATCTGGTTAGATCACGTCCTCGTTCAGTCCCAGTCCAACTGGCCTTGGTAAACTCTCATTAGATCCGTTCCCTTGTATCAGTGGATGATAGCATCCCTCGCAATCCTGATTTCCTTTTTCATGTTCTTCCTCCTTCTGCTCCTCATTTGGACCTTGGGGGGGCTCAGTCCGGTGCTCCAATGTGGGTCTCCGTCTGTATCGCCGTCCTTCGCCAGATGAAGGATCTATGGTGATAAGCAAAATATACATCAGTATGGTTATGGGCCACGGCCGATTCAGGCACCCTCTCCTCTGTCCAGAGAACAATCTGGGGGATCTCTCCTTGGACCTGGGATCCCATATATAATCAAGTCTCCTGTAAACCCTAAAATGACTCCCTTAGTTGAAATATATTCTTCCCTGATCCCATATTCATCCTTCCTCCCTCCCCCCATCCCAGGCCACTGAGCTTTCCCCATTCCTCCCCTACTCCCTTCTCTCTAACCCTCTCCCCTTCCATCAACCCTCCCACCCCACCCCCCATGCACCCAAGGTTACCTGGGACTCTTGTCTATTTCCTACCTCCTGGCGGATAGCTAAAACACCAACGATAGCCTATGCTGGAGAGGATGTGGGATGAGGGGAACACTCATCCATTGTTGGTGGGAATGCAAACTCGTGCAGCCACTGTGGAAATCAGTGTGGCGGTTTCTCAGGAAACTGGGAGTCAACCTCCCTCAGGACCCAGCAATTCCACTCTTGGGAATATACCCTAGAGATTCCCTAACATACTACAAAAGCATTTGTTCTACTATGTTCATAGCAGCACTATTTGTAATAGCCAGAACCTGGAATCAGCCTAGGTGCCCCTCAATAGAAGAATGGTTAAAAAAGGTGTGGAACATATACACATTAGAGTTTTACTCAGCGGTAAAAAACAATGACATCTTGAATTTTGCATGCAAATGGATGGAAATAGAAAACGCTTTACTGAGTGAGGTAAGCAAGACCCAAAAAGAGGAACACGGTATGTATTCACTCATAAGTGGATTCTAACCATAATTAAAGGTCTTTGAGCCTATTATTCGTGATCCTAGAGAAGCTAAACAAACCTGACTTTTATGTGAGGACTGGAAATCTCAGGTCCTCACATTTGTGTGGCAAGCACTTTGACCACTGAGTCAGTTACCCAGCATACAATTTTTGATACTATTTTTATTTTATAGATGGAGCAACAAAGATCTAGGGTGTTTAAAGAATTTGATCACAGAGATTTATGGATATTCCAGGAGTTTCTGCAGATAGCTCATGTCTGTGTTGGAAGAGGGGCTTCTGGCGTCTTAAGCGTGGCTAGTCATAACTCTTGGATCTGTTCCAGAAAACCTGAAACCTTGAATGATAAGCTGTAACAGTTTCTACGATGCTAACATTAGCAGGATGGGATGGGTGGGGAGAATCACCAAGAAGCAAAACACATAAGGCCACTTCGACTCCAGTCAGGACCTAGGATCTCTGAGCATGACCGTCCTCAGCCACAGCTGAGAAAAATGTCTTCATCAGAAGAACAGGCATCAGCAGAAGCCTTGCAAAGTCTCGTAGGGATGGATAGCAGTCACAAATTTTTCAAATAGGGCCTCTTTTTCTTTTTTTAAATCTGGAAATGGAAAAAAAAAATAGCAACCACGTAAGTGAAATTCAGTTTTGAATTCTGCCCTCATATACAATAGGGGAGGTGGGCATAGGAGGCAAGGGAGGGGAACGAGAGCAGAAGAGAAACCTTTGTAAGAGCAATGACAAAGCAGAAGCATGCCCTTTCCTTCCCGCTGCTTGCTTTTTGATGCAAACCGTTGCTAGGATGGGAAAAGCTGTCTGTCCATTTATGATCCCTGTTGACAGCCAGCATTAATGGAGTGTGTGGAACCGGTCCTTTGGGACAAGGCATGTGAGAAATGACTGCCAAGGGTTAAGAAGCAAGAGGTTTGTTCTGCGTTTGTGAAGAAATAAGTTCCAGATCCTTTTTTTTTTTTTTTTTAATTTTGGGAATTTTTTTTCTTAGCTTTTCAAACCCTCAGATGAACAGGAGGGAAGAAAAGTGAGCTGAAGTGGTTCCGATTTGCAACAAGAGTACAATTTCAATTGATTTAAAGTGGGGAGCAACCGAGGTAATGATCACAGAAAGAGGCTGGAATTAGTCAATAAATAAAGTTCAAGTTCCCCAGCCTGACTTCTCTTTCATTAGCTTTAAAGAATGGCAACGAAAGAATAGGAGGTTCTGTCATCAGGTTCCAAAGGAAAAGAAAGGTTGTACAGCCCAGGGCTCCAGATCTGGACCTCATCCAGAACCCAACCCTAGCAGGATATTTGACTTAGTATTTGAAGTTCTCTCTCTCTCTCTTTCCCTCAGTGTGTGTGTGTGTATGTAAGAAAGAGAAACACACACATACACATGTACATACACACACGCACACACACACACACACACACACACACAGAGAGAGAGAGAGAGAGAGAGAGAGAGAAGAGAGAGAGAGAGAGAGAGAGAGAGAGAGAGAGAGAGAGAGAGAGATCTACTGTCTCCTTTGTCTCCTTATGGGACACCACTTTCAAACCAACGTAAGACTCTACCAAAGTCCAGCTTGGGGACCCTATGAGTTTATCAGGCTTACCTATGCCACCACAAAGTCTTACCCCAGCATGGGTGACAACTTCCTCTCATATCTGCACAGTTGAAGTCTCCTACCACAAAAAGACACATGTAATTAGGACAGAATTAAATACCACCATGGGGGGGTGCAGGAGGGAGCAGCTGCATCCTCAGGTGGGAGCCCCCCTCCCCTCTTTCTATGAGGTAACAGAAGCACTGAACACACCTGATCTTGAGTCTCTCAGGCCATCACAACCGTTCTAATCATGACGACGGCTGTTGAACTCAGGAGACAGCGTTCTACACTTAGAAGCTGTTCTTGCTAACTTACCTTCTCCAAAACGTTGGCCCCTGATAGCCTCCAGGATGCTCTTACAAGCTAAGAGACACAGGATCCTTGTCTCAATGACATAGGGCCTGATACTGTGTAATCCTTCAACAACCATCTCCTTCCCCACACATCACAGCCTATTCTAGCTGCCAGTGGCATGGAACTTCCTTTCTGAATTTGATGCTAGTATGACGTGACCACCACTGGGTAGTGCATGATCACGGGTGTAGTGCAGAGAGCATGACTGGCCTGCAGTGTTGGTCTTTATTATACAGTTGCTATCTTTCTGTTTCCCATAGGATAGTGAATGCTTGGCTGTGTGTGTATGTGTGTATGCATATGTGCTCATGTATGTATGTATGTACGTGTGTGTATGTTTGTGTATACACACACGTGTGTGGAAGCAGTTGGCATGGCATGATACCATGTTTGCTGAAGAAAACAAGTCAAGGAAGGCTCAGGATGTGAGCAAATGTGACATCCATTCTGAGCAATAAGCTTCTCAGCTTGCGTTCTGGAGAACAAGAAACCCAAAGAGTGACTGATGAGGGAGTTGTTGGGATGGGTGAGAGGCAAGGGTGAATGAAAGACGACGCTCGGTTCCCAGGGCCCTTCGGCTTTCCCACCTTATAGAAGAGCAGATAATGGGAAAGGGAACCTGAGGACTCTATGAATGTGTTGTTTGAATAGGTGTGGGGGACACTTGGTCTCCAGTTGGTGGGGCTGTTTGTGGAGGTCTGAAGTTGGAGCTGAAGGGCGTGCGTTGCTGCGCGTGGGCATCGAGGGTTTTTAGCCAACCCCTTTCCTATTCCCTCTTCCTCCTGTGTGTGGACGACAACATCACCAGCCAGCTCCTGCTCCTGCCTATTGCTGCGCCTTCCCTACGTGGTGGACTCCTGTACTCTGAAACAGTCAGGCAGGCAAACCCCTTCTTCTTTGAGCTGCTTTTTGTCCGGATAAAGTATCTCAGCAGCAGAAAATAGGTACGATGGATAACACCTGAAGACATTTTTTTTTTCATGACGATATTTTCAGCGAGTCTTACGGTTTATTTTTAAACCACACTCGGAGGTTGTCGTCCCCACTGTAACCCCGTCCAACCCAAAAGCAAAGGTGGTGAAAGACTAGGAAGAAGCATGTGCTTACCTAGGGCTCTCTACCTGAAAGTCTAGGCTCAGAGTCCACGGAGGTGATGGATGGAAGCCAGGGAAGGGTTTTAGGAGTCAGAGAAAAGTACTCAAGATTGCACTTCAGAAAGATCGATTGCTGCGTCACAGGGAGCAAGCCATGGCACTAGCACAGGGCTCCAAAACTGGCTGTGGTGATCCACTTCCCAGTCCAAGGAAGAAGCAGGGCCAGAGCTCAGGGTGGGGTGGTCTCAGCAAGTTCCCATGTTCCAGGAAGCCTTCCCCATCATTAACAAAGGGTCAGCACACTCTAAAGCTGCTGTGACCCTCACTTTCCTCCTCATTTAAAAACGCTGGTTCTTTTTTATTTTCTTTTAATTTTAAAAGTACCTGATTTATTATTGTGTGCATGTATGATGCACATGAGGGGTTGAGCACATGCAAGCTAAAGGAGAACTTCGTGGGGTTGGCCTTTTCTTTCACCTGCTTATGGGTTCCAGGGAAGGAACTCAGGCACAACTTTCACGTGCAGAGTCATGCTGCCAGCCCAGGTACCTAGACTGGAAGGTTCTTGGTCCTAAGGATTCAATGTTTTCCCCCATGCAACTGGCCCAGGCTTAATAGTCTTCTCTGTTGACAGTGCCTCAGCCAGTCCTTGACAACACAGTGGGGAGCAACTCAGGGATCGATATTTGATGGGAAAATGGGCATGGCAGTCATTAGCATCTTGGCAGGGTTTCTATGCAGCCCAGGACATTTGTGGGGGCCTTGGGTGCTCGGTGCATGTTGGTCATGGCTGAAGTGCCATGCCTAAGGTTGCTTGTCTTTACTCTGGCCATGTTTGGATCTGTGCCAAGGTGGGGTATCCAATATTCAGCCCCCTTTCTTTCATTCAGTACTACATGGGTACCCAGTTCTCATGGAATAGATTAAACCCCTCCATGCTTTGGGGAAAGTGCCTCCAAGAGAGCTCACCTCAGCACCTCCTGTTGCCACCCCACCCCCACTTTCAGTTTTCTTGTGCTTCTGTTTGTCTTGGGGATGTGTGACAACTCTGTATTAGCAAAACAGGCAAGTAGGCGAAGAAACAAAACCAAACACAAACAAACAGGAGGGGCAAAATGTAAAACAGCAATAAAAACTGAGCACAAATTAAAATCTTGCCAACTCATGCTGTTCTATTCCTTCAATGTTCCCATCACCACCCCCTGCCGTCCCCAGCTGAACATCCTTTAAATGGCATAAGTTTGCAAATTCATGCATGTACTTCTCGGTATTTGAGGTCAGAAAGTCTAATACAAGCTATTCTGATGAAGCTACAAAGAATACTTCTGCCACCTCCAAAGGTCTTCCCCTTGATCTGCCCACCAGCAGTGCTGACCGAGACTGACTATAATGTGGACCAGTTATAAAAATGGCTATGATGGACAATGGTGATGCTTCTGCTGTGGAGGATGAGGGAAATGAGAGATCTTCCATGCCCGTGTAGCTAATATCTATATTTATATTCTATCTATCTATCTATCTATCTATCTATCTATCTATCTATCTATCTATCTATCTATCTAATTTACCTATCATGTATCAATCATCTACTATCTCTAGTTTAATATGTACTATTTATCTATGTCTATTTTCTATCTATGTATCTCTTTGTATTTATCATTTGTCTATCATTGATATCATCTATTATTTGTCTATCATTATCTATGTATCTATTCTATTCTTTCTATCTATCCTTCTTTCTGCCTAACATCCATTCATCTATCTATCTATGTCTCTATCAATGTATATATCCATATGTCACCTATCTATCATCTAGCATCCATTCATCTATCTATCTATGTCTCTATCAATGTATATATCCATATGTCACCTATCTGTCATCTAGCTGTCTTTCTGTCTATCATCTATTTAAATGCACACACATCTTAGATCCACACCAACTCTTTTGAGCACATACTTTAGGGGTGTGCTTTTTGTTTCCTTGGACTTTGTTTCTATGGTAATCAGTACACGTGTGTTCTGTTGCTACCCCTTTTGAGTCCCATTTTTCCACATTGCAGAGAAATGCTGCTCCGACCCAATGACACAATACAAGGTGTCTAGAGCCATCTCTGGAGCTGTGGAACTTTTAGGGGTGGCATCGTGTGCCCATGACTCTCCAAGTTCATGAAATTTTATCACCCAGGGATGATGCATGGCAAAATCCAAGGACGAAAAAGACTGATTAAAACCCCCAAGGTCTGGTGCAAAAGTCTATCATCGGAGATGAGGATGTTTTAGGCCTCTGGCACAGGCTTCCTCTTCCTGAATCTGACTGTTGTCAAATGAGGTACAGAGGCTGTCCAGGAAGCACAAGTTCAAGACGGAAACCCAGCATCACTGAGATGCCCCCTGCTAGACTGGAAGCATCTTGAACAAGCTGGGAGAGCCATCCTTTCAGGGGATGCTATGTGGAGCACAGGGGCTGGTTCAGCAGGCACAAGAGCAATGGGCATTTACTGTATACTAGACTGTATTCTAAACACTGTGCAGGTGACAACTCATCTGGCCCTTACAGCCTCTCTGTAGGGAAGGTGTAGATAGACCTAGAAACTGCCATCACCTGAATGATGGCCTCCAAGATGCCCTTATGGTCAAAATTGCAAATAGTTCTATATGGCTGACATGTAACCAGATGGGGAGATGAGGCTAGGCAGTTGAAAGGTTTCATGGTGGATTCAGATGGCTGGCTATAAAGGAGAGCATGAGATGATCACCAACTGTCTACTTGGGTGGTCACCATGCAAAGGTGGGTGCTGACCTTGATTTTTTTTTTATAATGGAAGTTCAGGTTTCTTTTACTGAGGGATCTGATGCAGATGGGGTTGCCAGATTATAACGTTTTTATAATATAGTTTTTATTGTTCACTTGGCAGAATTTAGAATCTCCTGGAAGATGGGCTTCTGGGCATGTCTGTGGAGGTGCATTTTGATTTTGTTCACTGAGGTGGGAACCCTCCTATTGTGGGTGACATCATTCCCTGACTGTGATCACAGATTATTTAAGTGGAGAACGAGAACTCGGTAGCTGCGTTCATTCTCTGCTCTCTGTGTCTTGATGTTCTGTGTCTTAATTATGGACACAACATGACCAGGTATTTCAAACTTCTGTTGCCTTGACTTCCCTAACATGGTGGGCATTATCCTTGAGCCCTGAGGTAAGAGTTCCTATCTCCCCTAAGATGCTTTTGTCAGAATATTTTATAACACCAATGGGAAAAGAAGCTAAATTACAGACCAACTCACTGGGCTGCCAAGGGTGGGTGGATTGATACTTGTAGTTTGTGGGAGCATCCAATAGTCACTGATACTAAGATAAATTATCATCAGAAATACATGTCTTTATAACTGGACAGAGCGTGATGATATGAATATATTTGAGCCAGTCATTGTTATTTTTGGTTCACGTTTCTCATATGATCATTGTAACAACCTAGAAAGTTGCACATTATTTATGTTGTCCATGAGAAGAAACTCAGATGTAGAAAGCCATGTCCCCAAATCACTTGGTTACAGGCTAAGTTCATAGCAAGCTCTGCCTGAGTTCAAAGTCACAGGGAGGTACATCCCCAGAACCCTTCAAGATCTTTGAATATTTAATCCTACTTCCTCCATGTGTCATGTAATTGTATGGATAAACATCCCATCACCAGAATACTTAGAGCACACTGAACTTGTCTGGGAAATCTCCTAGGATAAGCTGTCTTAACACTGAGTGTAAAGAGAGATGCTAGGAACACACTCAAGAGCAAAGGATGTTGATGGTCTCTTACCAGCAATGCTCGTGTCAAGAGTCTTGGCAGCCATGTTGGCTTTGCACTGAGCCTTGATTCTTTTCCTTAAGACTGTTAATTTGTTAGCCATGCAGCCCCAGTCTTTCCAACAACCTCCAGTAGAAATGCCAGTCCTAACATAGGCGTGCAATTCGTGCTCAGTCGGGCACTCTCAGTGCCGTGGAATGAAGAAACGGTTATTGTTTTGGCTTTCTATGGCTTCACGAAGGATATCCCACCGGATACCCTATCAGCACATTGTTTTGAGCTTATCTATACTAGACACACATTTATTTCAGAGTTACCTCTTTGGACCACTCTTCCAATCATTTCTGAAAAGTGAAAAAGCTTCAAAAACCCCAGAATTTCAAAAACCCCGTCTAGATACACACACGTGCATCCTCCCCGTGTCAACACTTCTGAGCGGATACTTTCTGTGTCTGCGGATGCGGGCTTTGTTTCTCTGGCAACCAGCACGTGTGTGATCTGCTGGGCCGTCACTCCTTTCAAGTCTGCATCGCAGAGACTGCTCTGTTCTGACCATTTGACACAAGGTGTCTGGGGAGAGTGAGGGATAGCAACTGATAAAACAAATGACATGAACTGAAACTTTGCAAGACTAGAACATTCTCCCAGATACCACGTACTTAAACTTTACTAAGCACCATTGGATCAACTGAAGGTAATTTGGCTGGTTGTTTTTTTTCTTTCCCGACCTAACTAGAGCAGGTTTGTTTTTAGCATAGAGATTTGGGGGATGTTGAGAATAGGGAAGAATTATGGTCCTTGTGTTGTTAGCAACATGTTCGGCCCGTGGTATTTTTGCAGGAAGCCACTTTGAAGCCACTTGCTTGTTCTGTAAAGTGTTGGCCTAGTTAAAGATTCATCGGTTCTGAAAATCGGGACATGCATAAACGGAATCCGTCACAATATATGTGCAAGCTGCAGACTGGGGGAGTTCTACTCTGTCAGCTGTGTGGCTCAGCCCTCTTCCCTACTCCTCCCTGGATGCGCACAAGCCAGAGATGACACGTGGTGGCCTGGCGGTGGGCAGAGCGGTGGCATTGGTGTCAGAGTGTATAGAAAATATGAATGTGGCTTAATTTCATATTTTTAGGTCGAAATAAATGTCAGTGTGGTTTTTAATGTCATCTCAGCATCCAGTGAATCAGCTCATCTTTCCTGTTTTGGAAACTGACAAAGCGCAGAGTGGGGCTTGGAAACCAAAGGATTACACAGTGTCTGTGAGTGTCAATCATGACGCTTGCTATGGTGACGGCAAAAAGCAGGAACTCAGGCTGCAGAGAGAACACAGAGGGAAAACTTTGACTCTAGGCGATCAGGGAACACTTCCTAGGGAATGGCAGTTGAGCTGCGGTACAAAGACAAACAGCGTACATTCGCGGAGGAATAGGGGAGAGGCCAGGGGTCTAGTTACAGGAAATAATATCGGCAAGCGTTCTGGAGTCTGAGGAAGCATTGAGTCATCTGTATGGAAGCCAGTGTGGCCACTACATAGATAACATAACATTGACACTCTCAGACTCAGGTGACTCTTACTGGTTGAATTACAAAGAAGGCTGAAGGGGTGAAGAGAGATTGAGCCATTCGAACAGAGGGTAGGTAAGAAAGCCTGCCCTGTTGTAGGAGGACCTAGAGAAGCAGTTGTTAGGAGGCGGGGCCAGTGGGTCTCTGAGGACAAGTACACATGGTGATTTAATTTGATTAATGAGGAGAGGGCAGTGAGGTGTACCTGCAAGGGCAGAGGTCCATTGACAGCAAGCCCGGTTGTAGATAAAATTCCCAACCTGCCATCCACTGGCCAGTGTTCCCTGTGTTTGAACATTACAGCCTGTGTCTTTAGCCAGCCCCTTGCTGCAGGGTTCAGTTCTCAGAGTTCCCCCACCACACAGTCCTTACACCCAGCTCAGGCTGGGCTCTGTCACGAGCCTTGTGGCATGGGGAAGACTTTTAACATGAAATAGAAATGGTTTCATACCCTGAACTTAATCAAGCATCCTCACACTTACAGTCTAAGCAGAAGACTCCCCAAATACACCTTGGTGTGCATTTGCTTCCTACAGAGACTAAAGGAGTTTGGAAAGCACCATGGCATTACTAGATTCAGGTAGTCACCAGGGATGCAGCGGGGAGTAGAGAGCTGCAGAGAGGGACAGGAAGCCTGCGTGCCCTACGGGGTGTAGAAAGGAGAGCAGCACCTTCTCACCCCACACTGCCTGTGGGTTTTAAGAGTGGGTGGAGGGCCAAGGAAGGCCATGGCAGTTTATTCCCCCCCCCCTTTTCTAGGTCCCCATAAATGTGGAGCAGGAAGGAAGGCCTGTCTTGCACAATAGCTCTGCTTCTTAACATCACACTGAATAACAAACAACATGACTTCAGCAAACAGGTTATAAACTCCCCGCCCCCCCCATTAGCTCCCATTTCCCTGGACCCAGGTGACCTGCTCCCCACCTGCTCTCCCTGGCCAAAGCTTGAGTCTAGAAGGAGTTGAGGTCTGGAGTCATTCAGCGTCTTACCCAAGGCCACAGCACCAGGTTTAGAGAGGAGGGAGTGACTCTCTTCTGTTACCCAGCTGAAGGCCATTCTGTCCGTGGCTATTCTGCAGTCAGGAGTTCTTGGGACTCGTGGTTCTTAAACTTGGATGCAAGTCTTCTGACCTCCAGCCTCCCATCAGACAGCAGGATCAGCCCACAGCATGCTTGGCTTACTCAAAGGTGTAGGCACTGTTTTCTGAGCTCCATGTTAAGGTCACATGTGCAGTTGATAGACCCATAGACCCAGGTGGGCTGGCTCACAGGGGCTGGTGTGGAACATAGCTTAATACCAACCAAATGAGGAGGGAAAAAGAAAGAAAGTTTGGGTTGCATATGAGGTCAGTGCTGGCAAAGTGAGGGCAGGCCACTCATTTGCAGACAGCTGTTTTAGCAGAGACCAACAAACAATCCGCGGGGAGAATGTGTAGCATACAGTGGCTTAAAGTGTCAAGGAGGAGTCTGGGTAAAGGGAGAAGACCAACTGAAGACCAGGCAGGTAATGTGGGAGCTATTGCAGGGGTCACAAACTGTCTTTATTATGGGGATACAAAGGAAATGGAGATTCAAAGGGGAAACACAGGCTCACAGAATACCCGACCAGGTAGAAGCTGCCTTGTCCCACCCCTCTGCCCCAGGGAGATGTGAACAACTGCACAAGCTTGCTTCTGCTCCTACCTCCCAAGACAGCAAGCATGCTACATCTCTCGGCTTATCGATCTGTAGCGCCTCAGACCATGTCCTAAGGGCCGGTACCCCCAAAAGCTAGTGGCTGAATGAATTCCCACAATGAACAGGTTGTGTGTGCTTAGGGTGGACTCATTGCTTGTAAGGGCTGTGGTTGCACAGAGAGGTCTGTGTTCCAGTCTCTCGGAGGAGCTGCAGGGAAGAACTGGGACTGGAGAGGGGGAACATTGGTATCAGACGGAGCAGTCTGCCATTTAACCTGATGCTGGTTGAACTTACTACTAATTATAACAAAAATGCAATAACCCAGGGATCTGGGAAAGGAGAAAAGCATGGCACTAATGCACCCACTCAGGGGGCAGTCACACTCTTTCGAGAGGTCACACTGGGACCTTCCAGCATGCAGACTCGCTGTTTGGTCTTTCCAAAAGTCTCTTGGAAACCTAATGGCCACTGTGGTAGAATTAAGAAAGGTTGGCCATTTGGGGTGATTCGAACAGACAGAGGGAGGCCTGACAATGCCCTTTGACTCTTTCAAATGTGAGTGTGCATCTTCGAGGAGTTGACCTTCATAAGTACTGACCTGCTGGTGCTTTGACCTTGAGCAGCCAGACCTGAATTCCCGCTGCTTTTGCATTCTGTTGGGTGCTTTGTTGTTAGTCCTTGCATATCTGGGTTGCATATAAATTAGTTTAGCATAGTCCAATGGCACTAGCACTGGTATCTGCTGTCCCCACTTCACAACAAACTGCTTTGTGTAGTGTCCACAGAGCAGTGTGATGCCTGCCAGGCTTCCCCACAGCAGACGGGACTCATGTGAAGGAAAGCTTTGGGAACTCTCCCCCTTGCTGAGAGAAATGTGGGTTCCTCTTCTTTGCCTCCTGTCTCAAGTCTCTCTGGTCTGCTGGAGAGCACAGAGTTCTTTGCTTCTCTCTGGCTCAAACCAGACCTGTATACACACACGGTCTTCTGTTACTTCCAAAGAGAAGGCAGTTGGATGGTGCAAACCTGGGCTTCGAGCATCACCTGCGAGGAGTCCTAATAGGTTTGTGTGAGACTCGGACAGACCATTGGCCCCTTGCTCTGCCGCCATAGTTGCCATGCTTTTGTGTTTCTGAATTGTCGTGTTGCGCGGAGAACAGGCCCAAACTACCTGAGCTAATTATATCCCGGAGGAGTTGTTACAGAAGACAGCCAAGCCCCTAGACTCCCCAGGGGCTCTGATTAGCTCCGTGCCCCTCCCATATTCTAATCGTGCCCTTTATTAGATCGCTGTTGGATCCCGATAAAGTTTAATTTCGCATTCACTTTCCTAAACATCCTGGCGATGACAATTACGAGGCAGACATGCAGACTGTTTCTTTTTTTTTTTAGAAACCGCTAAAAGTACCCGAGGCCACCAACTCAGGAGTTCTGATAACCATGTACACTTGTTTTAATATAAACTTTCCAGGGAGCTGGCCCAGAACCTTCTGCCAAAATCTTTGCCGACTGCTTCCTGCTTGTGCTCCCCAAGCACCTCATTTAGCTAAGTGGTTTTGCCTCCTTCAGGTTACTCTGTAATTGGGGTGATTATTCATTCCCGTCACAAGACTGAAGCAGAGGAAGAAGTTGGCTTGGGACCCCAAATACTGTCTTGCCTCCTGCTGCATCTGATCACTTATCTCGCTCTGAGTGCGTGACTTCGGAGATCGGAGGAGCTGGCATAGGCTCAGCCGGCCCAGCTGCCTGTTGGCCACTGTGCAGGAGAAGGAATGCCATCATCACAATGGGGCGAGCCTTGGTGAGAACAGTTTTCCAGCCTGTCAGGAAGATGTGACTGGGCCAAAGCAGCCCTGGGTGGGTTGGTCTGCCTTTTCTTACAGCCCAGGTATGTGTGCCCCAGAGAGCTTCACTGAGTGAGTGGTTCATATAGGGAATGGCTTCCCCCAAGCACAGACCTGCTGTTTAATAGGGCATTAGTAATCTTGTAGGAGACCATATTAGGGAACCCATTCATGGGCTGTCACAGCACACAGACTGCTCAAAGACACCAGAGGGACACCCTCTGTCTCAGACTCTCGTCTGAGATGTCCTTCTTCCTAACTTGTCCTTATCAATCTTGCCAGATCATCTTACTTTTGCTTCCAAATCCGCATTCATAGTCACCCATCAAGACATTCACCACTAGCTACCTCCCCTTCATCTACCCCATGCTCCCCAAACTGGCCTAGAGCACTCTGTGTAGCCGCAAATGATCTCAAACGTCTGGTCCTCCTACTTCTACCTCCCAAACTCTGGGATTCCAGGCCTATACTACCACATTCAGTGTCTGCAGTGCTGGAAATCAAATCCAGGACTTCATGGCTGTTAAGTAAGCCCCCTATCTACTGAACTACGGCTTCATCTCCACGACCCTCATCAACAGCATTCCCACTGCATTCCAATGTCTCCACACCCTCTGAATTTCATAAACACACAGGGTTACTGTCCAGGGGCAGTATGCAAAGCGTGTTAGAGCTGGACAGCAGTGGTGCACACCTTTAATCCTAGCATTTGGGAGGCAGAGGCAGACAGATCACCAGGAGTTCGAGGCAGGCCTGGTCTACAAAGGGAGTTCCAGGGCAGCCATGATTGTTTCCCAGAGAAACTCTGCCTTTAAAAACCAAAACAAACCAAAATAAACAGAATAAGCAGACGTGTTAGTAGGGCAAGTAGAGAGATAATTACACGGTGCGATGAGACACAGAGTGGGGGAATCCTGTCTGCTGTAGAAATGAGGGAACTAACAAAAACCCAGGCATGGAGATTTTATGAAGACTTCCTAGAAGGAGAGATGTCTTTGTGAGGTCCAAAGAAGGAAAAGGGAACATATGTCGGCCGGAGGACAGCACATGAAGTTTCAGATTAGAGAAAATCAGGCAGGTTTGGAAGAATGCTGGCATATGCTGCAAAGACCCTGGGGTCGGCCCTGGACTGTGGCTTCAGAAATGGGAGTGGGATGGTCTTTGGGACAAGGAGATGGAAATCATGGGAAAGCAAGAAGCGGGTGACTGCCTGGGGACTGAGCTTCCATCCTTTCTCCAGGGACAGGCACAGCTCCCGCCTCACTTGTAGAGAGCAGGGATTCCGAGAGGGCCCCATCATTAGTTGGTCACTCTTGTGCTATCTTTGCCCCAGGACATATTGTAGGCAGGACAAATTATAGGTCAAAGGGTTTGTGGCTGGGTTTGTGTCCCAGTCCCACCACTGGGAAGTCTTGCCTGATTACAGGAGATTGGAGACTCAGGCTCCACATCCGCTATTTCTAGGAGTCTAAGCTAGGGTCACCCTCATAGAATCATGGGAGTTTTCATTGCGCTAGGTTTCCAGTTCATCCCAATAGCCTGAGAGGGAGCTCACTCCTGAGGGCTAGCACCCAGAGGCAAGATACCCCCAGAGACCTAGCACAGAACCAAACATGAATGGAAGAAAAATAAAAGTCAATGAAGTGATTCCTAATGGTATGAGTATTCTAGTCTACTCATAGATTGGTGCCTAGCCCAACTTCACCCAGCAACTGATGAAAACAGTTCCAGAGACTACAGCCAAACACTAGATGGAGCTCTGGGAATCCTGCGGAAAAGGGAGGAAAGATAATAGGACCCAGTGTTGTCCAAGGCACCATAAGAAAACCCACAGAACCAACTAACCGAGGTTCATAGCAGCTCACAGAGACTGAACCAACAACCAGGGAACCTGCATGGGACTGACCTAGGCCCTTTGCCTATATGTTACAGTTGTATAGTTGTATAACTTGGTCTTCTTGTGAGACTCCTAACAGTAGTAGCAGGGGCTGTCTCTGACTCTGTTGCCTGCTCTTGGGACACTTTTCCTCATATTGGATTGCCTCGCCCAGCCTTACTAGAAAGGGAAGTGCACAGCCTCACTGCAGCTTGATACACCGTGTCTAGCTGACATCCATGGGAGGCCTGCCCGTATCTGAAGAGAAATAGAGGGTGGTGGGTATGGATAGAGAGGGGTGGTGGGGAGGAACAGGGAGGAAAAGAGGGAGGGGAAACTTTGGTTAGGATGTAAAAATAAATAAATAAATAATTCCGAAGACAGACAAGAATTTGTTGAAAGAGTGAAGTCCACTGTGATGGGCTGGATAATAAATGGTCCATATAACCTCCAAAAGAAGGAGGAAAAGAAAGAGGAGGAGAAGGAGGAGGAGGAGGAGGAGGAGGAGGAGGAGGAGGAGGAGGAGGAGGAGGAGGAGGAAGAGAATTCAGATGTCTGTCTGATCATTTGTTTCAGAGATAATTTGCTCTTTACTGACTCATTGTTCCATAGTTAAGATTTAAGGCATTTCTGCTTTTTTGATATTTCTGTATACTGCTATATTTGTTATATTATGAGCATCTCTGAGCACAAGGTTTCTTTGCCTCCTTTCTCCTTCCTTTTTCAGAGTCATTTTTCTAGAAAAGAATCCAGTGACTGAAATTGCTTGGGAGAATGTTACCAACATCCCAAGGGCCCTTTCGGTTCCCTCTGTTTTTCCGCTTCTAAAGACAACTGGCGAAAAACAACACTGATAATAATGATCTCTCTTCCACACCTTCAAAGTACCACCAGGGGTTGAAATAGAACCACGGGTCTTCATTCCCAGCCCAGGTTGAGATGCTTACTCCCCTTTCATTAGACTAGAACTCACTAATATTTTTTGTTTTCTGGGTACGGATTGGCCCCTTTATATCAGTTATTTTGTCAGAAGAAAAGACCCCATCATCATAGCCATCATCACACAAAACAAGAGGCAAAACCTTATGGACCATACTCAAATCAGGACAAGATGTACCAATCAGGGAAGACAAGGGACATGGTTTTGCAGAATTGCTGGGCAGTGGGAGGAAAGCTACGTGTGTTCAAGGGTGTTCAGATGGAGCTGTCAACCCAAGGCAGACAAGCAGAAACACATAGCCTAGGGGCAAATTCAAGACTGCAATTTCAATTCATGGAAGCAAAGAGAGGAAGAGGTCAGCACAGGTTGATTGCAATGCCTGCTAGAAGGATCAGGGGTCAGATACATCCCTGACTGCGAAGGCTTAAGTCTAAATAAGAGTGAGAATCCCGAGTTCTGTGGTTTTGGCCTTAGGCACTGGGAGTTGGAGGAGTAGCAAGCAGCAAGCAATGGCCGTGCCCCAGGCATCATGCCAGCTTCCTGGCATACACCTAGCTCACACTGTGATGCTCTCAGACACAAAGATTTATTCTAATCTTATGGGTGGGCTAAGAGGGTTTTGCAAGGCTGAAGGGATTTCTCCTTCATGCCAGGTCTATCTGCAGCTTCACTCAGCGCTGTGCTGGAGGTGGAGACAATATAGAGCTACCAAGTTATGCAAAAGGACTGTAAATGGTTTCAGTGGTGTGCGTGTGCATGCGTGTGTGTGTGTGTGTGTGTGTGTGTGTGTGTGTGTGTGAGCGAGGGAGGAGGGAGAGGGCTTAGATTGATTGAGAGAGGAGAGGAGCCAGTTAAGATACTGCTCATAGCTGTTTTGATTTCCACAAATAACTTTGGGGAACTGACAGAGCAAAGGTAATGGAGAATGAACCTAAAGTATATCGCACACCTGTATGAGCGTGTCATAATGGAACCAATTAGTGTATAGAATTAATGTGATAATAGAAAGACTCAAGATGATAATAAATGCAACTATATGCAAAACAAAAAAAAAGTTTCTTGTTTTTCAACCCATATCTAAGTCCTGTGTCCTAGTTCTGATGTGACACTGTTGGATCATGGAGACGTCAATGACTTCTAGGAAGAGGGAAGGTGGATGTGTCCTTCCAAGACTGGATTTTATTTCTTCCAGGTCTGATGGAAGCTCAGAGCCAGGAAGCCACGCCAAGAGCTCCACAGCCCCCTGCTCATCTCTTTCTTAACACAGTGGTTCTTAAGGGAGGAAGGGCTGCTCTGAATTCTTTTCAAAAGGAACTAAGTCCAGCTTCACTTCTGCCTATGCAAATTCTCTGTCTGCATTTGACCCCTGTGCCTCATCCAGAAGTCAGAGTGTGCTGAGCTCCCATGTTCCTGATGAGCCTTTGGTCATGGGAGAAGGGAAAGAGATCCTGCAGGGGTCCAGTGCCCCTCAATGCTCTGTCCTCCCCAGGCAAGGCCTTGCTTCAGCCTTCCAGGAGACTGTAAGACATGAATTAATATCCATTTTGTAGATAAGAAAGAAAAACAAGGCTCAAAGGCAATGTGGCATACAATAGAATAACGCAGCTGCTTTTCCCTGCACCTGAGGTCAGTTCCAGCTCTAACTTTATTATTTTTTTCTTGTATTGAAAATAAAAATAGATTCTTTTCTTATACAATATATCCTGTTATACTTTCCCCTCCCTCTACTTCTCCCAGTTCCTCCTCAACTCCTCCTTACTCTGGATCCATTCCCTTTCTATCTCTCATTAGAAAATAGCAACCTTCTAAGAGGTAACAACCAAACTTAACAAAATAAGATAGATATACTAAGATAAAACAAAACCCACACATCAAGGCTGGATAAGGCACCCCATCACAAGGAAAAGAGTGCCAAGAGCAGACAGAAGAGTCAGAGACACACTTGTTCTCACACTCAGGAGTCTCGTAAAAACACTAACTGGAAGCTGTAATATGTATGGGTTGGACCAGGTACACACCCATGTAGGCGCTGTGCTTGCTGCTTCCTTCTCTGCGAGTTCGTGTGAGCCTGGCTTAGTTGGTTCAGTGGGCCTTGTTCTCCTGGTGTTCCCCATCTCTCTGGCTCTTATTCTCTTTCCACCTTCTCTTCTGCAGGGTCCCCTGAGCTCTGAGGGGGAGGGATTTGATGGAAGAATCCTATTTACAGCTGTGTATAATGTCTGGACCAAGGACCCCCTCTCTGTGTGTAATGTCTGGCTGTGAGCCTCTGCATCTGTTCTCATCTGTTGCAGAAGGGAAGCTTCTCTGATGTCTGAATAAGGCACTGATCTATGAGTATAGAAGAATAGCATTAGGATTTTTATTGATACTTTTTTTCTTTTCGATCTGGTAGTGTAACATGAGGGGGCCTGTTTGTTGGGGGTTTTTCTGTCCTGCCCGCCCCCCCAGCTGTTTAGTCCCACAGAAAAATCACACAAAAGACTCCATAAGTTATAAAGCTGATTGGTACATTAGGTCAGGCTTCTTATTAGCTAACGTTCACATCTTGATTAACCCATTTTTCTGATCTATGTTAGCCATGTGGCTCAGTACCTTTTTCAGTGGGGCAGCTCACATCCTGCTGCTTCGGTGATTTGGGCAGGAGTGGGAGGAATTAACTTCCTCTTCCCCAGAATTCTCCTGCTCTCCTTGCATCATTTCCACTTCCTGTCTGGTTTTCCCACCTACACCTCCTGCCTGGTCAATCAGCGTTTATTTAAAACATGATTGACAGAATACAGACAATTCTCCGCACTGGTAGTATTTGATTTTACCTTAGGTCTCTGGGCTATCTAGTCTCCAGTTCTTGGTTACCCAAGCAATGCCGGGTATGGGTTCTGTCTCATGGAGTGGGCCTTAAGCCAAATCAGACACTGCTTGGCTGCTCTTCCAAGTTCTGTGTCACACCGTTGCTCTAGTATATCTCCTAGGGTGGACACCATCGGAGATCAGAGTGTTTGTGAATTGATTGGTGTTTATGTTTCTCCTTTGGTAGCCTCCAGAGTATCTTCCCACATCAAAGACACTAGAATGTAGGGGTAAAGATTCCATGTAGGCACCAGCTCGACTTCTCCATGCTCACTGAATTGTGTGGGTGTTGTCCTCAGCCTTAAGGTCCCACTGTCAGTTTGCAGCAACCAGGTTGTTTGAGGATTTCCATGGGATACCCTTGACCAGCAACTCAGTTGATACAACCCATTTCAACTACTGGAAGCCTTGTTTGGTGAGAAGAGATAGCCAGTTGGGACTCCATATCCCCCATTGTTAGGAGACCTCATCGGGACTGCCTTCATATATTTTGGGAAGTTTCTGCTGTACTAGGTTTCCACGTCATCCCACAAATGTCCCTCAGTTCCAGTCGTCTCTCCTCAGATTTCCTCCTTATCTATCTTTCCTCCCCCTCCCCACCTGATCCTCCTGTTTGATCCCCACCGGCCCCCAGTCCAACTTTATCTTTACAAAAATTACATTTAGTTTGTGTGTATGCATCTGTGTGTGTGTGTGTGGCTATCAGACACACACACAACTTACGTGGCTATCAGAGTTATTTCTTTCCTTCCATCGTGTGCATCCCTGGATTGAACTCAGGTCATCGAGCCAGCTCTTTTGCTATTTTTAAAGTATTATTTCTCTTTAGCGTTTCCTGTAGCAAGGCAGGCCGGCTTGTTGGGGTATCTGTCCCGCCCGGTACCCCACAGCCGGCATATTCCAAAGAAAATCATACACAGGACTCCATAAGATTATAAACTGATTGGCCCATTAGATCAGGCTTCTTATTAGTCCTTGTAACTTATATTAATCCATTATCATTATCTATGTTAGCCACACAGCTCAGTACCTTTCTCAGCTGGGCAGCTTACATCTTTCCTCTCCGGTGGTCTGGGCAGAACTGGGGAGGGAGCTTCCTGCTTTCCAGAATACTCCCAGTCTCTTTGCTCCACCTCTACTTCCTGTCTGGCTTTCCCGCCTATACTGCCTGCCTGGCCAATCAGCGTTTTATTAAAATATGATTGACAGAATACAGACAATTCTCCCCCACCAGTTTCCATAGAAGGGCATGCTGTATGTTGAGCACATCCTCCCCTGTGGCTCTACCGTTCTCCTTGTCCCTCCCCAGTCTTGTTACTCTCCTTTTCCCATGAGACAGTGTGGCTCCTATCTTCATGTCATTTGCAGATACTCGGTTTTATGGATAACATAGGAACCACAAGTGAGAGAAAACACATGGAACTTGTCTTCCTGCTGCTGGCTCATTTCACCTAATATGATTATCTGCCATGGTACCCATGTTTGTCTGTTTGATTTTTACAAGCCACATAGCTTCGTCCTTCCTCTGCTTTTGAACACCTAGGTTGGCTCCAGAACGTCGCTGTTGGGAGCAGTGCTGCAGCAAGAGCAGGTGCACAAGTGTCTCTGTGGCACGGTGGCCTGCAGTCCTTTGGATAAACACAGGAGGGGTCTGGCTGACTCATCTGGCAGATCTATTTTTAGTGTTTGGAAAAAACTTCCCTACCACCTTTTGTAGTTGCTGGGCTGGTATTTCTTCTGATTTGTCTTCTGAATGGCCGTCTTTCTGACTGGGATAAGATTATTTTACTGTCTATTTATGTGTTATGTATTTATTATATGTATGTGCTCATGTGTTCGTGTATATGTGCAAAGGTCAGATGCTGTTCTGCAGGAGCCATCTATCTAACTTTTTAGGGAGTTATTTTAAATTATGTGTTTATGTGTTTGCATTGGGGGATATGTGAGTATGGGTGCCCACTCACCATAGGCCAGAAGAGAATATCAGATCCACTGGAACTGAAGTTGTGAGTGGTTGTGAACCACCCGACGTGGGTGCTCGGAACTGAACTCAGGTCCTCTGCAAGGAGCAGTGCAAGCCTTTTAATTGCTGGGGCCTTTTTCTAACCCCAATCCACCTTGTTTTTAATGCAAGGTCTCTCACTGGGACCTGGGGCTCATCCATTAGGCCAGCCTGCTTACTAGTAAGCCTTAGAGATTCTCCTGTCTCTACCTCTCCAGGAGCCACGATTACATGAGCCATCAGGACAGTTGTTTTTTTTTTTTTTTTTTTCACCTTGGTGCTAGGGATCGAACTCAGGTCCTCATGCTTACCAGCTGAGTCACCTCCCCTTTAAATCTTCATTTCCTCATCTGTAAAAATGGTACACGAATTTTCCTTCTAGATCTCTCAAGAAACATGTGAAATAGAGCCACAGATTCCCCTGTGCATAGCACAATACATCTGGAATTCTACCACATCTAGAGATTTCATTTTTTACCTCATTCCAGACAGTAAGCAGGGGAGCCGAGTCCTGACCTCAGCTGGCCAGTTCCGGATTCTTTGTGCTTCCTTCCATATCATAGACTCCAAAATTAAGCAAACCGTTCCCAACTGGAACACTGGGAAGGTGGCCAAAGCAATCTGTGGCTTTCTTAAACTTAGAAAGTAATGAAAGGACAAGACCAAGTACTGGCCACAGGCAATCCCAGGCAGCCCTGCAGCTGGGTGGCGAGGTACAGGTCTAAGTGGCCTGACTTCTCTTCTCTATGGCTAGAGTCAAAACGTCCATTTCAGGAGACTGAAGATTCTGGAATCCCATGGAGTCATCATTCCCTCCGCTGGAGGAAATTACTGTGCTAAACTCTTTACACTTTTGGGGGTGCTATACATTATTTTATGTGATCATCTCAAACAACCAAAAGGATGGCAAATACCATAAAGAGGGGAGGATGCAGGAGAGGGGTCAGGGTGAGATGGAGTGGGGTAGGGCTATTCTAAACACCATCTTAGGAGGTCACCACTAGGCGGTGCTGGACCAGAGCATGGGATTTAAAAAGCCATATCTCTGCTGACCCAAAACAGGGGAAAAGGCTAGAAAATATTGCACACCATCCACTCCTCTGGCTTCCTTCTCTCTAGTAATAATAGTAATGGTCCAATTCACTAAATAAAGCTTAGTGTCTGAAGTCTTTTGTAGCCTAAAACCATTCATCACTCTATCCTTGTTGAGCCTGCTGGTATATCCGGTTTTTTTTTTTTCCCCAGCCCAGAAATGCAGCCAAGACAACGAGGGTAAAGATTTGCCTAGGACATCTGGCTGGGAACCAGAAGAGTTGGAATTTAGTTCCTACTTTTAGAATTTTGGTGTTGGTAGTGCTGGGAGTGAACACTAGGTCTTCATGCCTACTGAGCCAGTGCCTTACCACTGAGTCAGACCACAAGGCTCCCGTTCTCAGCCTCTTGATAACCAGCTCCTGTCTGCTTCCAGCATATCAGTCCAGGTGCATTCCAGCTCCTAGCACCTGGTCTTCAGTTCTCTAGATCACATCTCCCAGTCACTGGCATGACTGGAGACATGCGTGGGAGAGTTCATGAAGTCCCGTGTCATCACTCCATGGATGGCATTTCTTCTGGTGCCAAGGAAGCAGCTTCCCTGATGCAGGAGGAAGCCTCAGCAGGCGTCAGCATCACACCTTGAGTTAGCCACAGAGCTGACAGGTGGCTGGCCCCAGCTCTCTCCAAATGTGGCAGCAGGAGAGCAAGTACCAGAAAGAAACTTTCAAGTCGTGGTTGACAGCATAAGCTCCGAATCTGAGGCTCTGGGATTAACTCTACCACAAATGTATGAGTGTACAGCAGACATGGAGCCTTTCTGCACCCATATACTCCACTGTAAGCCTAGAGGGAAGGGTCAGAACTACTGAAGGGGCAGCCAAAAGCATGGCATCCCACCATGATATGACTACCGCTCAGTATGCTGACTGTGATGAATGTATCTGTACAGGGGTTGAAGTGGGCGCCAGGTCACTGGGCTGTGCTTGCACTATCTACCCAGCATTCCCAGACTCCAGCTGGATCGCACAGCCCTTCCTTCTTCCTTGCCTGAAGTTATGCCCTAAGAGCAGCCTCTGTCTCTCTGCATAACCCTACATTCTGATCCTGTTGTCTTGTACCTAAATACTAGACCCAGTATCCCATATTCCAGTTACGGCTGAGAGCCAGTTGCACCTAGGGTAACAGGAATATTGGCAACCTACCCATTTCACAGATGGGCAAGCAGATGAGGCCCTTCTGTTACAGAACAAGTTAATCAGTCTTGCACACGCACAACACATATACACATGTGTGTGTGCACGCTGTTCTGGGATTTCTGCCACACCCTGCCAGGATGATGTGTCCCCATCTGCCTCACAATACTGCCATATTCCCAGAACAGTCTGTGTGGGAAAGAGGAGGTTATTTCCTCCGGCTCACTCCTTTGTTAACACCCTGTTCATTTCTCTAATGACCCGCATGAAGAAGCCATTTGTAAGGAGGAGCGGAATCCAGTGAACGGTCCAAATAGGGACATGACTGTAACTCAAGCCTGTGGTTTATTCTCTCATCTCACCCTCTGCAGTAGACGGGGGCTCCTGGAATACTGGCTTCATCCTGCACCGGTTTGGGGCTCTAGAGAAGGGAAAACTGTGTGCCCCTCCCACACTTTACTGCTATGAGATCTGAGCTGAAAGACCCCTGAGACTACACTATCATCCTGTCCCACCTCACCCTCCCCTCCCATCTCACCCTCCCCCAAATATCCCTGCTAGAAAGTTATGAGATCTGCTTTGAGGGAACTGTCAGGGTGGGGATTTCACATTCTGCCCGATAATAAATGCTTTCCTTTCTGTTCTCAGTACTTAAAAAAAAAGACCCCCCCTTTTTTTTAATTTCAAAATAATTATAGACTCACAAGAAGTTGCAAAAATTAACCAAGTAGTTCCGTACACTTATCACTCAGCTTTTCTCGGCATTTTACATAACGTATTACATTATCAAAAGCAGGAAATTGACATTGACACAAAGCCTTTAACTAAGCTAATACAATTAACTAGATTATAGACTTTACTCAAATGTCACCCACTCTGTATGCACTCGTCTGCGTGTGTGCACACGTGCACGTGCACACATGCTCAAAGTTCTATAAAAAGTTTTATGAGACCTAGAGTTTTATTTTTTTTCACTTTGAAACGCTTTCAGATTTATATACAGCTGTGAAAAAAAAGACAGATCCTGTGTGCCACGTTTTCTCTTACTAATGTCTTCCAAAATCATACCATGGCCAAGACTCTGGCATGCCCGCAGGAGCACAGGAGTCACCAACACCTCCAGGGCCACCCTCTCACCCCTCACCCCAGCCCGTGTCTTTTCCATAGTGACACTTATGGCTCTGCTGTCCCCAATTAGTCATGCAGACCAGTTCCTGCCACTTAATTATCTATTTCAAAACCGTTTAAACTGTACCAGTTACCTTATCTATTTCAGAACAATCTGCCTTTAGCTACAAAAATCTTTCCTGGATTTTACTAGGAATTGCATTAAGCCTGAAAATCAATTGACATGTTGACTCCATCAGTCCAGGAGCATAGCTGAGTATCTCCATTTATTAAGATATTTGCCTCATAAAAAGCATGCCGTTCAAAACATGCAAATTCTCTGCATATTTCAACCATAAACATTTCGAGTTTTAGTACCCATAATTGGTATTTTGTTTACATTTCACCAGGCTGTGCTTTTAGTGCTAGTTGTACTGATTGCTCTCGTGTCTTGATTGGGCTGTGAAGTACCTAAGCGGCTCAGGAAGCGCATCTCTGGGTCTGACTGGGTGGCTGCCTCCAGAAAAGATTAGTTAAAGGAGGAAGGCCTGCTCTGAATGAGAGATGCATCACCTACAGTCTGAGAGCCTAGACAGGAGGAAAGGGGCAAGGGAGAGAGCCTGAACTGCCTCTGTCTCTGTTTCCTAGACTCTCTGAGGTGAGTGAGCGTCACCCTGTGTCCCCACGGTGTCTGGTGTGCTGCATAACTACAGGCCTGGCACAGAGAGAGACAAGTGACTGTCTTAGTTTTGTTTCTCATGGCAGTGATAAAAAAATACTGTGACAAAAGTGGCTTAAAGGAGAAAGGGCTTATTTGGCCTATAGTTCTAGGCTAAGGTTGCCAGTGTGAGGTTCAAGTAGGGGGAACTTGAGGCATCACGGTTGAGAGCATAGCAGTGAACTAATGCATGCATCCCTGTACTCAGCTCCCCCTTTCTGTTCACTCCAGGGCCCAGCCCATAAAATGATGCTGCTTACATTCAAGGTGGGTTTTTCCCACCTTAATTAACCCAGTTAAGGAAATCCATCAACGAGCGTGCTCACGGGCCAACCTAATCTAGATAATTCCTCATTGACACCGCCTTCCCGGGTGAATCTTCATGGTGCCCAAGCCCATCACAGTGACCATGAGCTGAAGCCTCTACCCCAGGAGCCCTAATTAACTGTCCCTTCTTCAAGCTGATCTCTCAGGTGTTATGATTCAACACCACTGAACCTGGCGAATACACTCGTGTATAGAATCAAAATGGATTTTTGTGTGCTGAAGTATTGCTGAACTCACTTCCCGATTCCCTGAGGTTATTCTTAATTTTATAGGTGACATTCATGCCATTTCAAATAGGGATCAATTCAGTTCTATGGTTTCCCTTTCTGTCTGTTATTTTCCTGCGTGCCTGTTGCACTGGCAAGAGCGTACAGCTCTGTTCTTACACAAAAGTGAAGAAAGGCTCTATCTCTGCTTCCAGGCCTTACAAAGTGTTGTGGAGGTTTGTAGGGGGCTTTTTATCAAGTGGAAGAAGCACCTCTTCATTTCTACTTTTCTGAGATTTTTTTTTGTATCATGAATAGGTTCTCGGATTTTTTTTTAATGATACAGCTTCATAGTGTCTAAAGATGAAATTCCTTTGAACACATCTCCTGAAAGTGCACACGAGCCTTGAATAGTTTGCACAGGCCATGGTCTGCAAGTGGATCGAGATTGCATTTATAGGGAAAACTGAGCATCTCATTTTACACGGGTCTGGCAAGGCCTGAGAATTTCAGCCTCCGTGTTCTGCTCCCACCGTATTCCACACAAGCAGGGCTCATGGTGTTGAGCATGGTCCATTGCTCTATGTGAGCCATGCTCACTTTAGTTCTGTAGTTCGCCTGGCTTGGAAAGGGGGCCTGGAGAAGGCTTTTGCAGATAGGCAGCTCAGGCTGTCTCCTGGTTGCTCCTTACTCACTCATTTCATAGGTAGTTACCGAATACTTCCCAGATAGAGGGCTCCAATATACAGGTGATGGTTACTACAGTCAAGAGCTAGCAAAGGCTTCATCTTTTAAAAGCTCAGGTGGGAGGGTCACATCATGATGGTTCTGGGTCAGACTATGTGGAAAGGACCACAGCTTAGTGGGTCTTATTTTGGTACTTTTTCTGCTCAGAGACTTAGTAGTCCTCATGATGTCACAGATTTAGGGAACGCTGGAAAGCAAGTCATGGTCTCTTTGGCTGAAGGTGTCTACCACTAGATGGAGTCTCTCTCTTGGGCTTTTCTTGATGAGATTCATCCTGATAAGCCCCTACCTTCAGCTCATATGCATAAAGGAAAGAAAGACTATTACTAAATGCAATGCCTCGTGATTCTGAATGCTGAGTGTCCTCACTGGCCACGACAGAATGTGGTAGCAGTGGTGCCTGTCCTCCCCAGCTGCATGGAATCCAGGCTCTCTCCCCCATGAGAGGCAGGGCATGAACAACAGAGGTCAAATCCCAAAGGGTCTTTCCGTGAAGCTAACTGTGCCTTCCACACAGGGCACCTTGATTCAGGCAGAACACCATGCTGTCCTGTAGCTCAGCAGCCAGCTGTGTGTGCACACTGCTCTAATTGGACGTTTTCAGACCATTAAGTAGATCGATCAATGACAATTATCTTTGACTTTAATTCGGCCCCTCCCCTGCCTTTCTCTGGGCATTGGAATTACAGAGAAAGTTGCACATTTATACACAGAATCACAAATACACACATGCATATGTGGCATGCTGACATGCAGTAGGGCACACAGACGTGCAGTGGGTTACACAGACATGCAGCGGCGCAGAGGCTGTCAGACTGAGTACCGTAAGACTCCTGCTATATCATGAAACACTTTTTGCAAAACACAAATTAAGCAAAACAAAAAAGCTGGACATTGTAGCCTATCTCAAAGACAGTATTATACCTTCCTCTACTTGCCCTTTTTGGGTCCGACTGTGACTTGAATGTGAAATGTCCCCACCGGATCTTGTGTCTAAATGCTGGCTCCTCAGCTGGTCGTGCTGTTTTGGAAGGTTGTGGAACCTTCCAGAGAAGAAATCTTGCCAGAGGAGGTGAGTCAATGTATTCTTTCCTCCTTAAACTGTAGGTCAGAATGATCTCTGCCTGCTGTCAAGTTGCTTTCTGACAAGTGTTTGATCACAGAGATGAGAAAAGCAACTAATCCAAGCCCCTCGGGCCCACAACTTCTGACTGTAGCAAGTATAGAGGAACGGACCATCCACAGAGCACTTATGAATAACAAGCAGCTGGCTGGACCCTTGACATACACCAGGCCTTTGACTCCTCTCCACATCTGTCAGGCAGACATTGTTTCTCCAGTTCATAGACCAGCAAACAGAGGCCATGAGGTGTTGTGATCATCGCAGGCAGGTATTTCTCACGGTGCTTTTACACCTCGTCACCTGCCAATCAAAGTAGCCATACTGTCTGGCCAAAATAACGGCACTGGGCTATGACAGAGTTCCCTGTCAGGAATGATGCCCTTCTTTCAAATAGGTAACACCTCTGTTATCTTCCAAGACTCAAAATACACCTGTGGGGACCCTTTGCTTAGTCAAGACTTCTCTGGGCCAGCCCTACCCCCTGCTCCATTGGCTACCAGCTGTCTTAACCCAAGTCGCTGTGGCTTTGTTCTCCGCCTCTTTCCCACTGTGTGGCAGGTAGCAGAGTCTACATACTCCAAGGACAAAGGACACATAGCGTTTTCGTCCTAGCCTTTTGTCTGTGCATTCAGAAGTCTTTATCACAGGGGCTGCCCCTCACCAATGGCCCCATCTCGTTTGGCCAGGCATCTGGTTTTCCAGCAGAGCTTGTTTGTAAAAGCACTATGCTTTTGTTGTTTCTGCTTCTGGAATCCACAATTCAAAGATGTTCAAGGCCCATGAAAGCCTGCTTCATGTAAACACAGGTGCGACCTAGGGCTAACCCGTAACCCCTCTTCTTGTGCCAGTGCCTCCTCCGCTCCTGCTGTCCTCGGGTTCACTGCTATGGCTCAGCTCCTTCCTCTCATACCACCTGGGTGTAGAAGGAAGGTTGAGGCCATAGCTGCTCTCTCCCCTCCTCTTCGCCTTCTTTCCCCTTCCACCTGCTTTGTTACACTAGCATCTCACGATCCAGCCAGCGAATAGCATCTCCTCATTTCCTGCAATAAGGTCATTTCTCAGGACAAGGAAATCTTTTCCTCGGCTGAGCCTTTTGCCCATAATCTGTAATGCACACACCTCTTATCTTCTCTCTGCTTCCAGTCCGTATCAGACGTGAGGGAGCTGTGCCTGTCACTATCAAAATTGTTCATACTGCTGGGGGATGTCTGTTCACGCACGAAGGTGTCAGAAAAAGACACCTTTCCTTAGAAGCTTGAGTCCAAGCTTTTGGTGTGTTGGGGTCTGAAAACAAAGCACTAACGCACTTCCTGACAAGTCTAGGGAATCCTTGCTTGGGTGCGTGGTGGCGTGTGTTCACACGGTGCAGGCTCTGGCGTCAGGCAAAACTGGATTTGAACTCCGGCCCAATCACTCATTAGCTATTCCATACTGATAAGTTTGCTGAGCCTGTTTAAGCCTTAGTTCTCCCATATGTAAACTGGAAATAATACCAACAACTTTATAGATGGGCTATGAGAATTATAGCTACCTAGTAAAGAAGGCTCGCATGTGCTAGACATACCGTGAAGACCCCTGGTCGTTTGAGTGACGGTGGCCTATCTGTCCAAGTCCTGAGCTGCATTCTGATCGCTAATCCAAGGCCCAACAGAAGATCACAGACAAGATGGCCAGCAAACAGCACTTGAGAGCTGAATTTACTAGGAATTCCTGAATTTGTCAGGAATTGATCCTTTGGTTTGTGAAGACCAAAGGTCGTAGTTAAGGGACATAAAGTATGTTAAGACACACAGGCAGTGTAAGTTCTTAGCTCAGTGTCCCCCTGTCATCAAGGAGAAGACTTGGAACTCAGA
Source organism: Myodes glareolus (assembly GCF_982192425.1). Classification (NCBI taxonomy): domain Eukaryota; kingdom Metazoa; phylum Chordata; class Mammalia; order Rodentia; family Cricetidae; genus Myodes; species Myodes glareolus. The sequence continues at coordinate 41,743,265 of NC_142034.1, forward strand.
AAGAACTGGTCAGGAAAACCTGAGTGGAGTCTGTTTCCAATTTGCCTGCCGTGTAGGCTGGGTTCGCTGCTGCAGTATCCTGAGGCTATGGATGTGTTGGTGGCGGGTGAGAGAGGCATGGGATGGTTCTGGAGATAGAACCTAGGACTTCATGCATTCATGGTAAGTGCTCTGACACCTGAACTATGTCCCCAGCCCCACATTGTGTTTGGATGTTGTTTTCTGAGATAGATAAAACACCTTGGGTCAAGGACCGTGAATCCTTTAGATCAGTGGTTTTCAAGTTGTGGTGACCCCCAACTATAAAATTATCTTTGTTGCTACTTCATAACTGTAATTTTGCTGCTGTTATGAATCATAATTTAAATATCTGACATGCAGGGTATCAGATATGCAACCCCTGTGACATGGTCGCTCAACCCACAAAGGCATCGTGATCCACAGGTTGAGAACCACTGCTTTAGCTGGTTCTGTCTTTTATGGTTGTTTGGTTTGTTTGACACAGGTTCTTGCTGTCCAGGCTGGCTTTCGATTCCCAATCCCGTCTCAGCTTCCCCAGTGTTGGGATTATGGTGTATCCCAACACACTCGTCTACAGCATTCTAAATCTGAATAGAGTCAAGATCTCGATGAGAAGGGCTGAGGAAATCAGTGATGTGTTGCCTCCAGCACTGCCCTCTTGTCCCTTCTGGTGACAGAGGATAAGAAGGAGCCCAGGACTTAGGAGTTGAGGGCTTGAGTTCCAGATCTGCCACTGGTTCATGGTATAGAATTAGATGCAGACACTTCACCTCCCAGGCCTTCCATGGCCTCCTCAGTCACGTGCGAACATTGCCTCTGAGTCTGAGTAATTAGAAGATGGTGACAGTAAGTGTCTATGACACCAGTGACGGATTATACCAGTGTCCCACATGCCAACTTTAAAAATAAGATTAAATCATAACAATGAAGAACCTAATGTCTGATTTGAATTGCTCCATCCGCCATCCCTATTTATCTATTTCCCTCCCTCTCCTTTTGATTTTCTCTGCTGTCCTTTCTCCAGCCTACCCACTTTCCCACAAGTCCAGGTAAAAATGTTTCGCACATTCATTTAATTCAGTGGCCATTTAAGTACCCAGAATTCATAAGGAAGCTAAGCGTGTTAGCTTACAAATGTTGGCAATACCAGGTGACAGGCGAGATGCGTCTGTTTATTAAAGTCGTTCAGATCTCCAAGCATTTACTTAGTTAATGGGTTTGAAATGAAACTTCTGATTTCTTCGGCATAGCACATTCAATATGCCTCACCTATTTTGAATCTAATACAGAGCACTGAAATAGTCCGCATGGTGGAATTCATTCTCCAGAGTTAATTTATGTCTTCAAAACCTGTCCTGCATCTGTGAGCAATTCCTTTCTCTATTCCAAGGTTTGAAAGTTTTAAGAAACATTTAATAGCTGGATCGTGGGAAATAACCTCAAGACACTGGAGAGGAAATGCTAATGGGCGTGAGATCAAACAGATGCTGATGCAGGAGTGAGCATCTAGGCCAATGAAGATTGGCAGAGAGCCCTACTACCAGGGAACAAGGAGAGAAAATGAAAAGAAGGAAGATGATGTAGGGCCGATCAAGTTCAAATAGTTTAGTAAGCCGTAATAATCAATGAGAGAGCATGATGTTGGAAGACTGTGTCACTACAGCGAGAGAGTGAAGAAATTCATTGGACACACAGATTAACTCACAAAACCCAAGGGGAGGACGGCTGCATTAGAAAGCCTTGATGGCGCTGGCCAGCTGTACGCCTCGACTACACAGATATTCACTGAAGCAAGGGGATGCCCACGAGGGGACCTTGGTAATGGGGCACCCATCAGCGGGAGGATTATATGTGGCTCTCAACATGGAAAAGAATTAGAGTGGTAATGGTAGTGGCCAAGAAATGTGCAATCCATTGAGTAGAATAGCTACACTGTAGTTGATATTCATATCTTTATGCTAGCTGATGATGTCACAGTGGGTGCAAGATGTGTTTGCTTCTTTGGTGCCATTTTTTTTCTCAAGTACCATCAACACTGCCAATGACATGGTTACCACTAATTTTTGTCTACCTATTAAATGCAGGCCCTAGGTCAAAACTTCCTACTTTTTAATTTTTGTGTTTTCAGTTGCTCTTGCTCTTAGTGGGAAAGTTCTGGGCAGTGTTCCATAGGTGAGAAAACTGAGACACGTGGTAATTTAAGTCTTCTTGGTTAATCAGCACGGGAGGTAGATTAGAAACTCTAACTCGACTGATGTCTCATGATATTTTTTCTTTTCTACACTCATTATAAACCTTCCCACTCCTGGCCTGATAGCTCAATCCTTGCAAATCCCAGGTCCTCTCTCCCCATGGAAAGTCTCTAATCAGACTGTATTAGTGGGCTTCCCGTGTCCCTGTGACACTGTGGTGCCAGTAGGTGACATCACATCAGAGGGTGGCTAAGCTGACTAAATGGTAGCAGTGACAATATTGGAAGAAACTGAACAGTGTGGGTACCACTTAGAAAGAAAAAAAAAGCCCCGTTGGTTAGTTGCATGACATCTTAGTTCACAAGACATGCTCAAATTCCAAGACACAGTAAAATGTGAAATTAAATGTGCCGTAGAATGGTGGATTATACTGCATGCAGAGCACACACTCTGGAAAGCAAACCCCCTACTTAGCTCACATCCGGTAGAGTCTGAGTTCTTGACTCTTTTGTGATAAGACGGTGATGGGTGACATGCCATAGTTAGAGCTGCCAACAGTGTCCAGCCTGGCCATCCAATCTGTGTGCTCAGCCACGGACAAGCCTGGCTTAGCTAGGGCTGCCAGCTGCCCTATGGCCTAGCCCCTGCCCAGCCATGCTCCAAGGAGTTCATGGGTCTCTTACTTGTACCAGAGCCAAGCGTTAATGAAGGCACTTGGCATTTCAAGGATGTGACCCAGAGGTGTTCCTTTCTCAGGTTCACATTAAACAGAGATAAGGTTCTGGCCAGACAGCGTCACATAAATTAATAGAGGTGTTGGGAGGTAATCAAATGGAAATTCTTAGCCCCCAGGCGACACTCACAAGACCGAGAACCAGGGACCACAGGAAAGAAGCGAAAGGTCACTCCAGGTCACTGTGACAGAAATTCTGACTCCTGCCGAGAGAGTTTGATGATGGGAAATGACAAGATAATGATTTTTGAGCTACGGGTTCTAATTTGACCTTGGTCCTGTATTGATCCGTTCTGTTCAGCAGATATTCATAGGCGGTCATGAAGGTCAGGCATTGTGCTAAGACTGCCAGAGGTCATAGTGCGTGTCAGAGAGCAATTGACTTCAGAAATGACTCCAGTGGGTCCGATCTTGTTTTTCCACCTCTACTTTCCTTGGCCACATAGCCTGGTGCTTAGAGACCCTTGCTACTAGTTGGGATGTAAGTCAGATCTTTAGATATGCCTGTCCATGGGAAGGTATGCTCAGCATACTTGGCATACTCTGACAGCTGCCTGGAGGAGCTTGGCATTGAGTCCCAGGTTTGCCTGTGTGAAGACCAGGTGAGCAGCCCCCACTGGTGAGGTCCTGCTTAGCTACTTTAAAACTCACATTACATCTTTACCATTTCTAGTTGAATTGGTGTGCGGACCATAGGTGTGTCTAGTGCCCTCAGTGTTGTTAGAGGTTTCAGTCCTGCCCACTCCTGCAGCCTTTCAGTCCCAAAGAAACACACAGAAGTCTATATTAATTATATGCCGATTGGCCTAGTAATAAGAAAGGGGTTCTTATTAACTCTTTCTTACATCTTAAATTAGGCCATAATTCTTGTCTGTGCTAACCACATCAGTGAGGTATTCTCATCTTGTTTCCTCTGTGGCTGGGTTGCGACTGCAGACTGAGCTTTCCCCTTCCCAGAATTCTCCTTGCCCCACCTCTATTTCCTGCCTGGTTGCCCTGCCTATACTTCCTGCCTGACTACTGGCCAATCAACGTTTTATTAAAATACAGTGACAAATCTTTATAAAGTACAAGACCATTGTTTCACAGCACCTCAGTGCCAATCAAAGTCTTAATTTTTAAATTAAAGTCTTAAGGTAATCAGCCTTACCTGAGGGTGCTGTGTCCTCTAATAATGCCATAGCTAAGAGTATTGGCCCTTTGCTAAAACATGTATCAAACAGTAAGTGTCTTCACAGTGCTGTGTGAGAGTCTGCTAATATACCCATTTTACAGTGCAAAGGCATGCGTATCCTCACCAATTGCCTTTGTGTGAACCATGTTCTGGTGCTAAAGGTGTTCATCTTGACTTTGAACTACCCTGTGAGCAGGAGGCCTTCACTCTTCTGCTCCAAAAGGACAAGCAAGAAGAAATGAAGTATCAATGTCTTTATCAGTGTGCCTCAGTTTCCCTTTATCTCAGACAGATTCTGTTTATTTACAAAAGCTGTGAGCATAAAGGTACATACACACGTGACATGTACAGAGGTCAGAGAACAACTTACAAGAGTCACTTCTTTCCATCCACAACGAAGGTTCCAGGGATTGAAGTCAGTTCATCAGGCTTGACAGCAATCATCTTTACCCATCTTGTTAGCCCATGAAGGGTTTCTGGGGTGACAAAGTAAGGTATAGCCTGCACTATTAAAGGTATCCATGAAGGGTCCGAGGAGGAAGAGCAGAGGGCAGGGAGCCTAGAGAGCAGGCTCAAATCCCGAGTCAGCATAGCCTGAGTGAGCCTGAGTGAGCCCTGTGTGTGTGTGTGTGTATCTGTGCATATCTCTATGTATGTGCATGTGTTTGTATGTCTGTATGTGTCTCTGTATGTGCATATCCCTATTTGTGCTTGTGTGTTTGTATGCGTCTCTGTGCATATCCTTGTGTGTGTGTATCTCTGTGCATATCCCTATGTGTGTGCGTGCACTAACATGTGTGTGCATGCGTGTGTCTGTGTCTCTGCGCATTTCCTTGTGTGTGTGTGTGTGTGTGTGTGCGAATCTCTGTGCATATCCCTGTATGTGTGCATGTATATGTCTGTATGTGTCTCTGTGCATATCCCTGTGTGTGTGTGTGTGCGCGCGCACGCATGTGTATGTGTTAAGAACAGAATGCTGTCCTGTGCTGAGCATGGCACTGAGACACTGCACTGCATGCTGATGTGCTGTTAGACAACAGAGGCAGTTGTTTCTCTCTCTTTTGTATTTTCCATCTGCTCAGCTTTCCCTCTGAGTCTTGACCATAGCTGGGTGCTGGGCTAAAGAACAGAAACCTCTGAACACTGGATATCAGGTGGGGCTTCAGTTCAGGGGATTCTGTGAAGATTGAAAAAGTCACCCTCCAGGGCCCAAGTGGAAAGCAGTCTCCGTGAAAGAGGCAAGAGGCAAGATTATCCCTCCCTGTGGAGGAAGTATGCAGCCTGACCCTATTAGGCACAGTTTCAGCACAGAGCCAAAGTATTCCATAGTCTTAAGACTTCACATTCACGGGGATCTGAGCTGCCATTCTTTTAACCAGGGACTGTACTTTTTCTGCAATAGGAACCCAAGTTTCAGTGTGACGTGCAGGCAGCCTGGAGTGCAGCAAACCATATTGCATAAGGAACTGCCTCCATGCCATTATCTGTTCTCAGTATCTGAAGCCTGAGTCTCCTGGGCAGTGAGGGAGAAGGGCTCCGTCTCAGCCACACTGCACAGATCTGCTAGAATGACTGATCAGATCCTGTGATATGGGAAGAGCATGTCTCTTATGATATAATTAAAACAGTTATAAGTTTAGACTGCGTACTTCGAGTGCCACTCAGCAGGGCCTGAAAGCTTACTGAAGTTAAGAATTGGGTAAGAATTCTTAAAGACACAGCTGCTCTGCCCCTGGGGTCTGAGCTGTCTTCTGGGTTTGGCTCGTCCTCTTGTGCTTCCTGGGCCATGTACAGTCCCACAGAGGCCAGGCCTTCTCAGCGGATGCCTTAGTTTTCTGATAGCCCCTGGCAAGCTGAGCTTCGCTGAGCCCCTGTTTCCCCTACCTGCCTGCGAGGGTTCCATTCAGCTGCTGACAGTCAACAGCTCTCTCTGTGGGGCTGGCTGTATGATCAAGGCCGATCAGAAGGGGCTCCGTGACTTCTAGTGACACAGAAACAAGGCCTGGCAAGCAAATGCTAATTAGATAGGCTCCACATTCAAAAGGTGGCTGTACATTCCCAACTCAAAAAATGTATCTTTGAACTCCGGGCCCCTTTGCCACATGCTCTCTTGTAAGACATCACCCTCTCATACCTCCTTCCCCTACCCTCCACAACAGCCTCCCTCTCCCTTTCTCTCTCCCTGCCTCCCTCTTCATCCCCCTCACATTGCCCCATCCCTTTCTTTCCCCCTCTTTTCCTATCTTCTCCCCCTCCCTTCTCTGTCTCTCCCTCTCCCTATCTCCCTCCCTCTCTGCCTCTCCCTTCCTCTCCCACTCCCTCTCTTTCCAATCTGCTCCTAAGGCTCTTTGCCTGGGCCTTTCTTCCCCCTTACATCTTTATTATGTAGATCAAAACTTTGACAGCTTCAGTATTCCCTCCACAGCACCCTTGAACTAAATTCTCCACCAGACACAGACTGGAATCTGATCCAGCTAGCAACCATCCTCCTCCCATCAGGGCCAGGGAAGGAGATGAGCAAATGAGCAATCACTGTGCCCGGTACAGTCACTTCCGTGTATCAGGACTCTTGTTACAATTTGCAGACTCTTCTCGGTCTCTGCTAATGCAATTGCTCGAAGGGCACTTTAAGGATAATCATTAGCCATTGATTTTTTTTTCCAAAGCCTTTTATTCCCTCCAATAAGCCCTGCCAAATGCTGGCTGCTGGTTCTATTTGTTAACTGAGGTAGAACTTTGTTGTTTAGAGGCTCTCTAGTCTGAAGCCTCTGTCTACCCACATTGGGGTAAGGTGGCCATTTTCTACCACCTTTTAGGGAGAAAGGTCATTTTTTGATTAGGATTTGAGCGGACAGTGAACTCCCCCTTCTGGAAGAAAACTGGAAACCATAGTATTCCCTGTGCTACACTGGTACCAGCCCTCTGTCCCTTTCAGGAAAGCAGCTATTCAGGGCCTGTCCCCTTGGAGAGTTTCCCAGGGAATGCTAGAGAAGTCATCGTCTCAAGAATAGCAAAGAGGAACACTTGGGACAGAAAATCACAAGCACAGGACCAGCATCAGAGTCTTTGCTTAGGACCGTTTTGAAAGGGCTAAAAGGTACCAGGACTGCAGGATTCTGGGAAAGGACCCTGAAAGGGAAGCTATGGCTCGAATCTTTGGGTAGCTTTGCCTGCTCAGAGGGTTCTGCTGTCAGCCTGCTGAAAAGGCTAGAGCCAAGCCAGTCTCTTCTCCATCAAAGCTAGGGAGGATTTGAAAACCTGAGGTGTGACTCTATGTGTGTGACATGTCCCTGTGTTCTTCACCTGTGCCTTTCGTCCAAGCTCGGGGTTCAAACAGTGGTCGTCTGTTGCCTTGGTCATTTATTGTGCGGTCATGCACGTGTGCGCACTTGTATCCCTGTATCTGAGAATGATGTGTGTGAAAACTGCGTACAGGTGATTGTGGAATGTATGTGGCCAAGTGATGTGTCTGTGTGCCCACATACAGAGTAAGGAACAGTGAACAAGCAAGAATCCCACAGTTAACACCTTCACACCCGCAGAGAGGAGCTCAGAGGATGTTCCCCGCAAATCTTGGGTCTCAGAAAGACATTGATGGGAGAAGAGAGCCAGGCATTTTCCAAGCGTCCCACCTGTTTGCCATTTCTGAACAGTTCTCTATTGGACACAGAGAGGGCTTGAGACTGACATGTGAGGACAGATGGGCCGGCACATGGCAGGATAATGACATGGAACAGAGGTGCCCTTCAGTTCCTCAGGCACCTTGTGCTGACTCAGAGGGGGAAACAACAAGATGGAATTTTGGTGTTTTCATCTTTATGGCTCTTCTTAAATTTCATAGCGTACCTTACTACTGCTAGAACAATGAGAGATGCACAAAGCTGGTCTGTGCCCCGAAGACGTGATGTGGGGCCTGACTGCAAAGCCAGTCTGTGAAACAGAGTGAGAACCTCTCTCCCCTGAAAAAAAAAAGTACAAACAAGAAGCAAAATAAGAAATAAATAAATACCACAGACATGTAATTCTCCCAGGAGGCTGTTACTATTGTGTGTGTGTGTGTGTGTGTGTGTGTGTACATGTGTGAGCAGGGTGTACATGTATAATATATGTACACATCTGTGTTGGTGTGCTTTTGTGGGTACAGAGACCAGGGGAGAGCATTGAAATGTTCCCTATAACTCCTCATCTGCTTCTTTGAGACTGACTGGCAACCAGTAAGACCCAGCAATCCCCCTGCCTCTATCACCCCAAGTCATTTGAGTTCCAGGTGTAGCTGAGATCACAAACAAGTGTTGTCTGGGTAATGGGATCAGATTCAAGGGCTCGCGCTTGTGTGGTGAGCGTGCAGGTGTGCTGAACCATCTTTTCATTTCCCTGTTACCATTTTGTCATCGTGTCCTGTACATGGTTTCTTTGCAAGCAGTAGCTTTCGGGGTCTCTATTAGTATTCATATATGCACACAATGATTTTTGCATTCATTCATACATATGCATTCATTGTTGGTTCTTACAAAATTGTGATAATATGCTGTTGTCCTGAAACTTGCTTGCTTCTTCAGACAACATTCGTGGGCCTCATTCCCTGCCAATTCATACAAAACATCACCAGCCTTTGCCGTTTCCACATGGCTATTGATGTGGGTGGGCTGCAAACTGCCATTCAGTCCCTCGATGAAGGATATTTCCATGTCTAAGTTCTCTGGTGGCAGTGAGCATCCTGTGTGCGCCTTGGCATATCCTTTTGTGACTCTTCCATGAAAATCATGGCAATGGGGTCTTTTCTGAGGGCCATCTGCCAAGAAAGGAGCGTTGGAGACATGTGGACTCTGCTCACTATTAACATGCAGGGCAGATTTTTGCTGTGTGCCTGTGGGGTCTACTCTATGCAGAGACACACTAAAAATAGGTTCACCTGTCTCCTCCCTGTCACTCTGTTGATTTAACTGTCTTTCTTAAGGAGGCTCAGCATATCCAGTAGGGCTTAAAAATACACACTGCAACAATTCAGCTGCAGAGCAGAAGATGCGATGGAGCCTCCCACTTTAGGATCTCATTCCTGCTGCACTGGCACACTGAAGCGCTCCATGCCAGAGCTGGTTCTGGGGGGATCCCAGTCAGTGGAAAAGCAGAGTGGCCTGGTAACTGCCCTGGATCCTCTGCCCACACCCGGGGCACAGCAGGAAAGTCAGCTGTCTCACTTAAACCCAGTTTCCAGAAACGAAGATAAAAATGCCTAGAGTCAAATGAAAAATATTTTTCTCGTAAGATTTCATTTTGGTGTGTGTGTGTGTGTGTGTGTATGCGCGCGTGCGTGCATGTGTGTGTGTACATGCATACAGGTACCCTAAGATGCCAGTTAAAGGTGCTGAATCCCCTGGAGCTGGAGTAAAAGGTTGGTTCTGAGCTACCTAAGAAGGGGTGCGATGACAGAAAGTCAAGTCCCCTGGAAACGCAGCAAATATGCTTAGCCACAGAGCCATCTCTCCAGCCCTTAAATAATAGATTTCCAGCAATTAGCCTGGTACATGAGCTGTAACAAATCTCAGGCACATTACTGCTACTTTTTATTGGCCTACAAATACAAAAGTTGTATCTAGTTGACTCTAACTGCCATACAGCCATCATCATCTCTATAAATGGTGTCACCAGACACAGCTGTTTGATTTAGGAACATTAGGTTGGAAATGGAAAGCCAGAGTTGGCTGACAAATATTCTTTTATTTGTTTATAGTATTTATTTCTTTTCCTGGTTATTGCGTGCTTGTAAAATTTCTAAATAAAGAAGTGTGTGACTTGGACTATGTGAGATTCTACATTATTCTCCATCCAAAATAACCACTGCTTGCCAAAGAATATTTCTGTATTCCTTTGTTTGCAAGTTTCTCATCTGTTATCTTCCTGAAATTCCAACGGGACAAACAAATGCTGAAAGGATTTCCCTTTGTGTTTATTTCCTGTGACTGTCACAGCGCAGCAGGGATTTGGGGATCACGTTTTCTGAGGTTGCCACCATGGCTTTGCCCAGTGAAGAGATGGCATAGCATGACAAAGAAGAGACAGTGGCAGAGCAAACTGCTCACCTCAGAGTGGCCAGGAAGCAAAGAGGGAAAGGAAACAGGAGTGAGGATGGAATCCTACACCCTCATTCAAGGGCACCCCTCCAGTGAACTTCCAGTTACTCTAGTTCCACCGCCTCCCAATAGAGTTGTTGCCTGGAAACCCTGATTCTCCTCTCCTGCTGTCATGTACAGTGTTATTCTGGGCCCTGGGCACAGAGAACGATCACCCTGACATCACTGTCTGCCCAGGGCTCATGGTTTCAGAGGGTTTAGGGGGTGGGGATGCTGCTGTGGCAAAGCAGAGGACAGCAGTGTCGCACCTCAGCAGCCAGGAAGCAGAGAAGAGATGTACCCGGGTCTTCCTCTCTGAAAACACCCTCACAGGTATACCCACGAGTGTGACTTACTGATCTCCGCAGTGACTTCAAAGCCAGCCATGGTGGCAATGGAGATTAACTATCACATTCATTCAACAAACAGCAGCATTCATTATACAAAGACAAGGGTTCAAAGAGGGAGCATGGTTTTTTGGTGACATAGAGCCTTCCACACCAGTCCCCAGTTTAATGCCTGTCATGTGTCACACCTACTAGGCACTAGGACAATGTGAGCCCTAATGACGATGGCACTAGTCAGGATAATAGTGATAGCAATGAAAACAGCAACCAGATACTGCTGGTCCCACCACCTCCCATTAGTGTTCAGTTCGTCCACCATGGGTCAGATGTCTAACTACAGGTTTCCGCTGCCTTAATGTTCACACTTGATTCCTTCAGTTACCTGAGGGTGGGGGGCATCGTTATTATTCCCAATTGACAAATGAGGAAACCAGCCCAGAGGGGAAAATGGCATTTAAGGGTTCATATCACAAAGTGTTCGAGGTCTAATTGGGACCTCAGAGCCTAAGTCCTTGGCCACAGGGCTGTGGTATGTCATAGAGACTTGGACAGCCTGGTGCTGATGGGGGGACATCAGCGCTCTCAAGGTCAGGTGAGATGTCAGCCCATGCAAGTGAGGGCCCTTTCTCCTTTCTCCTGGGAGAATGACAAAAGGCTCAGGAGAGGCTTCCTGAAGACAGCGCACAGAGTTTGTCACTGGATGCTGATAAAGTCCCTGCAGAGAAATGCAGTACAGGCAGAGAGAGAAGTGTGAGCCAGGACCTTATGACATAGCATAGCCTGTTTTGGAGGATGGAGCGGTCAAGGGAGATACCAATGAGTGAAGAAGCCACAGATACTAAATTATTAGGAGGGACAGGCAGTCACTAAGAGACTCATAGCACAGAGCAGAAAGATCCAACAAGCACTCGTGAAGGGTGAATGTGAAGGAGATAGGGAGTGTGGGGAGTGTGGGGAGCTTGGGGCCAGAATACCTAGGGAGAGTGACGCCATAGAAGATTCAACAAAGCAACTGCACCTTAACCGCATGCAAACCTTGACCCAGCACCTACCCTGCTTTGCTCATCCTATTGATATCATCTGTGGGAGACACACGTCCTCTGGGTTTCCCGTGGATGGAATCACTCTGCACCTTCCAGCCTGACCCTGGACTCATGCCTACTTTCCCGTGCTGTTGACGGAGAAGGTCTGTTGGTATGTGCTGACTCTGCTTACTCTGGCACCTTGACTTGAGTTTGCTGAGTCCACTCCCATTGCTTCTGCAAGCTGAACTGCTGCAGTTTGGAAAGCACCACGGGATCCTGACTGTAGTAGCTGCCTCGTGGCATTCTTTGGTCTTCCTAATGCTAAAAGACTATAGTCTCTCTTGCCCCATCTAACTATTACGGAGTTATGAAGTCAAGAGGCGACCATCTCCCTTATTCTGCAGCTAATCCCCGTGTTAATGCAAGCCTGCATGTGCCGCTTGGTTAAGCACTACTTCCCAGTAATTTTCACAGATATTTATGAAAGCATAGCAGTGCTGTGATTTTCCCCCCACTTCCTCCAGCAGGGAGAGGTGTATATTGATGGTGTAGCTGACTCAAATACCCCCAGGAGAATGAAAAGTTGATCCCAGTCTTCTCATTTTCAGCACAATCATCCTCACAGAACAGCAGATCTGGGGAGATTCCAGATCATAAGCAAATGGAAAAGCAGAAGAAAAGCTGCCAGACACCGGGGAGTACTCCAGGACAAGGGCTGAATTATCCTCTGATTTTGGAAGCTGGTTTATGAGTTCAGGCCCAGGTAGGTCAGGAGAGCTGAAGTCCTGGGAGGACCAGAAATAGCAGGCCTGTGGACAGTTTGGCCAGGTGTCAGTCAATGACACAAGCTCTCTCTAGGTTCTCTGGGGATATGTGAAGAAGGACTGGTGTGTGGGAGGTTAGGCCACACTCCTACCAGAGGGGACTGAATGATGGCAGAAGGCCTGCAGGGATGCCTTCAAACACTGACACTCTTTACATGGAGAAGGCATTGTGCCAGGCTTGGGCAGTGTCAGCAATGTAAAATTTGATATTAGGCCAACTTGCGCTCAGACCCAGCCTGGCCCTTGCTAGAAGTTGAAAGCTGGTGTTGATAAGTATGTCCCTTCTATTAAATGAGGGTGAAGTTGGCTCAGTCTCAGAGAGCTTCAATGGGGATTAAGTCCAAGGGAAGTGTTGACAGTGTGCAGGAATGGGCTGGATATTAACAGAAGGGGTAACCATCATTACCAGCCAGGATATAGGCACAAAAAGCCAGATGGAGAGGGAACATGGGTAAATCATAGGGACATATACTAGGAATGGAAAGTTGACTCAAACTAGGTCTGCAGAGCTGGGAGGCCCCTGGATATCCAGGATCACCTTCTTCAACCCAGGTCATTCTTTTCGGCCCCACCAAGGTTGCTCAAGTCTCCTGTGAAGGCTGGCTAGCATGGGAACCTTCCACCCCACTCAAACCTGAGAGGAAGCCTGACAGTTCACTGGGTGCTTGGAGCCCAGCCGATGTGAGCCATTAGAGCCGGCTCAGCAGCCAAGGCAGAACAGCTTATCTCTGCTTCCCACTGGAGCCAAATCAAATCCATGAAAAATATTAGGCTTAAAAAAATGCAAGCCATGTTGAGTAAACCAGCTGCTGGCGGCAGACAGCTAATTGGCTTGTGTTTTTGTCTGTCAGAAAACACTGAACTCACCAGTGTTTGAGAAGCACTGGCCAGAGACTCACCTTACAGGATTGGGGGTCAAACAAAGGTTCCGCATCTGTTGACCCCACTGACCTGACCCGTGCTCCAGCACCACCACCTGCCCCACTAATTCTTCCTGGTGGGAGGAAACTTTCCATCAGTGGAATGAGCAACAGCGGGAGAGACCTAGAATTTGGCTCTTCCACCCAAACCACAGTCATGCCTCGGGCTCCTGTCTACAGTGTGCTTATTAGAGAAGCACTTATGGAGTAGCTGCTGTGAAGGCAAGGAATAGGAACTACATCTCTGATATTTGGGGATGATCAGAACCAGAACATCTGTGTGATGATTTCATGCACTCAAGCCTGTATCAGCTATTCCTTCCCTTGTTATTAAATTATCCTGAAAATTAGAAGCTTAAATGGGCAATTTGTTTTGTTTGTGTAGATGTATGTGCACATGTGGGTACATGTATGTGTGGATGCATGTTCAGGAAGAAGAAATATTAGCCCGTGGGTTTTTTATGGGCGTTACCTAGGTGGAAGGCTCTATTCCAAGGCTTCTTCATGTTACAGTCATGAAGTTAGTCTGGCAGCTAGGGAATTTGTTATTTGAAAGCATAAACAGAGAAAATATACAATTAAACTCACTCTCACTGTTGGAAGACTTCAGGTTTTTATTTATTCCAGGCTCAGTTACTTTTAATATATAGCTCTCCACAAGCTGACTGAATGTCTTCATATCATGAAGTTAGGGCCCCCTTTATTCCAAGGATATTGAGTTTGGGACAAGTACCAGTAGACAGGGCTCACTAGAGGTCATGCTAAAGGCTGGCTACATGCTTTTTCCATGACATGCTCTTTGAAGATGGCTTTTGGATTGAATCAATGGTGGTATAAATTGACTGAGGAATGGATAGACTGATAGATAAATGAAATGATCCTCCTTAGCTTAGATTCCAAATTCTTGCCTCTATGGTAAAGTATAATATTCAGGGTTTGTCCTTAAATCATTAGGATTATATAACCTTGAAGGGTCACTCAGAATAAAATATCCCACTTCATTCTATGGATATGAAAATGGAGGTCTAGGGAGGTGGCATGAATTATCAAACATTAGACAACATAGTAAATACAGGGTTGTCACCAAAGGCTTCTCCTCCAATGTTTCTTCTACAAACATGGAAAAATGCTGTGAACACTGACCCAGAATTCCTACCAGACTCATACAGAGGTGAAGAGAAAACATTATTGAAATTAAAAACCAGCTGGGCTTCACTGGCTCAGAAACCTTCTCTGATTGCTGCCTCCTGATCACTGAGCAGATCCAGCCTCCAGACCCCAGACTCTGTTTCCCATGGGACTTTATGGAGACCTGCGTATTCAAAACCATGCTCCCTGGCATGTCCCAGGATGCTTTGCTGCTGTACAGGTTCACCCGCCTACAAACCCACTCCTTGTCAATCTAGGACTTAAGTGGATCTTCCCCCACACACACTGAAACATCCCTGTGGATGCACCATAAACGTTGACATTTCTCCAGCGCAGGATGTTTTTGAAAAAATATTTTAGATGAATGCCAGGCCAGGCCTCATGAAATGTCATGGTGACTTTCCAAAGAGACCTGCCAGGAGCCAGGGTGAATAAAAATAGCCACTGCTCCGTGTGGATGTGAAGAGAGTAAAGATCACAGAGAGAAGAGTTTGTTTGTTTTTAAAATAATTATTTCTAAGTGGTTCTGGGCCTGCAGAATGCATCAGACAGGCAGGCAGGCAAGCAGAAGCTCCATGTCTGATGCCAGAGGGAGAAGGCAGAGAAGAGCAGCAGATGGGGGAGAGGGGGATGGAGCCTCCGATTTCAGCCCTAGCCAAATGCTTTGTAAAGCTTGGAAAACCCCTTTTGGATGGCAAGCCTCAGTTTCTCCAGCTGGACTAGAATATGAGGTGGGGGAAATAAATTCAATTCAGCTAGAAAATGCTATGCAAATAGCTATCTACAGAGAGTGGAAAAGAAACACAAAGAGACCAGTGAAGACAGAGAAGTGGGCAAAGAGAAAGCAACTTTGCGGTCACAGTGGAAAATATCAGCACCACGGACAGATCCAGGCTACTAGGGCTTTTCCAGGCTGTTCAGCCCAGGTCTTCACTTGACTTTAAGGTCTTCAAATATTACTGAGGCATCTAGATAAGCACAAAGGGTTGATATCTGACATCTGGACTCATCTTTTGGATGATCTCTTGCCAGAATTATAATCTCCAAGCTTGCTGAGCTTCTGAGGCAGAAGTTGGGATAATTGCTTCTAGCTCCCCACGTCTTGTGAGGCTGAGTGCGGAAACCAAACCACCTAGACTTGCCAAGCATCTATCCCTCAGCACCAAATTAGCATCCTAGTTTTTAAAAAAGATAACACCAGCGGTGATTAGGAGCCCCAGAGGCTCCAGTATCTCTCCACTCTCGGTGTGGGGAGGGAAAACCTTGATTCTCATAGAAACCACTGCCCGAGGTAAGCACTGTGTCCTCGGGAATTTGTTAATGGTGAGAACAGCGATGGGGCCTCGTGGTGATTTGGCTCAGATCCACAGCATGCTCAGTGTGTGGAGCCAGACTTGGGAAAAGAGAAAGGAAACAGTCATTCAATGTTTGCATGGGCCAAGTCCTTACTAAGTAACTTTAGACATGTGGTTTAATTTAATTCTTAAGAGGCAACTCTGCAAAGCAAGAATTGTCCCTTCTCTCCTGTGTAAGATTCTTTGATATGTTTTCATTAATATTTGAGATAGCATACAAAATGGGTCCCAATATGGCATTTTATCAGACTTGTCAATGTACTGTGCTCAAATTTGCTGTCCCATTACCTTCCTTTTCTCACCTCGCTCCTTCATAGTTTTAAACCTATAAGAAACTTAAAAATCAGAGTCAAAGAAACACACCAAATGTCACATGATGTCATCGTCATTCTGATGCCAGATGATCCAACCGTCACAGACATGTTCTTCCCCTTGAAAAACTGTTGCTTTGTGTGGATGGATCTATGATTGAAAATGTCAACATAGCCACGTTTCATACAGAGCTCCCAGCTTCTCTCTCTCTTCTTGTCTGTCTGTCTGTCTGTCTGTCTGTCTGTCTCATTCATATGTGTGCATGCATGCAAACTTTTATCTTTCTCTTTAACTAGTAATTAGTCCATTTGTTCCATTGCTGACTTAGTCCCCAAACCGAGTCCTGACAGAAGGTTCTCTAGGCTTTTCTTTGCCCTCGGTGAGCTGTATGAAGGGTTCTGTTCTGTCCTTCAAGGCCCAGCTCAGATGGTGACTGATTCCAAGAGTGTCAGTAAGCTTTCAAGCCCGAGTAGGCACTCCGTCCTCCACACAAGCCACCTTCAGTGAAAGTCATCGTCTAAGCATCCTTGAGTCTCTGATTCCTAGTGCAGTGTCGAGCACCTGCTGGGACCACAAGAAGCACATACATGAGAGAAAGAAGAAGGGAAGAAAGAAGCATGAATTGGAGGGAGAACGAAAGAGGAAGGTTGAGCAATGCTTTTGGAATAATAGAATTTAAGGCAATGCTGGTAGTGAGCTTGCTGCTGACAGCCGACATTTGTTGAGACACTTGGCAGTCTGTGCTCTGTTTTAGGTGCTTAATTGTACCATCTCATTTAACACTTGCAATAACCCCGAGGTAAGTACTATTATCACCCCAATTAAGCAGATTAAATTTCTCTTTCAAAGCCACACAGCTAATTAAAAGATTTTTAGTGGAAGATTTAGAAGATAAATCTAAAAGATTTAGAAGAAATCTTTTAGTAGAAGATCTAATTAGTAGAAGATTAGTAGAAAACAATTAAAAGTTTGAACCCCAGCAGTTTGGTAGCAGAGCCTTTCAGGACCTGTATGTCTGCACAGTTCAGGAACTGCAGGAAAGGGACTTGAGGGCTCTGGTCCACTGGCCCCAGCTTGCGACTTTGCCGGGTCTTACTTAGTTCTGCAGGTCAGATGTCAGCTGAGGCAGCTGGATAAGCTTATGCTTCCCCATCTGAACTGTGGACTCAAACCACCTACCTTGAAGGGTAGTGAAAAGAATGACACATCTATTATCTCAAGCCAGCACGTGCTGTGGAATGTTTGTCCAGCACGGTCACCTGATCCCTGCACAGTGGGTCTTACACCTCTGCTGTCCTTCATGATTCCCATTCTATTCTGCAAAGCGGGCTCTGCCCTAGGCATTTTCAGTGGTCCCTTTGTTTATGCATCTAGTAAGCATTTACTCAGCAGCTGTACTGCAGATGCCATTGCAGGCATTGGGGCTAGGGTGGAAGATTAAGTGGACAAGGTCTAGAGTCTCATAGCCCTTGTGTTCTGTCATCTACAGTTCATGCCACTACTACTTGTAGTAAACTCATGACTAGTCTAAGTCCAAGATACTGCTTTCCCCCTCTCCATATGCACATATATCTATTCACACACATATATACATATATTGCATATATGCACACACATCTACATTCATGTATATATAGATATGCATGTGGTGTGGTAGAATGGCTTGTGATTGAGCAACATTCAATTGGGTGAGGGGCTTGGGGAAGTGCCTCAATAGGCAGAATCTGATCTCAACTCACAGTGAGAAGGAACTGGCTTTGGAAGGGACGAAGCATTTCTGAAAGAGAGAAAAATGAGTCTAAAGATCAAGGCAGGTGAGTAAGTGCACCAAGCAAACATCACAGCCAGTAAAGTCACCTAGTGAGAGTGGACAGGAGTGGGCTCAGAGAAGCTAGAAGGACCAAGACATGGGACAGGGGAGGTTACTCAGGGTCATAGAGCTCCTGGAATGGGCATGGATTTGACCTACAGGATGACCAAAAATGTGAAAATTGACAGAAGACGCAATTTCAGAGGTGTTACCCATAGCATATCTGAGCTCCCTGATCTTACTCTGTTCAAACACATGTCTTCTGTCATAAACCTGCCTTCCTGCCTCATATGAAACGAGACACCTGCAGCTGAAACCACAGTCTTTAAATGTCTGGATTATGTTTCTGACAGATACGAACACTAATTGCTCTGCCTGCCCACCCCCAGCAGTCAGGTTGCTAATGTGATGGGTAGTTTCTAAAAATGAATAAAGACTGGCACCGTTCCTCACAGACTCCTGCTAGAGTCCATTGGAGAGTCTACCAGATTCAAAAACAAAAATAAAGCAAGCTACAATGCTACACAAAATAATATCAACCCCCCATGGTTATTGTGGACCAATGGTAGTAAATTGTGACATTGCATAGAGACGTCCATTTCATGGTGTTCAACTCAAATAATACTGCTGAAATTCAACACCTGCTTCTGCAAACTGCAAACCGGTGTTGATTGTGTGTAGAGGAGCCAGGAGGGCTGCTGAGCTCTATACGAGAGGGTGTGCGCACAAGGCACACCCACACAAGAATCACGGAAGGGGATTCCTCCGTTTTCTCTGCTTGGGCCCAGTTGTACTCAGATTCCATCCAATCAGAGACCTGTGTGTCTTTCTCAGACACAACATTCAAGATGTTGCATATTTACAGTTTTAAAGAGTGACTTCACAGAATTCCATGGGCACTCTCCATTCAGAATTTTATAACATATCAAAAAGCATTCAATACATGTCCTTTGAGTGTCCAGGTATAAAAACTTTTATAGGGGAAACAAAACTGAGGCAATAAAATTACCTAGCATTAGCAATGTTCCCAAACATCTGACTTCCCCAGATGCTGTCTCCACAGTGTGGCTTTCTTTGGGACACATTTGCTCTTGTGTGTTGTTAGCATGTTACTTTCCCCTTAAAGGAGTCAATTAGATGTGTATTCTTCTCTTCAGGAAAAACCTGAGAGGTAGCATGCTCGTCACAGCCACTCACCAGAGGAAGTCCGCAAATGAGGGCTGGAGATGTCCCAACCATGCACAAAGTCCTGGGTTCAATCTCTTTAACTACATAAACTGGGCATGTTGGTGCATACCTGGAATCCCAGGACTCAGGAGGTGGAAGCAGGAATATCAGAAATCCAAAGACATCCTCAGCTACAGGTTTATGGTTAGTCTAGACTATATATAGCCTTATCTTAAAAAGAAAAAAAGTCAAAAAAATTGTTTTAAACTACAAAAACACAAAGTCTGCTGTGAATGTAGCTCTTGGCCTAAATGAGACATCAGAAACAGTGAGATGCTGCAAAGCCTCCTAAAGAGTAAGTTTATTCTTGAATTTTCATTTTTATCTTGTTGAAGATTGAACTTTAAAAAATTAGGAGTGTGTGTGTGTGTGTGTGTGTGTGTGTGTGTGTGTGTATGCATGCGTAGGCACACACACACACGTACTCATCAGTGCAGGTGCCTGTAGAGGCCAGAAGAAGGCATGCGAGCCACCCACCCACTATGCACTCTGGGAACAGAATTTGCGTCCTCTGGAAGATCAGCAAGTGCTCATAACCACTGAGCCATCTCTCCAGCCCAAGCACGCGTTCTCATAAGTATCAGCACACCGAGGCCCTGGCAGCCTCTAGTTTTGTGTTCCTGCCTTCCCTCAGACCGCCTCTCACCCGTGTATGATGCAGCAAAGTCACGGGTATTTCTCCTCAACCTTATTTCCAAACCCTTCTTAATTACTATCCACACAGCCAGTGCAGCAGAGGTCACACTTACACATGTTTAACACTTAAATGTGGTGGTTTTTTTATTAAAGAATTAATCCGTTATTGAGACTATAACTTTTCAAATACATCATTTTTTTTGAAGTTTAAGAAAAGTGGTTCTTCATGTTTTGAAATTGAATTTATGTTAAATTGATCACTAAGTACAAGTTAAAGTGATTGAAAATATTCTACAGGTGAAAGCCCTGTTATTGAAATTGAATGTTAAAAATGGATGTGTTTGTGAGAAGTTTGCCTGAACCATATTTTCACTTTAGTATATGACAAGCTGCCTGTGCTATGTATTTGCTCAGACATTTTTTCCTGCTTTTTAGAGTTTGCTGTGTTGTCAATTGTACTGGATTTCAGTGACTTTTTACTGTGACCGAGAAAGGCATCTGTTGGGTTATATATTGCACTTCTGCATTCAGTGAGGTATCTCCAAAGAAATACTTAGCTGCCCTTCTCCCATCTTAGTGAAATAGTGTTGAGTTCACCCCTGAACTTTGTGTGACCATAAGCATCACCCCCAAGTTATAGGGGCCTATGATTGTGTTCTGCCTCCTTAATTCTAAGTGTTAGAATGACACTTAGACCCCAATGACTTTATATGCTCATTAATATTTTAAGTCATGGGAGATGGTTCAATGGGAAATGATGTTCTTACCTTGAAAGCCTGAAGACCTGAATCTGAATCCCTAGAGCCTATGTTAAAAAAAAAAGTCAGGCACAATAGTGTGTGCTTGTAACTCAAACACATCTGTGATAAACAAAAAGCAGAGACAAGAAAATTCCCACGATTGTCAGCTGTCTAGAACAGAAAACTGTTGAGGAGTGTGGAACAGATGGCCTTGCTTTGATATCATCCTTGATGTTGTTCATTGAGCCTCTAGAAAGTAAGTAATTGATAAGAAATCAATATCACAATATATTTTAAAACTCCTACAATACAACTATAACAAACAAGCTTCATTAAAAATGGACAAAGGAGGGGCTGGAGAGATGGCTCAGAATTAAGAGCATTGCCTCCTCTTCCAAAGGTCCTGAGTTCAATTCCCAGCAACCACATGGTGAATCACAACCATTTGTAATGGGGTCTAGTGCCCTCTTCTGGCCTGCAGGCATACACACAGACAGAATATTGTATACACGATAAATAAATAATTTTTAAAAATAAAAATAAAAAAATGGACAAAGGACTTGAATAGACTATGCTCCAAAGTCAACTAGCAAAGGGCCCACAGTTCATGACAAAATGGGCATCAGTCTCCTGGGAATGCAAGCCACGCCTACTTCCCATCAGAACAGTCATTACTGAAACAAACAAACAGAACAATAACAACAAAAAACATACCAAATGTTGGTGAGGTTATAGAGAAGTTGGAACCCTTGTGCATTGCTGGTAGGGATGTCAAATGGTGATGGTGAAGCCACCGTGAAAAATGGTACACTATGTCCTCAATAAATAAGACACAGAACTATACCATAGGATCCAGCAACTCCACATACCGAATCAGAGATTCTAATGCATACATTTTGACTCATATTCATAGACACATCAGCTGTAATATCTAAAACATTGACTCACCCATGGAGAGTTGAATAGATAAACAGTAAGCAATCCATAGACAGATGAGTCCTGAAAGACTGAGTACCTGCCCTGTTGATGCTGAAAATTAATACAATGAATGCTTTATCTACAGCAGGGAATTTGGTCTGAGTTAGCTGAATTGACAATATGAGGAATACCTTTGCTTTTTGTGAAGTTAGAGCAAGGTGGAGGTTGTTCAATCCATGCAGCACTGTAGTGATAACCGACAGGTACAGACTACCATGCTCAACCTCGCTCTGCTTCTCATCCATTCTTTGGGAAATTTTTCAACCTAAACCTTTCATTATTCGATTACTTCCAATTTCCCAGTGAGTAATCATTTTCCTCCCTTCCCATTTCATTTCTCTCTCCCCCTCACTCAGGAGCAGAGGACTTTCTTTAATATGAATCTTCCCTCTTCCTGACTCATCTCCAGTTCTTGCTCATGGCCATCCCCTCCTACTCTCCTTCCATGCCCACATTGTCATACTGAGGTGATGAATGCACGGTCACTTGTCACTTCAGCCATTCTGGCTCCTCCTGCCACACCCAAAGCATGCTGTCTAGTAGGAGACAAATATGGAGACAGTGAGCAACCAGCCAAAGTAGAAGAAGGGCGATCAAGATGGGGTAAAGTCATGGAGGAGGAGGAAGGCTCCAAGTAAAATTCCTATTTGGGAGATGGGCCTTAAAGGATTGATAGTGGTCCTCCAAACAGACATTAGGAAACAGTATCTATGCCTCAGGGACAGTGTGTATGAAGACCAAACACATGACAGAGTTGGTGGCTTTGAGGAAATGCAAACAGTTCTGCACAGATGAAGCTTATTGGTAAAGTATTGGCAAGGGTGAGCTTGCAAAGTAGAAGGAAGTGTATGGAGAGAGCAGGTATTCCAGGCCTAGAAAGGCCATTGCATTGTGTTGCACATCCAGACTTGACTGCAGAGCCAGCTGGGAGTCACAGAGGACGAGGAAAGCAAGGCTCACAATTTTCACAGCACTTGTAGCCACATTTGGATATGTGGATGTAAAGGAAATAAATATTGTCTGGGGAGATGACTCAGTGGGTAAAACATTTGTCCTGCAATCGTGGGGTTCTAAGTTCAAATCTCTGGGACCCATATAAAAGCAGGGATGGTGGTGTGTGTGTCTATAGCCCCAAAGTTTGTATGGCATGCATGATGGGAGGTAGGAGAATTCGTGTGTGCTCACAGGCCAACTATCTGGCGTATACAGTGATAACCCAAAAGAGACCGTGTCTCAAAGTGGAAAGTGAAGAATGGTATCCAGGGTGATTTACGAAACTTCATACACTCCTTGTGGCAGGTATGTACCCACACTCACACACATGAACATGTGTACACAATGTAAACATACATATCATACACACAAATTATCTGGGGCTAAAACATAATGGTGCTGATTCCAACAAGACTGTCTTCACTTCTAAGTACCTGATGCTCCCGACCATGGCCCTCGGTCTTCATCCTAGTTGTATTCACAATGTACTGGACCCCCACACACACACTAATGAAGCAGACACATACGATAGAGAGTTTGGTGAAAAACAAGAATGAAAGAACCATCTGTGGATTGCTGCCCACCAGACAGAAGCAGAGGCAGGATCTGGGCAGAGCAGTGACATGAATTCCCAGCGATGAGGGACTTGCTGGTTTGTCTAGAGCCAGCTGTTGGGCTGACAAAGCAATTGCTAGTCTCTTGTGGGGAGCATGAGGATACAGTCTCTCCAAAAGAAGCTGTAAAGAAGATAAAGAGTGCTTCCCAGCTTCCTGTGGAAATCGGAACAGGTTAGAATGCGCTTTTGCATCCTTTACTCTCGCAAGGATCTGGGGAAGTAATCAAAACAAATCCTTTCTGTCCTCTTTTCTGGGTGACAATTGAAATGGCCACCCCAGCATGGTTTAAATACTAACCCCAGCTCCTACAGCTTCATAGGGAACGTTTGAAGTGTTTGCTGACAGGACACAGAAGCCTCCGTGAGTGACTGAAGTAGAAATGTATGTAACATAGGGAACCTGAGCATCACACTGCCAAAGGCTAAGGAAAGAGGCCAAGTAGGCATTGCTGTGTCTTAGTAGTACATATTCAGGGTCTTTGGGTGAAGGGGTCATGAATTCCTACAAAACCCCTCCTGACCCTGTGCCCACAAACCATTACCAGACACTAGAATCACCAGAATTCCATCTCAGAGACATCCAGGTGCTCTTTCTCTCCGGCTCCTTCTGGTATGGGAATCTTGGAAATACAGTGTCCAGGTTTTTGACTCCTGAGTTTTGGAAGTCACTTATAGAAAGCAGACATGATGTTGAGTTTTGATAGGCAGTGTTCAATGAGTAGCCAGATCACAGCTGAGATGAAAAAAAAATTGAGCGTTCATCATCAGCTTGGTTGG
Organism: Myodes glareolus; assembly: GCF_982192425.1. Lineage (NCBI taxonomy): Eukaryota > Metazoa > Chordata > Mammalia > Rodentia > Cricetidae > Myodes > Myodes glareolus. The sequence continues at coordinate 41,767,204 of NC_142034.1, forward strand.
TAAAATGAAAGCGGGATTTGCCTGCTCTGCCTTCACTTCTATCTCCCTGCTACACATTGGTTGCCTGCTCTCAGGGAGACCTTGTGAGGCGACCAGGAGAATACACCCCCATCAAGGGGAAGTCTATGAGAGACCAAGGGCAGAGTAAGAGGGATTCCACGCCAAGATAGATCAGTCGGTGGATAGCGAAGAGGGTGAGCAGAGCTCCGAGCTGACTCCAGACAGGAGCCAAGGCTGGGCTGCAGCCACAGAAGGCCGTGTATGACAGCGCTGCCGGGAGCCCTCATCACAGTGTCACTTGGCACAGAGCACGTGCTCACTAATGGACAACTTGTTCTCCGTGGTGTTTTCTCCTACTCAAAATCTGACAGCTGAGTCTGGATATAGACGTTTTTAACAATGGCTGCTTATTCTTCATCATTTCATGATCATTATTTTCCTTGTCTCTGCTGTCTGTAGTCTTCAGACCGCGACATCAGAAGAGATGGGGCGTATTCAGGGTGGGATGGCCACAGGCGTGCCGTGTAAATATCACATATACTTTTCTTTCCTTCCCCTCCTCTTCCTTCTCTCCTCCCTCTCCCTCCTCCAGCTCTTTTCAATGAACTTATTTGATGATCCAGTGCAGATAATCTATGTATTTTTGTAGACACGGAGGCCAAAAGTCCAGGAAGATAAAATGTTTGTCCGAAGCAACATGGTTTCTCAGTCAGATAATTTGAATTCTCAACAGCAGCTTCAGATCAGATGGAAAGAGTTAGGATACTGTTTTGTACATAACGAGTCTCAAAAGGTCCCCAATAAAAGTCCCCAGTGCTTATCAACAGCAGGCTGACATTTTTTCCCAACATGCTTAACTTGTAGTTCAGTTTTCAGATCCTTCTCCATGTCTCTATTGTCCCCCTGTTGCTCACTGGCCTTGAAGTCCCTGATACAAGCCACTTTCAAGCATCCAAATAGGTCCTATAATAGTTATCCACCGCCATCCATTGCCCCCATATTAGTTTTTTCATTGCTGCAATGGGAGAAACTTAAGAAAGGAATGACCAAAAGACAATCGGGAGCATGGAGGTCACAGGAGAGGACAGAAAGGGAGGAGAGGGGAGGAAGGGAACAGAGTGGAGAAAAATGTATAGCTCAATAAAAACTATTAAAAAAAGAAAGAAAGGATTGATCTGTTTTGGCTCACATTTGAGAGGACGTTCAATCAGGGTGTGGTGTTGACAACATTGCAGTTGAATCGTGGGACCGATAGTCACATTTCAAACATGGTCAAGAAACAGAGAAACGAATGCTGATACTAGGCTTGTGGTCTCCTTTTTATTTAGTTTGTGAACCCAGTCCATGGGAGGGTACCATTTACAATCAAGGTAGAACTTCCCTCCTCAGTCACACCTCTCTGGAAATGCCCTCATAGGTAACACCTACAGGTGTTTCTTCTAGGTAATTCTAACTCCCATTAAGTTAGTAAACAAGATTAACTACCATAAGTCTACCCCTTGTCAATCATGCTCATAATTTTAAAGCCACAGCATTCTACTCCTGATCCTCAAATTTCATGGACTTCTCATAAAACAAAATAGGTTTGGTTCAACTGTACAAGTCTCATAAATCTTACAGTTCTAACTTTGTACAAAATCCCCAAGTCTCTTTTGAGGCTCCTTATGAGGTCTTATAAGAATCAAAAATAAGGCTTGCACCCACAGCTTTTACACAGTGACCCCTCAGTGTCTTCTTGGTAGTAATCCAACCCTAACACTTACTGCCTAACCTTAGTTAGGTACTGCTGGAACCTTGGTCCAAGCTTCCATGACCCTATAAGTCTTGAATTTCACACTCCTATGAGAGCAGCACCGTGTAGATGTTATCACCAAGTTCTGCTGCCAGCGTGAGATGTTGAGATGTTGCAGTGGCCTCTTCACCTTGGACTTCACTGGGGGTTGGTTTTGAAAACTAAACCCCTTCAGGGCCATTCTCATTTCACTCTCCTTTCAAATGGATTTACATTCTTGCAAACTGGAGCTTTTGGGGGGCAGAGATACCTACCCTGCTCTCAAGGTAACTACCCTGGGCCTCAATACAAAATGAGAGTTTTCTCCTTAGTTCCACTAATCTTACAACTGCTCCCCTGCACCTGCCTTGCCTTGTTGTAAAAGGAGCGATGGGCCACTTCCCACTGCCAGGATCCCGGCTAGCTTTACTTGAAATAATTACATGGAAACTATATTCACTTAAACACTGCCTGACCCATTAGTTCTAACCTCTTATTGGCTAACTCTCACATATTAGTTTAACCCATCTCCATTAATGTGTATTGCCACTTGACTGTGGCTTACCAGCATGAGTCTAAGCAGCGTCTGTCTCAGAGAGGAGAGCCATGGCGTCTGCCTGACTCTGCTTTTTTTCTTCCAGCATTCTGTTTGGTCTACTCCACCTATCTAAATTCTGCCCTATCAAAAAGCCCAGGCAGTTTCTTTATTTGACCAATGAAAGCAACACATAGAAAGAAGACACTCCTACACCATTGTCTGACACTTTAATGGTCGCTCTATTTTTCTTACCAAATTTTAGTTTTCATATTTGTCTGCTCTCTCACACTATAGAGATGACCAAAAGCAGTAAGTGTCAACCACGTCACACCTGGATGTTACAAAATTTACATCACCAAACAACTTAAGAGATTGTTTACCAGTAAACCACGAGCCTTGTGGTAAGATATAAAATAATAGCCATGGGTTAATTTAAGATGTAAGAACTAGGTAGGAATATGCCTGAGCTGTTTGCTAAGCAGTGGTGTCATTGATACAGTTTCTGTGTGATTATTCGGGTCTGGGCAGCTACATTTGCCATCATTACCTTCGCATTCAGCCTTGCTCATATGTTCGGGATATGAGTAGAATGCAGCCAGATTCTCTGTCAGCGTAGAACTAGAACAGCCCTTGAAGCCCTGCACATCATATTCTGGATAGTCCCTTACTCCACATCTGCAAGCACCTACATTCTTCTTCCAGAGTGGTTCCAAAGGCCTACAAATCACATGGTCAGGTTCATCACAGCAACAACCTCACTCCCCAGTTCAATGACCTGCATTAGTTTTCTTATTGCTGTGACAAAACACCAGGCAAAAGCAACGAGGAAGAAGGAGCTTATTTTGGTCCAAAGCTTCCAATGATCCATCTCACCATGGCCGGGAAGGTAGATGAGAGATTCTAACAGTGGGGGTAGCAGCGTGAGGTAGCTCCTCATTGTGTCCATAGTCAGGCAGCACTGAGAGATGGATTTCTGGTGTTTGTAGCTGGGACCCAGGCCGTGGGAGGGTGCCATCCATTTTCAAGGTGAATCTTCCCTTCTTAAGTCTCTCTGTGAATGCCTTCACAGACATGCCCAGAGGTAGCTCTCTGGCTCTTTTAAATCTTGTCATGTAGGCAATGAAGATTAATCATCACACACTTGGACAAAGAACTAAGGAGGCTTAATCTCTATCCAGGGGAGACTAGCACAGCCTCAGTGATCCAGGACAAATTCCTTGTAATCATGATTTTTTTAATTGTCAACTTGACACAATGTAGGATTGTCTGGGTAGGGACTCTCAATGAGGAACTGTCTAGATCAGGCTGACCTGCAGACATGGCTGTGAGGGATTTTCTCACTCAGGCTAATTGAGGCAGGAAGATCCACCCGGAATGTGGCCAATAACATTTCACAGTCTGGTTCCTGGACTTAACATAAAGGAGAAAGTGAGCTGAGCCTTCTGCATAGGAGAATGGATCCTCGGTTGAAGATATCTTTTCCTTTCAAAACATAAAGGATTTGGAGCAGCAGTAGCAGATATCAGCCAAACCGAAGTTGAGAAGAGAATAGAGGTCCCACTGAGAACCACGGGAAGAGATTTCTTCTAGTGTGTGTCAGTCCCTGTACGCATGAATCCATCCTTTGCTCTCTGTTCTGGACCGTGGCTGCATGTGGCTAGCTGCTTCCAGTCCCTTCTGCCCTAACTTCTTCATGAAGAAGGATTATAGCCTGGAATTGCGAGCTAAGAAATACGTCCTTTTTCTTCTAGTTTGCTTTTCTAAAAAGAAAATAGTACTTGATCACAGTAACAGGAAATGAAAATAAGAATTTCTCTGGGCCCCAATCTCTGTCCTGGTGCATTGAATGGTATGACCAACCTAATGGGAATTAGACGCCCATGTCTAGGTAGAAAGGACCCCCTGCACAGGGCCTAGTGCATAATCTACACTGAGAAAATAGGGCCTTTTCCTTCTGTCTCACCTTAGCACCTCCGGGGCTTTCCTTCCTCCCTTCTCCCACATCCTTGGTAATTCCAACACTGTCCTTTAAGCTGCTGTCCTCAGCAACCCTCAACTCTAACTGGAAGAACTAAGAGAGAAAGCATTAAAACCACTGGTGTGGCTCCACCTCTACCAATGGAAATCCAGGACGAGAAGGGTCTTCTCCATTCTGTGCCCTAACCTTTAAGGTACAGGCCCATGGTCTTGGGAAGGTCAGGAGCATGCTCAAATGGTAAACTGCTTCCCAAACCTTTGGAAGATGCTTCCTGCCTGAGACCTAGCAGGGTTCTCCAGCTCCTTCTCCCCACTGCCAGAATCCCCTCTTCTGCAAGTTCTTATCCTACAGACTCCAAAGTTAGGGATGGAACTAGAAATACAGTGTACCCACATTGCCTGTCTGGTGAGGTGTCCTTGGACAAGGCTCTCTATTTCTCTGGATCGCAATTTTCTAATTCATTAGATAGGGACCCCAGCAAGGTAAGCCATTGAGGACCTCTGATATTGTCAAGTAAAGTTAATAATCATAGTGGATACTGCTGTATCATGTCCTTTAAGTCCATAAAACTGTCAGTAAGATCATTTCATAATTGACTAATAGGTGGTTAGAGATTATTCTGTTGGTTTTTGGCTATGTCATCAAGATGGGTCAGAGCTGGAGTGGACTCCTGCCCCTGTGCTAAGTAACCACTGAACCACACCAGTTCCTCAAAGTTGCTAGTTTGTCTACTCACCAAATGCATGGTTTTACTACAGGCCAGACACCCTTTCATAAGGATCAACCCATCTCCTCCCCATGGCAACAGTGTAAAGTAGGTACTGTTATATTATCTTCCTCATTCCACAGAGAAGGAAACCAAAACACAGGAAATTCAAGTGAGTGGCTCAAGTCACCAAAGAGTCAGAACCAAGCCTGAAGGGCTCAGACAGCAGGAGCTAAGCTTGGAAACAAGCCTGTACCGAGACCACGGTCCTTCCATTTAGCGGCCTTTCTGTTTGGAATTTGGCTAGTACCTGCTATGGCTGCCCTGAACCCATTCTCATTTGGAAGAAGGAGAAGGCCAGCTCTCTCCAGCCCAGAGCATATTGGCCTGAGATGAGAAACTGGGTGACTCGGAGGTCTACAGAGCTCAGCTCCCTGGGCTGAAGTAAATGTTACTCTAGTCACTGTGACAGTGGCTGGGAGCAGAGTCTCCACGGGGCCGAGACCTGCTAATGCATCTTGTCACTTTGAAGAGTTCCTCCAATTACATGCGCTGGTCAAAGGCCACGGTTTAAAATGTGTCGTGGTGAACATTACTAATCTCTTTTGTAAACTCAGGTGGCTGAATGTGGTGGAATGTCAGAGTCGGGAGGATTTCAGAAAACAGGGTCTGTGACTAAAGCTTCTCCTCATTAGACCCCTGCCTGTAAGAGGACGAGGACTCCCCGAATTACTTTCCCAAGGAATGGCAAGTTCCAGCTGTGTTAATTCAGTAAGATAAACTGGTCACAGCTTGGCTTCATGCCATCTTATCTTATTTAATTGGTTAGTTTATTTTTAAATATTTTTGAGAGAACATCTTGGTATTCAACCAAGCTGACCTGAAGCTTGCAATCCTCCTGCATCCGTGCCCCAAGTATTGATATTACATCATGCCTATTTTAGAGGAATTCTCTTTTGTTCCGAAACGTCTGATAGATAAAGATAAAGGTTTACAGGAGGTTTTCGGTTGCTTTTTCAGAAGTGCCTGTTTCTGCTAATTGGCCTGACTGTATTTCCCTTTAACCAAGGTCTCTGGGAAGTGGGTAAGACGGGGGGTTTGTGCCCTTTCCCATGACAGACTCCAAAGGCTTTAGCTTTTTTAGCTGAGGAAACCCCACACAGGATGGTGGATCCTCCTAAAGTTAACACTCGAAAGCTTCCCCATTTCTCAAGATTTATCATGGAAGTACCCTTGCCTGGTTGTAACTCAAGGTTCACAATTTGCCATTTGTCTCCTGGAATGAATTTTTCTCTTCGAAACGTCTATAGAGTCATATATTCTTGGACAGGATGGGAAGAGTTTAATAGATTTTTAAAAATGATGACACCCAGGTGTAGGGAAAGCACAGGAAGATAAGAATTCATGTACACTGCAGGCACAAGTGGAAAGTATCACCATCTCCGTTGGGGCATGTGCACGTGTGTGTGCACTCACATGCCCGTGTGCATGTGTAAAGCTGTGTGTGCATGGTGTGGTGTGTGTAAAGGGACTTGGAGTCTAGGCACTAGCATTTGAACATGATGGGAGAGGGTTGCTTACTTTTTTTTTACTTTCTCCCTTATGCTTGTCTGCATTTTTCAAATTCATTTCAAGGACATTTGTCTTGGTTTAATTGGGGAAATATGATAGACTGATTTTTTTTTCAGAGGAAATAAATGTAGGGAGAGATGCCATGCACTCTCCTATCTAACATAGAAATTTATTTCTATGGCTTCTGCAGCGAGCAAACATCCAGCCCGTGTTTAAACTGAACTGTGTACACGTCGCTCATGGACTCGGCTGTATTGAGGTTGACTTGGACTAAGCATGTAGAGAAAGGTGACCTTGGGGTTGCATAAGGGGTTTCGGGCAGAAGTTCAGGGATGCTGCAGCAGCAAGGTGAAACTGGACAGCTGATGAAGCCCTGACTCGCTGCAGTTTTCTGTCTCATTTATTTCATCGCCTGTTGGCAAAATCACCCCAGAAACAGATTTTTAGTGGACAATGATCAGGACTCTCACTTTTAAAGAACTCATCCTGAAAGGAATTGCATGCCATTTTTCAACCGCAATACTGGCTAAACGTCTCTTAACAGTGCAGGTTAAGGTACAAGGCATTCTCCTTCAGCACTGGGGGAGGGTGTGACGACAGTCTGGCAGTATTTATCAACATCGACTATGTACATTCCATTAAGCCTAATGACCTCGTAGCTAGGAACCTGCCCAATAAATGTAAGCACACGGCTTTTTGGTATAGCCGTTAAAACGTTTGTCATAATAGAAAAAAATAAACAAGCCATCTTGGAAGCTAAGTGTCCTTCAATAGGGCCACACTAAGTAAATTATGGAGCCACCATATGGGTGGAATGCTCTGAAGACATTAAGTAGTTGAGAGAGACCTGAAGTGCTGGTGTGGGAAGATCTCGAGGTTGCTGTGTTAAATGAAAAGAAACCAAATACATAACAGAATCTTAAAGAGGAAGACTGTGCATGGAGAGACACATCTGAGAGCAAGCACGCTGTTTTTCCCCAAAAGAAAATACAAAGAGCCATTCCCACACCATTTTAAAGAGCCAACCTTGGGCAGAAGGACCAGAGGAGCGAGGAGAGATAATTTTATTTTCATCTTGTGTCTATTTTGTTGGACTGCTTTATTACAGATTACTGTTATTTTTGCAGGAAAAGCAGGGGTTACCTAGGAAATTGAAGTCCAGTTCTTTATTGTTGCTGCTTTTCAGCCTCTCCAAACTAAAACAATATGCTCCCCCTGCACACATCACAGTTCCTGACATCTCAGTCTCTACAAACACCAGTGATGATTCGCAGGCTCTCTGATGTTCTCTCCCTCCTTGAAGCCAGGCACACTTCCTCTCTGTACCTGCTTCTTCTGGGTCCTCCTTATGTTGCTTTCTCAGTAGGTCCTCTTTCCCTGTGGCTGTCCGTCAGTTAAATGAGTTCAGATTAGGAACAGAAGAGATGATGAACTTGCCCAGGGAGCCGATGTCAAAGCATTCATTTGGACGTGTTCTGGCAACAACTAAGCCACAAAACTTAGTGGGCTTTCTTGCTCGTGACATAGTATCACTCACAGATGTGCCTCTCCTCAATAGGTGACCCAGGATTGAGGCTGAACCCTCCTGTGGTCTGCTTTCTTGTGTTTAATGTTGTCTGGCATGAAAGGAAACCTTGGCTGAACTCTCTCCCGGTGCCTGGCTATGATCCCCAACATCCAACATGCCCTTTCTCCCCTCCTCCACCTCTCAAAGACCTTGCACAGCACACACCCACAATTTGGGTTGTCTCCCCATTCCTTGGACTAGGACAGCACAGACAAGCCCCACACAGTGATGGATTTTGTGTGTCAACTTGAAGGGTCACCCGATACACAGATATTCGATGAAATGTTATCTGGGTGTTTCTCTAGGGGTCAGGTCTGGATGAGAATACATTTGAATAAGTAGGCTAGATAGTCAGACTGCCTCCTTGCTATGCATGGGCTTCATCCCATTCACAGAAGGCTGGGGTAGGATAAAAGCTGAGACATGAAGACTTCTTCCGCTCCAGCTGATTGTCTTCAGGTGGGGACGCCAGTCTTCCTTCTCTCAGATCTGGGTCAGTCTGGCTCCCCTGGAGCTCTGGAGTTTGGACTCACACTGGGGCTCCTCCATTAGTAACTGCTCCCTTGCGTGTGTGTGTGTGTGTGTGTGTGTGTGTGTGTGCGCGCGCGCGCGCGTACATTTGTAATCTTTCCATGGTTCTGTCTGTCTGGGGAGCCATGGTCAGTGCACCCTTTGTGATCCTGCCACTACTTTGAACTAAAGCCCAAGTGAGTAAACTTTCCCACGCCTTGGAGTTGGCCTTGGTTGTGTAACTTTCTTAGGACAATGAAATGTTAGTGACTACTTCTTGAACTAATTAGCCTGTTCTTACATGATTTGACTTGACCCCCCAAAACCTCCATGACATGCCACAGGAATGATGCTTCAGATGGCCACTGTCCCTTCACTGTGGCCTGGAGACTAAGGATGCGTAGAATGAACTTGATTCTCACTTGGTCTGGACTTGGTCAGCTAACCTTCCGTCAGCATACCAGAGAGCATGAAAACACAGCTTCCTGTCGCTTGATGACGGGGCCATGTCCTGAGCAACGCCACATCAAGTGATGTCATCACTGTGTTTCTGTTTAAAACCAGGTTGTTTTTCCCATGCACACCTAGGCTCTGTGATACAGCCTGTTGCTACCAGGCTACAAATCTGGGCAGCACATTCCTGTACTCAGTAGACAGTCTAGCCATGTTCACTTATCTACAAAGATCTAAACATAGCAATGGTACAGAAAATACAGTAAAAGGCATTTTTAATAGTTTAATTTCTAAAAGAAATGATTTAATTGTTGTATGTGTGTGAACATTTTGCCTGCATGTATGTCTGTACACCATAAAGTACCGGTGCCCTCAGAGGCCAGAAGAGGGCATCAGATCACCTAGGAATCTAACCTGGGTTCTCTCAAAGAGCAGCCAGTGTTAACTCCTGAGTCATTTCTCCGGTCTCCAGGAGGAAGGATTTTTAATAGGTACTTGTCCTGACTAGAGCTAACAGGTTTGGCGCTGCCCTGATGGAGTTGGTGGGTGAGATGTGAAAATATGGAAAGGGTGATCAGCCGTGTCCACTTTCAGGGTGGGGAGACATTATCTAGAAAGTTCTTTGTTGAAGAGCCATCCAAGAGGCTTTGGCAAAAAGAAAGGAAGGAAGGGAGGGAGAGTGAAAGGGAGGGAAGAAAGAAGGGAGGGAGGAAGGGAGGGAGGGAGGAAGGAAGGGAGGAAGGAGAAATATCTCATAACGTTTAAAGTTTCTGGTTTTGTGTGGGACCGCAGGTTGCGTGTGTCTGGTAGGACGTTACTGAGCAGACTCACGTAGACTTCATGAGCCCTGCACTCTGGAACTGCAGTAAACTTAAAAGGTATTCCTCTTTCTTCAACGACAAACATTTACTATAACTCTTTTTATTTTACAAATGCTAAAATCTTAAAACTTTTGTTCTATTCTGTGCAGCCATAGTCCCAAAGCAGCTTCTTTAGTAACCAATGGTAGTAAAGCATATTCAGAGCTCACAGAGGGGCATCCTGTATGGCTCTTAGAATAATAACAGTTAAAACAGACACATTGTATAGGTGCATAAAACGCCTTCATGACATCTATATTCTGTAAACTGTTTTCTGTTTTCAAACATATTATGTATATATTTTTTTCTTACTCCCCTCCCCAGGTAAAAATGAAGACACAGGTGCTCACTCTGTGCCTCGACCCCGCTGGGGTCAGACTCCCCAGGGTCAAGGCCTCCCTACTTCCACATCTCATTCTGATGGATGGTCTCAGTGGGGCAGTCCTCTCCCATGAAAATGACCTGCTTTCTGGGTGCCCCTTTTTGGGGGCAGGTGTCCTGTGAGGAAGTGTGTTGCTGATGCTTTGCTGGGACAACTTCCCTTCCGCTCCACAGCCTAGCATGAAGAAATAATGTACATTGGTCGTCCCTGTCTCTGAGTGAAAGGCTTCTGGTGCTGGAGGCCATGTCCTTGGACTTTCGAAGGCACTGAGCAGTTCCTGCTAGGTCCCTCCCTGCAGAGTTCCTTGAGGGCTCATCTTTTATTTCTGCAGCTGCCTTCCCACTGGCTGCTCACTCAGTTATGCATTCACCTGGTGATGAGGATTTTTTTTTCATCTGCGTCAAAACAGAAACGAGGCATACAAAGTCTGGGTCCTGGAATTCCCGAAAGCTACCCAATCTGGAGTTCAGAAAGGGACAGGGCTGTGCCCAAGGTAATAGAATATTGATCAGAGCCCAGGGTCCAGGATCCCAAGCCAGTATTTTGACTCAACCAAATAGCCAGCATCCGGTTCTAAACAGGTACAAGCTGAGAGATGGTAGCACTCTGTTCAGAAGAGAGAGGTGGATGGGAGGGAGGCCCTGGAGAGGTGCAGGGCTAATTGGAATGGCCAGAAACTATCAGAAGGGAAAACAGTGGACTCAGCCACTTTCTCTCATGCCCCAAGTTAGCTGCAGTCCAGGATCAAGCATTGTGCGGGACCCTTCTCCATTCCTACAGATCTCCAGGTGTCATTTCCATAAGAAACTAGTCCCTGGACGTCTAGAAGAGATGGGGCCTCTCTGGACTGAATTTCCAGGTGTCCTTTGAGTGACATGCCCTCCAATCCTGCTGTTTGCCCTCTCTGCCTGCTGTCATCAAGATCCTCAGACCACTAGGAGAAGAAGCCAAGGATATGAAGTAACATAGGGTAAAGGGGACAAACAGTAGCCCTTCCCATCTTCCCCTTGTGTCTCTTTCTCTCTGCTCCCTTCTATATTTTCCCTTCCCTCCCCTTTTCACTCTGCTTCTCCTTTGTCATCACACAGCCTGCAGATAGTGGGGGAGGGGGCTTCTCTGGGGCTGTGGGGCTGAGTAGCAGGCCCTGCCTCATGAAGCTTATATTGCAGAACAGATAACAGATAAGGCCAAATATGAGTGATCTATGATTGCCAGCTATGATAAAGTCAGGGGATGAAAACAATAATTCCCATAGAAGGGGATTTCAATAAAAGTCTGGTTTAGAATTGGGGGTTCAGGAATATCTGGGGGGGGGACATTTAACCTGATGCTTGAAGGATGAGTAGTCAAGGAAGAACCAAAGGGGAAGGAGTAAGGGGTGAAGGAAATCACAGGTGGCAGGGCTGGCAATGTGAAGACTATTGTCCCTGGAGAGTTTAAGGATGGAGGGGGGCCAGAGTGACTGCAATTCAGAGGACAGGGGACAGCAGGGGAGCTCAGGAGATTAGAGGGGCAGCAGGAGTCAGAAGAGCAGGGATTTGGGTTTATCCCAAGTGTGTGTTGGAAAGCCAGGGAGCTGTGGGATGCCTCTTAAGCCGAGGATTGACATGATCCAGTTTTACCTTGTAAAAAGATAAATCTGGCAGCTGTGAGTAAAATGGATTGGAGGGAAGCAGGAGCGAAAGCTTTAGGTGTCCCACGGTGGTGGTTCAGCAGGGAGGTGATGACGGGCGAGCTGAAGCGGCGTCCAAGGAGATGGAGAGAGAACTGGGCCCTTCTCTGTGGAGTGATAAAATCCGGGAAGTGTCCCCCCACTGTTTGCACCTCTTTACCCTATCCCATGACCTCCTCATTACGGTAGCTGAATTGAGACATCTGCTGCTTTCACAGGATTGCTGGGGTAGACTACAGGAAGTGATAGATTCCTGGCCTTTGAGTTGTTCCCAATAATCAATAGACACGGAAGGAGCTGGAATTAGGCCGAAGCGGCTGGGTCTCTGGGTGAGCGCCCATGGGCGGTTGTGTCACGCAGGCAGCGGTAAGTTTGTAACACCAGTGAGGGTCTCTGAGGCCTGTGTTTACCCACCCAGCTCCAAGGAGGCAAGAACACAAAGTCTCCTTTCAGGTTAGGGGAATCTTAGAACAAAAATATATCTGTTGGTTCCCAGAGCAGATCCAAGAACATAGGCAGAGTCCTAGGACCCCCAGCACTGGGTCTGCATTGGTACTAGATCTCAGGGTCCCACCTCTCCCATGCCAGGCACCACCAATCCTGACAGAAAGATAGTTGTGTCCGCTAACTCCACATGGAGGCTCAGGGATGTCAAATAACTGGGCCAAGTCCATCCCACTATAATCCACAGACCTTGACCTGGGCGTGTCTAGGTTTTGTGGGTGCAAATGTTCAAAACACAAGAGTGTGCTCCAATATTCTCAAGATTTCTAGTTGAATTCAGACCTTAGTGCTATCTGGGGGAGCACTGCACCAGGAAGGAGACTCAATCTCAAATCCAGATTCACCCTACGAGTATATCTGGGAAAGAAGACGATTCCACTTCAAATTCAGATTTATACCATGAGCAGCTGAGTCGAGGGAGGGACCCCACCTGACCTCCCTGAATCCTACCCTAAACATGGAACAATGATATAAGCCCTGTCCTGCTTAGGAGGACAGAAAGTCAAAGGTAATAAACAAATGGAAAAACAAGCCACTAAGTGACTCTCATCGGGGTACCCTGGTTCCTCTGTGGAGCACTTTCTCGGGATTGTGTTGTGAAGAGACCTGGAGGACGGCCCGGGGCTGGTGGCGGGATAAGAAGCCAGCCCTGAGTGCACACCAGTGGTGGCTCCTATTATTCTTCTCCTCTCCACCTTGTGCCCATAAGGGTCACTGCTTCTTCCTAATGTACTCAGCCTCCCAGGGTGCACTTGGGCAGAAAGCAGCCAAACAATGTTACAAATTCTTCCTCCCCCTCTGCATCTTTTTTTCCACTCCACCTGGTTCCATGGGTCTGCTGCCTAAAACATGCTTGGGCTGTTCTGTGGTCTTGGCTCCTGTGATAGCTCTGCTAGGAGAATCTGGCTTTCCTGCAGGATGCTGAACCCTCTCCAACTGGGCCAAAGCACAGCTAAGGACTTTCAGGTCTCAGAACATGCCTCCTTGCTCTCCCACGAAAGAACTTTGCTGCTCTCCTAAGATGTCATTGCTGCTCTCTGCTATCCAGGATACTGTGGTGTGGGGATGGACATCAAGACCCTCAAGACAAGTGTTAGAGGCACTATGAAGGTGGTGGTGGGGCTGGACGGGAGCGTGAGATAGATAGGGAGACCCACAGAACCTCTAGCCGCTTCTTGGAGTGCTTTCTCCACTCAGTGACACGCCCCTCCCGGGTGTAGCTCACTCACCTTCTGTTTGAGCATATGGGCTAGAATTTGTTAGTTTAGTACAGTGAAAACATGTATTTGCTCATGCATTTGCTCACTCATTCATTCGGTGATCAGTACATATTCCATGTGCCTAACCTGTGCCTGGCATCATGTTGTCTATCGGGGACAACAGGAACCTCAGACACCACCCTTGCCTGAAACCTTCCTGGCCAAGCGAGAGAAGCAGTGAGGATGGATTCATACCTGTATGAAGCATAAACACAGAAGCTGTTTCAAGTTAGGGGCTGAGGAACATCTTTAAAGGAGAGGAGATTTTCCTGTCTGTTGCTGGGCAAATTTCCCTCTGTAGTGCAGCATCTAGCTAAACGTCACCTGGCTGGAAGGACCTGTGTAAAACTATAGAGTGTTTGCGCGCTCTCTCAATGCCCCCAGCCCTGGCTTTAAGCCTTGACAATTCGAAGAGAAGGATGGAACCAAGTTGCCAGATGTGGGAGCTGGATTCTAAAGCGTTCAATAGAAGTGAAATAAATTGGAAACTACTGCTCCCATTGTCCTCCTGGAGCGACTTGGGAGACGGCTTTTATTCTTCCTTCCGCTGGCCAAATCAGCTCCTGCTCCCAGTCTGGGCCCTTGGGTCCCCTGCCTGATGGCAAATATTTCTGCCCTGGAACAGCTCATTGGCGGAAGTCAAGAAGACTAATAACAGTGCCTGACAGCCTTTCATGGTTTTCCCTAAATGTTCCTTCTTGTACACATATACACAAAAAGTTTAATAAAAATATGGATTATAGCAGAGCCCAGGAGCTGGAAATCAATGACAGTTTCGTGGCTGTTAGTGTAATACCTTCCTGCCGACCACTTACTCACACGCCAGTAGACAGTTGAGTCCAGAAGCCTATGGAGTGAGCAGAGCATCCTGGGAAAGGACAGAGAGGTGAATGTAGACACATCTCAAGGCTGCTGGGGAAGCAGTATGAGCAGGATGAAGGACCTGGGACAGGTAACACTGGGTCCTAGGCCTGTTGGGGAATGGAAGATTTTCATGATTCATGTTGGTGTTGGCCGGGTCTTTGTTACTTCATTGTCGTTAAGTGTAAGTCCAGAGTCCCTTATGGAAAACAGTAATAAACACTGTGGTCATCCATCTCTGAATTATTATAGTCGGTTATAAACACTGGTTTCCAGTGCATGGAATAATACCAGCGTGGCTGCACAAAGCATGTTGATTATGTGGGACCCCCTCCTCCGCTCATTAAAGCAGTCCCCAATGTTCTTCTCATTAAGCTTATATTGCTGCCTTGCCGTCCGCTGGTTGCTGAACACCCCTGAAAGCAATACAAGCTGCTGTCTTTAAAAGTTCTCTGTAATTTCAATTTTCTAGATGTCAGACCAGGAACCTTTGCTTCTGCCCTTTCTTTGTTCTGGAGGTAGAGCTCCAGAAGGGTTCCCCAACGAGCATCGGCATTCTCAGAGAGATAAAGAGCAGCTTCTCTGGGCTCTCTCCTCGGCGGAAGTGCACTTCTTCACATGCAGACTGTAACTAGGGCTCACATGGCCACACCAACAGACACAGAAGGTAGCCGTTGCCTGGGGTGAGATGATAAATATGAATTAGATCTGTATAAACCGCAAGATCAATTATGGGAACATGCTGCCAAATCCGTCTCCAGATGTCGGCGTTGCGTTTCTTCTGCTGGAGTTTCTGAATCCATTTGGATTTTCAGGGCTCATGTGTGTGTGTGTGTGTGTGTGTGTGTGTGTGTGTGTGTGTGTGTGTGTGTGTATGTGTGTGTGTTTACATGTGTGGTGGAGTCAAGAATAATCACTACCCCAAAATTAAGAGATGGGAGTTCTAGGCTGGGCTCTACTTTTATCTAGTTTTCTGGTTTTGGAAAAATCATTATTCTCCTTTCAAGCTTCCTTATCCCTCCTATGGTGTGAACAGGGTTTGGGGGGAATTTTTCCCCACTGAAGCTCCCTCTGAAAAGCCTCACTGTAAGGCTTTGTGTGGGACTTTGATAAAGGTGCCAGAAGGGCTGCATGAGGACCTCATCCCATCCTGAAGCACTTTCAGCTTCTCACTCCAGCAGGCTGTTTGGTACCCACCCTCCTGAATCTCTCAGACTACTTGGCCTGCATCCCCCTCCCTCTGCATCTATTTACCTGGGGACCCTAAATCACTCCATCCTTCGGGAAGATGGCTTGGTTTCCGGTCTGAAGGCTCCCAGATTTTGGTGTGACGTCATATATATGTATGTATTACATCCCAACTCCTTACCACATGGTTGTTTCACACACTGACCCGGCTTCTCTTATGAGGCCCCAAGACGACAATAAGATAATCTGCTTCGAAAATCTAAAGAGCAGCAAGAGGAAGGCAATGCTATCATGACTCCGAAGGAGCTAGGCAAGGAAGCCACCACCAGGCTGAAGACGGGCACAATCGTGCCTGCTTTCCACACCTGCCTCTCCTCTTCCCTCCCCAACCCTACTGCTCTGCCCCGCTAGTCAGGGTAGTCACCACTGCGGTAAACACTCAGTTGGTTCTGTTGTCTCTGGGCCTGGAAGGAGGCAGGAAGGCTCAGCAGTGTGGTGGGGCAGGCCTGATTATCTCAAAGCAGCAAGGAAGAGGGGGAAAGAGAGAAGAATGAGGGGGAAGGGAAGAAGATAGTTGGGAGGGGAAGAGGGAGAGAAACATGACAAGAAGTGGAGAGGAAGAAGGAGGGAGAGGCAGAGGTGGAAGGGAGGGGAGAGAGGAGCAGAGAAGAAAAGAGACAACAGGTGAGGAGGGACAAGCCATGTATTTTCAGATGCAGCCCCAGTGACTCACTTCCTTGAACTAGGTAGGCACCATCTCTACTTTCCACAGTCTCTCAAATGAGTGCTACCAGATGGGGACCGAGCCTGATTGGGGACAAGCCCTAGCCCCTCTTCTTTACAGAAAGCTCCAATGGGAGAAAACTTCATAATACAAACAACTGGAGGTTTAGGTATCCGCTCATCATAGGTCTCGTTCTGTCTGATTCACCACTGGGTTCCCCGTGCAGCTGTGGTCATATCTATCTTTGGTCCACTTCCTCAGACACTGCCTGCAGCCTCAGGACCTGGCTCCCCTCCTGGAGGGATTCCCCTTCCTGGCTATCCTACTACATTTCCTAGAAACTCCTGCAACCAGGTAGGGTCATGTGACCGAATTCTGGCAGAGAGCTTTAAGTCACTTTTCAGATCTGGCTACAAAACTGTCCCTTATGGCCCTCACTCTTTCTCGCAGTCTGCTGCAGCTGCTACTGGCAGATCCATTACCAGCCAGGATTCCTGAACGAGCTTCTACCCCTTCTCCATCTTTAATAATGCTAGATGGAGTTCAAGTAATATGGGGTAATAGCTTCTACTGAATCAAATGGCTGAGGTTTGGGAGTTCATCTTTTAGAGCAGTTGGCTTTGTACTTCAATGTGTAACCCATGTGGAAAGGGCAAGGGAAGAATCTAGAATCCAATTTCAGATTCTTCCTATGGGACACAACCCAGCAGAGAACTAGGGTCCATATCTGGGTTAGACATATGCCTGGCCCTTCATCTGCTCGCCTTTCTCTATATCGTTTTCTTCCTTTTCTCTTGCTGTTTCTCCTCCTTTGACCCATCAGCTGATCAAATCGGTCAAATCTTAGGCAGAGGATAGGAACTCGTGCCTGCGGTGACACCCCAGAGAGCGCCTCTCCGGCCACTGCCTGGCCACTGTGTAGACTCCCCTGCACCTGATTCCACCTTTATGTTAGGATCAGATACCTTCTATGCACTGCGCAATCAGATGCACCCTGGATGCAGGGTCAGGCTCATTAGCCTGGGAAGGGAGGGAGAGTGACTGACAGGTCTCCTCCTGCTCTTCGATTCCTGGGAAACCTGAAACAAACAGCCCATCTCCACCGCCACCCACTGTTCATGCTGCCACCTCTCTGACTCCAGGTGCATACTCACTGGGCCCCCTGTGGCTCTATGGTGTCCCTGTTGTCATGACAACCAGCCAGGGAGACTGAAGGCAAGTGTGAGTTCACTCCTACTGTGAGGGCACATGGGGGAGGAGGACATTTAGAAGTGGGGAAATGCAGAGGCAGGAGGAAGGCTGGTATGGGATTTCTCCACACTGTGCTCATACTCTATGTTCTTTGTTTCCCCCTCTGCAAAACTAAGACTCTGGCCTTCCTCTATGAACACTTCAAGGATTTAAGGGTGGGCCTTGGTGTGTATGGGGGGAACAGCACTGTGGGGGAACATAAGGCAGTGGGTGAGCAGTATTCAACGGGTGTTTCCTGAACCCTGGTTTAGCCCTTACTGCTAGGGTGATGGCAGAATGTCAAAGGGATCCCATGCCCAGGTAGAGGGACCAGAACTTGCAAAGGCACTGGCACAGAAGACCCCACGTGATAAGCAACGGCAAGCAAGGGGTGAGACAGAGAGAGATCTCTGGGCAGAACGTGAAGATTACAGGGTCTCAGGTTCTGAGTGCCTTTGGGACAACTCCCTCAGAAGGCTATGAATTGTGTGTCTGAGGTCCCCACGCGGAGCTCCGATGGCAGCAAGGTGGGGAAAGGAGGATACAGAAGTGCAAGGGATGGGGTGCTAAGACTGGCACAAGGTGGGGATGCTGAGTCCTGGTCGGAGCTCCAAAGGGGACCCCACCAGGAGAGAAGAAGGAGAGAAGAGAACTACAGGGAGATGTGGGCTTTAACATCTGGATAAAAGTGGAAAATGGGGAAGGATGGGAGTCTGAGCTGTCTTTTCTAGAAGAGAGATGGAGAAAGAAAGAGGAAGCCCTTAAAGAAACACTTTCACCAAGAGCATAGGCAAGCTTTCCGCACGGGCTCTGAGCCTCCCAGGGATGGGATGCTGATTTCCTCTTGCTGTGACTCCTTTGTGACTCTGGAAGAGTACTTGACTTGGCAGCCACACTGGCCCAGGCTCCACCCTGTGCTACGCAGCCTCCTGCATGGCCTCGGGCAAACGTCTTTGGTTCTTTGAGCCACTCGCTACTCTCCACCTCTTGGCTGCCATCCAGAGATGCAGGTGCTTGTGTTCAGAGCTCTGGACTCTAGACCTTGTGTCTGGCAGAACCACGGTGACCCCGTCAGTCTGGAGAATTCCAGAATAAAGCAGCCTCACCGTACTCTGAGATCACTCTGCCTCTCCTCAGTGTCCCTCATTAGTCTCTTCTGTGTTCTTCCCAGCTAGCTGTGGACCACGCATCCTTGGTGGGGAGGGGGGATGATTCCAGGGGAGCCTGGAAAAGGGCCCCTCCTTTCATGCCTTGTTGCCATTTTGTTCCCTGTCCCCTGAGCAGACCTGACCCTTCCAAACATAGCTTTCCCTGGTGAGGGACTTAATTCCACTGAGTTTTCACTCGTGTTTTCAAGTGTTTTAAATGTCCCAAAGGTGAGTTTACTCATTGTCATACTGCCCCCCTTCCTCAGCAAACAGGACAGAGACCAAGGCTCCCATTATAAAGATAAGGATGCTCTTCTGACCTGTTTCTATTTCTGTGAAGCAAAGCAAGAAACCTGGGTAACCACTGTGGGTCTCTCAGCTCTGACGTTCTGTGTCTGTAAGAAACACACGCGCGCACGTACTCACACACATGGGTACACAGGCACAGCTCACAGTGGATTTTAAGTAAAATGCAAATAGTTTCCCTAAAAACATCCCTTCAAGCCCTACTGGGTATGTTCTAGCCTTCCAGACAAAGTGCAGGGAAGGGGATAATTCTCAAAATCACTGACATTACGTTCTCTCAATTCTGACATTTTCTCCTTTCTTATCCTGGAGGCCTGAGATCTTCCATAGCCCAGCATGGGTGCTCATCCAATGCGGAGATTTCAGGACCCACAGCAGTCCGGGTATGCAGGGAGAGATAAGAGGTGCAAAATCTGTGAGCCAGTTACACAGGAGAAAAGAAAGCAGGGGTAGACACCACACGGGAAACCATGTTTGCTTCGTGTTCCTGGATTTCCTCTGAAATCCTCTTTGGTCACTAGCCCATTGCATATTCATACATTGTCCTTGCCTGAGAGACACATCTTAAAGAAATGTTACTCTTCTGTTGAGGACCTTCAAGGTCTGACTGATGAAGATGCGGACAGAATGAATCTTGAGCTGAATCCTCAACCCAGAGAATTGGAGGTAACATGTAAGTCCTCCTGTAGGTCATGGCCACAGAACTCAGAAGGTGAGAGCAGAACAGGGGCTTACAGGGGCTGGATCTTGAGGTAAGACTGCAAGAGTGCCCATCAAAATATGAGACCCCCGCATAGCAACAACTCAGATCAATATGCAATCAGGATAAAATCCCATGTGACTAACACAGAAGGCGAAATTCCGCTAATAGTCATTTCTCTTTTCTTGTAGCTTGGGATGGCATCTGTTGCAATACAAGTGGTTCTGGTGGACAACAGGCCATGGGTTACCACGGTTTATCCACCTCAACCCCTCAGGGTAACTTCGCTAATGGGGATATTTTAAGCTGCATCGTAAAATATTGGGGCGAGTAGGGTGAGGCATAAATCCATCTGAAGATAGAAAAAGCTGGGGAGGAGTAAGGCTTGGAAAGCATTTCACACATTTTAGGTTTTTGAGAAGGAAGAAGGGGAAAAGATAAATTAAGGAAAGCAAAACAGAGTTGACAGGCAGCATCCCCAATGAATGGACAGAGTTACATGGAGGTGAACCGGGAGGTGGGGCTCCCAAAGGCTTTGTTCCTGTCACCCTCTGTGTGGTCTTCTGGGACATTTTCCCCTCTTCTCTCTGCATCTAGTTTTTCTTACCCACAAAGTGAGGCGTGAGACAACACAGCAGCATCTTCTGATTCTGATTCCAGCCAGAAGCGGGACCAGACTTATCGCCGTGGTCACTAGAACCATAGCAACAAAGATGTTGTTTGTATTTACATAGGACTTTCTAATGAGTTAAACTGGCTTATACTCATTACCCACCTGGTTCTTATAGAAAAGACAAAGTCCTGTCTACAGAAGGGCAGGACCATTTCACAGAGTAGGGACATGTGCTCTGTTCAAGGGGACCAGAATTGCCCCATGTGCTTAGATTATGGTTAGTTCCAAACACCTGTTGACAGGTTGAACCATATGAGCCAGTGCGCCTTGGGGCTTTAGGAGAAAGAGTCTGAAAGCTTGCAGTAAAGGACAGAACTCTTTAGCTACTTATAGAGGTCTTTCTTTAAGCCACCATGACTCTCTTCCGCATTGACCAACCCTGTGAGCATCCTTCAAAGACTCGAGATGTCCTTGGAGACAATGCTGACTACAGAGGGGCATATCTGCAGTGCCTTGTTTCCTGGGGACCATGTGTGTTTGCTGGGTGAATGGGAATGAGTGGAGTCTATGTTGGCCAATCTTGTCATTGAACCTCTGACTGTGTCTATCTGGTCCCCTAAGTTCCAGTGCAGCCAGAACTACCTTATCCACAGCTGAGCGTGGAATCCAGCTGTGTCCAAGACTAAGGCTGGAAGTTCAACTCTGAGCTTATGTAGACTTTGCTTATGCTCTCTTGGACTCTGTTTCCTTGTCTAGCAAATGGATTGACCCTAGAGGGGATTGTACATACCACCAGGATGATCTATAGCTATGATGACTCCAAAGAACATAAACCCCTCTCTGTTCCCACAAAAGGTGCATTCCACATGGATATGGAAGAGGAGGAAGAGAAAAGGAAGGAAAAGGGATGAAATGGAGGAGGGAGAAAGAAAAGGAAACAGGAAGGAGAGATCTATCCCCTGGGGTCTAGCAATTTAGACTAATTGTCAGATGAAGACACTGTGGGGGGCTTTGAAGTGTGTATATTGTACACAACAATGGTGAAGGCTCATGACTGAATGAATACAGATTAGGAAGGAAGGGGGCTCATAAAACAGAAAGCAAATCTCTAGGCTCACATCCCCACCTGCTTACCTCCCTTCTACGTTATTCCAGAATTGCTGCTTTCTCTGTTCGGTTTCCAGAAACTGAAGGCGGCTGTGCATGTAAACGACCTCCCCCTTTAATCCTCTCCCAAGGAGTCCCTGAAAATTTAAGTAAGAAAAAACTGTCTCCTAACTGAATCTGGACCCACACTCTGCAAACAAAATAAATCATGTCACTGAGTCGTTTCATGCCTCCGTGTTGTTGACGAGGGGGAGAAAGGAAAGGAGTATGGGAGAGGGATGAGGAGGTAACCACCCCCTAAATTAAAAACACAACCATCTAAACAGACTCACGGCTGGCTAGAGTGGGGGGAACACTCAGAGCTCCAAGATTTGGCGCTTGGATCTAAATTTAGAACCTATTTGTAGACAAGTTGGAAGGAGTTCAGAGAAGAGCCACCAAAACAATTAGAGAAATGCAGCTTAATTGGCCCAGCTTGGCTAGGCAACGGCTGAGCAGGGAGCCTTACAGCCGCTGCAGCCGGTGGGAAGGCAGAAGAATCAGGGTGAGGGGAAGCAGCTCAGTTTGCAGCAGAAAGGGACAAATCGAGGTTAGAGAAGACGGGACACAACTCAGGCCAAACCTGATCCCCACAGATGTCTCTTGGACTTGTAGGGCCGCATAGTGAGTCCTCTTCATAGGCCATTACTCCTCCAGCATTACTGATAATAGTACAGCCTTATTTAATGTAATCTTTGCAGCTACTCCGCGAGGTGGGTGTGCTTATTCTGGTTTGTTCTGCAGGGAAAGAAATGGTGGCTTGTGGATGCTAAGGAACCTGCCCACTGTCTCTCTCAGAAAAATAAAGATTTTTTTTTAACCTCGATTAGGTTGGTTGGTTTCAGAGTTTAGTCTCTTCTCTGAGACATCGCACCTCCTGGCAGTTGCAGAAGGAAGAGAGAGAGAGAGAAAGAGAGAGAGAGAGAGAGAGAGAGAGAGAGAGAGATCTAAGTTTTTTGGGTAACTGCATACTACTGAAAAGATGTAGAAAGTCAGACCCTCTCTGTGACCTCTGACCCTGTACTATGTCTGGAAAAAGCCTGGGCTCCCATCCTCAGCCCTCATCTCCTGGGTCCTAAGTCTGACTGACCTCTTTGCATTTTTTTTCTGGATCCCATGACTTCTGATGTCCTACCTGTGGTGTAGCTAGAAAAGAATTGACTGCAGGCCAGAAAGAACTTTTTATTTTCTTATTTATTTATTTATTTATTTACTTACGTATTTATGTGGGGTGTGTGTGTGTGTGTGTGTGTGTGTGTGTGTGTGTGTGTGTGTGTGACAGCTTGCAGGAGTTGAGTCTCTCCTGCCACCATGTGGATTTCTTGGATTAAACTCGGTGGCAGATGCCTACACCCTCGGAGCCATCTCACTGGTTTTCAATTTTACCTTTCCAAAAGAATGGTGTGGCCTCCAGGGCAAGATGCTTCATTTCTCTAGACCTGATCTTAGTCGCTTAGACACAATGAAGTCAGTCTCGCAAGGCTGTTGTGGAAATAAGCGGGATGAATACCAAGCCCAGAGAATTTTGTAAATTGCAGGGTGCTCAGTAGAAGAGAAGGGTTCGCGATGGTGCCTTAAATTGTATTTTAACTCAATACAGATGATGCTGGCCATCTCTGGATTGCTCTCACTTCGGGCTTCCCCTTGACTCACCCATTCGCCAGGCCACTAGTGTGTTGTAGGAGCTGGTCTGAACTGAGAGCAAACTGGCTGGTGAGCACAATGGTGAGGACCAGCCCTACATTCGAATCTGGGCACATTCCAGTGTCCCATCTGATAGAGAGCCAGCACTGTGCACAGATGGATGGCAAACTCCAGCTCAGAATCTAGAGGCACAGGCCAGATCCTACAAATTGTGTGGGCAAAGGCACCTAAAGTTCCGTAAGATGCCTGGCATCCAAGGTGAAGCAGGACTTCCCCGTGGGGCGGAATCCAGGGACAGGGCACTCTGTCTTGATTGGGTGGAAGCAATAATGGGAATAGAAAATAATAAACATAGGGCTGGGGGCACATCTGGGTAACAGGATATTTGCCTAACACGTGGCAAGTTCTAGATTCAATCCCCAGCTCAGGGGGAACAATGGAAACAATGGGTGTCTACAGCACCTAGTTAGACCTTGAAATCTCCTCACTCTGAGGCATGAGAAGAGGCAGGGATAGGGCTGTCTGGGTCCACGGAGGATGAAGCAGTGAGTGACCGAGGAAGCAGGCAATTCTGACAAGAATGGAGATTGCTGACAGACACAGCAGTGACGAGGTACAGAGAGAGAGCTCAGACTCCAAAGCTTTCTGGGTCCACTCTGCCTGGCTGTGTTACCCTTTTCCCATGTGATTTCCAGCCCTATGCACAGAGTAGACAGAAGCCAACCCTTCCCAAGTGTCTGAATGTGGCCTGTCACTTTACAAGGCCGATCTTCTGCTCCTCAAAGCAACCGAGCTGGAAGACATCGCGATCACCGTCAACGTTTCACAACGACTCAGAGGACAAAACTGAACTAGCAACCCAGCTTGCTAGTTCTGAGGGTGCCCCACCTCTTAGTCAGTGGATTCTGCAACATCTTCATTACTTCCTCAAGTGAAAGTTTCTGAGGCCCTTTACAAAAGCACAGAAAACTCATGATGACCTGGCCCTTGGAGATAACTTAGAAAAACATGCTCGTGCTACCCAGGAAACAGAGAGACAATCAAGTGCCCAGCGGTGAGCAGGCATCCAGCTCTCGAATGCAGTCCTCGCATGATCCAAAGTCATTGAAAAGAAGAAAATTCATTTATCAACCAGCTGTTCCCTGACATCACAGCTGTGCGTGTGCACACAATTGCTGCATCTGTAGTGGATGTTTGGATATTACTGAAAGCGTCTCTCCATCCACCTCTCAAGATTTTTGCATATACAGGGCGCGCAATCTAAGCAGCCACGCTTGACTTTTGTGGCTCATAGAGCGATGCCTTCTGGACTCTTTATAAAAGGTACGGTTCTCTTTGCAAATCAAAACAGATGTGCCCTGCAATTAGGGCAGAAGGGGACTGCCAACCCCAGGAGGCTCTTGCATGAATCTCTCAATACACAGTGTCTTCTCTTGTCTATGAGGAAGAATAGCATGGGAAAAGGAGGCTGGATTCAATTCGGAAGACCTTCCCAGGGACAAGTGGGCACAGTACAAGCCTCAAAGACCTCACATTGCCTTCTCTGCCTTTGTTTTCAACTCAGGCAGTAGAAGACCTTTGACTCTTTAGCTGACCTTCTGTCTCTCAAAGATTCTTTGCAATATTTTTTTCTTTCCATTCTTCCCCCTTCCCTTTACTCCCGCCTATGGCTAGAGGTCTCACACTTCCAGTCAAGTCGTATATGTGCCTATGCCCACTATGACCAAGGAGATCTTATGGGTCTTTCATGCTTGGGGCAGTGCCTGACATGTGTGCAGGGCTCAGAAGGGGTAAGGTGGCTGTCTACTCACTCCTGGAGTGAGGCAATAGAAAACTTAGCACACTCACTCATCGATCTTGATTTTTCTTCAATCATAGGACTGCAGTAGGATAGGAAAACACCCTGGAGTGGCCCTTGAGATGGAGACTCTTATGTGAGTGGCTTCTGTGGGGTCTGCTCTGAAACAAACCATGGACTAACACGGGGGAGTGGCATACAGCTTACTGAGATGCTTACCAAAGCTAGAGTCTAGCCTCAGCCTGATCCTGGAAATCTGAATATGCATACATAGCACGACAGAGTTTGTCCCGCATTGAAACCAGGAGGCTGGGCTTTTCCACCCCTATGTCTATAATCTCTATGGCATTGCCTGCTGAACTGACTCCTGTGGGGGCTTCGGAGAGCAATTCTAGAATACAGGCACAATTTTTAACTGCAGAACCTCAAATTCCCGGGCCTGAGGTCTAGATTCAGAAAGAAGGGTTGGATGAGATAGAGATTGTCTATTCCAGAGGGTGTGTGGTTCACAGTCAGTCCAATCATTGTCAGGGGGGTGGGAGGGTTATCTAGAGCCATTGTACCTGACAAGGGTGAAAGCTAATACTTGCCTGGCCAAAAAGCTACCAAGATAAAGGAATCCTGCCTACTGGAGATGAAGCAGCCCCAGGGGTCTCTGTTGGATAATCTTCTTCCAGGGAAGACGTGAACAAATGGCTGTTCACCCCGGTTAGGGAAATGTGGATAGATCAAAGAAATGATTGCATCCAAGTCTAGCTTGGTGAAGCATTGGGTATACTGGGGATATTTACAGCATGGGAGACTCAAAGGCAGCTCCCATCACCAAAAAGCCCACCCCAGAATGGGTGATAATTCACAAAGTTTGCATCCATGAGCTCCCTGACAAACATGCAGGCAGCTCCACTCAAGAGTCTCCCCTTTCCAGGATTATGTATACTGCTTATGTAATGTTGGGGAGCAGGCCTTGAGACTATCTTGTAACTTCCATGACTGGCCTTACTTAACCGACAGTGAATCTGATCAAAAAATAAAAACTCAGTGCACTTCACAGTTAGTGTCAAGGTCCTAACATCTTTACCATGAGCCCAGGCTGACCTTTTAAGAGAATATAAGTCAGGAGCTAATGCAATGAGTTCGGCTGGGATGTGTTTGCTTGAACGTATATTCTGTGGTGTAAGTTGGGAAGGAAACACTGGAGTATAAAGGATTAGAGAGACAATCATTTGAAATTCAGAAGAGGTAAAAAAAAAAATATGTGATGATATGCCCGTATATTCTTAATTCTACCAAGAAGAGAGAGAGTAGGTGTAGACATGTATGAACATTTAACGGTTGTCTCAAGTGGAAAGAAACAGGGTTTCATTCAAACCCGTTTGCAAAGGGCCCTTCTCTGTTCTAGTTGTAATGTGTTCAGTCTCCCCCGGCCCCACCGCACCCTTCCCTGCCCACCAGCCTGTATTCATTTGTAGCAGCCCCTCCCCGACCAATGACTGGTCTAGCAGTGAGCACATGATCCAACGCTATCCATTAAGCACAGGAAAGGCCTATCTGGCATCTTTCGGGGAGAGGATTTTCTTCCTGAGTAAGAAGAAAGCCAGGGTTTGTCCTCTCTTAGTTCAGCTCCCTTATCCTCAGAACTCTGATTGGCAAGGACATCACTTGCCATAGGGCGCACAGGACAAGGCAGAATAACGGGGATCCTGAGTCCTTGAGGCCATACTGAGCAGCTGGACTGACCTTGTTTTCATTCATATGGATTAAGACATTGTTAGGCTTGTGTCTTAAACCAATGGTCCACAAGATTGATTTTCTGTGAAGGATGAGATAGTGAACATCTTCAGCTCCATGAGCCCTGTGATCTGCTGCTGTTGTAGAATGCAAACCTTCCACAGACAGCATGCGCATGAAGACTTCTCTGTACCAAGAGCAGCAAACCATTTTGGTTCAATGGGCCACAATTTTCTACAGCCTGGTTCAAGTCATAAAGCATTCATTTTCCAACTGTTTATTAAGAATTTCCTCTGTGGCAGTCACAATCTAGGCAAGAGGTAAAGCTGGGATCAAAACAGATCAGATCTGCCCTCTGAAGCTTAGACACTGCTCAGGGAGGCATGAAATACACAAATGAATAAATAAAGAAGATAATTACAGATTGTAATAGATGCGGGGTGGAGGCAGACTGGTGAGATGGAGGCCTCTGAGGCTGCCTGGAGCAGTGGGAAGAGGAATACTGTGTGATTGTGTTAGTGAAAGAAAGCGTTGCTAGCAAAATGTCATT
This sequence comes from Myodes glareolus, assembly GCF_982192425.1. Taxonomy (NCBI): domain Eukaryota; kingdom Metazoa; phylum Chordata; class Mammalia; order Rodentia; family Cricetidae; genus Myodes; species Myodes glareolus. The sequence continues at coordinate 41,794,612 of NC_142034.1, forward strand.
GGAGCCTGGGGGGCACAGAGGACACTGTTGCTTAAAGAAGCAGGAGCGCTGGCATCGAGCAACAACAATGGAAAGTACAGAGACACAAAAGCAGGAATCCCTCTTAAGTGAGGGAGAGAGGCGTAGACAGGGGACAGATCGCACATGATGGTGGAGCCCAAATTTTATGTCAGGAGTTGTGTAGGGTTTTCCAGAGGAGAGTGGGGACAGTAATGCTGTATCCATAAAAATCATCAATTTGGCTGTCTCATAGAGCATGGAGGGGAAGGAATTAAGGAGAGGTCACATGACATATGACAAGGTACATCTATCTTTACAAATCAAGGCTCCATGGAGGTAGGAGCCACTACAACAGCCAGTTGCAACCTTACAAGGGCCATGGTTCAGTCAGGTTATGGTTCCAATGTTTTGGGAACTGAAGGCACAGACAGAGGGAGGAAATCTTGGGAACCAGAAGATCAAGGAAGAAGACCAAAGTATGGTAAGCTGGCTTCCTTTTGGAGATCATCAAAAAGCTACAGTCCAATATGGTCCAGAGACAGATTGCCTGGCACCCTTATCCAAGAGCTAGAATGGGTTCTCTCCATATATTGTCTGATATCTATGCTTCCACAGGCTAGTCATGGGGCTGGGGACCTGGTAGCAGGCCAGTAGAGGTAAGGCATTGGGAAGGCACGCACTTACCACCCTGCCACCCTGATCCCTTGTTACTCAATCTTACATAGCACCAACAACAGTGTTGATGGATGGAGCGGGGAGGGGGATGCTTGGATTGAGTGTATATCGCTCACTTTGTTCCACAAAGGACTTGAGGCAGTCTTGACGAAATGTAGGTAATAAAATTGAAAGACATGAATTAAATATAACAAGACTAAGGAACATATAAATCAGATAAAAGATCAAGACCAGAGGGCAGAAGAAGAAAAAAGATATAGGTGATTGCATCCTTTCTGGTTGTATTACACAAGACAAGAGTGAAATTCCCATGTGTTCTCCAATTCCTCTTGTCTTATTCATTCCCTCTAACATTACACAGCTTCCCATTCTTAACCAACTTTGGGCCTTCAGGGCCATCCATGTGGTGACCCCAGCCCTAGCAGAAGTGCCAGTGTCTCCATATGCCTTTCTGGTGAAACAGTACTTGGGCAGGGAGGGGAAAGTGTGGCTGGTCTTCACAATGCCCCACCCATTGCTATGTTCTGGTCTCTGTTTAACTGAAAGACTTCCCAATCAGATTGAACTCTTTCAAGTCAGAATGCTAATGAACGAGGTAAGTAGAGCCAAGAACGAAAGAGTCTGGGGAGGTCAGCTAAGTTTCTGGAGCCAGACATGCTGAGATGAATCAAGACTCCAATGAAACCAAGGGTACATCCATGAAAACCAGACAGTGGTGACCTGTCTGGCTCTTTCTTCCATCTCAGACTAAATGTGCATTAACTCCTAGCGAGAGTCAAAACTCACCTCAGGCTCCAGCCATTTTGACTCCATCATCTCCTTTCTCTGCCCTCAGAATGAAGTTGGTTAGGTGGCAGTATAGTGCCCTTGACCTCTGGGCTGGAGGGATACTTAAAACAGAGTCAGAAGTGTCCATGACATTGCTAGCAGATAAAAACAAAACAAAACAACAACAACAAAAAAAAAAACCCAACTCCTTCCCAAGCTGGCCCGTTGTAGTGCGTGCCTTTAATCCCAGCACTTGGGAGGCAGAGGCAGGCGGATCTCTGTGAGCTCGAGGCCAGCCTGGTCTACAAGAGCTGTCTTGGTCCAGGACAGGCTCCAAAGCTATAGAGAAACCCTGTCTCGAAAAAACCAACTCCTTCCAATCTGAACTCTCTTATTTGTAGCATGCTGCAGTCACTTTCTCTGACCCTGTCTCCCTCCTTTCTCCATTTTCAGTCACCAGCCCATAACAATCAACCCTGTCACATCTGTACATACATGTTGGAAATAAAAGTATCCCCCAAAGGCTCATGTGTTGGAATATTGGTCCTCAGCTGACAGAGCCAATCACTGAAAGTTGATTGGATCATGATGGATCTGCCTTCATTGGTGGATTGACCCATTGTTAGACTGACAGTAAGCATCACTGGGAGGTGGTGGAAGGTGGGGTATGGTTAGAGGAAGTAAGTCACTCGAGGTATACCTTTGAAAAACATCACTTCCTGTCTCTGCCCGCTTATCTACATGGGGCAAGCAGCTCTGCAGCACTACACTCTCCCTATGTGACATTTAGGCTTACTTCAGGCCATAGCAACGGAGCCCACCAATTATGACTCGACACCATGGGTCAAATAAACACTTCCTGTGTTTAAGCTGTCCTCTCAGGTGTTTGTCAGTATAATAAAAAATCTCTATAACACAATGCGTTCACGGGCCCGTGTTGTCCCCATAGCTACCAAGGCCACTCTGTGACTACAGGGGCTACCTCCTTTCCATTCACCACTACACCTATGCCAAGACACCTTGCCAATCCTTGAAGCTCACAGGATTCTGCTGACTTTGGTCAGCTGTCAACCTGACTGACCGGTCTAGGTACAACACCTACCGCATCTGCCTCAGGTCCTCCCTCCTCCCTCTCTTGAAGCTGCTGGGGTAGAAGGAGACAAGGCACTTCACAGGACACAGTCTGGAGTTCTAGAGTTAGGGGAGTGAACCTTCCAAGTTTACCTAAAATTACCCCAGTCCTGAAACTACAAAAGTCCTATTTCCTGGAAATCTCTTCCGTCCTTAGTTTGCCCCACAAGAGAATTGGACTTGGAACATAAGAAACATTCTTCCTGTCTACGTTATTCTTGGTACAGACCTTTGACAACACACAGCTGTCTGTAAATTTAGGTTTACAGTCCCGTCCCCGACCTGCTTCTCCGGGCTCTTTCTAAGGGTCGCATCAGATAATGGATGTGTAAGCACCTAGCAGACACCACAGCACTGGGCAGATATAGAGGGGGTTTTATTACTTAGTGTTTATGACCCAGAGTCCACAGTATTAGCAATTTCAATTAATCAAATAAATGGAAAAATAAATTGGTTTTATGGAAACGGACTCCCATGCCATCTCAACAGTTCAGGGCTGGGGCAGTGGCCTAGGAAAGTGAATAAACAAAGTGTCCATAGCTCTGACTGGGCTAAACCTGTGTAGGATCTTGTCTGAGCCCACCCTCTGCTTCAGGAGCCCTGGCCTTACTTTGCTACAGCACATACAGCCTCAGCCCATCACCCTCATTGTCCTCTTATTCTCCACGCTCCATGTCGGGGCTAAGACAAGGCCTGCCCACCGAGCAGACTTGTTCAAGGTTTTTAAAGCTACCTATGTGACTTCCTAGGACATCAGTATGTGCAGTGTGGAGGGGTTCCACAACCCCAGGTATACTCTAAGTCATCCTAAATGAGGCGCTTTCCTATGGATTGTACTATAGCCATTGTTCCTGGGCTCTGATGAAAAATGCTGGCCTTAGCAGGAAACACTTCTTGAGAATGTGAATCAGGACTCTTAGGATACAGACTTGGCTCTCATGAGCCAACTGCCTGGTTGGGATAGAATAGGCACAGATCTGAGTTTTGAGGGCACCCGTGGAAGTTTCCAGAAATGTTAAATAGAAATGGTTTATTATGAAAGAAAAAGACACTTGGAGTAGGCTAGTGAGCTGGACAGTGTGGACTCAAAAGCACTGGGCAAGGAGGATCCTGACCCTTTGTAAATTATTTTGCAGCACCCACCTCTCCTGATATTTTTCGTCTCTCAGGCTTTCCTTGAGTGCATGCTCTAGTGTACGGAGTCTAGTCCCAGAAAGGTTTCCAGGCTTCTGCCAATTGGCTCCTTTCATATGTTCATCTTGACACAGCTCTCATCCTACTGCCCTGACACAGGGACATAAATGCAGACTCAATTTGACCTACAGACACCAGAGAGCCCTCTGAAGGAACTTTTGTGGGTGGGGAGGCAGGTGGAGAAACATCCATGGAGAAACAGTTGCCATATAATGCCTTCTGAGTCAACAGTAAGAAACAGGACCAGTCATGCCAGTGTGGATCTGGGCAGGGAGAGGGCCAAACCGGGAGCACTCTGTGAGCCCGGGACCATTTGTTCTGCAGATCATCTGTCCCTGTGTAATTAAGGAAAGACTGTATGCAGTTCTGCTTTATGAGATTGTGGACCGAGCCACTGTGAGGCCAATAAAGACAGATAACAGCAGCCGCAATAAAATGAAGCGCCAGTTTTCCCCAGCTCAGCTAATCAATGGGAACATCAGAAAAGCAGCTTTGTCTTAGGCCAAGCCTCTGGCGGGATGCAGCTCCACAGCCAGCCTTTGTGGAAGCCACTATTGTCCCAATATCCTTTCCACCTAGGCGACAGGTGAGAGCCAGCAGGGCCCCATCTCCCTTCCCAGCATTGTTAATGCTATTTGCTCATGAATTTCGCTTTGAAAAATCTCGCTGTATAAAGAGCTATGGGAATTTGTTTCCATTAAAATAATAGAGCCAGTTGCTGTTGAGCAAGGTATAGCCTGAAAGTTAAAGAATATTCCTAAAATGTATCTCTTTATTTAAAAATATGTATTTATTTAGGTGTATTAGTATTTTGCCTGGGCGTATGTTATGTGTGCCACATGTGTGTGTCTGGTGCCCACTGAGGTCCGAAGAGGGCAGCAAATTCCCTGGAACTGAAGTGTAGATGGTTGTGAGCCACCATGTTGTTACTGGGAACTGAACCTGGGACTTCTACAAAATGGCACATGCCTTTAACTGCTAAGTCATCTCACCACCCCTGCATCTCTTTATTTTATGGAGGAGAAAAGCAAAACTTGAATTGAGAAAATGAGCAGGGAGACTGGTCAAGAACACGGTTGAAGAAGCACAGGTTAGAAGAAAAGCCCTTGGATTCTATCTGTGAAATATTAACATGTACATTTTTAATGCTTACCTCAGGCAAACCGTTCTTAATGCTTGGTGCCTATTCCCCACCCCCTAGGTTTTGTGACAACCTCATGAAATGGCTACTGTCATTATTTCCATTGTCTTAGTTTTCTTTCTGCTGCTATATAAACACTGTGGCCAAAAGCAACTTTGGAGAGGAAAGTGTTCATTTGCTTTATGGTCCATCACTGTGGGAATCTAGGGCAGGCGCTTCAGCAGGAACTCGAGGGCAGGCACCAAAGAAGAGACCTAAGGGGCTGCTGCTCACCAGCTAGCTCCCCTGCCTTACTCTGTTTGCTTTCTTATACAACCCAGGATGACCTCCAGGAACAGGAAGTGACTGGTGTTAGCTGCCCAGTGGGGTGGACCCTTCCATGCCAGTTAACCACCAGGAACCCCCCTCCTCACAGAAATACTCATGGACTAATCTAGTGGAGGTGATTCTTCAATGGAGGTTCCCTCTTCCTAGGTAACTCTAGTTTGTATCAAGTCAACAAGAATTAACCAGCATGCTCATGTTGCAGACAGGGAAACCAGGGAACAGACTGAAGGAGTTTGCCTGAGATGTCTAGACTAAGCTGGAGCTCCACCCACCACATTCTTAAGTGCTCACTTTGAAGGCTATCCTGCTTCTCAGCTGCACGTCCTGGAAACTCTAACTCCGTGCAAAGTCACTGATTTATAAGCAGACTCTGGCCTGTTTCCTCAAGTCTTTAAAACACACTTATTTGTCCATTCACTTATAAGGGTTTGTTGGGCATCTACTACATATTAGATGTTTGAAGTCCTGAGAGCAGTTTCTATACTCAGAACCCATTAGCTCACCTTCTCTAAGTGCTGGCATTCTGTTTTATAGACCATAGGGTTTTTTTGTGACTTTTTTTACATTTACAGGCACTGTCACAGTTTGTTAGGTCAAAATCCAAGCAGCCTTGGCCAGGCTTTTTGCTTACAGTCTTCCATGTGAGCAATGGTGGTATACACCTGTAATCCCAGCACTGGCAAGGCTCAGCTTGGAGGCTTATAGTTAGAAGCTAACCTGGTCTACATAGTGAACTCTCAGCCAGTCTGAAACCCGTAGACCTTTGAAGAAGGGGAAATTGGAGTTTCCCACGCCAAGGGCAAGGTATCAGTGTAGGGAAACGTGGTACAGTAGTGCTGCAGGGATATCCTGCCTTATTGGAAAGCCAGGATATACTTAGAGCCACAATAGGACAACTCTGGAGGGAGGGCCGGAGGGAGGGAGGGAGGGAGGGAGGGAGGGAGGGAGGGAGGGAGGGAGGAAGGAAGGGAGGGAGGGAGGGAGGGAGGTATAGCCGAAATAGAACAGCTGGGGTGGGGTAGAGCCGCAATAGGACAGCTCTGGGTGGGTGGGGGATAGGCCCACTGTAGGACAGCTCTAGAGGCTGGAGCTGCAATGGGACAGCTCAGTCTGGAGGAAAGATGTCCTGACTATCTGGAAGCCAGGCAGCTGGGGTTCAGTGTGGGATGGTCTCCCAGCAGGATATAGGGACCCTGCTCTTCTCCTGGAAAGCCGCTACAGCTAAGTTCTGCTCTGCTCCCTTATAGGAACGTCCTAGCAGATCTATCTGCTTCTTCTCTGGCCTAAGATGTTTCTTCTGCTAACGTTCTGCTAAGGGAAGCCCCTGCAGAAATGTAGTAATCTCCTTCAGCTCTGGGGGAAAGTTGTCTCAGATACAGGGTGTTTCTTTCTCTGACTCTGGGTTCAGAGTCAGAGTGTTCAGTGATTGGTTGGTTTCCTGCTCCAGTTGTCCCTTTCACCCTACAATCAGGAAGCCTTGACTCCAATCATGGGGGGCTGGAAGAGAAATTTACTTCCAGGTCCTCAATTTCAATCCCCTATTTCCGGTCCTTTGGGTTCACCCAGGCAGCTTCTCCAGGCAGCCCACACCTCTTAGCTCATGGCCTGTCTGTCTGTCTTCAAAGCTTTGGAGCTTTGGATCTCTGCCTCAGCCGCAGCCCCTTCTCTGCCTTTACGGCCATCTGTGAGTATGCCGTGTGATAAGCTGGGGGATCTCCTTATTTTAAGACCAATGGGTTAAAAACTTCAGTTGCACCACAAAGGTTCTCTTTTCAGGGACTGTAGCACACTCACAGGCAAGCCATCTTCAGCTGTAGCATCCTTGGCTGGTCCCAAGGACCCCCTTGGAGGTGGTTACAGGACACAGGGACTCAGATTTCTTTCAGGAAATGCCAACATCCTAGCAGCACAGTTGTGGGGACAAAGATAGAGAGCAGGGAACTTTTTGTAAGGGTCATAGGGGAGCTCCCTTTTTATACATTCATTGCATACCCATTGAGAATTTTACACAATACCAGCCACACCTCCAGAACTGCAATATAGAATGATAAACACGACAGCTCACCTTACAGAATTCAAACTGGCACAGAGAACCCAGGATTCATGCAAACGGGTAGCAATCCTGGCAGGATTCTGCCCAGGCACAGAGTCCAGGAGCAGGTACATATGGCAGCTAACCGCTGGGGTCAGAAGTAGGAGGGTCTGTCAAGGAGAAGATGGAACAGGTCCTGGGCAGGGCTGATGACTCCAAGGGGGCTTTTCTTTGTCTGGAGGTCAGAATTCTTGGACAGGACCACGAGAAACAGTTACTGGGACAGGATGGGGGACTGGGCTTTCACTGTGGGTTCTCTTGAAGCACCCAGGTTACCCACAGATTGAAGCAATACTAATCTGGGGCAGCTCCCTGGGGTGTCAATTCAGTGACACGGCAGCCAGACCACCCAGTGGGAGACACTGCCCCATACTTGAAAGGCAGTCTTTGCTCCTAGGCTTCCTGCTCATCACCTTACTTCCCGTCTCCAGATCTCCCCCAGGAGAAAGCATGCCATCTCTGACCAAGAAAAGCTTCTGACTCCCTTGGGGGAACATGGTGACCCTGAATCTGCCCTTGAACCTTAAGCTAAAACAGTGCTCATGGCCCATTCCTGAAGTCACAGGCTCCTAACTCAAACATAGCTTGGGTTCCCACCTCATCAGCACCCACAGGAGATGTCCAGGGAATTGTGCAGAACACACAGCACTCAGCAGCAATAGGCAAATGGCCTGTGTTCTGTCACTGTCTAGAGCCCTTCCTTCTGACATGGTTACCCTGACCAGGGTAGGTATGGGAGAAAAGGCAATAGGGGAAGAGTAAAGGAAGAGGCTCAAGGTCAACTCGGGTCACAGAGCCATGTCTGCCACGCCTGTGTCAACTCTTATCTCCCACGGCACTCTGCCAGGCAGTTTCTGTTGCTGTTCCAGGTCAATGGAGGGTGCCTGTGTCTTCCCAGGGATGCTCCTGTTGGAAGTGATGTGATCTTTGCTCAATTCTGTTCTACTGAGGTCATGGCACCTGCCTTTTCTTCCCATGCCTCAGCGACAATGTTCCTGGGCAAGGAGTGCTGTGGACACCCCACCCACCAGATACTACCAGCACCAGGCACCCAACCTCATTTCTCTTCTCGCCAGATACTCATTGAGGGACAGACCACCCTCAAACAAACACTCACTCCCATTCCCTAGTTGGAGAAGTCAAGGTACCATAAGCCCAAGGAAGTCACTCAAAGCCGCCCAGCTTGTGAGAAGAGGAGCAGCCTGGGAAGCCAGGTAGTCTGTCTTTGCTCTGCTAGACAGACTTATTCTGCATCCCCCCCCCCGTGGTGGTAAATAAAGAACGGGGAAATAAAGGTGCAGTCTTTATTCAAGAGGGAGAGCTGCCTACTGCGGCTGCATGTGGATCCCCACAGCTAATGACTGCTTCAAGCCCAGCCTGAGACCATATGACCTCAAAGTGTCAGAGGCAAGGTTGGAGCTGGGTCCCCTCTAAAGCAAGGGGTTCTTAGCCTGTGGGTCGTGACCCCTTTGAGAATCGCGTGTCAGATATCCTGCATATCAGATATTTACATTACAATTCACAACAGTAGCAAAATTTCAGCTATGAAGTCGCAATGAAATAATGTTATGGTTGAGGGTCATCACAATATGAGGAACTGTATTAAAGGGCTGGAGCATTAGGAAGGCTGAGAACCACTGCTCTGAAGCCTCCACTCTTTCTATTTGCCAGTAACATGCCCACGGCCTGTGCCAGGAAAGAGAAGACAGGACCCTGTCACAGCCCTTCGTGTATCACAAGGACAGAGCAAGAATCTTGATGGTGAGGGATACAGGGCTCAGGCAGAGTGGCCTAGTCTAGGTGGGCTTCTTGGAGGAAGCAAGGGAGGTGAGGCGAATGTGGGAAGGGAGGAGGGGCGTGTGCAATGACTCGGGGCTTTGGTTTTCACTCGGAACTAGTCCAGTTGTTTTAAAGTCCTTGCATTGGATCACTATAAATAAATGATGGGTTCTGCTTCCAAATGAGTGTTTGTTTCCGTGTGTTAACGGCTAATTGTTGGCGCTCTCGGCAGGCGGCCCCACTTTTGAGTGTGCAGAGCCATCAGCCATGGTGACTCCAGCTCCCTCAGCATGCATGTTTAAAGAGCCCCTTGGCTCTCTGCCCTCCTCTTTGAAGAGAGCCTGCTCACACACAGATTCCCCCCTCCCTCCGCATCCCGGAGAGTCCACTAAGTCCATAGCAGCTCTGCAATTCACTACCAAGCCAGAAAGTGAGAGGCAGGCACAGGCTCGCAGCTCTAGTCAGACCTCGATTCTGGAGAGCACATGGCTAGACTCTTTCTCTGCAGAGATTTTTCAGATAGCACTGCCCAGTGACCAAGGACTGCCCATAGACGAAGGTAAGGGTGCACAATTTGTTTGGGAGGGAAGCCAGGCATAGGTGACCTTGGCTATTACATGAAACACAATATTCTGCAAACTAGAACACTGCCTTTCTATTTCTACTAAGAAAAGTTGCTTCCTATAACACTCTGCCTGGGTATTTGCCTCCTGAAGGTGGCAAAATAGTCCCTCTTTTCATCATAGCCTACATTTCATTTGGATAGTTCCCAATCCAAACTAATTATTCTATTTGTGACCTTATAATGACATTCTATAGAGTTTTTCATGTATGGAGTACTTTACATGGATCATCTTATTTGAACCTTTTATGAGCCCCAGGACTGGGATTCTCACTTTTGAATCCAGTTTATGGTGACCCATATTGCTCCTGGGCCTCCTTCTCAGCCATCTCTCCCCTCCAGATGCCCACCAGAAGGGGGCACACTATCTCTGATATAGAAAAGCTTCTGTTCCTCCTTTTGGGAGCACTATGACGCTTGAACATGGAACAAAACAGGACTCATGAAAAACAAGGCAGGAGAGAGTCAGAGATCAATTACTCACTTGGTCGTGGCCAAGCCCAACACTTGACTCTGCTGGGAGAATTGACTAAAAAACATGAAGCAGTGTGTCCATCCTTGTTGCCCCCAGTTGAGAAGCAGAATGCTTGAAGAACAAGGCCTTGTCATATAGCCAGATAGGGAGAGAGCTGGGGTCAGACCTGACCCCTGGTGCTACATTCTTTCTACTTTACTGAGGCAGCCAGGCAGACCACATGAATCCTCTGCCTATTTCTGAACGCCCTTGGACAAATGACCAGCATCTCTCCCCATCTGTCCAGTGACTTGGAGCAAGGACAGGGAGGGCAACTCTAGTGTCACTGTAGACATTACAAACTATCTTCTTCCTCCACCCAAGTAAAGCTACCGAGACACAGGAGAACACAACTATTGATCATTAAGGAACATCTTTATAGAGATGCTTAGAGCCATGGCCAGCATGGCAGGGCACAGCTGTAATTCCAGCGTTTGGGAGGCTGGGGCAGAAGGGTCATGTGTATGCAATCTACATAGCAAGACTCTGATGGGGGTGGGAGAGAGGAGTCACAACTCAGTAGGACAGTAAATGGGTGACTTCAGTCCCAGGGGCCATTTAGCAGTTCCTGGAAATGTACTTCTGGCTTGGCACACCCAGGGGGTGGAGGATTTGCTGTTGGCATCTTGGGAGTAGAAAAGGTTCTGCAGTGATGGGACAGTGACCACCCCCCATGAGTTCTCCAGTTCAAAGTATCAGTAGTGCTTCACTTCAGAAGCCTGGCGGCTATAAATCAATGAGAAAGAGATCAATAATTCAATAGAAAAGGGGACAAAAGATGGAGAAAGATGAGATAAGGAAGTAAAAGCAGAAACCATCCATGAAGATGAAATATGATGCCCCATCTCACCGGCCATCAGAAGTTATGCAAATTGAAGCAAGATAAAGCATTGTTTCCCACCATCAAACGGACAGGGATTTCCAAGTCTGAATGTGCTGTGCTGATTGGGTGGTAAGACAGTGGAAACTTTTGCTAACAGATACAGTCCCTTTGAATGTCAATTTGGTGATAGTCAATTCAACCAAAGCTGCATATAGCCAAAAAGAGCAATTTTTACCTGGAATAGTCCTCTTTGGCTACAGAGAGAGACACAAGCAAATTGAAGGCTGGTTTCTAGTAGGGATGCTTAGAAACAACCTAAAAGTCCACCCAAAGGAGAGCGGAGGGCTCGACAATGACAAAAGCATCAAGTGTCAACAAGGTTACACTACAAAACTTTGATGTTCAAGTGAAAGTTATAATAAATTCTGTAGGTAGCATGTACACTTACACAGACCGGGACCAGATCTGATAGGCACATGGTTTTTGAATGGCCTGGAGGTGCCAGGTGGACTGGACTCATCAGGAGGCACAGGCAGTGTGGGTAGCTGACGGCAGAGAAGGGCAGGATGCACGAATTTTTCCAAAAGATAGCAGCTGTGTGCTTCCCGCCTGCCCGCTGACAGACACAAATATGGAGAAGACCCAGGGCTGGCACCATGGACAATGCCTGCCCGGGTTGGTGCACTTTCTGTTCCCTCGCCCTGGCTCAGCTTTTGGGTCTGGTGAGTTCAGGAGCTGGCTTTAGATTGGCTCTATAGAAAACTTTCAGGTTCTGAGTGCAGCTCAGAGCTGGATCAGCACATGGATCTGGAGGTAGAAGTTCATAAACCTCAATTCAGGAACCCATTTCATTAAAACCAGATGTGGGGGATGTGTTAAGGACACTCACCTGCTTCTCTCACGGTGGAAACTATGGGTGTGGCTGGGTGTGCCTAACATTCCCAAGTCAGATCAGTTGCTGCCCTAATGTGGTCTGGAATGGTAAACACTCCTCAGGTAATTGCTGTGGATTTCACTGTTAATTTCCTGGGGTCCTGGCAGCGGGCCTGAAATGTGAAAGCAGGCTACTTTGCTCCCGGCTGGATATATGTTTGTTCATAAACCTTGGGTCTGTCTATTAGGTTGATTGTGTAGGTATTCTCGGAAGCCTTATAGGCATCCAGCCAAGAGAGGCAAGTGGTCCCATACAAGCTCCTGGTGAGGAGGCTGAGTTAAGGAGAAGTGGTGAGGGGTCTCCAGCCAAGAACTGCTCATATTTATGGAGCTAGGCTTATCCATGGGCTGAACACATTGTTCAGTGTGGGCAGGAGGCCGGGATGACATACAGCACTGACCACCTGGACTCAGAGAAGGAGCTGGGCAAGGCTACTCCCTGCCAGAGTAAGATCAGAAATCTCTATCATACCAGGTAACCAGAAACACTCCCATAACCAGAAATACCACCCCAGTGCCTCTTGTAACCAGAAGCACCACTCCAATGCCTCATATAATCAGAAAAACCACCCCAGTGCCTCCCATAACCAAAAGCAAGACCCAAGTACCTCCTGTAACCAGTGGCACCACCTCTGTCCATCTGAACAAAAGCAGGAAAGTCCTGGAAATCTCTCAGTGAAAGTTCACCATGAGGATGCAGATCTTACCCTTCTCTAAAAATGTCCATCCAGCAAACGTAGACATGACTTGAGTGAATTTATTCTAAGGAATTTGATTGAACTAGACAATGCCCTCTTCTCTTTCCAGATTTCAAGATGTCTTTCCAGATGTTCAAGCTTTCTCTTGCCAAAGAAATTACACATTTCTGGGGATGAGAACCCTCTCAGGACACATAAGAAGCAACCTTAGAAACGATAATCAAATGGGCGTAAAGAGGTCCTCTACCACCTTCCTGCTTTTCACAGTGTGGTAGATGCATTATGGGTTAGCCTCAGAAAAAGGGTGCTATGAGCCCCATCTATCAGAAGGAGACTGGAAAGAGACTAAAAATGACCTTGAGACCTGATCAAAGTCTTTGGGAAGATTTTATTCATTCAAACCCTTTTCTGAATGCCACCAGTGTGCCTCTTGGTGCTGATGACTTGTTAGTGGACAATACAAAGTCCCCTTGTGGAACGTGGTGATGGTGGAAGAGACACAATGGGAAATAGAATAAGTCACTGGAGGCAGGTTCCAGATATAATCACCAGTATGCAATAGGTGTATGAGGCAAGACTGGGGACCTGAGTCAGCTGTTGCCCTCACAGAATATGTTCACAGTCTGTGGGACACACAGGATATAGCCTTGAGGTTAGAGCCCAGGGTGCCTAGTATTGTCTTTAAAATATGAAGTTAGGCTTGAGTGGGCAATCCTCAGGGAAGATTAGTCTGGGGTGGGAATAAAATAGAGAGGTGATTAGATTGAAATTTTGACCCCAGTAGTTCCTAGTTTCATCTCCATCCTTTGTATCCAGACTGACCTTGGGGCTTGCATTGGCCTGGTGGAACGGATATGGTCTGTGTTCCTCAACTGAAGTTTTGCAAAACCACTGGTGCCTCTATATTCACACTCTGAGGACCCTGAGATGGCCACACCCTGAAGATGTCCAGCCTGACCTCCTTGGGGTCCAGAGGTCATGTATAGAGGGAAGTCAATCCATCCTGACCACCCTAGATAAGGCCACAAGCATTTGAGTGAAGTCACTTAGGACCCCTCAACTCTGATGGCAGTCACTTGAATGGACCTAGAAACTAGCAGGAGATCCTGAGGTTAACCCATAAAACTGTAAGACATAATGATCTTTGGCAGGTGACAACAGGTAGCTCAGCCATCTGGCAGTATTCTGACACACAGCGGAACAGCCTGCTTAAATGAGAGCAGCCAGTTTAGAGAAAGCATCCATCAGAATCGCCAAGAGAGGGGTTACGCTGTACAACTGGGGTTTAAAAGAGTGACACAGAATCAAAATCAGTGTGACTTCTAGGAGGCCACCTACACCCTGCCTGCATGTACTAGGTGGTCTGAAGAGGGAGCCCAGAGCCCCACGGGTGTCAGGACTTAAGCAGTAGCAAGCTCAAACTTGAAGGACCGGGACTCTCTCCTGACTCCTCTCTCATCCTGGAAGGGTTTTAGGCTGAGTAGGACAGAGCCAAAGGAAGACTGTTTAGCAAGACTGAAGAAAATGAAAAATGCTTGTGAACAGAAGAATGTGTCAACAGAAAGCTCAATACATGGGTGTACACGTCTAGGGTAATAGGACATGAGAGGCTCAAAATTCGCAGAAAGGATAAGTCAGCCATGCAGACCAAGTGGGTTAAGTGTTTGCTATACAAGCAGGAGCAACTGAGTTCAAATCCCAGAAATCATATAAAAAATGCAATGTTGGGAGACAGGGATGGGAAGATACCAGGGACTCACTAGTCAGCCATTTAGTCAATCTGTGAGCTCCAGGTTTAGAGAGAAACCATGTCTTAAAATATAAGGAGGACAAACAAGAAGGTAGACACCTGGTGCTGACCTCCAGTCATGCATGCATACCCACACCCATACACCAAAAATTAAAATTAAATATAGATATGGAAGAATGAATTATGTACCCATGGGTGAAAGTGGATGGATGGATAGATGGATGGATGGATGGATGGATGGATGGATGGATGGATGGATGGATGGATATATGTAGCAATGAAGATACACAGATGTGTGCTTTAAAGATAAAGTGAGTGAATTAACAAATGGATGAATGGACGCATCCATAGACAGGCACATGGATGGATGAATACATGACAGAAGGAAGCACTGGGGATGTCCATTAAATCTACTGGTGAGCATCTCTGACAGTTCCATCCATCATTGCTGCTGCCCCTCTTGGCCCACCCTCTGTGGGCTCAACCCATTAGCCCAGGATTTCAAGCTTACCTGAATGCTTATGAAATGGTACAGAGACTGCATCGTGAAAGTGAAGCAGGCTCCTGATCACAGCCCAGGATGCAACTCTCCCAGGAAATCACAGGCATTTGCACGTTCCTGGAAGCCAACCATAGTACCACATGATGAAGACTGCAAGACACATCTTGCTCCCACACACCTCACAGGCCCGTCTCCAGGTTTCTCAAAAGGACTTTGTCAACTGTTTTCACTTATTGTCACACACTGAGCACAGTGCCAAGCTCACAGTAGATACACAATGAAGGTGTACTGAACTGAAATGAAATTTCCCACAGTCCCCTGCTGTATGTAACTGACAGCCTCCCCAGTACCCATCCCAGTGTATGGAAGTTCTTGCTAAAAAAGACTGGGTAAGTTGAATAGTCCACATTGTGACCTTCAAGGGAAGACATAAATCAAACCCCATCAGTTTTCAGGGAAATAAATTTTATGAAATGAGCCTGCCATCTGCCTTTTATGCTATAAATCAAAATCCTATTGGCTCATTTGTGCCTACAGGCTGAGATCCACATTCCTTAGCAAAATATGCAGTTCCCCACCATATGACCTCAAGTGAAAAAAAAAAAGCCATATGGCCCTTCAATCATTGATCGTTAACTGTGTATATGGGAATAAATCAATCAGGTACTGAGATTCTGAGACTCCCTTCAATAAAAATATTATCTATTGTGCAGACAGATGCTTACATGTATGACATATATTTTATGATTCTCTATAGCCTTGGAAGGCAGCACATCCACCCAACCTTAAGTAACACAGGGGTCGAAAGATGAGTGATTAACCCTGCCTAAGGGTCAAGGATAGTCTGATTTCATAAAAGATGATTCTGGAAGATTCCATTGGAGTTTTCCAAGACTATGAGCAACAAGGCCACTTTACGTGAAGGAGGAGTCTTAGTTAAGATCCTTGATTGCAAGTTGTGGAAGTTGAGAAGGGCATTTACTGTCCAGAGACCGGCCACATCAAGTCACAGATGGGCTGTGCAAGACCAGCATGAGATTATGAAAAGGTGCTTGGTAAGCTGTGAGTACAAGGCAAAGGTGAGGGTTTACGATCAAGGGGACTTGGTAGCTGAGTGGTGATTGATTAGCCTATTTGGTACAACCCTGTGGGATCAGACTATAGCATCACCCTAGTCTAAGGCATGCGAATGGAACGCCTCCCACAATGACTGCTCAGCCCAGGGTACCCATCTGGGTTTAACAGTGAAAGGGAGGATAAAAGGGGTGAGCAACAGGGAGGGCAAATTGACCTGTGACTACCGGGCAACGGGCATGGCCACTTTAAGAGTCATCAGAAATGAAAACAGAAAGGCCCGGTGAGAACTAAGAGAGCGCCAAAGGGATTGATGTCCATGTTTCATTTACATTATTTTTTATTGATTTTTCTTGAGCTCTACATTTTTCTCTGCTCCGCTCCCTGCCTCTCTTCTCCCCTTCAACCCTTTCCCCAAGGTCCCCATGCTCCCAATTTACTCAGGAGATCTTGTCTTTTTCTACTTCCCATGTAGATTAGATCTATGTAAGTCTCTCTTACTGTCCTCATTGTTGTCTAAGTTCTCTGGGATTGTGATTTGTAGGCTGGATTTCTTTGCTTTGGGTTTAAAAACCACTTATGAGTGAGTACATGTGATAATTGTCTTTCTGTGTCTGGGTTACCTCACTCAAAATGATGTTTTCTAGATCCATCCACTTGCCTACAAAATTCGAGATGCCGTTATTTTTTCCTGCTGTGTAATACTCCATTGTGTAAATGTACCACACTTTCCTTATCCATTCTTCGGTCCCAGGGCATTTAGGTTGTTTCCAGGTTCTGGCTATGGCAAACAGTGCTGTTATAAACAAAATTGAGCATATGTCCTTGTGGCACAGTTGGGCATCCTTTGGATATATACCCAAAAGTGGTGTTACTGGGTCTTGAGGAAGGTTGTTTCATAATTTTCTGAAAAATTGCCACACTGACATCCAAAGGGGCTGTACCAGCTTGCATTCCCACTAGCAGTGCAGAAGTGTTCCTTTTCCCCCCGCAACCTCAAATTGTCATCAGTGATTTTGATCTTGGTCATATTACAGATATAAGATGGAATCTCAGAGTTGTTTTGATTTGCATTTCTCTGATAACTAAGGAGTTGAACATTTCCTTAAGTGTCTTTTAGCCATTTTAGATTCCTCTGTTGAGAGTTCTCTATTTAGGTCTGTACTCCATTTTTTTATTGGATTATTTGTTCTTTTGATGACCAATTTCATGAATTCTTTGTATATTTTGGAGATCAGACCTCTGTCTAATGTGGGGTTAGTGAAGATCTTTTCTCATTCTGTAGACTGTTGTTTTGTCTTGTTGACCATGTCCTTTGCTTTACAGAAGCTTTTCAATTTCAGGAGGTCCCATTTATTAATTGTTTCTCTCAGTGTCTGTGCTGCTGGGGTTATATTTAGGAAGTAATCTCCTGTGCCAATGCGTTCAAGTATACTTCCCACTTTCTCTTGTATAAGGTTCAGTGTGTCTGGCTTTATGTTGAGGTCTTTGATCCATTTGGACTTGAGTTTTGTGCATGGTGATAGATATGGGTGTATTTTCATTCTTCTACAAGTTGATGTACAGTTATGCCAGCACCATTTGTTAAATATGCTTTCTTTTTTCCTTTTATATTTCTTTTCCATTTTATATTTTTTGTATCTTTGTCAAAAATCAGGTGTTTGAAGGTGTGTGGATTAATATCCGAGTTTTCGATTCGGTTCCATTGGTCCTCCTTTCTGTTCTTATGCCAATACCTTTCAGTAATATAGCAGGATACAAGATTAACTCAAAAAAATCAGTAGCCCTCCTGTACACAGATGATAAAAGGGCTGGGAAAGAAATAAGAGAAACAACATCCTTCACAATAGCCACAAATAGCATAAAATATCTCGGAGTAACTCTAACCAAACAAGTGGAAGACTTGTATGACAAAAACTTTAAATTTTTGAAGAAAGAAATTGAAGAAGACACCAGAAAGTGGAAAGATTTCCCATGCTCTTGAGTAGGCAGAATTAACATAGTAAAAATGGCAATCTTACCAAAAACAATCTACAGATTCAATGCAATGCCCATCAAAATCCCAGCAAAATTCTTCCCAGATCTCAAAAGAACAGTACTCAACTTCATATGGAAAATCAAAAAACCCAGGATAGCCAAAACAATCCTGTACAATAAAAGAACTTCTGGAGGCATCACAATCCCTGACTTCATTTACATTATTATTCATTTCGGGAGTAATCAACTTCAAAGCATTAATCACTGGTAAACTTTGTATCCTCTATTTGTGGTCTCTTGGTAAATAGAAAGGAGACAGGCACAAAATAAATGCACCAGATCTTTTTCTCAAGGAGACTGAGATCTTATGGCAGACTTGCAGTATGATTGACATATGCTATCCCCAAGGACACCCACTCCTCTACTTCCCTCTGTCTTAGTAAATGGTGCCCCCACCTTGCCAAATTGCTCAAGATCCAAGTGTTGACTCTTTTCCTCGTCCTCATGGCTATACTGTCAACAAGTCCAACTGGCACTAGAGATGCCCAAGTCTGCGTACCCCATCCCTTAGCAGAGACCCCTTGGATTAGAACGTTCTTTGCACTCTTGCCTTCCCATGCACAACAGCCAGCTTGACATTTTCGAAGATGCCCCCACCCTGCTTTCTTTTGTTCTGAGAACAAACCCAAATTCTTTGCAGCAGTTCACCAAGCCTGTTGGACTCCATCTCATGTTACCCCTTGTCATCGCTATAGCCGTTGTCTGACCACCCCTAGGGTCACATCATTGCACCGCAGCCTCATGTCCTTTCTTCCCCACCACACTTGCTCCCACCGCAGGGCTCTGACTTCACTGTGCCACCAGACGCACTTTCCTTCCAGATTTTACCAAGACACTCTCGAGCACATTAATATCTCTGCTGAGAGATACCTTCCTAGATGACACTAAGTCAACCACCACTGCCACCACAACCATCTTATCCTTCTCCTGAACGTTTTTTTCTAGTAATACGGTAGGCAGAAGTCCAATTTTAAAATTAATACAGAAACACAAGAAAAAGGGTAAGTGTCCCCACCTGAAAGAATCGTGGAGCTACTGGGGTCCTGCTGGGAGGCAGATGTGAGTGAGCTTGTTGAGTAGATGAAGATGAAGGACATCCCAAGCAAAAAGCAGAGAGAAATAAAGGAAGGTGGCATGTTAGGGGATGGGAGGTGAGTCAGTCAGAGGAAGGCAGTGGGAGCAGGGGCGGGCAGATCACAAGGGGTTGGTCCAGCAAGGGAGTGAATATCCAGATGCAAGGAGAAGTCATCTCCTATTGGAGTGACAAATGGGATCCTGGTGGCAGAGGTCACTGAGCTGAGGGATGAAAGTTTTAGGGTGGCTCTGGAAGGTTCACAAATTTTTCCTTCTTCTCAGCTGTAAGGTAGCCTATGGCCCAGCCTGATGAACCTGCTGCATCCATTCTAGGTCTGTTTGTGTCTACCCCTCAGCTGGCTGACAATAACTGTTCTGCATCCTTCGTGCAGATTCATCAGGGGGAAAGGTTTGTTTGTTTGTTTGTGTTTGTTTTTGTTTTTCTGATTTATCTTTTACCTGTCAAGAAGAGCCATACCTTACAGACACCTGGCCATACAGATGTCTCTCTCTGGGGCTCCGTTTTTGCCTGGTTCAGTCAGCAGCGGGCTAATAAGAAAGAAGCTTCCAGTATAGACTATGGAGGCTGTGGTAGTAAACCTTTCGGCATTGCTATGACCAGGTATCTGGCAGAGATAACTGAAGTGGGAGGGGCTTATTTTAGCTCTCAGTTTGAGGGTATATGGTTCATCATGGTGGCCCAGTCTGTGGTAGCAGGAGTTTGTGTTTTGCATGCCTGTTGACGGGATCAGGAAGCAGAGAGTCCTAGACCAGACCAGAGGTGAGTAGCCTATCAACAACCAGGCCCTACTTCATAAAGGTCTTACAGTATCTTGAAATAGTACCACCAGCTGGGAAACAAATATTCCAACATATGAGCCCTTGAGAAGCATTCACATTCTAAGCATAACAGAGTCATCTATGTCTAGGGCCAGTAAACCCAGACTATCTGTATGACCTTCTCAAGAACCCTAAACTGTTAAACAAAGAAGCCAGTTGTCTCCTTTCTTCCAAGCATTTGTTCTAGGTGGGGCAGAGCCCCACAGATTCTCCACACCAATCCCTCTTTTTGTACAATCTTCCGGATGGTAGGTGGGAGGGCTGATGACAGACGAGGCACAAGATGCTGAGTTCTGAGGAAGGAAGGTCTCCATGTACCCAGAGCATAATCCTGATGATCTTGGATGCTCCAAGCCACAGAGGGAAAAGCCCCATGCCAAGTCTCTCTCACAGAAAGAACACACCTATGTTCACACTCCATAAGCCCATGGAGTGATAGTCAGAAGTCATAATCCTTCCCAGTCCAGGCTTTCTTCCTCTCTCTCTCTCAGGACACAAGAACCACCAGTGCTAGCTCCATCCATGCTGGGACCAAGATCTCTGCATCAGTCCTGTGCATCATACAGAGACAGGCAGACATCCAGGGAAGGAAGAAGAGTTCTCCTCTTGAAAATCTCTCTAAAAAAAGGAGATGTTTCCTAGAAGCTTCCAAGCTCCTCTCTCACTGGGTCACATGGATCTTCCCACTGTTGAGGAGATGGGATAAGTCTTAGACCCATCTAGGGTTGAGGGTCCTCTTTCCCTAAAGTAGAATCTGGATCTCTCATCGGCTCTGGCTTCTCTCTGTGTTTCCTGTGGTGCTGGGTATCAAACATAGGGCCTTGTGCACACAAACTCAGAATTCTACAGCTCCACTACTTACCCAGCCCTCGGCATTTTGAGACAGGATCTCACTACATGGCTCAAATTGACCTTGAACTAGCTGAGTGCTCCAGACTTCCCTCTGTTTTTGCTCTTTCTGCCTCAGCTTCCCGAGTGATGCGATTATAGGAGTACCATCCAGATCCACATTTAATGGAGAGAAAAATAAGGATTGTGATGCTGGAAAGACAGACCCATAGTGTCCATTGCATCCTGAGGACCATTTCAGAAAATAGCACAGATCAAGACACAAAGAAAGATGCAGTACAAGAGGACCAGAAAAAGTGCGTGCGGACTGAGGCAACATTTCTGTTTCTAAGTCTCAGTTCAGCCACAGGTAGCTGTTAGGTCCTCTCAAAATCTTGAGTTGCTTCTGCATAACAGGACTTTGAATCTCTGCTGTCACTTCTTGTCGCAAAACATAAACAAAGAAATCTGAGAGGAAGAAAGTCTCAGCCCGAGAAGCATGCTGGCTCCTCCAGAGAAGTGGGGATATTAATATTAATCGAGAGAGAGAGAGAGGTTCCGGCACACAATCAGGCTAAAAGCTCAGGATAGCTTGATTGCATCTCAAGATGCAAATGACAGTCAGTGCCCTTTGGCACTGTCCCCATGGGCATACATGTCCTTAGCAACTCTTGGATAGTCCTATTTGCCAAAGACCACACAATACAGTTAATTAGCTCAGGAGACAAAAGCCAGAGTTTTATACTTTGTGAGGCTCTGTAGTGACTTGGGGTCTGTGCTGTGCTGCTACCCAATATCCTAATCTCTAGGATTGAGGCTCTGCACCCTTAATTCCTCACCTGGAGCAGCTGGGATATGCAACTGCCTCACGGTGCACTGCCAGGTGGATTAGTGAGACAGGGCAGGCCTCCCTAACTTGGACATTTGTTTTTCGATTCTGAAGCTTTCTTCCGAAATCTTGCTTAATTGGATAGCTGACTCGGAGACAGGAGTGCAGGCTATCAAATGAGAGAAAAAGAGAGACAGGGATGCAGCAGCTGCCTGGCCGGCTCCGATCCCATCAGATTCTGCTCAGCTCAGTGTGGCAGAGAGGCGCGTGTGCCCAGCTGGCTTCAGAAAGAGGCTGGTGCAGCCTTCCCCCAGGTAAGTCTTGACCTGCTGCAGGGGTTGAGAGGTTCCAGCATCGGGATCATATCGTCAACTGAGAGTTTATCTGCTAATCTCTCAAAGGAAATTACAGTGCCAGCGTTGGGGCTCCCCAGCAGCTCTGGCTTATGAGACTCGGCTATCCAAAGGTAACAGCAGAACAAAGCTCTGGGAGCCTGCTGGTCAGAGCATCCAAGAGCTAAGACCATTGTCCTGGGATCAGGAGTCTGAGTCCTGTGCCCTGCCTACCTCCTTTACTCTACCTGGCCTCCATTCAATCAGCCAGTCCCTGAGTTACCAACCAATCCAGCTCTGTCTTAATGTTACCAGAAGAGGCTGTGGGAAAGTCCCCGTATAAGCTTTGAAAGAGGCAGGTGGTATGGACAGGCCAAACTCAGCTTCCTATTAAATACAGAGAACATGCTTGGATATCCTGGACAGGTACAATAAAAGAGGAAGGGGAACCTCAACTGACAAGATGCCTCCACTGAATTGACTGTAAGCAAGTCTGTGGGGCATCTTGCCTGCTAACTGTAGAGGAGGGCCCAGCCCACTAGGGTCAGTGCAGTTCCTAGGCTGGTGGTCTTAACTGCTAGAAGAAAGCAAGCTGAACAAACCATGAGAAGCAAGCCTGGAAACAGCACTTTCCCGCGCCCTCTGCAGCAGCTTCTGCCCCCAGGGATCTTGCTCTGCTTGAGTCCCTGCCTCGGTTCCCCCCAGATAGACTGTGGTTGGAACATCTAGACCTCCCCAGTTTGACTTTGTTCATGGTCTTTACCATAGCAACAGAAAGCAAACAAAGACAGTGATAAACTAGGGCCTCTCTGTCGTACCCCTGGTCCTCAGTTTCTCCATATTCAAAGTGGTGGAGTTGGGAGAGCGTCTCTGAAATGTTTCCAGTTTGTTCCCTGTGGTGGTTTGGCTGATAAATGTCCCCCATAGCCTCACGTCTTCGAACAGTTGCTCCCTAGTTGATGACTGTTTGAGGTTTGGGTAGAGCAGGCTTGCAGGAGGAAGTATGTTGCTGGTGGGAGCCTCTGAGGTTATATAAAGTAGCTGCCCTCCTACTTTCCATTCGCTCCCTCTGCTTCCTGCATGTGGCTAAGATGTGATCTCCCTGCTCCTGCTGCCGTGCCTCGTGCTGTGATGGACTCTTCTCCCTCTGGAACAATAAGCCCAAATAAACTCTTCCCCAAGGCACATTTGGTTATGTATCTAATCACAGCAGCAGAAAGGAAGCTAACACGCCTCTCCTGGGTCCCGTGGCTGGGCACAGGGGTTGCAGGTTCAAACCCAGCCTCCATGCAGAGCGGTTAATTCCCTCTAAACTTTGGTTCCATTCACTGGCACAAGGGAGAAGCCTGTCAGCATCAGCAGGCTCCTGGACAGGTTGCAGTCAACAGATACGTTAAGTGCTGGTTCAGGACACAAGCTGACGAAATGTCATTTCCTCTCTTTGCCCATGTTTACCAAAGCACCGCTCACCGTCAACTTCTCAGAAGACCTGATTCTGGGAAGCAGAGAAATCTTATTATCTTAACAGTCAACCTTTGAAGGGAAGCATGCCGCGTTAAAAACATCAGCTGTCTGGATCCAGAAGTACCAATCCTGCAAGCAACCTTGCTGTAAAAGCTCTTCCTGGACCCCCTCCCCCCAACCCAGGCCAGTGCATCCTGTGATTTCCTTGTGAAGTGCCTGGCACTGACTGCTGCATGGGAGTTGGCTCTGTCGAAAGGCCTCACAGAGAATGAACAAAGAGATGGTGGTTTGTCCCCTGGCCTTGGTGGAAAATCTACAGGCTATAGAAAAAGCTCCCACTTAGTTCCTCATCCCTCCTGGCTTCTGCTCTACTTGTAGTAGTTGGTACCCGGTAAAATTCAAGCCCCTAGAGACCAAAGCTCCAAGAGTCCCCAACCCTGTGGACAATCCCTCAAGTCACAAAGATGCCAGGTCAGTCTGAGAAGCTGTGCTTGCACAGGGGTTGGTGCCAGGAGTGACCTTCCTCTCAGACAAGATGCCCTCAGACACAAGAGTGTGGCTTGCTTCTCCTGGGGTTGGTCCTCCAGCACAGGAGCTTTATTTGCTACAAGAATGTAGCAATGATCTCCAACAGCCTTATATACAGGACCCTGGGAGGGAACATAGAGAATCTCTGCTGCTCTTGTACTTGTTCAGTCATTTAACAAGCTTGGCTCAGCTTCCAGCGCTGTCTAGGTCTATGTCAGGCACCAGAAAGTATCATAGATACACCAGATAAAACTAAGGAGTCCCAGATCTGTAGGAAGGGTAGAATATGCACCCCAAAAATGATGAATATGGACAAAAAGCAAAGGCTGCTAGAAGAGCTGGAGATGCAGCTCAGTCAGTAGAGCGCTTGCCTGGCATCCATGAAGCCTTGAGCTCCATCCCCAGGACTATATAAAGTGGTCACAGAGGTGCATGCCTGAAATCCCAGCCCATTGGGATATTCAGGCAAGAAGATCAGGAGTCTAAGGTCAACTGAAGCTACACAGAGAGTTAAAAACCACCCCGGATTGTATGAGATCCTGCCCGCCCCCCATACCCACAGCACAAAAAGAGCAGGTCAAGCCTGGGAGCACAAGGGATGGATGGGAAGGGTGTCTGGTCCAAGTGGATTAGAGGAAGTTTCTCAGAGGAAACTTTGAAGGCTTTTGGAGGAGGATTCTGCCTGTCTTGAGAACGATGATGTCCACCGAGACACTACACTGAGAGAAAACTCAGAGACTAGGAAAGGCCATTTTTGTAGCAGCCCTCTGCAACATTGGGCTCTTACAATCTTCCTGTCCTTTCCTCTGGGATGACATCTGAGTCATTTGAGAGGACATTTCATGCATTTGGGGCTGAGCGTAGTGTCTTTTTCTCCGTACTGTGACCAGTTGTGAGTCTCCAAGTTAACTGTCATCTCCTAAAGAAAGACACCTCTGTGACAGGGTTAAGACTTGCACTAATCTATAGTTAAACTCTAGAACAAATAATAAAAATAAAAAGACAACCAAACCAAACAACAATAACAATCAAAGAGACTGTGATGGGTTAGAGAGTGAAGAGCAAATTCCTAAGATGAGTCCCAGGATGGTGACTCTCCAAAATTCATCTAATATTTTAAGATCTCACCAGAGGTATACTTACACACACAACCCTGGGTAGAGCAATGTCAATAACCGAACCAAGGCATGCAGCTATTTTTAAAATGTTTTGTACTTCTGGGAAGCGCTCCAAAGGGACATTGGTCATTGATTGCTAGGAAACCAGACGTCCCCACTGGGCTTTCTGTTCTCTGCTACATTTGCACATGTTTTCTCCAGGTTCCTGTCTGCTTTCTTCTCTGCACAGACATTCAGACTCACAGCGGTGTGCATCTCAACCCAAGTCCCCCGTGTCTTCCCAAATAACTACATCAGCATGTACAATAAGCGAAGGCACGGGGGCCAGCAAACCACTGCAGCCCAGACGCTGCAGGCAGTGAGAGAGTCCCTAGACTACTGCGCTCTGTTTCTCTTCCATTGCTACCACTGACCCTCACTGCAAATTCGTCATCTTGTTGAGGACCCTCAGCGAGTGAGGAGTAGTCTTGCCTTGTGACAGGTGAGAGCAGATTTTATAAACGGTGCATTGTTACAGAAAGGAGCGCAGCTTAGAAAACACGTTCTAAAGCTAGAAATTCTGCGCCAGAGCAAAGCCTCTCTTTAATTGAGCTTTAAAACTTAAGTGGATAAAGCCGGGCACAGATGAATGGATGTGATGGATGTAGGCTTAGCAATCCAGGGTAAAGACAGAACTGGTCTATTGACTATGACAACTATGCACAAAGACATGCACTCAAATGACAGTATTCATGGGGTGGGACATAAAAGAACTCTTAGCAGCCATGGGTAAGGCCAATATTGCAATTTCAAGGATCCTATGACCCTTCTGTTAGTTGGTGGGAAGGTGTTGAATGTCATATGACCCAGGACACCTACAGGCCTGACCTCTGACCCTGCAGAGTTCTTAGAAATTTCCGCCTCATGTATATAGAACACCATACCAGGAATGCGCTGGGTATTTGGGAAGGACTGTGCGTGTGTCACTGAAATTCTTGCTGTGTGTTCCTCATGGGGCTCTAGACAGTTGTTTGGCTTAGGAGCCTCGGTTTCCTCAGTTTTAAGATGAAAATAATAGAACCCGGCTTGTTGAGTGGCTTTGTCTTCTTCCAACCTCCTCATTCCATCCATTGGTTTATTCACCTTAAGCATGTCTGCCAGGCACCCAGGAAATTACTTTCTGGGGAACTATTACCTCATCTGGTTCTTTCTAGAAAAGACATTCTTTCCTCAGAACTCTGTGGAGGGGGTGATGGCACGCGCGCACGCGTGTGTGTGTGTGTGTGTGTGTGTGTGTGTGTGTGTGTGTGTATGGTGTTCACATGCTCCTGTACAGAAGGTCAAGGTCACATGACTTTCCCCTCTTACCTCATCTGGTTCTTTGTAGAAGAACCTCATGACATTCTTTCCTCAGAACCTTGGTCAGGGAGTGCTTGGGAGAGGTTGTGTAGGTGTGTGCGCACACACTCTTGTGCAGAGAGGTCATGGTCATGAGACTTTCCCAATCATTTCTCCATATTACATGTATTTGCATTGTTTTGAGACACCATCTCCTGCTGAACCTGAAGCTCATCAATTTGGGTAGACTGGCTAGTGAGCAAGTCCCAAGGCTCCTCCTGTCCCCACCTCCCACGGCTGGGGATACAGGTGTATGCTGGTGTCTGATGTTGACTTATGTTCTGGGAGCAGAATTCTGGTTTTGTTTCTGCTTTTCTGTGCACTTTATCTATGGAGTCATCCCCCCAATCCCTTGAATGTTTTTGAAACAGATTGCCACAAAGTCTTCCATAGATTTTTTTTCCCAAAAAATTCTGTTTTCTCTTACTCAAATACAACAGATGCTAATTTTCTTTATTGGAAATTTCCTGGCAAGTTTATTTAATCAACTCATGAGCACTTCGGGTCCTTCTGTGATTCCGGAGGAACAGTCTCCTTAGTCATTTCCTCTGCTGGCTGGGAACTAGCATGGTCTCCAAGGTGACGTTCCTCTCTCTGATCCTGCTGGACGTCAGCGTCTCGTGACTGGCATGCCTGCTATCGATCTGTTTCCTCGCGGGGCTTCAGTGACAAACTGGTTAAAGTGTTATTTTTAGCAAATTGATGACTCCTCTCCCTGGACACATGTCCATTTGTCTGTCTGTGGCATAGCTGACCCAGGTCCAGGAAAGCTTTCTCTACCTTGCCCCGACAGCTCTATCCATCTTAAAAGCATCATGGTGAGCAAATGGTCTAAGATCTTTGGTAATTGGGGGAGAAAACAAGATAAGTTAGTGCTATGATTTTCAATTGTGGTATTTTGAGCAGGGAAGCCTTTAAATCATTTGTAGTGAGCATCCTGAGGTGAAATTGTCTTGAATAATTCACTCTTCCCTGGGTTGTCTTATGATGCCTGGCCTCTGTTGATGCTGTTTGCTTTGTCAAAACTGTCACTCCTCATTCATTTCTTTACCTAGGACTAGTTCTCCCGTACCTACCCGAGGTCAGGCACCCCTCTGTCTATTAGGAACTCACTAACAGACAAAACCAGGTAATGCCTCTTAAGTATTGTCTTAAGAGCAGTGGGAGCCCACTAAGTCATTTTAGCGGGGCAGTGGCTGTGATCAAATGATCAGAAGGAGAGCGTTCCGGCTGCCAGAAGAGACTTTTAAGGTGGAAATGTGGAGATTCTTGCTTCTGGACAAAATACTAGGAAAACTGGCAAGACACTAGCTATTTACTACAGAAAAGAAAAAAGTCAAAGCATTGCAGGTGTGTAAGCAAAGAAAATGGCAGGGTGGTGGCTGAAGTAAGATCAATAAGATCGAGAGAGAAAGAGAGAGAGAGAGAGAGAGAGAGAGAGAGAGAGAGAGAGAGACCAAGTACAACCCAACTCTCCCCATGGACCCAAAGCAGCAGGAATCTGATTTGGGGAACTTTAAAAGTAAATCGTATATGTGAGATAGTCCATTTTAGAAGAGGGATCTGTGACAAAGAAGTCTCCAGATGTCCATGTGGTAGGAAGAATGGATGGCACTCATGGGACGAGAGTACACACAGCTTACCAGATGGGACAACTTTGAGGTGGGAAGTAGGCAGAGGTTACTGGAGTTCTCATGCAGCCAGGGTATTTACAGACCTTGCTGACACCTGGCATGCCGTTAAAAGCATCAAAAAGGACATGCCTTAAGAATAAGGATCATCTCGGAAGGCAGAGACAGGCAGATCTCCGTGAGTTCAAGGCCAACCTGGTCTACAGAGCAAGTTCCAGGACAGGCTCCAAAGCTACACAGAGAAACTCTGTCCCGACCCCTCCCCCGCAAAGAGTAAGGATCTTGTACTAGAGTAGGAGATAAAAATGTATAGCATTAGTGGTTCAGCCACTAATGTTGATTAAAAAGAAAACGAAGAATGTTCCTACCTATTCTCTAGTGGATCTGGTACTTGCAGCTAAAATGACATTCCCCACCAACTTAAAATGTTTACTGTCTTGCCCCATGCAAACACAGATGCAGCAAAGACCTTTTCTCCAAGCCAGGGACGAAAACTCCCTAGTCCCGTGCCTTAGCTCGGCCAAGTCTATGTTGGGGGGGGGGGGGGGCGCCACGGAATTCTGGGTTAGCAGGGCTTAGTCCATGCTGCTTTGTCAAAGACTGAAATTTTCTGAAGCTGCCAGAAGAGGGCTCTGCTTAATTTTCTATTCTTAAGCATATTTAAACTTTACATAATAACGAGAGGCCTGGTGGCATCAAGATGTCACTCAGCCAAAAGACAGGAAAGAGATTTAGTTCAACATCATCCCAGTCCTCCCATCTTCTCATTGGCTGTCAGATTCAGATCTGTGAAGATGGAGAGGCAGCTTCGGAGCACCCTGGCAGTGCCCTTGGCCTCCCAAAGAACGTGAGCTCATGGTCAAACATGCTTAAGATACCCCAACCCTACTGGTGTTGAATATTAAACAATCTAGGATCTGTGGGTATCAGGCACCTACTCTACCTCCAGGCTTTATCACTAGCCTTTTTTTGTTTGTTTCTACTTTGAGACAATCACCCAGCCTGGTCTTGACATCGGTGTGTCACCAAGATTAGTTTTTTGAGTTGTTGAAATCACAGGCTTGTGCCAGCGTACCTGGCTGAAATTTGTTCTTTCTGTGGTCCTCTCTCCCCACAGTCTCTATAACTCTGAGGGAGGCTGATGCTCTAAGGGTTGTATCACCAGGATGTACCCTTTAACCTCTGGTTACTAGGATGTGACCTTTACTCTTTGTTATTGAACTTGTCTGATCCCTAATGGGAGGCCTGGTAAACCAGGGCTGAGTCTCTCACATTAGACACAAGCGGCGATCATCCTTCAAACAGGTGAATAGGTGTTTTGGTTCTATGATCATAGACCTCTTCTTGCCAGCCTTCATGACATATCTAGAATCTAAGAGACCTACATGCTTCCCCTAAAAAGGCCAGTGGGAGCCCAGAATCCTTCTCATTATCTCTGTAGACTCTTAACAGGAGACACCCTTCTGGGATTCCTATCTTTTTTGATGACACTCACACTCGAGGTCTACTGTTGCCCCTTGTTAAGCCCAGCATAAACCCAGCCCTAACAGTGCTGTTTGGACCGATACTTGCATGAGAGTTGTAAATATGCTAGCAGTCTGCCTAGCCACATCATGTGCATCTTGGTTTTCTATTTCTTTCCGCTGACTCTTATTTTCCCTATCTATTCCCTCTCCACCCAGAGCACAAAGAAACATTTCCCCTGCCCCTCAAAGAACAGTTTCCTATATACACATGTCCCAGGTAGTCTTGTATCCATCCCTGGGGTCGCTTAAGAAGGCGAGTGTTTGTTTGGAATAGACTATGAAAATGAGGCTGTTTGATAAGGAGCAATCCAAACAATGCCAAAGGCTCTATTCCAAGCAAGCATTCCCTTCCTAAGAAATAGTACCATTCTTAATAGGAAATTTGGCCCGGTTGTCAACATAATGTTATAGATTTCTTCTGTTTCTTCAGAATATGTTCTACTCCTTCCAACCTGAAGAACAAGTTCCATCTCACAAACCAATCCATCTACTTAAACACAGATCTGAAAAATGAATAGAATCCTCTGAACTTGGGGAGAGTCCCGGGTACAATTTGACGTTTTGAATTCCACTGCGGTTGCCCTGCCTGTCAATCTCAAATCCCTTCAGATGGAGAGACCTGATGTCATCTTCACATAGACTCACACTATCTCCAACTCAGCTAAATAACCCTGATCCCACTAAAGCCACTTGGCAGTTCTGAGAACTCTCCAATGTGATTGAAAACAGCGGCAGGCACTTTAGGACACCTTTCCTTCAGTATTATCTCACTGGGTCTCCATGGCCACCTGTGCCATTCTCCCCATTTCTAGAAGACACTTCCTGGCCTTCTAGCTGCTCAAATTGTGCCAGAAAGAGATCTCTATTACAGACAAAAAGATGACTCGCAGCTGCCCCTTTCAGACCCGGGAGGCTTCTTTCTCGGGTCCTCCTGCTCTACAGAGCTTTCCGTCTACTTCCCAACCTTTTCAAGTATAGAGGAGGGAGAAGAGTAAGCATTTTGCCTCTTAGCTTGAGTTTCTCCATCATCGTAAAAGGAAGGCTGTCAATAATAATCCATCACCTGCTTGTGGTTGTGGGCATTGACTGAGTCTAAGATGTTGTGCGGAAAGAATACAATGAAGGTTAGCTGGTCTCAAGGGAGCTTCCTCGCTGAGAAATCCCTTTCATAGGGC
Organism: Myodes glareolus; assembly: GCF_982192425.1. NCBI lineage: Eukaryota > Metazoa > Chordata > Mammalia > Rodentia > Cricetidae > Myodes > Myodes glareolus. Next base: position 41,825,394 of record NC_142034.1, read on the forward strand.
TGCAGAGGGCAAGAGCCGTGAACCTTATTTCTTAATAGCCTCTGTCAGGTTTGCATGGGAGGTCAATTTCCCCTTGAAATTGTGACAACTGCTGTCTTGGGGCGTCTCAAGGCTCTGAGACTTGAGGAGTCGATTGATACTGTGATAATTATCCTAATACCCAATGAAACTTTTATGGGTTTTATAATAATTATTAAAACTCTATATTGATTTATTATTAATAGTGTATGCGTGTGTGTACATGTTTTGGTGGGTATGCATCTGTGTGAAGGTACATGTGACCAGAAGTCAACATTGAATGTGTTTCTTCACTAGGCACTTTCAACTTCGTTTTGTTTTGTTTTGTTCTGAGACAGGACCTCTCACTGGCTAGATGCTCCCTAAGTAGGTGACTCCGACTCCCCAGTGAGCTGCAGGGATTTGTCTGTCTCCGCTTCCACAGTGTGATGATGACATGTATGTGAAATGCTGTCCAGCCTTTTCACATTGACTGGAGGGATCCAGCTTAGGCCTTCACATTTGTGGGGCAAGCACTGTACTGACTTAGCTATTTCCCCAGTTCTACTATGCTTTATTAATTTAGTGCCCTCAACTGTTCAATCACCACCAGCTTATGTGCCTGCTTCACAACTCTCCCATCAGCAATACCACTGTCCTTAGAGATGACTCTTACTATTTGCGTCATATGCAATCCTCCTTGGAAGAGTCTAATCCCACCTTGGAGTTGCCAGAGAACCCACAATCCCTTTCTTGAACAATCTCAAGTTCCCCCAGACAAGTGGTGTGAATGTTCCTACTGCTCAGGGCCTTTATGGAGACATTGTCCAGGGACTGAAGAGGCAACTCTGGAAAGGAAAAGACCTTTACCTCCTTCCCCAGCTATAGGGCATCCTGAGAGAGGGTTCATGCCCTCTTACTAACAGAACACCCCAGCCTGAGATGTCAGCAGCTCTCCAGCTTCTGCTTTGCCAAGAACCCACTTGGTAATTGTCACCTTTGACAATTCACTACCCTAAAAATTTTACCTGAAGGAAAAAAAATGTGTTATCTCCCACTGGTGGGTCTTCTGCTGACGGGATCAAGGATGGGCAAGAAGGAGAGGATGTGGTGAACCTGCATAGACTCGGTACTTCACACTGCTGTCTGATTCCCATTTGTGACAGCCGCCTGGGGAGGGTCTTACTCTTTCTCTTGCAGCATGGGAGACCATAGGTCAAGTAAGTAAGAAGAGTCTAGGGCTGAGACACACATCCTAGCACATGAAGCCCTGGTCACCGCTGGTACAGTGTGTTCTTTCCTAGGACATGCTTTTAGGGAAAAAAAAAACAGAGAAGAATTGGGAGTTGGTGAGAGACCCTTTGAGTTACAAAGGGGAGATAGTGTTCATCATTTGGATGGCTTCCCCATCCTCAGCAACCTCCTGGTCCATCCTAAGCTTCCCTTTCCGGCAGGCAAGTCCTCCACCCCAGCCTGGCAGGACGCAAATCTTCCCAATACTCCATAATAATAGGCTTTGGAAACTGGGTTACAGGGAAAACCATCTCTCATTTCCTCTGGTAAGCGAAAAGCTATTCAGCAAAGTCCCTTTCTTTTTCAGGGCCCCTCCAGGTTTGTTAACTCTCTGAAAACACTGCTTATAAAATAGCACTTGAAACAGGCGGTGGAGGCAGCCGGGAAGCAGTGGAGGATGGGATTTTTAATACGGTCCACGCTGTGAGGCAATCCTGGCAGTCTGTGGAGTCTTGTTCTAAGGCCCTCAATTATCTGGTCTCTCAATCTTCCTCAATCGACAGCAGCGCATCTCATCCCTCAGACCGGCCCCAGGCTCTTCCGTGATAGCCTTTATTTTCCGGGCTCAGTTGGGTGGCAGCTGGATGCTGGTGATAGGCGAGGGTGGGAAAAAGGGGAGCAGTGGCTGTCTGCCCCTGGCTGAAATGAGGCAGACATTGGCTCTGACTTTTCAGATCAACAGCCTGCAAGGGACAGCCTTCTAGTGGGGAGGAGAAGGCATCAGGGGGTGGAGTCCCACAATCTAATCTTTCCCCGGGGCAGTACACTTTCCAGGGTAGAGGATCATGGGTGCCTATGTATGACTAGGGAGTGGTCCTGGGGCCTGGAGAAGGGAATCTTAGCAGCCATTGATAGGTAATTGATTGCACAGTTGACCTCAGGCTTGACTTAGCAAAAGGGCTGCTTTGTCCTTATGGAGGAGCTCTGTCTCTGATGACATGTGACCCTTCTGCCCCGGTTACATTCTTCCACGACTCAGCTGGTGCTGAGGGCTTCTCAACCTCAGCAGGACCTTCGGTGACAGTTTCCACCCGCCCTCCTCCCAATAGCTGCTACGGGATCTTCCTGGAATGCACTTTTGATCATGACTTTCCTTAGATAGCGGCTCACAGTGTTAGACCAGGGCACACACCTTTCACACAGCACCTAATCACACGTTAGCTGTAATTATTTTTGTGCCTTGGGTTTGTGTGCTGTTTTCTTCTCACTTTCTTGGCATTCAAGTTCTCCTCACGGAATTTAAGATGAATATAGTTATTATCACCTAGAAAACAATTGCAAAGCAATCTTCCTGCGCAAAATGAAATCCAAATTCCTTAGCTTTGAATTAAACTCCCATAGGCTTAAAGTTGTCTTGTAACTCTTGTTTTACTATAATTTACAACCTAGACTGTATTTGCATACAATGCATTTAATCTGTCCTTTAATTCTCTTGCTTTACGGTAGTCCGTGGGCTAGTCTGTTTGTGGGAGGTACAGAGGCTTCGTGGAGGTTGTTCCCTGGCTTAAATATGTCCTCTTTCTTACCATCAGCATCATCCCATGTCCAGAGTAGCATTATTTGCCTCTCAAACTCCTAGCCAATCACTGAAGCCTGTTTCGAATGGACCTCTTCAAGATACTCCAGTCTCTTTTCTCAACATTTTTGTGTTCTCCAGCTGGACACATAGCCCTAGCTTTATCTGTCTCACCAGATTATGAAATGCATTTATTCCTTCTTTGGACAAGAAACACTCTGTTGTGTCGCTAACACGTCACCAAGCTTTATAGCCACTGTTGCTTGTCTCTGAGTGTAAGTAACTGTCCCACCGTGTATGTTGGCTGGGATGGTCCCTGGATGTCACTGAGGTACCCACTATGCTCAGTGTCGTGTGTGTTGGCTCTTCTTCCCATGCCATCCTATGCCTGTCACTGGTAACCCCACAGGTCCCAGCAGCAACCACAAGGCTGACTGTGGCATTTGATGGGAGGGAAAACCTGAACAGGAAATGGTGCAGTACACATTTACTTCAGGACGGTGGTCCTCCATCCTTCCAGGATACGGGCTCCTCCACAAACCACCCCTTCTGTAATACACACATGGAGACAAAGGATGCAGTAATAAGATGGAGCTCAGGCCCCAGGTGACCGCAGAACTCTGCTGGGCTGTACCACACCCTAAGAAGGCATCACTGGCATCTGCTGGAATGAGGTGCTGTATCAAGACAGAAAGCTAACAACAAAGCTCAAGAAAGCATCCGGCTCGGATGCTGTTGGCTCAGGGCTCTCAGTGTCCCAGGAGAGGAAGGTAGTTCACACGGGGCAGGGAGGTGATGTATTCACGTCACTGAGACACAGTAGGAAACAGCAACCAGAGGCCATACAGGGGAGAGGCAGAAGCACAGTGGGGGAGGATGCCCAAATCCTTTGGGAAAGCAGAGTTAGAACCTCCTATGTCATCAGCATCGATGGCATTCCCTAGGAATCTCTATGGGAGGAGCACAGAATGGTAGACTCAGAACCCAGGAAAATGCCGCCACAGTACCAAGTTGTTGGACTCTTCCAACACAGGAGCCCTAGCTCAAAACTTCTCATCCAACATCCGGGCTTTGCAATGTCAAAAGAAGGTCTTGGTTTTGCTAAAACTCTGTGAAGCAGTTTGATGGAGCAGGTGGCAAAGGCTCGGAAGAGGAGATCACTCCTTAAAGAGGCGAACCCTGGAAGTGCCCCATGTGTCCACTGGTGCACGAAGGCTCTGGAATTGTGGGAACTGTGGGCTGAGGTGGACTCCAGTCCACAAACTCTTCCTGAAAGTGGGGGGGGGGGCGGGGGAGTGCGTGTCTGCTGAGCACAAGCAGGGAGAACCCACAAAGAGGCCAGACTTCCTCTTTCTGCAACCTCCAGGTCTCTTGTGAGTCTCTGCAAGATCAGAAAATTCTTAAGCACTGGAGCTGCAAGATCCTCAGGGATCTTGTTCCCTTCTCGTTTTCATCCATTGATATGCCAAGTATTTGCTGAACGCCTCCGGCACCAGGCACTGTTTGAGGAGATAGGGCTGCAGGATCAAGAACTTGTATACAGCTCTAACTTCATGGTATATACTGTGAAGTTAACAAACGCCAGAGAGAATTCCACAGTGCTGCCTCTGAAACTGAAAAAAAGAAATGTAACTTAATGAAGAATACGAATATGACACAAGATTGGGTGGTCAGGCAAGGGATTTGGGAATCATCTGGGCTGAGATGTGAAAAATCAATCCTATATGGAAACTCAGGGGAAAGATTCCAGGTGGAAGAGATAGCACATGCAGAGATACTGAGGTGGCTTCACTCTCGGTTTGTACTGCAAAAGGGCCCTGAGCATGAAGGAAACAGAATGAGTGAGGAAGTAAACCTCCGAAAGCTAATCCAAGGCACAGATCACGACTATCCCAATAGTGAAGATGTGGCATTTAGGGAATGACAAGGGCAGCCATGAAAAGCTTTACATGGAAGAGATGGGGTACATTAAGAGCAAAGCAACAGAGGATTGAGCATCACAGCGTATAGATTCCCGGCCCCACTCTCTGTCTCCCACATACTGGCAGCCTTCAATCTGCCAGTCCCACCCACTGCCCTCTCCCTTTCACTGCACACCCAGTGCAGTCCCACCCACTGCCCTCTCCCTTTCACTGCACACCCAGTGCAGTCCCTCCCACCACCCTTTCCCTTTCACTGCATGCCCACTGCAGTCCCATCACTGCCCTCCCCTTTCACTGCACGCACACTGCAGTTTCATCACTGCCCTCCCCTTTCACTGCACACCCACTGCAGTCCCTCCTACCATCCTCTCCCTTTCACTGCACGCCCACTGCAGTCCCTCCCACCATCCTCTCCCTTTCACTGCCCTCTCCCTTTCACTGCACGCCCACTGCAGTCCCTCCCACCGCCCTCTCCCTTTCACTGCACGCCCACTGCAGTCCCTTCCACCACCCTCTCCCTTTACTGCATGCCCTGTATAGAGCCACTTCCCTTGCTTGTTCCTTCTGGCTTCCAGACCAGCTTTCTAGACTTGCAAAATGAAGAGTTCAATCCTCATTTCTAATTAAATACCTCACCGAACACTCAGAGATATGCTTTGGTGTAGAACAACATTCCCCTGAGCACATCTTTAGCCCTTAAAGGAAAAAGAAACATGATAATTAGTAGCCAATTAATATACATTTCAACAAACTATATTTTAATTATTCTGTCATAGGTTGTCTGCCTGTAAAATATTCCATGCTAATTAAATCCTCTTAATAATCCAACGAAAGGGCCTCTTTTCCTTGATGTGACTGAGAGCGGGACAGCCATGGCGGACTTATTGCTCATGTAATTTGAGTTAATGGCATGGATCCTGCTTTGAGCTTTCAGATGCTTATTGAACCAGTGATCCCCCGATGTTTCCCGGACATCTCTTACATATAATTATCACACAATTGGCCCTGTTATGTCTGAGATATAACATTTTGACAAGATAAAGCCTCGGGAACTTTGCTGGGAGTAATTGACCTGTGTCCTATTCCTGCCTGTGATTGATGATACAGCCCAGAGACATACGTGACCCTTTTCAGCTGTTGGTGACACTTTGAAACTCGTCCTAACGTCTTCTGCATGCCCCAATGCTATGGCTTTGGTGTTAGGCCTGTAGGGAGGAGAGGGCACAGTTGAAGACTATGGATTTGAGACAATACCATACCCATACCAATACCAGCATCCCATACCCTCACACAAGGAACCCAGGATTCTCAGACAGGCAAAGCATGGACAGAAGTTGTCCACAGCGGCAACCAAGAATGACAAATCAGAGGGGATGAGCTGCCTCAGCCAGGAGGAGGCCACAGGCTGCACTACCGCATGCAGTGGGTGGAGGCAGCTCCAAGTTACTGCAGGATGGAATGCATCTCTAGGTAGGGAAGAAGAAAGTATGGAGATCAGAGGTGATGAGGATGCTTTATCTGTGAGTAGTGTGGTCCAACGATTACCTACTGGAAGCGCATGAGGGATTCCGAAGCCAGGTCTAGATCAGAGGAAAACACAGTTTTAAGCAGAAGCCCCAGCCCCATGAGGATGCTGATTGACTTGCTATAATACACAGAGACTCATAAAATATATTGATTCTCAAGCACAATAGACTTTATGTCTTTGTTATTTAATAGGGTCATGTGAGTGTATTTGATTGGCAGGGCTACTCTGCCCTCTATCCATGGTCATTAAGGTTGCTTTCATGTTGAAGCTCTGCCATCCCTTAGGACAGCATTTCCTTCCTAAAGGGTGATTCCCCTACCAGCAGAGCTGAAGTCATCCTGGAACTTGGTTAGAAACATACATGCTTCAGGCCCTCTCTAGGACCACAGGGTTGGAAACACTGTGAATAGAGCCCAACAAATGTGCTTAAAACAAGATTTCTTGACTTAAACTCTTCTTGCTCAGGAGAACCCCTTAGCCAAGGGCCCTGTTGCTATCTGCATCCAGTCGGTAAAGAAAAGAATGCTTGGAGAGGCGTTTGCAGATGAAGAAACCTAGCCCTAGTGAGGCACCCACCTCTTCTATATCCAACATTGCCATATTGAGAGCAAGTCACTTGTCCATGGTCAGCTTCCATAATAGCCAAGAAGGAGTCGTGTGCTGAACAACACACACAGTGTGGGGAACTGGGAAAAGTGAATAGTTGACTTCCTCGGGATCCTTCTCTTTAGGAAGGCATTCTACCAGGTACCTGGAACTTACCTTGGTTAGGGGACATTCAAAAAACACAAATCACCCCTCTTTCCAAGGTTCTGGGACCATTGCAGATGAGGCAGCACAAAGGGTGTAAAGCCACAGTGAGGGGGGAGCCCATAAGCAGACAGTGTCTGCTGGACACAGCAGAACAGCTGCACACAAGAAATCACAGTTGGGACAGTGTCTGCAAGGCTGTGCAGCCTGAGCCAGACCACACCCTACACGGAGATGGGAGCTGGGCATGAACTCCGACCCCATCCATGGAGCCACTGGCAAATGTTACCTGATGGGAGAGAAAGGAACGGTTTTCTCCAGGAGCGTAACCCCTCATAAGTCCACAATGCTCCAGTGAGAAGCTGCATTATCCAAGAATATCTGGGCAGCACCAATTGGTCTTGAGGGGGAAGAAAAGGACACAACATTTGTTGTGTATGGAAGGAGAGATGGATCTTGGAGAAGATGGGGTAGTGGAATATTTTTTTAATTACAATTTCTTTTAAAGAAACACAAATCCGAGGTGTTACGTTATGTACCCAATGCCACTGAGCTGAGAGTGACTGAGCCAGTGTTTACCTTAGGATTCTTGAGTTCTGAGTCTGACAGTTAAAGTTAATTACCAAAACCGACCTAGGTTAGTTCCATCGTGGAATAGTTAGCACTCTAGACTTAGAAACAGGCTTGGGTTACCCTCCAGTCTCCATGTCACAGCAAAAGGCAGCCTGGTCAACGGTACACACAGGCATTGGGAAAGCATGAAGGAGGAAGGAATGTGCCCAGTGAGCACAGAGAAAATGCCACAGTGGGAGTCGTGATTAAGAAAAAGTAAGATAGGGGCTGGAGCGATGGTTCAGAGGGTTAAGAGCACTGACTGCTCTTCCAGAGGTCCCGAGTTCAATTCCCACCAACCACAAAGCGACTCACAACCATCTATAATGAGATCTGATGACCTCTTCTGGTGTTGTATTTTTGTAATAAATAAATAAATAAAACCCTTTTTTAAAAGTAGAATAGATATATGTATCCGTGTGTGTGTGTATATAAAATTGTGTACATATTATATTTATATATATATAGTTTATGTATGTATAAGTTTATATATGTATACATACACATAACTTTTACAAGGTATTTGGAAAGAAGAGAAAACTCCACTCACAGATGCACCCTCATCTATCTATCTATCTATCTATCTAGCCAGAATGAGCACTAACAGCAGGACCAAAGACAAAGACTTCTGGACACACAAGCAAATTCCCAGACTAGGAAAACCCCCAAGAACATAAGCAATTGGATGCTCCTGGAGGGGGAATGGTGAACAATGACAGCGGGATGATAGACAGGACCCAGAAGACAGAGATTGGATGCCAGGCGAAGGGATGTGCACTTTATTCTTCAGGTAATGGGGATGCAGGAGGAAGGTTTGGGAAGGAGAATGACAGGCGCAGATTTGTGGAGTCGAAAGATTCCTCTGAGGGTAATGACTAGGCCTGACTAAAGAAGAAATATCCAGAAGGCGAGAGATAACTGGGAAGATATTTGCAATTGCTTCTGAGAGAGAGAATGGGACACTGAAGGAGAGCCATAGAAATGCTTAAGAAAGGAAGAAGCATTGGGACTGGAGGTGGCTATGGGAGGAGGAGGCGTCCAAGACCAAGTGAATGCATTTAAGGGCCTTGTAGGTGAATTGGGGACATGAAAAGAAAAAGAAAGAAAGGAAAACAGCACAGTAGAAACCAGCATTCGGGGGCAATGTGTTGCAGTTCATTGATTCTAAAAGCTACAATCCTTTCGCATTGTAACAGCCCCTTATCAGGTTGTCCCTAGAAGTAATGATCTCTTTTGATCATGGCCACAAGATTCTCAACTCATTATGCACATGCGTGGACCTGGTGCCTCAGTGTTGTGTTGTCCCTGCCTCATATGGGTTATATGCATTTCTTACATATAGAACCAACACCTTCTAAAGGCAAAAGAGGACACATGACACATTTTAAAGTCACAGAAGTGGGTGTGACTGATTTCTCTACTGAGCAGGGCTATCTATAAGGCTTCCAACATCAACTGACAAAACACTCATTCCTGAATTTGAACAGAAGCTCCTTAATTTCTGACATGCATGGTACAGCTGAGTAGAGAGAGGTAAATGTGAGTGAGGAGAACCAAGGGAGCCTCAGCTTTGAGATTTGCTTGAAAGAAAATCCTGGAGACAGCAACAGAACTTATAAAAACAGGGCCTCACGCTGATGGGGTAGTTCTGTCAGTAAATTTCTTGCTGTGCAAACACAGAGACCTAGATTTGATCAACTAGACCCAGGTTTAAAATAAAGAGGAGATGTGGTGGCTCATACTTGCAAACTCAGTGCTGCAGAAGTAAAGACAGGTAGACTGCTAGGCCACATTGTATGGGACATGGCCTGAAGCAAGGAGAGACTATGTCTCAAAAGAAGGCAGAGAGTACCTGAAGACCACCTGGGGCTGTCCTCTAGTTACACACACACACACACACACACACACACACACACACACACAAATGCATACTCACATGCACATGCACACTGCTGCCTCAGTAGGGTGCTGGAGATGGTGTGTAAAACAAATAGGTACCCTAAATACTGGGAACACACAGGGATGCTGGGGATGCTAAGGCGGATGCTAGGTAGACCCTCACCATTCCTGTTATCTCATCTTGTAAGTATCCAGCACTGAGGCGCAGGGTATTTTAACATGAATTGAATGTTTTTATTCTAAGTGATAGGAAGGCAGAGGGTCACTGTTGGCCAGACATTTTTCTTCCCTAATGGCATATAAAGTAAGTGGTGCATCTTCAAATCGATGGCATCTCAGATTCAGCAGTGCACGGTGTTCATTGTTCTCCCCCTCCTCTCTCAAAGCAGCACAGAATAAGGTAGATGTCAGGCCTAACATTTTTAAATGTAACCAAAACAAAACAAAAATCATGCAGTGTTGATAAGAATTCAAAAAGATGAGGAATGTTTTGCAAATGGGTTTGTTGGGTTCTTTATGATGTTAAACATCCGCCTAACCCAAGACTCGGAAGCTCTCAGTCATGGATATGTATTCACCCGAGAGAGAGATGAAATGCATCCCTGTGAGGAGACCTGTGTACGTTAAGTGTTTGTGGCACTGTCTTCCTAATGGCCACAATCAGAAGACACTACAATGTGTGCTATTAACTTGTGGGAGGGGACACCAAGTGTGGTACAGTCACAAAGGGAGCCATTTGTCAATGGGTAAGCACTAACAAATGACGCAGGTGACAATACAGATGAGCCTTGGGCATTCTGATAAGTGAATTAAATATGAAGATACTCCATCTTTACGGCATTCACTAAGACAATGATTCTCAACCTGTGGGCTGAGACCCCTGTTGCATATCAGAAACCCTACATATCAGATATTTGCATTGCAACTCATAACAGTTGCAGTTATGAAGTAGCAATGAAATAATTCTACGGGTGAGGATCCCCACAACATGAGGAACTGTGTTAAAGGGTCGCAGCATTGGGAAGGTTGAGAGCCAGTGCTCTAAGAGGTGAAGCTAGGGTAATAGAAGCTCCCAGGGCTGAGGTAGCAGCTGAGAGAAGATCAACCCGAAGGGTCTGAGACACGAGTAACAACAAGTTCTGTAGCTTGATGGCATGGTGGTTACACATCTATGTACATTTGTCAAAACTCATTGAGTTATTCAGTTAAATAGCATAAACTGAGGGCTGGGGAGGTGGCTTACCAGGTAAATCCTTGCCGCATAAGTATGAGGACCTTAGCTCAAGTTCCAGGAGCCTTGTAAAACAGTTCCTGCATCCTCATCGGAGACAGGAAGATCCCCACGGCCCTCTGACCAGCCTGTCTAGTCAAATCAGGAAGCCCTGTAAGAACTAAGAGAGCATGTCACAAAAAATACAGTGCAGAGAAATTGAGGAGGACGCCTGAAGTCAGCCTCTGGCTTCCATATGTGCACATGCGCATACACACACGTGCAGGCACCTCCACATACAAACATGCACAGACACACACACACGTACAAAAATTGTACGTGGTAATACTGATTTTTTTAAAAAAGATGTAGCTGCAAGATTAGAACAGGCCTGGGTTAAAATCTCCACCCTTCCTCCTAGTAGCTGTGTCATGTGGTACTTGTCTTCAGTGGATAACAAGTCCATGAAATAGGACTCGGCTGAGAAAACCAAGTACAAAAATGTATGCTAAGTACTCGGAGAGCTGGACAAGAAATAAACACCCAATTACAGTTACCCGCACGGTTCCAGGGACTGCAGGCCTTTCATTACTGAGGAACTAATCAGTTGTTGGGATGACAGAATTGTATAGGCCAATCAATCGTTTGTGGCTGAAACCATCATTCTGATCAAAGCAGTGTTGAAAAGGCTCCCGGGAGATGCAGCCTGGGCCATTTGCAGTCTGTGCAGCCAGTCTTTACGCTGCTGTTCACATAACCCATCTCGCAGAAGCTTTCCAGAAGGGCAGAGAAGGCTGGGTGGAACTTACTTTGAGCAGGGTCTCTGCGATGCCTAGAAGGCGGGGTATCGCCCCTGACACGTCGATGGGATATTGATTTGAGGCCACATTTGCTTTCCACTCAATTTTAAATCTAGACACAGGGCAAAAATAAATGGAGGGCTTAGTGCACCCCAGGGAATGGTTAGGCGCTTTATATGAATTGGTCTCACTTAGTCTTTATGAAGAGTCCTCTGAGGTAGAAGCGCTGGTAATTCCCAGGAAGCAGATGAGAAAGTAGGCTTAGAGGGATGAAGGGCCCATTCGAGATTATAGCCAATAAGTAGCAGAGGCTGGATCCAAACTTTCAAAGTCCTGGTGATAGTCTTACTCACCCGGCAGATTGCAGGAAGACCCTGGGGACCTGAGTGAGGGATGTCAGGGGGTATAGAGGCTGTTAGCTGAAGAGGGGGTATTGCAGATACACTGAACTCAGGGTTGCTTTGAGTTGGCAAGCTTGCATTAGAGTCCCTGGGAGCAGGTGAATGGCAGGAGAGCTGTGGGTCTGCATGCAGTGCTTATTCATTGGAAGAAAAGTTCTGAGCCACACTGACCGGGCTGTTCACCTCTTGCTATTATGTTTCTCAGGAAGCCAAAACTCTCCACATCCTAGAGACAGAGGAAGTCAGGGCAGCACTGTCCTCAGCTTCCTGGGGATGACCTTGAGTCTTGTAGAATGGCCTGAGTTTCCAGGAGCGACTTGTTGCCTGGGCTTGGGCAAACTCCTATGTTTGTTTACACAGGTCGGTAAAATGAGTGCTCAGCTCTGTGTGCCTGGCCTTTGTCTGCAGCAAGAGATAACAATGTAGCTGTCTGCTCCCTCGCTGTCACGGCAGTCAAAGGGTCAGCCTCTCCAACCACTCCCTCTGCTTTCAGAAGTCGCTGAACTGGAGACAGGGGCTGGTGGGATGACTCAGTTGACAAAATTGCTCGCGAGGACCTGAGTTCAGATCTCAGTACCCACATAAAATCTGGGCTCGACAGTGTGCATCTGTAACCTCGGAGCTGGCAGAGGGAAGGGGAAGATAGCTGGTTCCCAAGCGTACTGGCCAGTCTGTCCAGTTGAACCACTGGGCACAAAGGTTAGCGGGAGCCCGTCTCAAAAAGGAAGGTGGAAAGTGACGGAGAAAGACATCTGGCTTTGATCTCCCCCTCCACACATGTGTGCACGTACCATATGTACACAATTGGCACACAGATACACACAAAGAAATTGGGGACAGGGATATGAAAGTCTCAGAACAAATTTGTGTGGGGAAAAGATAAATGAGAGAGAAGGAAGGAGAGAGCTTCCCTTGGACAAATTTTAAATTCGAGGAGCCGACCATTAAACTTTACAAGTGCTAACAAGGTTGAGGTTGCACAGGCCTCATTTCAAGCATTGAACTTGTCAACTTGTAGATAGCAAAACCAGTATGACTGCTGCCACATGAAGGATGCACAATTACTTGCCAATTACTCCCTCCAAGAAAAAGTAACAATCCCCACAGTCAGATCTAGTTCGCAAATTAGGAATTAGAAAATACAAGAGTCGAGGAGAAAGCACAATGAAGGACTCAGGCTTAAAGCTGAAATCAATATTTCTTCCCGGGGATAAAAACATGCAAAAGGGATCGTGTGCACTGCAACAATGGCAGGGAAGAAGAGGCGACTCTGCAGTCCCTGGACTCGGTATGATCCGGTAATAAACGTTTCTTCAGCATGTCCTGTGCCGGAGATGTAGAGGAGCGGTCAAGACTTGGTTCCTGGCCTTGGAGGATGTGCCGTACAGTAGGAGTCCACCTCCCCGCAGCGTCACCCCAGAGATATGCCTTTGGGAAATGGAGACTGTGAGGACTTCATGGTGAGGGTCATGAAGATATTCTCCCCAACCCTTAAATAAAGATCAAGGCTTCCCCGTGGCTTCAGAGCCTTCTCTAAACAGGTCCCGGCATAGCAGCTAACCTCCTCTCCCCTTATCGCCAGCCCCTCCAGCGTCTAAGCCACTGTCAATTCTTAAACACGACTGTTCTAATTGAACTGTGTCCTCCGAAAAGATGCTGAGACTCTGGGCACTGAGAACCGTGAGAGGCAGCGATCGGTATGCAGCATTTTTGTAAATTTTTCTAGGTGCTGAGCTCTTTTGGTCCTCGGTCTGTGCCTCGGGTCACTCCTTCACTGGGCTGGCTCCCCCTGAGGCTACATGTGATCACCTCAAGGAAAGTTCCTTCCCTTATTACTCCTTGTGGCACTTCGTGAGTGTCGTGCTGTGTATTGCAGTTCCCAGCAACATACCAGTTTCCCTGGCTGGCCCATGAGATCCAAGGCAGGCCTGATCCTTGGCACCACAAAGACCAAGAAGACGTATCTACTAGCCCAGGTTGTGCCAGATTCCTGGGAGAATACAAGGGCCATTGTAAATATGCTTTGAAGGCTATGAAGCCGCAGACTTCACAGGGCTGGGATTTTAGCCTCTGTGTCTATACTGTACATGTGGCATATGTGGTAATCTGGCACCGTAACATGTTTATGGTGCTGCTGCTTCAAATTCTCCGTGTTTTTCTTGCTTGCTTGTTCATTTGTTTTGGGACAGTCTTACGTAGCCCAGGCTAGACTTGAAGTGTCTCTATTAGTCAGGCTGAACCTCCTGCCTCCATTGCCCCAGTGCTGGGATTGTGGGCATGTGCTACCATCTCATCCTATCTGAAAGCTTTTGGTAAACAGAAAAGAGTTTTCTCTTGGAGCTGTCTTGCTATTGATCTTAGCTTCACGGGTCTCCACTTTGGAAGTCAGCTCTGAGAGCCCTGTATGGGGCTCAGGAGAAGTGCGCTGCTATCATGGAAGGCACTGGAGCCATGCTAAGGCAAGAGAATGGGGAGCTAATGGGTAGGAGCTGCCTTGCCTGGCCCCAGGAGAAGTCCAGAAGGACTCTCCATCTGGCTGTCCACTTTCAAACTTGACCTTTTTGCAAGCAGTGAGCAAGTAGGGCCCATTAAAATGCAAGACACCTGCTGGGGCTCAGCAGGAATCTGCTCATTAGAAATTAACTCTTTTTTTTTTTCGGTGGTGGTGGTGATATAGCAGACTGCATTGCCAATTGCCAGGTGACTGAAATATATATGTGTGATAGTGACCAAGAGTCACCTCCTCTCAGATCCTCCTGTAAGGCTCCTTGGAGGCAGCAGAAGTTACCCTCTCTCTGAACATCTCAGTCTCTTCATGTACAAGCAGAGTACAATAGTCTCTTCTGTGTCCACCCATAGCCTGCTTGGTAGCTGTGGGGAGGGGGGGCGGTGAGTGATGAAAATGGTCTGGATATGCTTTGAAAGCCAAAAGGTACTTAATAGATTTTTTTTAAAAAAGTGTCATTTCTGGGGTGGCAAGATGGTTCAGTCAGTACAGTGCTCTCTGTGCAAGCCTATGGGCCTGAGTTTGGAACACCTAGAGGAAGCTGGGCATGGCAGTGCATACCTGCAAAGCCAGCACTGGGGAGGTGGAGACAGGAGGATCCAGAGCTGGCCAAATCCAAGAGCTCCAGATTCAACAAAAAAACTATCTGCAGAAATAAAATGGAGAGCAATGGAGGAGACATCTGACAGTGACCTCTGATCTCCGTACACACGTGCATATAATGTATACATACACACACATACATAGACACACACATACATATACATACACATACACACACAAAAGAAAGTTTGCCATTCCTTTTCCTACTAACTATTAATTATGAAACATGAATTCCCCAATTCTGTTCATAAATCTACCCACACCTCTTAAGTATCCCCCTCATGCCCACCCCTCTTCTAAGGGAACACGTATCTTCCTCCTACAACAATTCTGGCCCAGAGTATGATTCTACCCGACGGTCTCGCTTGGGCAACTCCTGCACAGATAGACAAAGGCGTGAGAACGCCATTCTGTGGAGCAGCAGAGGGCCCCTTTAGGAAGAGGCTGCTGCACGTGACATGAGGCAAAATGGAAGATGAATGGAGACAGAGCAGGTCACGGGAACTGGGTTCGGATCCAGTACAGGCTGCGTGACCTTGATACGCCAACCCACCTCCCTCCATCTTGCTTTTCCCCTCCCTTCTGTAAGTCCTCCCCCTCCCAAAACAAGTGTTCTGAGTAACTAGCTAATTGGGGATCCCAAATTGGACAGCGTGGCGAATGAGGGCAATCCTTAGTTTCTTTTGAAGACCATATCTGTGGAGAGGTTTGAATGCCTCCTGACCTCCTCTCATTATCCAGCCCAGCTCTGCCCATTGGGCCATGCGGTGAGGCCTGCAGACCTGTGATCTTTATCACTAACAATCCTTTAGATTCAATACCTGCCGTTTCTCATTCTGAAAATCCCACCAAAAGATGTAGAACAATGAAAGAAGTGATCATTTGCAGGCAGCCGGGCTGGAAGGGCATGGAAATTGGCAGCTGCGCAGCATTCATCCCACACTTACTGCATGCGTGCATTGTGCTGGAAGCTCTGGTCCATCTCTCCGTTTGATGCTCACACCAGCCGTAGGAGGTATCATTAATCCCCATCCCAGAAAAAGAATGCGGAGGTTCAGAGATGTTAAGTAACTTACCCACAGTCGCATGGCTGGCCAGGTAGATAGGGACCGACTCTCTCCCTTTCTCCAATGGTCTAACAAAGGGGCCCCAGGCAAGTCTTAGTCTGCTCCTATTCAACTCCCAGACCCTCTTTCTTCGGCCCTCCATTAATGGAGAGCCATCTGAATCAGATTTTCACTTGTCTTCCCAGCAACTCCCTAGAACTGTCTAGAATATTTGTGTTCTGTCCTCTTTCCCTCTCCTATCCTTGGGCATAGTCAGCCCCTCTACTGTCAGCCTGGGCTGCCAGTCCCTGGAAATTCCGCCCATATTGTGACCTAGTACCCGCGGCCCCAATCTGGCTACCTTGAGGAATAGCAGACTGGGGATTAGATAAGGAAGTGTTTGTCCACTTGTCAGACGTGTGTTGGGCATCTGCTGCTGGGGTCAGGCCCTGGTCTGTATACAGAGAGAAAGGTAAGCCAAGAAATGTGTCTTCTCTCTGTAGGTTTAGTCTAACCAAACCGGCAGACTCCACTTGCAAACAAGTGATGTCACAAATGTGTGATGTAGCTTCTGGAAGGAGACAGGGCTGGTAGTCCTGTCAGATAGCTTGGGGAGGGTCTCTGTGGAGAGAGGAAAGCTTAGCAGAGATGGAGACAGCGTGAAACAGAGAACTACATGAAGCGGAAGGGATGCCTACCCTGAATGGTGGTATCTGACAACATGGAAGCCCTGAAGCCAGAACAAGCCCGCTGTACAGAGCAGAAAACGGGACGGCTACTGAAGACGCAAAGGAGGGGGTGAAGTGATAACAGTAGCCGAGTCAGGAAGGGAGGGGAGTCTCACATTATGTGAACTACAGAAAGATGTTTCCCTTTTACACTACAGACAAAGGGAAGCCCTGGGGAAGTTGGGTAGGTGAATGACATGGTCTTACATTTTTTTAAAAACCACAGTGATTATTTTATGGGACATTAACTAGGAGAGAGCAGAAATTAACATAAACACCATTGCTATATGACTGACATTGCAGGGTCAGGTGTCTGTGGCTTTGACTGGGATGTGGGTGGCAGCAGCAGAAGTGGTGGTAGTGGCGGGATAGGGAATGTATTTATTAAGAGGGAGTGTCAGGTTTATCACACCAGCTATATGGGAATGTATGGCCCCCGGCTTGTTAGTTAGAGTGTGCTGGTTTCTGGTGTATAAATACCCTTCCACGGCCTGCCTCAGGCTCCCACCAGGAAATCAACTGCTTTGCGGTAGTCCCAACAATTTGCTGAAGCCTGTGAATGATTGGTATGAGCCAGTTCCAGCACTTGCTAGATTTAGTTTTAAGGCTCACTCTTCAGAAGGTGTTGAAAACTGGGATGTGAGGGGCAAAGGAAAGATGAAATCTGGAAGGACAGCCAAGCCCATCTACCATCGAGTACAAGCTAATGTCATTTACTGTGAAGGGAAGGCTGAAGAAGTTAGCCAGCTCTAGACAGAGTTCAGAATTATGGATGTTGGGCCAAGCCACTCGCCAAGCTTAATAAGGGAGTTTTGGGGGGTGGGTTGTTTGCTTTTTTGTTTGTTTGAGGGGGAGTTGGTTCTTTTTGGTTGGGATTTTTTTTTCTGATTTGGGGTTTTTTTTTGTTTTTTTTTTTTGGCCTGTGTTTGTGAGTCTGAAGAGAAATTTCTAAAATCTCCACAAATCTAAATAATTCCAGAGCCACTCCGTGGCATAGTAGTCAAGAACATGCACATCTGAAAGAAGCCATTGTCTTTTTTATTAGTCAGGGAAATGATAGCTGCTGTAACAAGCAAGTTCTGAGTTGTGAGTTTATCTAACTTGAGTTGACATCTGTCCAAAAGTGTCACGGATGATGTGTGAGGAGTCTCGAAAAGAGGTTCAACTCTGCCTTGATCGTTTTTCTTATGGCTGTGACAAAATAGTCAACAAAAGCAGCGTAAAAAGGAAGAACTCATTTGGGCTCACAGTTGATCCTGGCAGGGTAGGTAGAGCAGCCGGGGTGTCACATTATGTCCGCAACAGGAAACAGAGAGATGGTTGCTTGCGCTTCGTTCCCTTTCTCCTGACTCTCCATTCCCAGGACCGCAGGCCACAGAATGGCGTCTGCCTCTAAAGTTAAACCTTTGGGAAAGCCGTCACGGATACAACCAGAGGCCTGTCCACTGAGTGATTCTAACTCTCATCAAGATGACAATCATGATCAACCGTCACACGCTCTGATCCACACGGTTGTGCAGGGCTCCAGGCTAATGCGTGCTCTGTCGTCACATGGCTGCTGAAGTCAGGGCAGGGATTAATACCTATTGCCAGGAAGGTCAAGAGAGAGGCAGGAAGGTGCACTGGCTTCAGAGTCCCACCCTGTCTGTTGATAAGAACTGATCAGTATGGCCACATTGGTGTGGAGAGATCTGAAATCAGCAGTCTGTGTTTCCCAGCAAGAGATTCACTCTTGAAATGGGAATGCCAATTCTTGCTGG
The DNA here is from genome assembly GCF_982192425.1 of Myodes glareolus. Classification (NCBI taxonomy): domain Eukaryota; kingdom Metazoa; phylum Chordata; class Mammalia; order Rodentia; family Cricetidae; genus Myodes; species Myodes glareolus. The sequence continues at coordinate 41,843,965 of NC_142034.1, forward strand.
ACAGCCATTCATCACTGTCTCTGTCTAGGCCACTGGCTATGCTTTGGGCAAGTGGTTTACAGAGAGTCTCAGTTCCCTCCACATAAAATGGGAGTGATAGTAATATTAATGATGTTCCTATTCTCCAAAGGAAAGGAAAGGAAGGGAAGGCGAAGAAAGAGAAGGAAGACGGGAAGGATGAAGGATGCTTTGAAAGCAGCTGACTTGGTGTCTGCCATGCTTAACACATTTGAAACAGGAGTAGTATTCTGATTCCTATCCCAACACTCGCCATTTTCCAGACAAGGCTATTTTCTATCAACATTTTGTTCCATTTCTCAACTCTAGGCTTTAGTCTACTATCCACAGAGAATGAAGTCTGATCTCTAAAAGCACTTTGAAATACCTTTATGCCTTGAAGAGGCCCTTTACTTCTCAGCACTGGCTTTGGACCCAAGGGACCTCCATTCTAGATCTAGACCATACTAACATGTTAGATCTTTGGGCAAAGCCAATGGAATTCTCCAAGCCTCCCCCACCTTCTCCTTTGTTACAGAGAGATAACAGTGAGAGCTTATTGGAGAATGAGTTAGCTGCCCTGTGTAGAGGTGTCTCAACTGTGAGCTTGCCACATGGGACCGTCTGTTGCCTTGCCAGCATCTTCAAATGCTCTGAAGCCTGCTCAGGTTGTTCTGAGAGGAGATACACACCCGTCCAATCACCTACAGATTTTCCCCCATTGAAAAACAGATCTGTTTGGCAATCAGCACACATGCCGCTTGCCTTGTGAGCAAGAGGGCTCTCGTCAGCAAGAAGTCGAAGCTGTTCATTTTCTAAGACTTCTCCCGTTCGTCTTGATGCTGCATCCTCAAGGTTGTCCGGGGTCTGGAGCAATCAGAAATGATTTGTGTCAGAGAGCACATTACAAGAATCATTTGTCACTTCTGGTTCCTGTTTGAATCTGAAGAACGATGCTGGGGAGTGATCTGAGGCATGATGTACCGTGCAGCTAGGATGAGAGGCCAATCATTATGTTAACCTTCTGGGGAGTCATGCTTGGGCTTCAATTTTAACAGTATGTATTCCAACCCTCACAGTGGGGTGGATGGGGAGCCATAATGAGACTACTTTATATTTGAATGATTATCTTTCTCAAAAAAACTAAAAGCATTGGCTTTTGTAACACAGAGAAGCATGGAATGGCCCCTTAGGGAACACCTGCCTAGCCCCTGATTCCACAGAGAATAATATTGAAGTGGATACAAGTTTTGCAACCCAGTGACAAAAGAAGCTGACGTTTCCAAGGGATGAGAAGGTACCTCATCATAAGAAGCTGCCTGGAGGAGTAGCCTGGGGATTTTGTGCCCCAGGTTTTAGGCTCAGCTCCTGCTCCATCTGGCTGTGGGATTCCAGTAAGACACAATGTATCTCTGCCCTTCCCTTCCATCTGCCTCCCTTGAAGAAGCATCAGCCACTTTTCACAATAGATACAATGCAAATCTTGGGATGGCTTTTTTTCTTTATTTGACAGTAAGGGGCAATGAAATCCAGAGATCTGAGAAACTCCTTGAAGGAGGCTTTGAGTGGGAATATGGTGGCATAGGTGGACTTTTGCGTAAGAGAAAGTGGAAAGACATTCTAAGCAGGGAGAATAGCAGGGCTGATGTCAAGGAAAAAAAGCTGGGCTCTTGTCAGGAAGACTTGGCCATGGACTACATGATAGATGGGAGGGGGAGGACAGAGGAAGGGTGTACTGAAAGGCAGCTTGGAATCAGATCAGGAGGAGCATGCAATGCCAAGCTCAAGGGCATAGCATCTCTAAACCAGTGGTGATATTGCTTCCCAAGGACATTAGGCAAACTTTGGACCATAGTTTTTTGGTGGTTGTTTCTGAAAGGATTGCTGCTAAACATCCAAACAGCAAAAATCAAGATACCAAGTGATGTAGGCAGAACTATTCTCCTCTGACCTTGATGGAGGAAGCATGGAGGTGGGTGGAAGCAAAGCTGGAGGCAAAACTTTCTACAGCAACCCAGGGGAAAGGTAGTGAAGGTCAAGGGACCAACTTCAGAGACATGGAAGAGATGGAGCTGGCAGCGTGCCTTCCCCATCCGTTCCACTAGCTCCCCAAAGTTTCACGTCCTTGTTGCTTTGTTTTCTCAGAATAGCATCATCTTTCCCTTCTATCTTCATATGCACTTGCTACGATGTCCAAAGAGCCAGAGGGTAAGACGAGACATGGGGCCACATTTCACTTTCAAGGTCCTGCACTGGGTTCGTAGCTGACTCACTTCTGATCAAGCCCTCTTCCAGAAGGGGAGGGCAGGCCAGGAGCCAACCCACACAGCACCTCCTTCAATTGATTTAGTAATTATTGTATCATTATTAGTTTAATATCTTCTCATAGAAGATTATAAATTCTACATGCAGTGAGTGTCTGGGTCATATTTTTGTTGCAACACTCAGGGCCGAGAGCGGCGGTGGCATATAGTAAGGAAATGCTTGAAATGAATATACTGCATAGAAGCTGGAGGTGTGGCTCAATGGCAAAGCATTTCCCTAGCGTCCATGACGCCTTGGGTTCAATTTATGGTATCACAAAACTTAAATAAACACAGGAAGAGACAAAAGAGAGAAGTAGAGAACAATAGAAAAAAAACCTTACAATTTATTATTGTTGTTATTGTTGTTGTTGTTGTTGCATATGGTGGCATATACGTACAGTCCCAGCATTGTAGAAGTTAAGGCGGGAGGATCAGGAGTTAGATATCAGCCGGGGCTGCATATCAAGACTATGTTTTAAAACAGGCAAGCAAGAAGGTAGCTCCACTACCAAGGCATTGTGTGGCATTAAGTAAGGTTTAAAAAAAAAATCAGCTCTCAAAGGGCCCTGAGTTTCAGATTAGCCTAGACTACATGGAAAGACCCTAAAATATGCTATATAGGGGAGTGAAAGAATTTCATGGGTTAGGCTAGTTGGGCGTCATATCTAACCTGGAGAATGTGGAGGTTGCTACTTGGTAGATTCTCTCTCATCCCCTGGGCTGGAGGACAGGCTGTGTGCTGGCTGGGGCTGCCTTCACTGTGGCCAAACAATAGGCAAAGACCCATTTCTCCCTAAGCAAGAAGAAACAGCAGCAGGAGAAAAACACCTGAATGTTCTGTCTGATCACATACCCGTGCCTACACGTGCCTCTACTGGACATCCTGTCCATTGCTGCATCTCTCCCTCTCTGTCACCTGGAAAATGGAGGCCCAAGGGAGGAAAGGAGAAAGACTGGCTATACCTTATGCTCCTTTCCATCTGGGGACAGTCAGGAAAAGGTATCCCCACTTTAAGGGCTGGAGCCTCGAGGCAGCTTATCAGCACTTCAGGTTGAAGGAGCAGAAGCTGGAGTTAGGAGAGATCAGAGGCTAGCGGAAGGAGGGACTACCTTGCCCAGCCTCCAGACACCATGGCCAGGCTAGGAGAAGTGTATGTGAGCACAAACTGCCCTCTGTGCAAAGGGAATGGCTTCCCACTGGCTTCCCTGTGATTCGCACAACAGCTTGTGATTAGTGACTCCAGAAACAGGGACACAATAACCCTATGTGTCAGAGCGTCTGGCCAAGCCAGTTCTCAGCCATTGAAGGTAAAGCCCAGATGGGTAAGAGCTGAGGCCTCTGTTAGGTCAAAAGCCTCTCAGGAAGCAAGAGGAGCCCCAGGTGGTATGTGCCTTGAATCTCCAGGTGTTTCCAGCCAGGGTCTGTTCAAGATGTTGTGTTGGCATAGAAAAAGGCTTCTCAGATTTGAGGGATCCCCATCTCTTGCTCCCCTGCCTAGTTAACATACACAAGTACCACCTGAAACACCCCTCCCTTCTCAATAGTACTTCATGTTCCCAAATGTCCTAACGCTGGTGTACCAGGTTGATGTGAAACATTTGTCTCAAATGACCAAGATGCCAGGCTACAAACACCTTTCACAGATCAAGGCCAGACACCAACAGTCATGATTTTTGCTGAACTATTCTTGGGGCTGAATTGTTTAACATTTTTGGGCTTCTGTTTATCATTGCAAGTGGGAAGTCAGAACTCATAGAGTTTAGGGTTTGGGGGTGGCTCAGTGGTAGAACCCCTTGTGTGGTACAAGCAAGGCCCCAAGCGCCACCCTAGAACTGCAAGTACAAGCACTAGAAAATTCGAAAAACACTACCCAGTCAAATGAAATTGAATGGAATAATGTTTTGTAGATTTAATAAACAGTAGCTATTTGAAAAGTCTAGCAATTGAGTGACCATGTCCATCAATGGAAAAGGCTGACCTCTGGCAAAACCCTGAGAGAGCCTGGCACCCTGCAAAGTAGGTCCTGGTGCTCCAAGGAAGCTGATTCACCTCTGTTGACCCAGTGAGAACCAGGACCTCTTACTCGATGTTTAGTTTTTTACCTTATCCCTCTCCTTCACTCCCTTCCACACCATCTCCTCCCTGCTTTCCTCTTCTCTTCCTCCCCACTAGTAAATTAGAGTAGAAACATGGGCATGGGAGCCCTAGTGCCCTCCCCTAGCACCCACTCCTGCTGAAGGTGACCCTTACTCACCCATGTTCTCACCAATAAAGAAACCTCATTAAAAGGGCTGGCACTGTCTGTGGGCAGCTTCCCAATGACCCACAAATTAAGAGGGCATGGCTGCCATCTGCCCAGTCTCCCTCTCCCCTGCCCCAGGGTTGGACGACAGAAGGGTGCTGACCCTCTTATTACCCCAATCAGAAGATGGTAAGAAAGAAAGAAGCTACAAAGAAAGTCTGGAAACAACATCAAGGTTGGTTTTTAATCTTCCTGGAGGCTCACAGACTAATTAGGTCAACAAAGCACTTAGCTTTATGTGTGTAAATTAGTAGACCATTGGAATATTCTGCGATGAGCTAGTTGCTTTCAACTCACAGACACTGAAAGGAACCTCCTCCTTCCTAGTGGATGAAATGCCTCCAGAGCCGAGAAATAGGAGCCAGGGACCCAAAAGCCCCAGGTGTGGGACCTCCCAGCCTCTGTGTTCACCAGATAAGTGAATTCTTTTGTGGCATCCACTGTTACTTTATACGAATTTCCTGGTCTGGTTTTATGCCTGGTTCAGGAGGTGGACTGAACAAGGACCTAGCAGTGGGGCAGACAGATACTAAAACAGTATTCTGAGCTGGAAGAGCAGCTGAACAGAGTCAGGGGGTGAAGGCAGGAGTCTCTTTGACAGGGTCTTAGACTCAAGAGCTGCTTTGATGGGTCTGATTTCATCTTCATTGAGAAGGAAAAAAGCCAGCCTCCCCCGAAAACCTACTGTGTGCTTGGCTTCTCTGATCGACACCCTACAGCCCCTCTGCATGGGGTAAGACTGAGTCTCGAGAAAGCCAAGAACAAACCTAGCAGAGTGACACCTGTCTGTCATCCCAGCCCCTGGGAGGGGGAGGCCTAAGGTTGGCCAGGCCAAGCCTGAGTTATGTAGTGAGTCTTAGCTAAGCCTGAGCAATGAGAACTTGTCTTGAAAATAAATACGTGAGAGTTGGGAAGACAGCATAATTGGTAAAACACTTGCTGTATAAACTTGGGCACCTGAGCTTCAGCACCCAGAACCCATGTTTAAAAGCTGGGCATGGTGGCTCATGCTTGGAATCCCAGTTCTGGGGAGGCAGAGACAGAAAGTTAGGTAGCCTAGTCTACTTGGCAAATTCCAGGCCAGTGAGAGACCCTGTCTCGAAAAGGAATGTGCTTAGTACGTGAAGAATGACACCTACGGTGACACCCACAGGGATGTGCATACATGCACACATGCCCTTGCACACAAATGCACACACAACCAAATGAGTGAGAAGTTAAGTACCATTGTCCCTTTCTGTTTGTGTAGAATCTCCACACAACATCAAAATCCAAGGATGCTGACGTCCCTTGTATAAAACGATGATGCATTTGCATAGAAATGCATCTTCCTGTTTATTTTTAAACCATCTCGAGATTACTTTCAATATCTAATACAATGTAAATGCATTGTAAGAAGCTGGTTTTCTGTGTTGCTCAGGGAATGCTGATGGGGGAAAAGTCTGTCTGTGGTATAGATGCAATTTTTCCCAAGTATTTTCTCTCCAAAGTTGTAGTTAGTTGAAACCACCTTGGGGGAATGTATAGATACACACAGCCAAGAGCAATTTGCCTCAATTCTGAAGTCAGAACAGCCAGAACAATCTGGTATCTGCAGTCACAAGTCTCAAACTAATGTGTGTGAGGGGGCTGGTCTTCTTGGCCGATTCCTTACCTAGCTCTAGGCAGAGGCTGACTGAGGTCCTGTGTTTCTAACAATCTACTGGGTGCTGTGGCTGCTCTGTGGATCACACCTGAGGTTCCATTCCATCCTTGAACCCTAGGCACCCATAGGAGCTTTTAGACCACTTCATCATTTGGTTCTTATTCCTTGGCGACTCTAATTTGGTTGACTTGGAGTGCAAACTCCCTCTGCCTTGGTGCTGGGGATCGAACCTATGACTTCCTAGACAAGTGTTCTGCCATTGAACTACACCCCCAGCTCTGAGCATCCCTGCATCTTAAAAATATCCCCCATGACTCCCAGGGTGTGTTAGGATCAGAAACAACTGAAATGCTTTGTTCAGTCTTCGTTAACGGAATCTTGAAAGCTAAACCCAGTTCCCAGATGCATCTCAAGCTCTCCCCACCCCACCTCCAGGGTCGGATTCAGTCCTGAAGCCTAACTTCTTTGCCCAAGGCCTCTCTGCATGATTATTCACCCTTGGTGGTCCCTGAGTTGCTGAGTTTCCCTGCTGTTCCAACATTTTAGTCCCATTGATTCAGTCCCTGCCTCTGTCGCCTTGGCCTTGCCATCCCCTGAGAGGCAGGTAGAGACTTCCTCGGGGTTATTGATTCCCAGGGAACTCACAAGGTGGCAGTTCCTTTCTTAATTAAGACCTTGAAGACCAGCCACAAGAATCAGACCAATTAATCTGCTCTCTGAAGAGCTGGTAGGGAAGCTGAAGAGAGCGATTCACAGTGACTCCTGTAAGTCCAAAGGGCTGCCAGCTAGCCAGCCAGACATGAGTCCAAGGGCTTTCTCTTTTGCTCCCTGCTTCCTCCTCTTTGAGTCAGGTGTATAATGGCATGTTTTAAAAGCCCGGCTCCACCCACGCTTAATCCTCTCCCTTGCCAGTCCTCCTCACTGGCTTGCCATTATCTGTCATTGGAAAGAAGACAACAGCAGATAATAGGAGTCTCCCATCCAGGCTTCTTCTGCTCCCTTCCATCCTCCAGGGAAATTATGTCGAGCATCTTTTTTTATTGACTTATTTATAAATATAGAAAATGAATTGCCCAAAGGTTCGTGTTAGAGAGACTCAGATGCTATCAGGGCTGCTGATACTCTGGCCCTAGAAGGAGGATTCCAGGGGCTTGGCGGGGTGTTAATTAAATGGATCAGCTTCTTTTTTCTCATGGGAAGCCAGGTGATAGCCCAGGCTTTGTCTTGCTTTAAAAGAGAAACAGTACTTTGAGTCCCATGGCTGCTTGCTGCTGCTTCTGTCTCTTAGGATGGTGGGGGAGAAATCACCATGCATGCAGACACACATGCATATACACACATTGATAAACCCCCGACATTGAGGTTTAATTACCTCTGGTACTGTCCTGTGGTGATGCAATAGAGGATTCACTGGCCCTTCCACTTTTTCACCCAATTGCTCGTCTGTCACCTTCTTCATCTGGGGAGGTGCAAGACTCCTTGACCCTTTTCACAGTACCCAGGTATTGTGGGTAGTCAGAAACTGGAACACATGGAATGTCCATGAATGACAGTCATCCTTGCTCCTTCCCAGGCAGAAACACCCGAGCTACAAGTGCCTCTGAGATCCATAAACCATCCCTTTCTTCTGGTCAGTGGAACCAGAGAGCTGGAGAGGGACAAGAGGCTCAGGAGCTTCCTGAGCCCTCATTGATGATCCGCTTCGTTTAATGCATATGCAAACACACATAAAATGAACATGTAAATTCAACTCGGATGAAGGCAGATGGGAGGGATGGGCACACATGTGCAGTATTCTTGAAAGAGACCCTGACAAAAATCTCAGGGAACAACCCCCCCATGCTTGGTCTCCTCTGCTGCTGTAGCTTGGATCTCACCCTGGGAATCAATGGATTTCTAGTTGACAATCCAATACAGAGTTGAATGTGAATAATGGTTACCTTGCTCCTGTTTAGTTAGGAACCTAAAGTCTTCATCAACTCCACAGTCCATGGAGGGATTAGGGCCTCCAGTTCTAGCCATCCTCTAAGACTCAAGTAAGTCTCTCTCTCTCTCTCTCTCTCTCTCTCTCTCTCTCTCTCTCTCTCTCCCTCTCTCCCTCTCTCCCTCTCTCCCTCTCTCCTTGTTTTGGCAGCCTAGGTAGTCAACCCAATATCCAGTGCCTCCTTCCGTCCTGGTGCAACATCTATTGCAAAGCTTGACTCTTCTTCCTCCCCATCTACATCCTCTGAATCATCCCCTAGAAGAAGGCAGGGTTCAGGGCTGCTCAGCCCTTCCTTCCACACAGAAAATAATGTGTGTCTCAATTAGCAATAGCCTCAGCCAGCACAGCATCGGCCCACCAAGGGTGAGTGACAGCCATCTTGCTGGAGAGCAGATCATTTGTCCCCACTCTGCGTGAGTTCCTCCATGCCCATGTGGCGAGAACTCATTCTGTCTTCTCCAATCAAAAAAAAAACAGACTTCCACTCTGACGCACAGTGTACTTGGCACGTGACCTTGGGCAAGTCATGAAATCTCTCTGAGGGTGTCACATGCTTTTATTTTGAGACAGAAAGACCAACACTCACTCTAAAGTCGTGCTGAGAGGAGTTGCAGGAGGAGTCACCATGCCACATGTGTCTCTATAAGGAACCCAACAACTGTGTCTCAATGTATTCTCAAGAAGTTGTTGGAGGAAGGAACAAGTGACAGTGGCCAGACGCACTGAGGCTGCGGGAGAGGGGCAGTAGGAAGCCTGAGTCAAACCTGATAGATCTGAGCCCACGGGGTGGGGGGGGGAGGGGAGGACTGGGGACTGCAAAGCTCACACAGGAGGAGGAAAGGGTGCATTTCAAGTGGCAAAGGCTGAGGAAGATCCATGGGAGGGTTTGACTGATGGAGACAAGAAGGCTCCGGTGAGCTAGTGTAATGGCAAACGTCTTTAATCCCAGCACTTGGCAGGCAGGTGCATCTCTGACTTCATGGCCAGCCTGGTCCACAGCCAGGGCTATAGGAAGAAATCCCCGGCTCAAAAACAAAACAAAGAAGGCTTGGTTGGGGCTCAAGGCTCATCAGAATACTTGAATCAAGGAGTTCCCAAGTACTGGGATCCAGGCTGGCTGACTTTGTCATTACAGTGGGTTTTTTTCACTCTGAGTCATCCAGAGCCTGGAGACTAATCGTGCTGACCCCCAGCGCAGGCAGAGGGAGAGCCCTGTTCCTAGAAGACTGAACAGAGAGCAGCTGACTTGGCTGGCTTCACACAGAGGGCCCGAGTGGCTCGGGAGATCGCTTACAGTAAATAGTTTCAACTCCCTGCTTGTGCATGGGAAGGGACTCTTGCCAGAGGTCGAGTACACACTCCATCAGCCCTCCAAACAGCCTACTGCAGTCACTGCACAGAGCGTGAAATCACAGGAGTACCCAGTCCAGAGCTGACATTTGCCCTCAAAGCTGCCTTCAAAACTCCAGATTTGCCAGATGGTGGTGGCTCATGCCTTTAATCCCGGCACTTGGGAGGCAGAGGCAGGCAGATCTCTATGAGTTCAAGACCAGCCTGGTCTACGGAGCAAGTTCCAGGGCAGCTAAGGCTGTTACACAAAGAAACCCTGTTTCAAAGCAGAGAGAGAGAGAGAGAGAGAGAGAGAGAGAGAGAGAGAGAGAGAGAGAGAGAAAGAAAGAAAGAAAGAGAAGAAACCCTCCCATTTTTTTAAATGGAGAAAGGATCCGCAAAGAGAAGACCTGGGCCCAGAAGATGGGGCTCCCGGAACTTCCTGCTGCTTTCTTACAGGTCTCCTCCCTTGCTGTGTGCTGTGACATCTCATGTTGTGTGGGGAGGCAGAAGCTTCTCTGGCTTTTGTGTTGAGCAGGTTCAGCACTGCAGACCCCGGGGAGCAGCTGCCAGCGCTTGAGATGTTGGTCCCAGTTCTCAGTGGATGATTACAATGTCACATGGCTCGTCCTGGGCATGAGCATCTACCATGAATGGACTGCTCCCCGAGGTCTGCTGATGAAGGCTGTGCAAACAGTTCCATTCAAGTCTAGTTTAATGAAGCAATGAATTTATCGGGTTACTCAAGGAATGTAGGTAAGGACTGGCATACAGGTACATCACTCAAAAACCACCCCAGCACCCCAACATGGTGACGGCTCCTCAAAGCTGAAGCCCTGGAGCTCCCTTCAGGCCGTGAAGGTAGGTAAGTAAGTGGTCAGTCTTCTATTCCCAGGGGCTGTCATTGCCTGTGTAACCTGGGGAGAGGCCCTGTGAATCCTGCAGGAGCATCCTCAGACTGGTGGGCTTTATTTTCGGAGAAACAAAGAAGACTGCCTCCCTTTGGGATGGGAGGTTCTGATTAGGATGGCTAGTGATTCAGTGGTAGAGGTTGTAGCGCTTGGAGTTGGGTGGAGAACAGGAAATAATCCTTCTCCCTCAAGGTCTTCAGCCTTATAATGCATGTATCCCCAGGCTCTGTCATTCTGCCTTCTGTCCTCTCAGGTGCTGTCCTCTCTGCTGCCTTTCATTGCCCAGTTCCTCGCAGAACCCTGTTGCTTGTCCACTGGGGAAGGTCAACTCTCTAGACACGTGGCTCTTCTAGCTCAGAGATGGTGGCGGTCCTTAACCACAAGCAAATGGGGCTATCCAGTAACCATGGATACTGCATCTCTTGTATCCCTGGCAAACACACTCGGGGTCCTCATTGTCAACAAGTGTTGCCTCAAGAAATGGGACTCATTATTCCAGGGCCTTCCTTCCCTCCTGCCTCTCCACGCAGGGCAACTATGACCAATGATAAAGCTTTTAAAAGAAGTCCTTAGAAGCCAGGACGTGGGGCCCAGAGGCTGGAGCTCAGAGGTTTGGCTTGTTTCCTGCCCAGGAATCAAAGTTTAGCATGACTCAGGGAGGCCTGTGTTCTCAGATTCAGGCTACCACAGAGCCATAAAACTGTGTCGAGGTGATCAAACCCACCCTGCTCTCACATGAACAGTACTTGCCTGGGAGCCCCTTCCTCATGTTAATTATGGGAACTGTCAGCTGCCTATACAAAATTGGACTCCAGGCTGTCAAACGCCAGTGTGCCAACACTAGCACCCTGTCTTGACTCTTTTACTTCAAGATGAGAAGTAGCTGCTCCTCAAAGCCACCAGCAACCCAGTACTCATATGCCCCAAAGGATAAAACAAGAACCATCTAGCTGGGGTCTAGTTGTCTGAAAGTCAACCTCCAAATACCCTTTGTAATTTCTCTCTGGGAATAACTTCTAAAAGACAGAAACCCCTGATCTCTCAGAATTCCAAAGAAAGAACACAGGTGGGGCCCTGGGACACTTTCATCCTGAAGCAAATAAGAATTTACAAGGATGACCCCAGCTAAGACACTAAGCAATGGTAGAGAGGGTGCCTGAACTGGCCTTTCCCTGTAATCAGATTGACGACTACCTTAACTGTCATCCTAGAACTTTCATCCAGCAACTGAAGAAAGCAGATGCAGAGATCCACAGCTAAGCACTGGGCCGAGCTTCCAGAGACCAGTCGAAGAGAGGCAGGAGCAATAATATGAGCAAAGGGGTCAAGACCATGATGGGGATACCCACAGGAACAGCTGACCTGAGCTAGAGGGAGCTCACTGACTCCAGACTCATAGCACAGAACCTGCATAGGACCAAACTAGGCCCTCTGAACGTGGGTGATGTTAAGAATTTTTCCTAATGCGAGCTCTCTGCCAACACAAAAATCCCAATCAAGCCAAATCACAACAAGCCAGATTAAGAAATATCCAGGTTTAATGGGATTCCTGCGCTCTCGGGTGGTCCTGAGGGGAACTGAGGGCTGTGAATGCCGGGGTGGGGGGGGGGAGACCTAGTGTTCCTCTTTTGGGATCTCACTTAAATACCCTGTGGGAGTGGTCCTGATCCCCCACCCTGGCAGGGGTCAGGACCTGGCATGCTGGGATTTGGAGTCGAGACCAATACAATTCTCAGGCCTGGGGGTTGGGATGGATCGGAGGGGCTGGGGCCTACACTCCCAACTTAACAGGTGACAGTTGTGTGTCTTGGGTAGTCTGTAAGGTCACCGGCAGTGACCAAGATTTATTCCTAGTGCTAGAACTGGCTTTTTGGAGCCCATTCTTTTTGGAGGGATACCTTGCTCAACCTAAATATAGGAGAGGAGGAACTTGGTCCTGCCTCAAAGTTATGTGTCAGACTTTGTTGACTCCCCGTGGGAAACCTTACCCTCTCTGAGGAATGGATGCAGAGTGGGGGGGGGGGGGAGTAGGAGGAGGGAAGGGAGTGGGAACTGGGATAGGTACGTGAAAAGAGAAAAGATTGTTTAAAAAATAAGAAAAAAGAGAAAGACAGAGGGAGAGAAGGGAGGGAAGGAGGGAGGGAGGAAGGGAAGGGAGGGAGAAAGGAAGGAAGGAAAGAAGGAAGGAAGGGAGGGAGGGAGGGAAGGGAGGGAGAAAGGAAGGAAAGAAGAAGGAAGGAAGGAAGGAAGGAAGGAAGGAAGGAAGGAAGGAAGGAAGGAAGGAAGGAAGGAAGGAAGGAAGGAAGGAAGGAAGGAATTTATGCTCTAGAGTCCAGAGCCAGCTCTTTGGGGAGAGCAATCAGCTGGGAAACGGACTCTCACTGCCTCCCTCTAGTGGCTATTTTCAAAACTTCCTCCTGGAAGGCAGAAGGACTATTTCCAAATTGGATACAGTGTTGCATGCTAATAGACAAGCCAGCCCAGGTAACCATAGGACAGGAGTCACATCCGGGACACATTCTACAGTATAGTGTATTTACAGTCACAGAATGTCCTGGTCAGGACTCCAGCTGAACTCAAGAAGATTGCAAGACCTTCCCGCTCCTGCTTTGCTGTCCCGTATTCTAGCCCAGTTAGGACTATGTTTCTCTCTAATGGACAGGCTCTAATTTATAAGCATGACACAATGCCCCCATGGCCACAAGGCATTTATTTATGATCTTTCTCTAAATCCGAACAGCCTGAGACCGTTAGGGGAAAGCCACATAATCCACGGTGTCTGGTGTAAAGACACACTCTGGAGCCAGGCTCCTAATCAGCCCCTGGGTGGTGACAACCTCAAGGAATGACAATAATTAACATGGGAATGTTTACTCCATTTGTTTGTCTGATTCCTGGGCTGTGCTGAACGGTGCTGAGAACTGTTTTCTCTGCGAGGCAGGAAGCTGTTCTCTGGTCACCTGGTGTGTTCACAGACGTGCTGATTAATTGTGGTCTAGAATGTCACCACGACCAGGCTCTACTCTTGGGCAGTTAGAGTCTTGCTCACTCTGGGTCACGGTGACCTGGGTACGTGGGATTGAGGTGAGGTCAAATTTGACAGTTGGGCTAGAAGCCCCCAGACACAGAGTTGTCAGATTTGCCTCTTCCCTCCTTAAGAAAATGGCTAAATCCAGCTCTTTCCTGCTGAGCTTGAGCTGGCCCACATTCACACTCACAGCCCCGGATGCTGGGGTTCCTCTTTCCACCACCTTAGCAGACTGAGCCACCCCTCCCCCCGCACTCAGATTCCAGGCTCCACCCAGATGCCTGAACCCTGGCTGGAGAGCTATGCTTTCCCAGATGGTTCAGGAGGTGTTCACAGAACCCACACTGAGATTTACAGCCACGGGTTAAGTGTCAACATAAAGCAAAAGATTCCACAGGCTCAGGAGTCCCCAACTGTGCTTGAAAGGGTACTCAGTGAAACAAGAGAGAAGGAATAACCAGGGGCCTTGCAACACTCATTCACCCCCATCCCGCTCCTCCCCACAGTCCTCCACCTCCACCCCCCAACTCCCCAACAGTCATGAGCACCCTTCAAGCAGAGGAATCCAGAACAAGGCCATGGATGGGGTCTCCCTGCATTAGTTCAAGTCATGCACTGTGTGACCTTAGACCAAGTCCTTTGCTTCTCTGTGCTTTGGCTTCATCCACTGTGAAATCTGATGATTAAAAAGTTGTTATTTTACAAGGCCATTGAAGAGATTATGTTAGATTATGTGTGCAAAAGCATTTAAGAAGAGCAATAAGGGCTAGGGAGATGGCTTTGTGGGTTGAAGTGCCAGGTGCACAAGTGCAAGGACCTGAGTTCAAATCCCTACAATCCATGTTAAAACTGGATAGGTTGTGTGAGCATCTGCAATCCCAGGGTCCCTATGGGAAGGTGGGAGTCAAAGACAGGAGAATCTCTAGAAGCCAGTCTGGTATAGGCAGGAAAAGAAAGAGACCCTGTCTCTTTATCTGCGACAAGATAGAACGCAAGGACCGATACCTGAGGTTGTCCTTTGACCACCCCTACATGTGCTGTATGTGTGCAACACTATAGCACACACACCCACACTCACTAGCCCAGACACACACACGAAAGCACTCTCCATCACCCACAGAATTTGATGATCACTGCCACCACCCCCTAGCCCCATCTCTCTGCCTGCCTGGACAGTCACCCCATGTTTGGATCAGGATCACCCTTCTCCCTGTTTTGAGACTCAGAGGCAGGTGCAGGGGTTGAGCCGACACCAACCAGTCTCCTCCCTTTCAAAGCCGGCATAACCAGTGCTCCCCCACATCCCTCCTACAGATCTCACGTGCACAGCCACAAAAATCAAGTTCAAGCTCTAGAGGACTTGAAGGCTCTGGTTAGCTCCAAGGTGTCCATTTGTAAATGTCCACGGAGAACTCAAGCGTGATTAAGGACGGCTAGCTGGGGCGTGATTCTATTTGCCCTTCTCAAAGCATCAAAAAGAAGCCAGAATGAAACCCACTTCTCACTCTGAGACTAGTGTCCTAAAGTAAAAAGGATGGTGGTGGCGAGGGCCTCAACTGGGGATCAGAGTGTCCTCCCTGGCTCCGAGGCCGGCCTCCAACCTTGGGAAAGACTCCTGTGACTCTTCCTTCCGTAGCTCTCACCCGCATTGCACAGGTTGGGCTCTAGGACCCACAGAGAAAGAGATGGTGTATATTTAGCAAGACAGTGGCCTCAGGCTTGGTGGCTCTGCCCTTGCTTTTGGGCTTGACCCACAGCCCTCGTGGCCATCTTGACTGTAACCTTCATGAGAGACCTGAGCTTGAATCACTGAGCCGAGCTCCCTGGGTTGCCGACCAGCTGACCCCGTGCAGTAATAGATGTTTATTGTTTCAAGCTGCTAAGTTGCAGGGTGATTGATGGAGCAGCAGAGATGACTAATACACAGGAGGGGAGGGTGTCAGGACAGTGCCCAGAAGCAGGGGAAGCTGTCTAGAAGGCAGGCGGGGCTTCATTTGTAAGCAGAGAAACTGAAAAGAGGAGACGTGATATATGTTCTCAGATCCACTGGCCTGGTGAACGCTGATGTGAGACGCCTTTGTTAGAGGATCTGAAGAGGAGAGTCTGCATCCGGCCTCAGGGCAGTCCATTGTCTGGCTAGAGAGCAGAGCAACAGGAAATCAAACCCGGTTTAATAAGAAGGACGCTCGGCACCTAGAGAAGGCTGGGAAGGGGGCCAAGTGTGGTGACCTCTGATTGGTTTGTGTGCATGTAGTTCTACGTGTTGGAGGAGATGAAAATAAAGCTGTGCCCCTGATGCCCAGTCCACTACTAATCTAGTCAGTAGTCATTCCCGCACCAGCCCCAAGTTAGACTTACCTGGAGGAGCTCTTTAACAGTCTCAGGGTGTGGGGTCCACTCTGGACCAATGAAAGCAGAGTCTTGACGGATGGCCTGGATAATAGCATCTTTAAAACTCTTTCAGGAGATTGGAATGGACAGTCAGCTTAAGAATCACAACTATAGTGGGAGACACAAAGACAGCAACACACACATACACACGTATGCATGTGCATACACACGCACTTTGGTTAATGACTCTCACCATTCCCAATTGAGTAATGCAAGCTGTAAGTGTTGGGTAGGTGGAGAGGAGGGGAGAGCCCCTCTCAGCACAGCTCCAAGCCTCAGCTGGACCCTGCGGGAATTCTGCATTACACTGTAGACAGCAAGGGCAGGGAGCAATACAAAATCAGCGAGTAAAATCTCAGAGTGGAGTCCAGGGCTGTTTCAGCCTCGGGATTGTCCTTGGAGAGATGGGTAGGTGGGCAAAGTCTATAGGTGAGGACAGGTGGCCTCTCAGGGCAGGCGCTGAAGATCAAACAAAGCCTGAAACAGGTGAGTTATAGTTGACCGTGAGTGGAAGAAGCCAGGAGTGCAAAGCTCTCAGGTACCAGACACGGCTAGCTTGCCAAATTCTGTATCTCCAGCTATTCCTGCAAAAGCACATGGCATTGTTATCTACATTTTGTAGATGAGAAAACAGAGCTGGAGAGAGCTTATTAAACTGACAGGCCTTTTAGAAAACCACAGGCCATGGAATATGTTTGATTGCTGAATTGTGCCTAGCAAATCAGGCCATGAGCATCTTGGTTGACTTAGGGTCTCTGAGGCAACCTGCAGCTCCCACAGGATGACTGAACTACCCCAGGCTGGATTTGAGCACATTCATTTGTCTTGTGTGTCTGAAGAGACTGAGGTCGAGAAATCCCCTTCTCTCCTATCCTGTCCCCTTCCAAAGCTGTGAGAACATGGTAATTTCTCAGTCCTGTTTGCCCCACCCCCACCTTCTAAAACAAAATGCCAACTAGGCAGCCAAAATTCCTTAATTTATGCATGGCTGGGCACACAGCCATGAACACAATAGCAAAGAAATCATGACCCCCAAGGCCGTGGTGTTGGGGGCTGCCATTTAGGGTGCAAAGAAGCAAGGCAGTATGGAGGAAAGACCTGAGGACCTGCTCCAGAGGCGCTGCAGGTGAGACTCCAAGGGGGTGAACCATTTCCCTACAGCAACATGGGCACAGAGCCTAGGGGCTCAGAGATCATGACCCAGGGAGCCTGGGAAGTTGCAGGCCGGAGAACAGGAGGTGAGGGAAAAGTGGGGTAGCCTTTCCAAGACCACGTGACCTTTCTTGGCTTTAAAATCCCAGTTCCCGGCAGCGTACAGTTATAAAACTCCTTAAATGACCTATTACAATGCTACAGGATCCTGGTCCAAAAGAAAAGCCCATAATTCTTGGTCATTAGGGAAATGCCCTGGAAGGATCAATAGGGCGGTACAAACATCCAAGGGAGGGGGGTGACTCAGAAATGCTCTGCACTCAAGAGTCCCTTTGTCTTGTCAACCCCGTATCCAAAAGCAGCATGTTCCTCCTGGAGCCCATTCCCTGCCGCTGCCTCTACATCTTCCCATACTTCTCAGATGGCCCAGTTATGAACCCAGGGGCTGGGATGAGGGGTGAGGGAGACGGCAGAATTGAGAGACACGGGAAGACGGCAGGTGGTGGATGTAGTTTCTCCATTGATTGTAAATCCAATTTGTCTTGGTCAGTGCTGTGACAGGCACAGCAAAGTCCCTTGGGACTCGGGCTCAAGTTCCTTTATCTGAAAATCCTTTGCAAGAAATAATGATGGGCGGGGTCAAAGTTGACAAGCATTTGCAACTAAAGACAGGAGATCAGAAGCCAGAGACAACTGTATTTGTGTCTAGTTTCCTGCTGCTTGACCTGGGGAAATTGCTTAAGGCTGCTCTCCAGTTTCTGCTTCTGCCAATGGGAGTGACATCTGGCCACGGGGCACACGAGGCTCTGTGTATCCCATACCCAGCAGTGTGTCAGTCGCAGTGGGTACCAGTTTTACTCTCCATATTTGATATCAGGGTTGGTTCCCTCCCTACATCTGTGCTGGGGTCTAAGGCATCTCCTGAAAATGGAGCTGTCAGAGGCATAGGCCACCCCTGGCCCCATCTCTATCCCCAAAGGGAGGCGTGTAGGTTCCAGACATTCTCATAAGCAAGGCACCAGGTCATAGCAAACAGAACCCACGTACTGCTGAAGACACTGAAGTGTTCGCCCACTTCTTCTTCATCCTACAGCTCCAGATCTATGAAAAGAGCATTAAAACATTCAATTTAGCTGGTGTCGGATAAAGCTGACATTTTTTATTTTATTTTACTTATTGTGTTTGAGTGTGTGCATGCTCCCACGTGTGCAGTGTATGGATAAGCCAAAGCTTATCCCTCCATTGTGATCTCAATCACCGTCTACTTTGGTGTTCTGTGTGTTTGTTTTTCCTTTGACACAAGGATGTGGCTGGTACCAGGGTCTTGGTGACTAGTGTAGACTGACTAGTAAGCTCCAGGGACCCTCTTGTTCCCATCTTTCTGGCACGGAATCCCAAGCATGTACCACCATGCCCTGCTTTTCATGTGGGTCTTGGGGATTGAACTCCGGCCCTTGTGCTTGCAAACCAAATCCTTTCCCCATACAGTCATCTCCCAGGTTCCAGAAGTTGTTGCTTCAACACTCACCTTCTCCTTAGAACTTCATTCTGTCTCCAGGCAGCAATATTAATAGTCATTTCATAGTAGAAATAAAAAATTAAGTCTTAGCTACGTTGGAATAAAGAAAGGCTTTCCTAAACAATCTTCATTCAAAAACTGACAGAGTTCACACATTTCCCGGAAAACAATGGAAAGAACATGGCAGGTGGGGCCCTGAGGGACCAGCTAACGCTGTGCTCAGAGGACTTTCCATAGCCTTCAGCGCTTTTATTATTCTGAGGAAAAAGCTGGAAGTAAGTGCACTAAGTATTCAGCTGAAGACATTAGATAAAGAACTTTAAACTAAATTAACAACAGCACCCGAGATGTGATTTCATGGTAACAAAAGCTAAAATTAATGCATTAGAAAACAACCAAAGTCTTCTATGTTAATTCTCACTAGTTTTTCTGTTTCCCACAACAGCCCCTCGGTGCCAGCACCTTTGCGTCTGTGAACCTCCATACTTTTGTTCTGAAGTCTAGCTAAACACCCGTGTCTATATGGTGCATTCCACGTCTTTATAGAACTGACTGAGAAGACCATTTGGTTGTATTTAGAGTGTTAGACTGGACTATGGGGCATCCGGTTCTAAAACTAAGTTCACCATGATTGTCTCCAAGCCACTTTCTCTTTCTGGTGCCTGATTTCCAACCTGTATGTTAGAAGCTGAGGCTCCCTGCTGGCATCAACAGCTGTCAACTGGACTTCATTTATGGCAGTTACCCTCCCGGCATGTCACTGAGTGACTGGAACTGTCCCAATGCCTGAATTACAGAACGCTGATGTAAAAGGTGATGGCAGATTTGAAGGACAAACTCAGGAAGTGAAGGCAGCCCCAGGACAGCTTGGAACTTGGGCCTGGCCTAGAGTATTATAATGCAGTATCCTTCACTCGTCAGATCTTGTCATTGAGACAAAATCCTGGGCCAGACAATTTAAGACTTATTTCGGTTCATGTTTTCCGATGTTCAAGTTCATAGTTCATGGCTCCATTGACTCTGGTCCATGATGAAGCGTCCGAGTCTTAGGACAAGCTGAGGCACATACGGTAACATGTTGATGTACAAGGACAGACCACGTGTTGTTAAGGTCTTACATCCCCAGATGCAGGTGGGATGGATTTGAGTGTGCTCTGTGACTATGGCAGCCTGTACCCTAGCTGTCCATCTGCCTGACTAAAGTAGGAGTTGCCAGGTTCTAGCATGTAATTCTAGGTGGATGAGCACTCAGAGTCACCAAGCCTACCCCTTTTTTCAAGAATGTCTGGGAATCCAGAACTGTATGAGAAATCTCTCAATTGTTGCTCATTTAAAAAGAGTAAAAATTAATTAGAAAAGTAAAGCTGGGGAGCTATAGAGACGGCTGATGTTTAAGAGTGTTTGCAGTGCTGACAGATTTCTGTCCCTCCCGGTCCTGCAGTCATTCAGTCCCAAAGAAATACACAGAGGTCTATATTAATTATAAACTGGTTGGCCTATTAGCTCAGGCTTTCTTATTAATTCTTACATCTTACATTAGCCCATAATTCTTGTCTGTGTTAGCCATGTGGCTTGGTACCTTTATTAGTGAGGTATTCTCATCTTATGTCCTCTGCGTCTGGGTGATGACTGCAGACTGACTCTTTCCTCTTCCCAGAATTCTCCTGTTCTTGTCCCCCTGCCTCTACTTCCTGCCTGGCTACTGGCCAATCAGCGTTTTATTAAAAATAATACAAGTGACAGGATAAAAGGCCATTGTCCCACAGCACTTTCCCCTTTTTTTTCAAAACAAGAATTCTGAATCTAATATTCTTTGTTTATCTTTTTGTCCAGATCATTATCCATTTCATCTTGTAACCAACACTCTAAACAAAGATAAATATCCAAAATCCATTTTGGTGGGGAATGCTGGTAGAGTTTTCCAGGCTACTTCCTGCTGATTGGGAGCACTGATAATTTTATGGGCACCTGAAGAATATTTAAGACCATGGTCAAGTCCTGGCTGAAATATTCTGTGAGGTTTTATCATCTCAGCCAGCAGTCTTGAGGCTGTTCTGGATGTAGACCTCAGAGGAAACTCCAACAGAGGTCCTCTGAAATGTTGGATCATCTGGACCACCTGCTCCCACTGGAGATACTTTTGGGGGTCTTCCTTAATCAAACCTGGTGTTTCTTAACCCAGAATGAATCCACAGCCTCTCATTTCCTGTGGAAACAAAAACAAATCCTTCTCCAAAGTAACATATCTTTTGACTTAAATTTTTAAGTCAAAGCATTTTTAAAATATGTATGTTGTATTAATCCAGGAACATTTATAATCAAAGGTCTTTTAGCAGCTTTTACTCCTTCCTCGGCCATCAAACATTTCAAAGACAACACAACAACATATAATATCCAGACTCTCCGTGTATTTTCCATCTTTACGTGGCTTTATTTTAAACTTTATTTCTTTTTTTTATTTTAATTTTTGGCTTGTCGAAACAGGGTTTTCCCATGTATCTTTGGCTCTCCTGAAACTCACTCTGTAGACCAGGCTATTCTTGAACTCACAGAGAACTGCCTGCCTCTGCCTCCTAAGTGTTGGGATCAAAGGTGTGTGCCACCACACCCAACTACTCTCTTTCTTTCTTTTTATTTTAAGAACTTTATCCTTTTTCTTTCTCTCCCAAGCCTACATATATTTTTAAACACACTGTAAACCATTTAGAGGTTTTTCTATATCTGCTTCTATCTTTACTGTATATCTCTCTTATTCTGACCACATGAGTCTTTAATTTGCTAAGCAATAAGGCAAGGATTAAAGCCTTGGCTTTGACAGCTGGATCCACTCCATTCCTTAGCTTTCTGAGTGTCTTGCTTCATGGTGAAGGTACTGGTGGGAGCCATATTGATTTCCACAATTCTACGGAGTTTCAAGGTTCCCACCACGATCAAGAAGCATACTATCGGCTACTCATCAGCACCATTTAAGTCTCTGGTGGTGGGGCCTCTTAAAAGAGCTGCAAGATTTTTGCAGCTAAAGCTGAGTCAGGAAATCTCTCTTATTTTAAATGAGACATGCTTGCCTCTAGCAAACAGAGCCCACCTGAGAAAATGCTGCTACCAAGAAGTTGTGCTTAACTCTGTTCTTTCTGTGTCTAGAATTCCTTCCCAAACTCCCTCAGGTTTTATGTGGTTGCAGTTGTCCACATTGTACCATTTGTTGACGGATATTTTGGTCCCACCTGGTCCCACAGTCATTCAGTCCCAAAGAAATGCACAGAGGTCTATATTAATTATAAACTGGTTGGCCTATTAGCTCAGGCTTTCTTATTAACTAATTCTTACATCTTACATTAGCCCATAATTCTTGTCTGTGTTAGCCACATGGCTTGGTACCTTTATCAGCGAGGCATTCTCATCTTGCGCCCTCTGTGTTTGGGTAATGACTCCAGACTGACTTTTTTCTCTTCCCAGAATTCTCCTGTTCTCGTCACCCTGCCTCTACTTCCTGCCTGGCTACTGGCCAATCAGTGTTTTATTAAAATAATACAAGTGACAGGATAAAAGACTACTGTCCCACAGCATTGCCGCTCTTGTGAAAGGTCTGAATTTGGTTCCCAGCACCCACACTGGGCAGCTCACAATCACCTGTAACTCCAGCTCCATGGAAGCTGATACTTTCTTCCAGCCTCTGTGGCATTTACACACACTGACACATACACACACACATACACACACACACACACACACACACACACACACACACACACAAAGAAAAGAAAATATTAAAAAAGCAAAAGCAAAAGAACTCTGTCCAGGACACAAATACAATCTCTTCCAGTCAGTTTTCATCCATGGGTCATCAGTCAGGATCTCTGTTCGAGCCCAACCCACCTGCCATATGGAAGGGGAAAACCTTAGTTCAGAGACACAGCTGAAAACCCAGGGACACACAAAAGGCTTGGGGCGAAGTCCAGACCATGACTCCCTAGCTATTGCTCTCTTTATTGCTCTGTAATTCTGCCACCCCCGAGATGCCCATCTGAAGAGAAAGGACCTGAACTTTCCCATAACCTCACTACACAAATACCTGCCATTTTGCTAAACTTCCCAGACTCCTCATTTTATACAAAAGGAACTTGAAACCTTGGAAATAAAACAAGATATGCATTCCCCTTACACAACTGCAAGGCCATGGCAGATCCCAGACCTCCACCCCTAGGCCAGCCTTGCCCTCCCCAGTTCTTTAAGCGCTTGAAAAGCTCCCAGGGTGAGGACTATATTCAGCTTTTGATGAATTGCTAAAATATTCTATCCCTAAGCACATCCAACAGTCAGACAATCCTCATTACACAGTCCCCAGAACCAGGCCCCCAGGCCGCAACACCTTAACTTCTCTCCATGGGGGGCTGACTCACCAGCCTGGCACAACCTTTATCCTCTCTGATGGATGATAAACATGTCTGCAGCAGGCACGGAGCCCGCCAACAGTTCCGATTTGTCTGCTAATTGGAGCTGGTGCTAGGCCGGCATGCTGCCTGCTGTCTGTTGGTGGGTTAGCAAGAGGGGTGGGAGGGAAGCAGCATGAGGATTCCTGAAGACCAGGTGTGGGTCCTGCTGCTGCTGAACCTGCTGGCCTCAAGAAAGAGGCTGTTCCTCTTCTCTAGGCATCCTCTAATTATCTGTGCAGTGGGCATCACAGAACCCACCCCATAGATACTACCAGAGTCCACGGTCAGAAGGAAGATTCAAACCTAAGACAAATGAAATTCCTCATTTCAAATATTTACAAGGTTTTCATGGTGGGCAAGTTGAAGCCCAAAAATCAGTCAGTTAGAGGCCGCCATGACACAGTACCAGCCACCTTGGCCACCCTCCTGTGCAAGCTTTCTCTTCTCTCTTGATGGGATCAGATGACGTTTATGGAGCTCTTTCTCTGTGCCAGGCATTGAGCTCAGCACAAGATACTCATTGCCTTGTGGATTCCTCCAAATATTCCTACTGCTAATGTGACCAGGTAGAAAGGAAAGTTTGGGGAGCTTTAAAAAAAACAGTCTGAAGACTTACCTCCTAGTGAGAGAGCAGAGCTCTCCGGTAGAGAGAGGCTTTGCTCCTGTGTTCCCCCATCCATCCCTTCATCCACACTTGGAAGGTTTTGGACACCATGTAATTTCTCAGGAAACTTTCTTGTCTTTCCTGTTTGCTTGGATGTCTCTACTGCTTGGCAATTGTGCCTGTGTAAACTTGTTCTTGAGGTCCAATTCCTAGCCTACCTCCCCAGGCTGCACTCCAAAGGCAGGCAGATCTTCTTTGCTAGTTTCTATGGGCTTCTGGTGCCTGATTGCCTGCTGTCAGTTCTGAAGATGCTTGTCACACTGCACTCCTGACACACATTATCGGCAAGCCGGTCACAACTGTGTTAGTATACTTTGTCATCTGCCATTACATCCTGAGCAGCTCAAACCCTAGAGGCTCCTTGAAAGACAGGGCTCTTCCTCTATTCGACTTTCCATCTCTGGACCAGCACACAAGACATGAAAATGCTCTGCAAATATGGGAGAAAGAGACAGGAAATGAGAAGGGAAAAGAAGGAGAGGGAAGGACACGAAGAAAGAGCAGGAATGGAAGGGAAGGATAAATAGGGAGGAAGAGAAGATGGAGGAAGGCAGAAAAGGTGAAGTGGAAAGAGAAATGATGAAGGAGGAGAAAGGGGGCAGAGCTAGGGAGGATGGCGAGGAGGGAGTACATTTCTGAGTGTATTCGTTCAGTAAACGGTGTTGAGAATGGCCATCAAGTAATAGTTTTCTCACCGAGGGTCCTGTCTGAACTGTGGCCTGCTTTTGTGTCATCTTTGACTGAAAATGGTCTTTACATTTTCAAAGGCTACAAAAGAAAGAGAAATATATGTAACATCTGGCAGAGAACCTCATGTCCCAGAGCCTAAATTATTTACTGTGCTTTCAATGGGAATGTTTGTTGACCCCCTAGCACAAGAGGAAGAAGACTCTAACTAGAAAGAATTGAAGACACAGTTAGAAATAGGTACGTATCCACCTTGGAGATGGAAAACTGAGAAAAGAGGATATAAAGCAGAAGAATGTTAAAAAAACAAAAACAAACAAAGCCCCCTGGGGTGTAAAGTACCAGAGCGATGACTTGTCACATGTAATTGATAAGGATAGGCTGCCCACCTCCATCTCAGCACAGGACCTGGGGAGCCTCGCTTGCAGTGGGGTGCAAACATTTACGAAGCAACTAATGGGAGCTAAATGGGAATCCCACCCAGCTATCATGAGACAGCATGGTTAAAGAAGTCAGTTTTAGGAACTGGTATAAGAACAGAGATAGAGAGAGTATCAGAAGGCAGACTCTGGCCTCCTGGGGGAAAGTCAAGGGTTTGGATTCTTAGTTTCAGTGAGGATGGCAAGACATGTGTTCTATCATCTGGCCAGTAAGATGGGTCTCCAACTTTTAACTTACTAAAACTCTTTGCTTAAATATTTTATTTTTATTTTTATGCATGTATGTGTGTTTGTGCCTAAGTGTTTATGCACATGAGTGTACTATCCACAGTGGCCAACAGAGGGCACTGATTCCCTTGGGGCTATAGTTCCAGGTGGCTGTTAGTTACCTGATACACTGGAACCTGAACTTGGGCCCTCTGCAAGAACAGTGAACACCCTTAACAACCGAGTTATCTCACCAGCCCCTAAAATTCCTAAAATTTGGAACTTTCTCCGAAAAGGTCCAAGCTCTGCTCAGCATTCACTGAGCATGCATTCCTTTGACAAATAGTCATCACAACCAAGTGCATGTTATTTACTGAATACTTGCTGTGTGTGAGGCATCGGCAGAGATGCTTTTCTGTATCAACATTATCTCAGAGATGAATATACAAAATCCCCATTTTATAAATGAGAAAATTGAGGACTGGAGAAATCAGTGAATATGTGACTACCAAATGGCAGAGACAAATTGTGGCAAACTGGCCCAGAAGCCTGATTTTTCAATAATGCTGACATCTAGGTTTTGTGCATGCACACATATGCACATATGCAATTAGTGTCGAGCAAGAGAATTCATGTGTGTTGACTGGTGTCTGGGACAGGCCACAGGAGCAGCCTGTCTATCTGTCTGACTTGGTCTTTGTTTCTGTTTCTGTCTCTGTCTCTGTTTCTCTCTCTCTCTCTCTCTGTTTCTCTCTCTCTCTCTCTCTCTCTCTCTCTCTCTCTCTCACACACACACACACACACACACACACACACACACACACACGCACACATGCTATACTACTGGCTTAGTTCTTTGTCTAGCCTTCTTTCCTCTATATCCCTAGGCCTGAGATTCTGGTCTAAACTCAGACTTAATTGACTGGAATCCCTCATGTTCATTTCCATTTCATCAAGAACATGCTTTGCATTGATTTCATACAAAAATGAACAAAAAACCCATTTTCTAAGATGCTTGGAATCTAGTGAAAGGGTAGGCAAATATTTGGTCTCAAAGAAAAATGTAAGCTAATGGACAAGTGGACTGTCAAAGCTATTAGCCCAAGACTGGAGCATCTCTGGGTCTGGACATTGCTTAACAAGACTTCTTCTTTTTCTTTTTTTAAACCCCAGGCCTGGCCATCCAAAGTAGCAAGAGCTGACAGACAAGAGAGAGTATTTGACCTGGAGAGACATTAGGATGCTGGATGGCTGGATGATTTGCACAGATGGAGCTTCAGCTGCATCCAATGAGGAAGTAGGAGCCAGATCACTGGGACTATCTGTTGGGGACTGTGACACTCAGACCCTGAATTTCCTGTGACCCCCCTGCCTGCCGGAGTAAACAACTTGTTATGCTTGCAGCTGCTCTGAGCAAAACAACTTGTTTTCCTGTGCTTGCAGCTGCTCTGAGCATGAGACCCTGATGGCAGGGGAGTGGTTTCTGGTGGCTTGCAGCTGAAGAAGCCCGAGACCTAGGGCGTGGCCATCGGTCAGGAAAGGCACTATATAAGCTGCCCTGTAACACAATAAAGGGGGCATTCTTGGGGAATTCAAGGATGACCCGTGCCCCTATGTGTGTCTGCATGTCTGTTTCAATCTCCAGTCCCTTGCCCAGCTTGCGAACGTCCCACAGTTCAGGCAGTACACTGCAGGTGTAGTATCATAGTACACGTAGTACGGCGCTACAGGACCATTGTACACGTAGTAGTGAGGACACGTACACTGTTTTTGCAATACACAGAGGGATTTAAAATTTGCATGAACAATGATGAGAGGCATGAAATAGTTAAAGTAGGAAGTGAGATAGGCAGACTGGAAAGTGTGAACACTCCTAGAGCTGGGTTAAGTATGCAAGGAGGCTGTCGGTCAGCTTTCCAAAGATGCAACAAGCTGAAATGATTAAGCTGAAGAAAAAAAAAAACGCAGAGGTATGGAAAACCAAGATGGTTGGTGCAACCAGAATGTCTTGGTTGCTTATTGGGTGAAACAGAGGGAGGAGGGAGGAATCTTCGTTTATACTCCCCTAAACCTCAGCTGCATCCCTCCTTCAGAAAGCTGGCCACTTGCTTTGTATTCTCATCCTCTGGCTGGGACATATTCTCAATGCTTGAGACCACTGAAATCTCAGCTGCCCTGGCATTACACCTACCTATGACCATGAGGGCCTGAGCCACCTACCACGTCAAGCTGACTCCCCAAATTGTCTCCAATTTACCTGTTAAATATCCTATATTAACAGTCCTGGACCAGACCCTTCTTCTATATTTCATCCGACCCACACTGAACCTAACCTTGCAGCAGCACTCACCCACCCCAGCTCTGACATAGCCAACTCCACCCTCCGCCCCCAAGTCCCCACACAAAACTGTGAAGAAGGCTAATATGGTAGATTCCAGCTATCTTGACAGCTAGGAACAATGGACCTGAACCAACAAGATGAAATTTAGCAGAGATAAATGTCAAGTTCTACACAGTGAGCCCAGAAATCAATCACAGGGACAGGATGAGGAGACCTGATTTGCAGTAATGATAAGGAAGCATCTAGGGAGAGTGGCAGAGGAGCTAGACAGGCGCCCAGCCGTCGCTAGGAACATGGGGCGATGGATGGATTCAAAATAGCACTAATAAAGTTCAAGGCTGAATTAACAACAGTGTCCAGGTAGAGAAATGTTGCCACCTGGCATTTGGTTCGGACTGTTTAGATCCCAGCTAACATACATGGGTACTGCCAGGCAAGTGTACCCTGGAGGGCAGAAAGGAGTGATGGCTATAGAAAAACGATTCTAAAACCTTAACGAGGAATACAGCCATGGCTGGCAGAACCCAGTACTCAGCTCACACAAATGCCTGCCATTATTTCCTCCTTGGTTGTTCAACGCCTCAGAAATTATCCCAAGAATAGTGGTTCTGCTGTAAATTCTCTCCCCATCGCGTATCTTCATCTTGGAATGTGAAGGAGATCTTGTCTTTAGGGACCAATTCTGCCTTAAACAGGTGAAGAATCTTGAGCTCAGGAAAGGCTTGTAGCTTTCTCAAAGGTGCGGAGTGTGCTGGTGCCTAAGCGAGGATTGGAGATGAGGTCGGTCAGACGCTCTTTCTGAAATGTGTCCTGGTTACTTCCGTACTCACCCAACTGCTCACTGTTCACAGTTATGGAAGAATAGGGAGGCGGGAGAAAGGGAGGAAGGAAGGAGGAGGGGGAGGAGGGAGAGTAAGGGGGGATGGGGAGGAGGGGGAGGAGAGGGAATGGAAATAGAAAAAAGGGGGGAGGAAGGGGAGGAAAAAAGAGGGAAAGGAGGAGAAAGGAGGAGGACAAGGAATGGAAATTGGAAAGAAAGGAGGGGGAGGAGGAGGGAGGTGAATGGAGAAGGAGAAAGAGGAGGGAGAGGAGGGGGAGGAGGGAGAGTGAGGGGCAATAGGGGAGAAGGGGGAGGACAGGAAATGGAAATAGAAAAAGGGGGGAGGAAGGGGAGGAGAAAAAGGAAGAGGAGAAAGAGGAAAAGGAAGTAAAAGGAGGAGGATAAAGAATGAGAATAGGAAAAAAGGAGGGGGAGGAGGAGGGAGGAGAACAGAGAAGAAGGAAGAGGAAGGAGAGAAGGGGGAGGAAGGGGAGGAGGAGGCAGTGGCTGTGACAGCAGTAGTAATGGTGACAGGATGTATAGGCCTGTCTTAGTGCTCATGATAAGGAGACTTCACACTGGGCATCTACTAGCCATAGACTGCTTTTGTTACCTCAGTGAAGTGAGCCAATTTCTTGGGCAACTTCACTAGATAACCCTGGATCCTATATCCTCTTTTACCCACCCATCCACTACTGCCTGGAGAATGTGATAGGATAGGCTGACTCCTCTGCCGGAGGTGGGCTCTGCTGCTTTGATTGACAGCAGCTTCAGCTGTTGTCCCAGGTCAGAAATATAGCCAAGTCTTGCTTGTCATGACCCCACTTCTCATCACAATTTTAAATTTCAATTTTATTATCATCACTACTACCATTTTCTCAGCCCTGGCCCCTTTATGACCATTTCTGTGCCCACAGTCTTTCTTGGTTCTTCCAATTACTTTACGAGGTTGCCCACGGGAAGCTGAGGCCTAGGAAGGCCTTATGACTGGCAAGTCTCCAGCTCCAACTGACTCATGTGACTTTATTGGCGGTGCTTCCCCGGGAAAGCTGCATCTCTTGAGCGTGCCTTCCTAGGGTCATAAAGGAAGCACACAGCCATCTTGCAATTTTCCACTTTCAAAATTCTAGGGTGAGAAACTCATTTTAGATTTATGAAATAAAAAGGAAGAGTGAGGTGTAGAACCCAGAACCCCAGAAGGCAAGAAGCCAACCTAGGGTAGCTCTACTCTGATTAAGGTCTCAGGAGGAAATACATGACAAAGCCTATTCTACAAGAGGATAACATCTACACCCTAACATAAGTTGATTTCAGGGTGTGGCTAGCATTGTAATGTGGATCGCTGAGTGTCTGGGAACTTGTGACTAGATTCTGCCGGAAGCCTGGAGGCCCAGGCAATTGTCCTTACCTTCTGTTTGGAGTTGGCAAGCCAGCTATGCTCCGAGATGTAGGCTGGACCCTCAGGTTGCTATGCGATGTGTACAAGTACCATGGAGAGTTCCCCTGGACCCACACCTGCCCAGCTCACCAGGCTGCCTGGAATGCATGTCCCTGTGGCCTCCTCACTGTCCCAGCTGCCTCTGTAGAATGAACTCCACTTGTTCTTCCATTGCTCAGATTAAGTCCTGTGTCTTCTACCAGACTTTTTGTAGGGCATCTGTGTATAAAATGTCACCTTCCTGTCCCTTGAAGTTGTAGCAATATAAAACCATCCATTTGGGGATATATATAGCAATATAAAACCATCCACCCACCTCATCTCCAGGGTCAGCCTCTGCTCTAAAGAGACCATCTCTGGCCTCCCACACAACATTCTGCAGAGAGATGAAGTCACGATGAAGGGAGATTTCAGGGATATGGCTTCTGCACACATCCTCGTGCCCAGGCTTCTGTTCAGGTAGGAGCCTCCTTGTCATTCATCCAGAGGTCCCTCCACTTCCTGTCCCACCTTTCTCCACTCCCCAGTGACACAGCTATGCATGTGAGCCCAGAGTCTGCCCCTTCAGATGTGGCTTCTGAGGAGATCATTCTTCAGGATGGCCTTTTGCAAAAAAGAAAGGTGACGTTTGCTGAGTGGATGAACTTCATGTGCAATGGCGGGAACAGGATGCACTGGGCATGTTGGCTGCAGATCTCTTCAAAGCCTCTACCTGCTCATCCATAACATGCACACCTATGAGTAATAAATACTGAACACCTTGTCTTCCACACAGTCTCGCCCATCCCAAAAGAACTAAGTCTGCTAGGAGTATCTTTTAGAACACACTCGTCTGGCTCTTCCCTGGACCAGTTTCAGTGCTGTCATTTATTTGCTGTGTGACTTCAGGCAAGTCACTTTCTTTTTCTGTGTCACATCTTTGTATGTAAAAAAAGAAATCAAAGCAAGGTAGGAACTAGGAAAGTTGATCCCTGAAGCTACCCTCTGGCACTGATATTTTCTAATTCATTCCTCTGTGTTTTCTGATGTCTCTGCATTCTGGAGCTGGGACGACAAACATGCGATAGATGGAGAACAGCATTGTGCTAGCAAGACTCAAGACAATGAGCCTTCAGGGGCTGCTTTGAAAGCTTGTGGGATACTTTCTAGGTGTAGAAAATTATATTCAGCATCATATGCCATTAACAACACCCTGGTGGCTTAGGCATTGAGAGTGGCTGGTAGCTCAAACCAGATGATCCTTACTGGGATTGTTAAGTTTCAGGAATCGCTCTGGGGATTTAGATGCCACTGGTGGTTCATGCAGGGATGAAGTCAGGATTCAGACCCATGGGCTTCTTCCATTCTAAAAGCCAGATTACAAAAGTACCATTCTGAGGTACTAGAGACTCTGAAACAACTAAATTAAAGCCGCTGTGAGAATGTCAGAGGCAGCAGAGGGGTGGTAGTGGAGCCCTAAGCATATTTACACAGCAACCTGGACCAATGGGGTAGCCCAGCATGCCTACTGCCTCCTTTCACCCCGAGCTAGTAGGATTCCTTGTTGTTGTTGTTGTTGTTGTTGCTGTTGTTGTTGTTTTGTTTTCCAAGACAGGGTTTCTCTGTAGCTTTGGAGCCTGTCCTGGAACTAGTTCTTGTAGACCAGGCTGGCTTTGAACACACAGAGATCCGCCTGCCTCTGCCTCCCAAGTGCTGGGATTAAAGACCTGTGCCACCACCGCCCGGCTAGGATTCCTTTAACTGTCTCCTGGGTGTGAGGTCTCCCAAACACAGGGGAAAAAAAGAAACACAAAGAAAACATGTCCCTTACTACTAAGAACTAGAGTTCTTTATTCTAAGGGATACTAATCTTTCAAGTACTCAGTGATAAAAGCATTTTATTACTAGTTATATCCAGAAATATTACCCATCTTTCTGCACCCCAGAAAGTCCCTACTGCCATCAACACTCTAATGTTTTTGGAAACCTACTAATTGGTTATTTCAAAGTTACTCACCTCTATTTGACCATGAAACCCTGTTTCTGAGATTTTTGAAAGATTTCTGTTGTTTTTAAAAGTGTGTGTGTGTGTGTGTGTGTGTGTGTGTACACATGCAAGCGCGTGTGCACACGCATCAGTCCAGGTACCTTCCAAGACCAAAGGCATTTCTCCCTGGATCTGGGGTTATAGGCTGTTGTGACCCACCTGATGTGATGTGGGTGCCGAGAACTGACCTTATGTCCTTTGGGCAGAGCAAGAAGTGCTTTTACCACTGAGTCGTCTCTCCAGACACTGACTCTTTCGGCCAGGTCTCTGACCTCGGAAAAAAAGTGAAGCCACCTATAAGCCACTGTAATGTTTTAGGGGGTCAATCAGAATTCTTCCTTGAGACTTTTGAACAAGTCCTAGATGAGTAATTGGGACTCTAAGTGTGTGAGCCAGAGTTGGTAGATTCTGTGGGGCCCCGATATATCACTTTGGCACATCAGTCTGCTATCACGTGAGGAAAAAAGGCCACCTCTCAGAGAATCTATTCCTACCTACCATCTCACGACTCAGTGTTGCTGCGATTCCACATGGTTCTTCCGTGTTTCTTCATGTCACCTTGGGCTTCTTCAAAGAAATCCCTTTCTCTTTTTGTCTTTTAAAAATCAAACTCAAGTCAAAATTGTTCCTGTCACAAATTAAATAAAAACTGTCTCTAACTTGGAGTGAATCTGCTTGTTGAGGACGTCACTTTCACTGCCTAGACGTGGAGCCAGTGGACTGTTACAGAATGAAGAAAAGGGCAAGGGTTGCGGTGGCCTTGGAGTGAGGTTTACACAGCAGGAAACTCTGGACACGGTACCAAAGCATGCATGAGGAGTTTGGAGTCTGTACTGTGTCTAGAGTCTCCCTCAAAGGCTGAGTGTTAAAGAGCTATAGTCTCCAGTTTGGTGCTACAGGAAGACAGTCAAGACCCATATGCCATGCGGTCTGGAGGGGCACTGGGGCATACCCTTAGGGGGGAATCTCCTTCACTTTGAGCAGAAGCATGGATGATTGCTGACACAGGATATAATTGACTATAAGTTTATTACTTAGTTTCCATGCTTCTGTTTCCTCATCTGAAAAACTGGGGTGATCTAATTCTTTCAACCAAGACACTTTGGGATCAAAGGGACACATTTTCCTTTTCTTGAAGTTTGTCCCCTGGATTGTACAACCATCCTTCCGTACCCATCCTTGGCTGCAAACTCCCACTATGTCACCCTTCCGTATTCAAAAGGCTAATCTGGACCCTTGGGTTCAGAGACTGGCAAATTCCTGGGGAAGAGAGGAGCCTGTGTCTGGTCTTGTGGCTTTCTGCACCTAGCTCTGAGGCTTAGGGCAAGCAATTTAATGCCCTAAGTGCCCACCCGTTTACCTATAAAATGGAACTAAGAATCCTTTACTGGGTTCTCCCTGGAGGCTGTGCGGACTGAGGTTTCAGAGGTGGCTCCTGGGCTGTGCACAGCGGACACTTTCTGCTCTCTTCTCTGCACTTTCAGCCCCAAAGCCAGGTGGATTTCTCAGAAGAGAAGCAGAGAGTGTTTCCGGAGAGCCAGGTTTCCTGAGAGTCCTGGCTACCTCAGGGCATTAATGAATGGGGAAGTCTGTTTGCACTGATTGTTTCCTGGGCCTGTCCTTTGAGGTCCTTCAAACTGCCCCCTCAGGGCCCTTCCTCTGACCTCCTATTCTTATAAAATGAGAAAACAAGTTTCAACCAGAAAATTGCTTGCTATTTATATGCCCCAAGGTGACCTCTACCCAGGATAAGATAAAGGGGACAGCTGGTTGAAAGCAGCCCTTTGGGCTCGACCTAGAGCCCATCTGTGGTCCCCGGGGGTGAGGATCTTCTTGATCCTTCACCAAGAATCAGAGGAGGGTAGTGCTTTAGAGAAGACTCAAGGGGGTGCTTCGTAATCCATCTACCCGTTCAGCACATGTTTAAGAGGTGTTTGTGTAGGGCAGGTAGGTGCTGAGTACTGGAGATACAATGATGTATGGACATATAAAGTCCCGCTCACAAAGTCTATAGTCTCCTAAAAGAAACACTTTTTAAACCCGCTGTAACTACACCCTTACCTTACCCTATTCCATATCCAAAATCCATAGACTGGAATCTGTTAGGAAGGTGAGCTCATTTGAATTTTCAGGGGTATCTGGAAACTGCTGGTTGTCAAGTCTCCAGTATGTAACATTATTTATGAATGGTGCCCTGCTACCACCTGGGCAGGGTCAGAATTCAAGTACCCCATGCTTCCTGTTGTCACACATAGCTAATTTACTAAGCAGGGCAGACAGCAGTATGAGTGGGGCTCTGACTCCAGAAAGTATGAGGCACAGTGGGAAGAGGGTACATGTCCCACAGCCTAAGTCTTCCCTCAGGAATGGACTCCCAGTATCCAACTCGCTGTAGTCTAAACCAACCTCTTTTCTGTCCTAAATTCCACTGACAGTTTTTCTGTCCCTCCACCTTTCTCTTGGGTTGGATCTCCATAATTCCCCCAGGGAATTAGATGGGTCTACTCCTCAAGCCAGACTTGTATAAACCTTGTCGGATGGAAGAAACCAGAGACACACTCTGGAAGCCTTTAATCCAATATTCCGCTCTAGGTGGTTCTGATGCCCAGGCAGTCTGGGGGACCACTTAGTTATCACTCTTGAGAGGATGAGAGTACAGAATGAGTCTAGGGGTGTTGCAGAGTGAGTCCTGTACCAGGCGAGGAGGCTGAAGATGACAGGTAATGTCCAGGTACAGGACATCATCCCTTGTCTGTCTCCATGTCTGGACTGTGGAGCTAATGTGAGTTAGTGATGAAGTTAGGAAGAAGAGGTCTAGCCAGAGAAATCTGAATGCAGAATCCTATATATGGGGCAGGACGGGTCATCCAATCCATTGTGTCCTCATAGGTTTTAGTTTGGGGACAGCTCTGCCCAGACATCTTTAAGATCCTCTCATGTTGCTTTTAACTTGATGTGTGACCTGTTGTTTCAACCCAGTGGCCTCTCAGATATCAGTATAGTGTACACATCGGATGTTGGGTGTCACCTAGACCCTGAATTTGCTGTGTGGGATTAACTCTTTTTTGGTCACTTGCTGTGACCTTGGCTCCACAAAAAGCCTGGTAGACTTCATTTCTTTGACCCATCTCAATATCTTTGTAAGAAAGTCTTGTAATGCTCCTTTCAAAAGAGAGAAAAATAACACTTAAAAAAAAGATAAAGAATTGCCATAGTCTGTAAGCGTGTGTGATCTTCAGCACAACTCCCAACATGGCTCTCTGTCTCCATGACAACATGCCGAGCATGATGAAGCAGTCAAGTGATTTACAGTTCCCCATCAGAAGTCACTGTGTCTCCAGGGATCAAAGAAAAATTAAGCATGAGGCCAGGGCCAAGACCTTCCTACTGATCCCAGACAGGGCAAGTGCTCAGAGGCCAGAGCTGCCATTTCGCCGGGCTCCAAGGCCACTGGCTTGATCTCTGCTCTCCAAGGCAGACAAGAGAGAAAGGAGCAGGTATCTAGTGAGTGACAAGGGCTGGGGGAGAAGTCAGAGAGCTAGCTCCTGCCCCCAGCTCTCTGTGTCTAGCCTGCCTGTAGGATCTAGACAGTTTTGTTTGTTCTCTCTCTCTCTCTCTCTCTCTCTCTCTCTCTCTCTCTCTCTCTCTCTCTCTCTCTTTCTCCTCTCAGTTTTTCCAAACCACAGGAACAAACAGAAACTGGTAGTTTCTGCAGGAGTGCCTCACCTGTGTGGACTCTGATACTCCCTGCAGTGGAGAGTGAGTCAGCAAGAGCCAAGCTAAGTACTCTAGTCTGATGGGTGGATGGAGTCCTGGAGCCACTGGCTACACTGGACTCTATAGGTTCCAAGTGCAGCTGCCCTGGAAGTGTTTCCCTGTTAAGACTTCACTCATAGTAGAGGATGGGGGACAGTGTCATCTTAGGGGAGGGTGGCAGGCTCCTAACAAGGTGGATGTAGCTCCCCAGACAGGACCCGAAAGGGGAGCTTTATCGGAGCACTGAGTACAGTTAGGCTCAAGGAACAGATGGTAAGAGAAGTGTGGTGGTACACACTGTGATTTCTTCAATCTGGGAGGCTGAGGCAGGAGAATTGTGAATTTGAATCCATCCTGAGCTGACAGCTAAAAGATTTCTTAAATAGAAAAGAAGAAGCAGCAGGGATAAGGAAACATAGGCAAATAAGAAAGCAGGGGGCTGGTGAGAGAAAGCCACAAGAAAGAATGAGAGAAAAGATGATGCTCTCAAAGAAAGGAGAAGCCAAGGAGGCTGCAAGGGATTGAAAGGGACCAGCAGGTGTGGGTAAAGGGTTTGGGACACAAGCCCAAGGATTTGGGTTCCAATCCCCAGAACCCATATAAAAGTTATACACAACCGAGCATGTCTGTAATCCCAGCACTGCTACAGTGAGCTGGGAAGTGGAGCAGAGACTCTCTGGGAATGCACGGGCCAACTAGCTTGTGAAGAGCAAAAGAGAGTCTGTACCGAACAAAGGTAGAGGGTAAAGACAGTACCTGAGGTTGTCCTCTGACCCCCACACATTCACCAAGGCATGCCCACATCTACGCCAACACATATGAATGTGCACAAACCCATGTTCTCAGACACCGTACATACATTTATGCATAGCCATACACCCACATTGACACATGGTATTTTTAAGGACCAGCAATCAAGTCTGTTCTGTCATTGTGAGATTTTGCTGTAATTATACAGGGTGGGGATACAATAGCGGGAACTGGATGAAAGATCCCCCCCATCTTTCTCTCTTTTCTCTCTCATTCCTTACAATAGTGTTATTTCAAAATAAATTACTTAAAAGTAAACATCATCACAGAGCCATTGTTTTAGATGCATGACAAGGACAAACTGTTCACAGAAGATTCCATTGCCCT
Organism: Myodes glareolus; assembly: GCF_982192425.1. NCBI lineage: Eukaryota > Metazoa > Chordata > Mammalia > Rodentia > Cricetidae > Myodes > Myodes glareolus. The sequence goes on from NC_142034.1 coordinate 41,880,479, forward strand.
TTGTCCTTTGAATATGTAAGGCTCGTGGGCAAGGATAAACAGTGGATATGAAGACGAACCTCGGGCTAGCACCCGAGGCTGGCAGAAACCAGATCCCTTTTTCTTTCCTATGTTCTGTGACTACCAGTCTCCCAAATGCTCTCTATGCACGCGTGCCTCTCAAGTGTTTGTGTCGAGAAGGCAGTATCTACTAAATTAGCAGCCTGGTTTGCGTGCCTGCACCTACTCCTCGGAAAACCACGTCAATTATAGCTTTGACATTTAAACAACGCCTAAGCTGCCTGTGACTAGGAACCCCTGCCACTGTGATTCACTTCCACACAGGCCAAGGGTACCCATCCAACAGGTAGCTAGGCAGCTCTGCCCTACTCTACAAACCAGTCAGCATCCCCTGAGAGCGAGCAAAGGAACCAGGGCAATTCACCATCACGTGTGTGTGTGTGTAGGCACAGTAGTGCAGGCGGACTCCTAAGCAATAAACCCAAGTCTACCTCAGCAGCACCTCTGTTAAAAGCAAACCCAAGTCCTAGGCCCAACTCCCACCCCTCTAAGAAATACCTTCTCTAGAAAAGGCTGAAGCCTTCTGCTGGCTTCACCCAGTTTTCCTCTCAGAATACCCACATCTCTGTGGTGTGGGACTCCTCATTCCCAGATCGTAGATGAGGAAACTGCAAAAACTCCATGATGCCTCCCACAGCCCAGAAGCAGATGTCCCTGTACCCAAGCCCTGATTGAACTACCTTGCTGTGTGCCCCATTGTCTTGTCTGGCAAATGGAGTGGAAGCAGCATTCCTTCGTGGAGCAGCTATGAAGACAAATGAGTTCTCTATGTGAAGCTCTTAGAGCCTGCTGCTCAGCGCTCGCTTCCTAACTGCTATCTTCTGTTAGTACCGCAACTTTTAGAAGGTCCTTTTATGGGGGAGGAGGGTGTATGGTGTATAGTGTGTGCGTGCGTGTGCGTGTGTGTGTGTGTGTCTATGTAGAGGTCAGAGAACAACTTTGTTCGATGCTGTGTACACCAGGCTACCTGCCCCACAAGCGTCCAGGGATTCTTCTGTCCCTCCCCCATCCCTCTCTGTCATCTCTCCTTAGGAAGCACTGGGGTTCTAGCTTCATACTATCACGACACTCTCTCCAGAGGGTCTGCGCATTCAAACCCAGACCACACACTCTCTTTAACCCAGGAAAGCTCCCTTTAGTCAAGAGACCTAAGACTAAGGACACATGCAAATTGGCTGAAATAATTGGAGATATCTGAACTGGGGGGAGAAGATTACAGGGAGGCAGGATGTTTATCCTTAAGTATCAAAAAACAAACAAAAAAACCAAAAAAAAACCTGCTACAAAGGATCAAATTGGCTCGGCCTTTTCTGGAAGGCAAAATTAGAGCCACCAGATTAAAAAGTCGGAGCTATAAGTGCCACCTAAGTGAGAAGCATTTCAAATGAACAAATGTCTACCCTTTGCTTCATATGCCCTATTCCCCCTTTGGAGAGCAGGGAGACTAGGCCAGAGACACGGGATACGGAGTGCTGGGCAGAAGCTCTCTCGATTCTCCTCTGGCCTAACTTCCCAGAGAACTGTCCCTCAGACAGTGGGAGCAATAAGACCTTTGGACCAGAATTCCAAGCTTCTGGAGCCTGGACTCCCAGAATAATTTGACTTCTTCCAGGGTCCAAATAACTACGTCAATGAAAGTAATTGCCTATGTTCCTAATGCCACAATTAAAGAAACTCATTGGCAAGCAGTGTTCAGCAAAAATCCATTTTTAGAGCTTTTCCTTTTTTATTAGCTGCTTTCCCATAGAAATAGTCTATGCATGCAGTAAATCAGAAGCCAATATGTAGAGAGTTTCTACGGAGCCAGAGGATGCAGAATGGATGGAAATGAATTGCAGGCAGGGGTAATGGTGGGGCCTGAGGCAGAGATGCGTATATTCTTTTGACAAGTGGCCCTCAGGCCTGGGTGCCCAGGGAAGGAATCCTGAAATGGATTGTTCTGTCACCCTTTATCTCTGTGTTTGTTCCAGCCAGAATCCCTCTTTGTAGTTTGTTGAGAGATCTATTCAAGATGCCTGATGCCTCTGGGGATATAGGAGTTGGAAATGATAGGTGCATGGGAAACGGGGCTTAGACCACAGTGCAGCGTGGACTTGGCAGAGGAGGTCTGGAGGAATAGATGGGGGCAGAGGGAGAGTGGAGGAATAGATGGGGCAGAGGGGGACTGGAGGAATGGATGGGGAGTGCAGGGGAAACCAAGTGGCTAAGTCAGTGGTGAAGAACAGCCTCCAGGGAACTGAACAGGAAGGGCCCCAGCAGCAGAGCTTCCATGAGACCACAGATGTCAATCAACTAAGAGTCAGGAGCTCAGTTTCTGAAACAGAACCTGAGTAAGATATCTCAACAAAGAGAGAGTTGTGGCCTTCTCTGGGGAAACTTACAGGATGATTTGACTCAAGACTTCACATGGGAATTTTTCCTAAGAAAATAGTTTAGCTCAGAAATCTTTCTTATAGGCTTTGCAGGTCAGCAAATGAGTCTGTCTGTTGGGAAACACTGAGTGAGAAATCACAGGCCACCCTGTAGAGTGTTGTACAGCTATTAATTATTATTATAGCCAGAAAGACTATATAATAACATAGGAACATGTTATCAATGCTTTTATTCAAGAACTAGATTTTTTGTTTTACAAAAGGCTAGATAATTGTAGTTTTGGCATTATAAGTCAAACTATACCATCTCTTAGTGTGAAAGTAGCCACAGACTGGATATAAATGAATGGGCAAGCATGTGTTCCAATGAAGTTTTATTTACAAATCAAGTGGATGCCCTTGGTAGTTGGTGGCTGTCAGTTGGCCAGGTGCAGGGACAGAGGTCAAGAGGGTGGGTCCCACTAAGTGCTCATGCCCATAGGTCAGGCAGGGTCAGCTAAGACCAGCTTCTCAAAGCCTCCTATCTCAGAACTATCAGTCCATTAGGAGTAGCACTGGTTCTCCTCTCTGAGACAGGAAGAGCAGGAACTCTGCTGGCAGATGGCTGAGGGTCTAATAGTTAAGAGGACCATTTAATCAGGTGGAGCTTGGGGCGATGACAGGCATCTGGGTCATTTCACGGGGAGGAGCTAGCTAGGCTAATCACCATGAAGCTCCTTAGGGAGAAGCCTCAAATCTGAGGAGGCTCCATATCAGAATAGCAGCTCTGCCATCACATGATCTTGGGAATAGACTACCATCAGAACAGAGAAATATAAGGGGGCAGGGGCAGAGCATTCCATCTGAGGAAGGATGGTTGCCCAGGACTCTTTCTTACTGTAGACTCTTTCTTTCTTACTGTGGGTAGGTAGGGCTAGCCTGAGCTCAGGAATGAGTTTGGGGATATGGTGGAGTTATGGAAGGATTCTTCAGAGAAGAGTCTTCTACCACACACACACACACACACACACACACACACACACACAAGCTAAGATGGTCAGCTTTGTATTCTGTGTTTTTTGCTACAGTGAGAAATAAAATAAGAATCCACTGTATGTAACCAAGGTATGACTATCTCAAACAACACAGGTGAAGGTTTGCAAACAAGCGGCATGAAAAGGAAATATATTTCTGCACTTGGAAAGAGAAGAATCTCTTATTAAAGTTGATGGAGGTGGCCCTGCTACGAACAATAATAAAAAGATATTTATCTTGGGCTTTGCAAGATGTTTTGATGCGTGAGCAAACTGGAGGAGACAAAGTGAGCTTCTGGAGATTAGGGGACGAAGCGAGGAAAGGTGAATAGGGCTCAGGTCCGCAATGACACCATCTCTATGGGAGAAGGCGGGGGAGCAAAAGCACCGGAAGAGCAAATAAGGAGGGTGTCTGAGTTTTTACTGTAGTTCTGGCCCTCACTTTGGAAACTAAAACTTAACTTTTTTTTTTCTCAGTTCTGCTTCCTCCCTACGGCTTGTTAGGAACTGCTATGTCTCTTCCTTGAGTTACACACAAGGAAGCCAAAGCTTGGAGACGAGGAATCACTTGTATCAAGTGACTCACTTGTATCAAGGCTCCTGAGTGGAGCAGCCATGATTGGAGGTCGGTCCTCTGACTCCTAAGCCGCCATGACCCTGAACAGATTTCTACACCGCTCGGAGTCCAGGTGTGTCAGTATCAGCTGCAGGTCTCTCTTGGCTCCTGTCTGGTCTCCGTGCTGAGGTGGTCACATCAGAAGATGGTGATGGAGAAGTGATTGCTGGAGGACTTGGAATGACTAGTCGAGGGCCTTGAACTTGACCTAATCAGCAAGACAAACCCACTACAGGTTTTTTCTCGATCCCAGGTCAAAATGAATTCTCCTTTGCCTGGAGTCCTTATTAGGAGGTGGCTGTCGAAGGAAGCCTTAGGGGATTGTTAATTCTCCAAGGAAGAAGAAAAGAATCTCCTTCAGAATCTCCTTCATTAGTGAGGGACGGGTTCTGAAAAATAACATTTCTGCAGGCAGTTGCAAGTGTACTTTACTGCCCAGGCCTGGACTGGGGTTCAGATGGCCTCCAGTCCCCACCCTTACGTACCCCAAAGACCAACATAAACCATGAGTTTTATTGGGGTTGTTTACAGGAATATGAGTGAGGGATTACTTACAGGAGCAAAAATGACTCAAAGACAGACATCACCAAAGTCTACATCAACGTGGGTGACAGATCACAGAGCTGGGAACCTGGAGCACAGAACATAACCTGCAGGCAGAGAGTGTTCTTTCCAGGTGACTCTGGTCTAAACTTTTCCACAGCAGCTCTGTGGCAACTTGACTTGTTTCATTTCTTCCAGACAGCTGGTTTGGTCCCAGAGTCTTTGCAGCTTGACTCCTCTGGGAGTCTTCTTTCCAGCTTGACTTGTCAGAGGGTAACTCTTGCCTTGATTACCCTGGGAAGAAGGGAACTGGTGAATCTGATCAGTTTCAGGGACTTCCTGAAGCCATTTTGAGTTGTTTACCTTCTGGTTAAGAAGCTTCCCTGCAGGATGGAAGGTTCCAGTCTCAGAAGGAACTATCACAAAACAGGGGAGACAAACCACTCCTGCATGTAACCCTCTGGACAGAGCAGGCCTCCAGAGCTTGACCTTTAAGGCCAAACCTCAACCACATATCAACCATGAGTCAACACAAGAGAAGCCTCTTTGCTCTACTCTCAACGGGTCATTTCACATTGAAAGTTTTCTCTAAAATTCAAAATGATCTCAAGTCCCATTGCTTCTCATTTAAGTCCGGATCCCCAAAACGTCACCACAAGACTGTACCTGATGCAATAGTAAAGAGTCTTTAATGTCAGTTAACTCAGGTCCCTCCATCCAAAGCAGCAGCAACAGCAGTGACAAGGGCAGCAACAGGAACAGAACAGGAGAGACACCCCCAGCCCCAGCAAAAGAAGAGATTTACACAGTGGAAGAAGCTTGGGAAATTCCAAACCTCTGGGCTTGGCTTGTGATTGGCTGCCCCCCCCCCCAATATGAGGGGAATTACGGACTTCCAGGCTTGGGATTGGCTGCCCTCTATGATGTAAAGGAATTTCCAGGCCTGAGGGAAATTCCCAACTGCCAGTAACTGCCTGAGGGGAAATCCTAGCCTCTAGGGGCTCAGTGATTGGTCCATTTTCCCTGCTCAGGGATTGGCTGGTTTCGTGTCAGCAACAGAGATGGCTCTGAATCTGGGGCCAAACTGTGTTTCTTTCTTTGGTTCTTTTTACCTTTATGACTCTAATTTTGGGACCAGGGCAAATATCTTTGGCTTGACTCTAGAGGTTCATTGAATTCTTTTGGACCTGGTTTCAGGATCCGGGGACATTTTTCCAGCTCTAGGTTCAGAAACAAAGTGTCTCATCTCCTGACTCTGGTCCCATTTTCAGGGTGTGTTTCTTTTTCTGGCTCTGAACCCAGAATCAAGCTGCTTGGGGGAATTTGCTAGGGCTACCGACAAATCTGTGGGGGCCTGGGCCTCTCAAAAAAAAAAACCACATCAGAAGCAAAATCCCTGAAGTAAGGACCTTTGAAAGGCATCCGTGGAGAGACTGGGACCCCACCTCAGAGAAGCTCTGATGATTGACTCCTAAGAAAGATGCCATGCCTCAAAGGAAGGACATGTGCTAATGTGCTGTGATTTATTGGTCTGATGTCATTTATGTTTAGATACTGGGAGAATATTGAATAATAAATATAAAGCACACTAATCGTATGCATTACTGAGGGGACAGAGAGTTACAGTACAGTGATCCCAGAGCCCTTGGCCACTGTGGCCTTGCTTCCCTTCTCACCCTTAGCATGGAGGTGGCGCTCTTGGACTCCAGGCCTGCTTCTAGCCAGCAATCATTTTGACTTGAAGTGACCATTCCCAGGTGTATTGGTTTCTTTTGTCATTGCTATGACAATACATCTCACAAAAGTGACTTAAGGGAGGGATAGCATATTTTGATTAACAGTTTAAGGGTACGGTCTAGAGTGGTGAAGAGGTCACGGTGGTGAAAATTGTCCTTTTTGTGGCTGCCAAAACTTGCAGTAACCATGTACATTGGATCCAGAGTCAGGACGCAGAGAGGCGATTCTGGAGTGTAGTTTACTCTGTTTTTATCCGTTCTGGGCCCTCAGCACTCAGCATGGTGCTGCCCAGATTCGGGGTAGTAAATCTTTCCAGAAACACTGTCAACCGATGCATGCAGAAGTATGCTTGCATGCTGACTCTAAATCCGGCTGAACTGACAATGAAGATAAACCACCATGAGGAATGTCACCCATTTGTTTCATGTGTCAGGATCTTCCTGAGGCCCTTTGTCCACTCAAAGGCAGTTAGGGTTGGCTGCAATAACACACGCTTAGGGGCTGACAGCCTTAACCTTTAACAGCAGCAGATCTCAGCCTTGTGTGACTTGTCTGAGCAGAGATATAATATAAATGCAACATATACTTAAGCTCAAAGCCTTGATCCAAGAACAAAGTAAAGTACCTCAGTAAATTTTTATAAGTAGTTCTAGTGCTGATATTTAGATGTACCGGACTGAACAAAACACACTGCAGTAATGTTGATTTCACCTGTTTCTGATCTTTCTAGTGTGGATACTGGGAAAATCTAAAATGATATTTCTTTTGACCAGTACTCATTTAATGTCTGAGGCATTTCTGTGAGAACAACTCCCATCTGGTCCAGAGGGATGTCTCTAACAGGGACATGTCATAGGCTACAGCTTTTAGAGAAGCTTGCCATGAATTGGGCCACATAATCTATTACTCCTTTTGCTTATGGATAAAATCAGTCTTGCTATATTAGTTTCTTATTGGTGCTGTAAAAACTTGCCATAAACTTAATGGCTTACAACAACACAGATCTATCCTCTTATGGCTCCGATGGCCAGGGCTGGAAATCAGGTTCATTAAGCTGATGTCAAGATGGTGGCAGGGCTGGCTTTTCCTGGAATCAGGAGGAGAGAATGCAATTCCTTGCCGTTATTGACCTTTCATTATTGGATTCTACCAGCTGGGCTGGATTCCTTGCTTTCTGGTCCCACACCATTTAGGCTTCTCATCTCTTCCTTCCTCGTCAGGTCTGCTTCTGCTGCATGACCTCATACCTCCTCTTACAAGGACCTCCACAGTGTCACCAGAGCTTTCTGTTCATCACGCTTTCAGCATCCTTTCTGACCTATAACGGACACAAGCAGGGTGAGGGGTTAGGATGTCAACATCTTGGGAACGGTTATGAAGCCTACTACACCGGCCTATTGTATGGTCACTTGGTACAAGTTTTAAGATGAAGCATATCATAGCACATGATTTTGACCCATGAAATGGGAAACGAGCCAACTCTCTAGCCTACCTCCTGACTCCAGGATCATAAAATCCTACAATCACAAACCTTACACAGATGAGGCAAGTGGCCAAGTTCAATCTAGGAACTTGGATTAGCTCCTCCAGCTAGAAGATCCCCCGATGGGCATCTACACTCACGGGGTCAGCAGACACCATTCTTCTCTCCTTTAGAGATGCGTTGTGATCTTTCCGAGGACGGAGCCCACTGTCACAGAACACCTTCAGGGTCTGGTCTTGCAGCTCCTTTGGAGCAGCCCAGATGTGTGGCTGCACCAGGGGACCCATCAGGACAGGACATGAGCAAAATTGCAATCAAAAGACAATGAAAAGTGGCTTTAAAGCAGATGGTGGGCTCGATGGAGCCCATGCTGAGGTTCACACCGTGTCAGGGCAGGTGATGCCAGCCTTATTAATCAGGGACAGAAGGAAGCAGACTGTGCTGGAGGCGGCGGGAGGCTGGGCAGGTCTCTGTGGTATGGGGATGCAGGAGGCCCACTCAGCAGCAGTTTTTCTTCCGTGACAGGCCTTTCTTCAGCCCGAAGACTCCCCGCCTGCTCCTTCCCCTTTGCTGTCTCTCCACACTCTCCCTCCTTCTTCATCTCTGTCCTTTCTGGTCACTTACTTTTAGTCATGTTGGCAGAAGATCCACCATTCCCTGTAGAAGTGGGGTCAATGGGAAGGAAAACACTTTATCCTAACGAAGAGGTGATGTTGGAGTGTGTTCCCACTGTCTGTTTACTCGAGATGGTCACCAGATGCATTCAGAATGGATAGGCCACGGGGAGGGGGCCGAACAGCTCTCCCTCAGAGCTGTGGGTCTTGAAACTGGGAATCATCCAAGAAAACTGGGTTTTACTCCACAGGTTGAATGTGATGTGGCGAGGGAGTATGGAAACAGGATGTAGAGCAAGGACATAGTTGGCTTTGAGTGCTATGCTCAGTAGTTTCCCTCAGTGTAATCAGTCAAGTCACTGAAATTCCAACCCTCAGACTCCTCGTCTGTGGAAAGGAACCGACCGAAGATAATCTTTCCTCAAGGTCTCTGAGATGATCAGAAGGAAAAACGAGCAAGAATTCCATTTGCCGGCTAGCAAAGACTTGTCAAACAGCTGAGATGGGGACACAAACTAGCCCAGCATGACATCAAGCCTGGGACAACAGAAGGTATAGAGAGTTTAGGTTTGAGTTAGGGTTATAGTCTCCAAAGCCAAGTGAGATGTGAGGAGCAAATCATACAGGTCTAGCAGTGAGAGCGTGGAGCATGCCTGTTAGCAAGTGGCATGCATGATGTAGGCAATGAGGCCAAAGAACTCATTTTGGACAGTACAGCAGGCCAAATGGAAAGTCTTTAGTTGTTGCTCAGAGGACAATGGAGCCACTGCAGGGATCCAGCTTGCATTTAAGAGATCTGGTTGTGTCAAGCATAGAGTAGATTGGAGGCAGGAGCCAGAGAGTAGATGTGTAGAAAAGCTGGGGCAGCTGAGAGATGGTGTAGCCATGCGAGCCAAGAGTAGAATTTTGGGGGCTGGAGAGATGACTCAGAGTTAAGAGCACTGACTTCTCTTCCAGAGGATCTGGGTTCAATCCCAGCACCCCCATGGCATCTCACAACTGTCTGTAACTCCAGTTGCAGTTAAATATATATATGTAAAGTTCTCAAAGGAGAGACCACAGGGCCAATCACTGAGAAAATGGGTGTTTAGAAACATTCAGAAACATGTGTTATGCTTGGCAAAAGAGAGAGGATGTGTGATTCCCGTGGAAGGGTTAAGAAAGTGGCAGAGATAGAAGGGTGACGGCTACCTACATATGAGGTGCAGACAGGACCAAAGAAACTCCTCTAAGTGCTTTTAGGAAATGAAACAGGAGGGGACACTGGGTCAAGGGGTTTCGACTGTGATCTTGCTTTTGTTTTAAATGGTGGAAATCATGAACAGGTTCAAGTTCTCCTGCAGTCAATCAATAGAGAGGCAGAGGGTGAAGGCAGAGCGGGGAAAAATCATTCAACGGATGATTCTCATACACCTGCAATGCGCTCAGTACTGTTTTAGGAACTGAGAACTCAGCAGAGGACAAAGATTTGTGGACTCCCTTCTTGTGAATGGATAAACAATGGAACAGCCTTCACACAGAGAGCGGAGACGGTGTTAGAATTCAGAACGCAGGTTGACAAAGAGAAAACAGGAAAGGACACATACGCAGGTTAATTTGTAGATGCTGGGCCAGGCCACTGAGTGAGCATCTGTCTGATGGTTTATTTTCACTGAGTTGTAGGAAATGAGGTCATCCTTTGAGATGTAAGTGGGAGGACAGAAAGGGAGGACATTCAGAGGAGGATTACAAAGATTTGAAATAATCCACTATGAAGAATAAGGAAGCATGAGACAAAGAGATGGCTGAGGTGGCTCCCAACAGGCAGCATTTGAGGCTTATGAGACATTAGCATTCAGGAAGTCATCCGCTTCATGTTTCTTCTCAGTAACTACAGGGGAGGGCAGAAAGGACTCTGCTCATGCAAAGCTGGAATTCTGCAGAACAGACCCAAGGCAGAGGAAGATATGAGAAAGGAGGGGCTGGGGACTCTAATGGCATGGGACAGTGAAGTCAAGGATAGAAGAGGGGAGAAAAAAGGTCTATGACAAGTGCCAACAAACAAGGATCTGGAAGAGGTCAGAGAACAATGTCGGAAGGAGAGGCAGGGTGGCGGTTTGAATGAGAATGGTCCCATAGGCTCACAGGTTTAAATACTTGGTCCCTAGTTGGTGGCACTGTTTGGGAAGGACTTGGGGGTTATAGTATTGTTGGAAGAGGTACGTTACTAGGGACCCACTTTCAGTGTTTCTGTCTGTTTCTCTCTCTCTCTCTCTCTCTCTCTCTCTCTCTCTCTCTCTCTCTCTCTCTCCTGCTTGTGGATCAAGATGTGAGCTCTCAGCTGCTGCTCCAGCTGCCCGTCTCCATGCATTCACTCTGCCATCGTAGACTCCTTCCCTCTGGAACTATAATCCCAACTAAATCCTTTCTTTTATAAATTGCCTTGGTCATGGTGTTTTATTGCAGCAATAGAAAAGTAGTGAAGACAAACAGGGATGGACTGGCAAGAAAGGAAGTATGTCACAGGAGAGAAGAGGCTGTGGGTGCCAGATGCTGCAGGTAGAGACTTTTGTGGTGTTAGACAAATCCAAACTGTGGTCTTGAGAGCAGAGGCCATGGTGAGGCTGAGGGGGGCTTTGGACTTGATGTCTGCTAGAGACCTTCAGGGAGATGTTTGGGTTGAAGATGAAGAGTCATCTGAATCAAATGGCTAAGTTCACTTCTCACACATCCACATGGTTTTTACAAGAAGAATAAAGGAAGGAAAGAAAGGAGGAAGAGAGAAAAGACAAAAGTAGAGAAAGAAAGAAAGAAAGAAAGAAAGAAAGAAAGAAAGAAAGAAAGAAAGAAAGAAAGAAAGGCAAAAGGGAGAGAAAAAGGAGAAGGCAGGAAGAAGTGGGTCAGTGGTTAGTCCTCCCTCTTACCTGCCAGGATGAGTCCAACTCTGTTCCAAGGAGATGTAGTCAGCACCCAGTCTGTCTCTCTTACGCCAACATTTGGTACTGTGCTCCACTATCTCCCAGGCTTTCTTCAGTCCCGGTTCATATGGATGCCTTCCTCTGGCCTTCACATCTGTCCCTCTAGTTGGCTCCACACCACTCTCTTTTCACACATGACTCCTTCCATCCATCAAGTCCCCATGGTAACTGTCACCTCTACAGAGAAGACAGCCACATCCCATCTGAACCAGTAATTCCTTGTTACCGTCATGGCATTACCCCACAACCGCCACCATTGCTCTTTATTTATGTTTCCCACTAGCCTCAAAGCTCCGTGGGATAGAAACTCCAGCATTTTGTTACACTCATCCTTAGCTCCCAGTCAAGTGCCTGGCATAAAATGGCACCTGGTAAATATTTATGGAATGGGTTTGCAATGACGTAGGAAAATGCGATGCACTTCCAAAGACAGCTATTCATCTTCAGCATGGATGAGTTCATGGTCTGGAAGTAGCTCAGAGAGAGACAAGGATATGGGGCTGACTTGAGAGCCTTGAGTGCCTGGCGCCTGAAAGCAAGATACTCTCTGTGGAAAACAGGGACGTTGAAAGAGGTTGTCACCATTAGTGAACCTGGGAAAGCAAAGGGCATCCATTGGTGAGGCCCATGCAATAGAGATACTGACCAGGAACTAGAAGTTCACCATTAGAAGCCAACAGAGGGAAGCTGGGCTGAGCAGTGGGAGCACAGGGCCTGTGAGCATCAAGGTCAGGAGAGAAGACCCTGCTCCTGAGAGGATCTGCTAGATCATGGTCCCAGGGAGCATGGCCTACACCAAAGGGTTCCGATCACATGGCATCTGTGAACCTAAAAAGTGTTTGACTCCTAAGAGGAGCCTCAGAGGACCCTGATATAGAGGAATACCTCGCTGAGTGTTCCTCCCATCTGACGTCACAACAGATAAACTTAGTTGAACAATTTCTACTTTAAGCCAAACAATAGCTTTCTATTCAAGTCCAAACAAGGTCAGGCAAGCTTTCTCAGAGACTGGAGCCCACAGGACCAGAAAACCAAATCCAGAACATGCTTCTAAATAAAGCCAAATCCTGTCACTTAGACTTCTCTGTCTCTTCATGGTTCTCTTCCCCTTAGCAAACATAAAAAGCTCAAAATATGTTCTTAAAATCTAGTCAGGCACCATGAGCCCATCCATGCACTTCTTAACAATGTTAAGTTGAAATGAAAACTGAACTGAATCTTAAACCAGACCTCCCTGAAGGCATCCCATCTCCTTCGAAACACAAACTGAACATAAACTGCTCTTTCCAGGGAAATGGGCAAGCAGGCTATCTGGAAGAGAGAGGAGGTGGGGCGTGGGCTACAGGAAGGAAGGGAAGGGAGGGAGGTAGGCTATGCTCAGAATATATTATATAAAAGAAGAACAAAGAAAAAGAAATACAGAGAGGGAGAGATACCAGCATCGCCATCCTTTGCAAATGCAACCTCGCTGGAACAAAGATGTCCATTGATCCCAAAGAGAAGCAGTGTTTACCTTCAGGAGTGTCTAATAAAAAGTGAGAACTCTATATGAAAAGAAATGTTCTTTCTAGAAAAAAAATAAAGCAAAACAATGCTTTGCTAATGTCTGGGAGTGACTTTCAGAAAAACTCTATTTCACAAAGACAGTTTGGGACTGAAGGAAAAATATCAACACTGCATCCCCAAGGTCAAGTTCTCATCCCAGAAGCAATGTATTTGCTCCAGAGGGAAAGAGAGCAGGGAATTAGAGACAAAGACAGAAGAGGACAAGAGAGAAGGGGAAGGGAGCAAGGAAAAAGGGACAGGAGTATTCGTTCTGGAAGAGAGGAGACAGACGTGGTACATAGCAGGTACAAGGGGAAACCCTGTGTTAGGATGAGGGGTCTAATTTTAATTAGGTACACTAATTAGGTGAGGCAAAGGGGATTTTTGATTGCTTGACTTCAATACTTTGATAGCTGGTCCTAGGTAGTCATTCTTAGGAGGAGGGAGTGAGCAAATAAGGAAATAGACCTTGGTGGCCAGCTTTAGGAAAGGAGTCAGATGGTTATCAGCAAGGCAAAGGGAATGGGAGCAGGGCAAGGTCTGCCAGGGGCACATGCCCGAGTGGGCTAGTGTCTCTTCAGGGGCACAGATAGGAACACAAGAGTCTCACTCTGATCACCCACCATCACTACAATCATCAGCTCATCAGCTCTGTGAGTTCAGACCACCCTTGTCTTCTCTCTGGACCTGTCTTCCTATGAGACATCAAAGTGGTAAGACTCTTAGGTATCCCAAGGATACTTTGGGGTATTACTTTGGGATTCTCTGGCCTCGTGTAAAATGGTTCCATCGAAAAAACATAAAGTCAATCTGAACGTAGAAACAGCTGAGCTTGTCAGTAGATTTCCCTTCCTCCTCTAGCGGGGCTAGAAACTAAAGGGGAGAGAAGCAACTCTGACTCCCTGGGTCCTTTTCAGCTCTTGTGTTTGCCTGGCTGGGGTCAAAGCAGGAATGATTTGTATCAACACCTGCTTCAGAGGTGGGAGGGACCTCGGTGTTACTGCTGAAGACCAAGAATGTCAACTTGAGTATGATGCTGTACCCAAGTGAGATGGAAGGGTAAAACCTGGACTTGGGGGACCAGAGTCAGAACTCAACTCAGTGGTTAAGGGTGCATTCTTTTCTTGTAGAATACCAGAGTGTGATTCTCAGCACCCATATCAGAAGGCTTACAACTGTCTGTAATTTCAGATCCAAATGACTTTAAGTCCCATAGGCCTTTGGGTCCCACAGGAAAATGTAAATAGCTTGGGCCCAGCAGTGGTTCTCAACCGGTGGGTCATGACCCCTGGTAGGGGTCAAATGAACCTTTCACAGGGGTCACATATCAGATATTTACATGACGATTCATAGCAGTGCCTAAAACAGTAACAAAAATAATTTTATTTGGGGGTTCCCAGAGCATGAGGAATTGAATTAAAGGGTCACAGCGTTAGGAAGGTTGAGGGGCAAATGAGTTCATACCTGCCATTTAGCTAGTGCCCAACCAGGCTCCCTGTTTACTTTTTAGAGTCCTGGAATGAAAAAATGTATGTCTCATGTCGGTGGACCCCAGATCAAAGCACCTCTCCCTTGAAGATAGCCCCCTGCATTGATGCTATCTGCCAAACCAAGAGATGTTGACCAGCTAAGCAATTTGGCATTGACATTCCTGAATCTCTGCTTTCATTTTTTTTTTTTTTTAGGTTTTTCAAGACAGGGTTTCTTTGGGGCTTGTCCTGGAACTAGCTCTTGTAGACCAGGCTGGCCTCGAACTCACAGAGATCTGCCTGCCTCTGCCTCCCCAGTGCTGGGATTAAAGGCGTGCGCCACCACTGCCCGGCTCTGCTTTCATTTCTTAATAAGGCACCTTGTCCTCCCTGGGTTCACGGTGGTTAAAGTGTCTGATTGGTAAGGAAAAGCTTCAGGGCTTTCGATCACAAAGGGCTGGGTAGTGTGGCCTCTGCCTGGCTCTGCATGCCAGTTACAGGTCTGCCTGGCACACACGAAGACAACATCAGTCTTGACTTGCATCACCCATCTTCAGATGCCCTGTGCCATGGCTCCCCTCTGTGCCGTTCTCTGCCTGTAATGAGCTTCCTTGTGCTTTTCCTGTTCTCATCCCTAAGACGAAGTATAACTTCTACCGGAAACTCTCCCTGACCACACCCCACTTGGGTTGCCTGGACTGTTCCGTGTACTGATCTGCCGCTCCAATCCAGGAGTGAGAAACTTGAGGACAGGCACATGGTTGTGTTTATCTGTGTACCTAGTGTCTAGTACGCCATGAAGACATGACAGGAAGAATGAAGGAGCTTTGAATGAGTGAATGAATGAATGAATGAATGAATGAATGAAATTCCTCTTCCTCCTATGTCCACCACTTTTTAGATAAGATTGGGCATTGAGGATAGTATGGTCACAGATACCACTACTTCTTCATATCCAGACCGCAGAAGGTCAAGGTTGGAAGGAACCTGAGAGCTATTTTAGCTCCATGCCTACGGTTTAAGCATAAGGACCCTGCGGCCCAGAGCGGGAAGTGTGTTTGTGTGAATTCTGTATCAAGGCATGAGCAGAGTGCCAGAGCCACGGAGGCCAGCTTTCCTCTCTGTTCCTGGCTGTTTCTGCCACGCCACAGTCTCCCAGCACGTTTGCCTTGCTCTGAAATTTGGAGAGATGAAATCTTGAAAGATGAAGTTTCAGAAAAAGCTGTCAGATGTTACTGGGAGGGGTGTGAATGGACACATCGGTTTGGAAAGCCATTTGGCAATAGATTATGTACATAAATACACAGCCCGTACCACGTGACCCAGCGATGCTCTGTACAGCTGTGTATGCTGCTTCGACGGGGATCTATCCAGAGAGATGTGGCATTGGGTAGTTTCTTGTCGTGTGACATTTACACAGACCCAGATGGCACGGCCTCCTACCCAGCTCGCCTGTGGCATCAGGCCTAGAGACCCTAGACTACGAAGCAGGTGACTGTGCCTAGGACCACAAGCACCTGTAACACAGTGGCAACAGCCATCTGCGCCTCCAACCATATCCCAACTTATAAAGGCGACAGAAAAAAATGACATGGTACAAAAGGCGAAAGCCAAAAAGTGCACTGTAAAGGGCGCTTCCTGTGGACGGAGTTTGCAGACCCAGATGTTAGCCCAGGTTAGCCAGTAAGTGACTTGTCAAAGAATACAAAGGCCTCGGGCCCTTCTGCAGGCACACTAATGTGGACGCTGTAAATGCTGTACTTAAGCCGCAATGAATGTGTTCAGATTCTTCTCCTTCTTCAGTGATAAATGGACTCAGCTTACTATCAGAGCTCTTAATGCACAGGTTCTCGTTTTCCAAGCTTCTGCTCCTATGCCACTTACAACACAGACCACGGAGACAGTGCCCCTCTCTGTGTCTTCGCCCTAGAAGTTTTCCTCTGCGGCCTTTTTCTTTTGTCATGTTTTAGACTTAGGTTTGGTCAAAACCAGAAACATAATGACATCATAATGGCTACAATGTCACTAGGCAATTGGAATTTTTCGACTTCATTATTATCTTATGGGACCGAGGTCCTAAATGTGGTTTCTCACTCGCCGAAGTGACATTTTGCAGTGTAAGAACCCACATAGACACATGATTTTACAGGTGTTTTCTTTGAGCAGAAGGACTTTTTATTAGAGCCCTGTTGACAAGAGCAGAAGTCTGAGCACTTGAAATGATGGCAGAGGAATGGGACAAAAAAGTTCTGATGTTCTATAATGACATCAGGTAGAAGATTGGTGGGGCACCGGATTTCTATACCTCCAACCACTTAGGAAGCTGAGACAGGAAGCTCACTGAGTTCAGGAGTTCAAGACAAGCCTGGACCACACAGCAAGGCCTCTCTTAAAACTAAAAGAGAAATAGAAGATATTTAGCGACTAAAATAAGTGAACCAGGCATGTTAGCACACGTATGGCTCAGAAATATGATATTGATTGCAATTGTGGTAGTGGTGGTGTCCTCTCTGGACTTCTGAAGCTGGCAATGGGAAATGTCATCCTGGCATGGTCAGGTCTGTATTAAGTGGTTTCTGTGTAACCAGCAGAGTGTTCTGGGCCATGAACAGCGCATGCCAGGTGTAGACTCTGAATTCAAAGTTGTTCTAGGATTGGGGGATGTTTGTTGAGGGATCCATGCATCCCTTAGTGAACAAAGACCAAATAATACCCTCTGGAGACTTCCATCTTTCTTCTCTTTGAGAGGAAGCATCATAACTCTGGAAATTTAATAAATACTTTGATGGTAGTAGACACAGGATTACTCAAAACTGTAAGGAAATTGCTAGTGTTGGGACTAGAGAGATGTCTCAGTACATAAGAATGCTGTCTATGCAGGAATGGAGACGTAGGTTTCAATCCCAACACCCATGTAAAAAGCTCTGTTTGGTAACAGAAATCTTTAACCCCAGCAGGGGATAGGGGAGGCAGAGACAGGAAGATTTGCTGGGGCAGCATAGCTAGCTCCAGGATCGGTGAGAGATCCTGTCTCAAAGGAATACGGCAGAGATAACGCAGAATATCTGATGAATAGCTGATATATTTTGGCCTGCATGCATAAGCACACACACACACACACACACACACACACACACATGTTCTCTCTCCTTCTCTCTCTCTCTCTCTCTCTCTCTCTCTCTCTCTCACACACACACACACATACACACACACACACACACACACAGAGAGAGAGAGAGAGAGAGAGAGAATTGGTAGTGTTTGTGACACAGCTGGAGATAATGCAAGGCTGAGCATTCACTGAAGAAAGATAACAAGGAGCCTGTAAAGTGAAGGTGCAAAGGCTGGACAGCAGCAGCCATTTCCACCTCCTTTCTTAATGAGGTTGCCTCCCCACCAATAAAATTATAGGACTATGAGCAATCAAGAGCTCTTACACGGGGAATGTAAGGCGTTGCAATGAACCTCGGTAGCTGTGGTAACCTTTGGTCTCACGAAATCTCAAGGAAAGCTGTTTTTCTGATGTTGAAGTGGGGCACAAATCATTCCTTGACTCCCCATGATTACAAAGAAGCCCTTAAGATTTCCCAAGACCGTGTCCAACCAGAAAAGACAAAAGAGCAAAATATCCCCATATATTCTGGGTATGAAAAGCAAGCTAAAAATGGATATCTAGACTAATGGTAATTATGTACATTTTAAAGTAAAGCTATTGGGCAAAAGCGTGAAAACACAGAGGGGCGAACACTCATTAACTACAGAATAGTGTTATAAAGGAAGGAAGGAGTAGACCAGATGTCCCTGTTGTATCTGCAGTACTTTTTTTTTTTTTTTTTTTTGGTTCTGAAGTAAATACAGCAAAAAAAAAAAAAAAGAAAAAAAATCAACATTTTTCAAATCCAGAGTGAGTACGTGGGAGTCTGAGTTCTTTTCCCTGCGCCTTTCTTACTGTTCGAGTGGCTCATTACTTTTTAAGAGGAGCCGAGTACTATCCAGATAGAGAGGAGTGACGAAGAGCATCTCAGGTGATAATAGGCAGGTTCATAGCTCAGACGTATGGTGGGTCTCCAGGAAAGGATACATTTTGAGAACTGGCAGTCGAGAAAAGGACCTGGTAGGTGGGAGAGATGGAGCTCCCTAGAGGCAGGGAGGTCAGTGGCACATCTGAGAATGGGAAAGGAGTGGACTGATGTATGATGAAGGGGCCGGAAGGAATGACCTCCTCACCCTGGCTCTGTGGCTCTCTGTTCTTATCATTAATCGTGCTTAGAGTCGCAGTTTATTAAAATTAGCTGTACATGTGTTTGCTGGAATCCTGGCTCTGCAGGCCTGCTCTCCACACCCCATGTTTCTTCTGCCACGACTGGACCCTGTAGACAAAATTAACAAACACGATGGCCTTGAGCAAGGATCATCCAAGAGCTACAAAGACAGGATCCCTCCGTGTGAGCTATGACCCTAACAGAAGATGGCCACTTTTCTCCAAGTGGCTTGCCGTGCACGACTGTGGCTGGATTCCTTGATCTGCCCTTTTCTTTGGACTGGGGGAAAAATGGGGGTGGCCGAGGTGGGGGCGGGGCGGGATAATGACAGCGGTGGCGCTGCTGCTGGCTGGGCTCCACCCATTTTTCTTTTAGCTAGTCTCTGTAGAAAAAGGCGCCTTGAAACACCTCAAGCACCCATCAGACACTCGTTGGGACCCAGACTGATACAATGCAATGCAACCGTCTCCCGCGAGCTCCTGACCTGGCCTAGCCCAGGATGAAGATATGATTTTTTAATCCAAGTAGCTTCCTAAGGCCCTAGTCCATCCAGGGGAACTAAAACAAAATTAATGAGGGGATTAAAAAGTGGGATCCGTGAAAGGGAGAATGGGAACCTTCTCGAGTCTGTGACTGGGGCGTATACGGGTCTTGAGTTTTTGGAGCAAAGCCAAAGGTGATCCTGGGAGAAAGCTCAGAGAAAAGAAACCTTTACTGGGAGGAAAGATTCACTTTTTCTAGAACATTAGATGCTTGACAAAAATGGGAGCAAGATACTTACTAGCTTTCTTTGTGTTAAATCTCAAAGGATACAAAGTGCTCATCATATAGGCAGGAACCAGAGGTCTCAGGAGAATCTACAACTTACCCCGAACAGCAACCTGGTGGTTAATTCACGTCTTATTGATATGAACAGATCTAAACTACTTCTTATATCAACCTGTGTGTGTTTTATTATTATTATTAAACATCTGGAGGCCCCCGCTGGTGTTTGTTCCTACCTGCTGCAACCCCTGATGGTTCCCACCCCAGCGGCTGGCATGTCTAGGCTCCGGCAGTGCCTTGCCTGGGCTATGGCCGTGGTGGGGTACCTGGTCTCCATTCATTTGGTATCTGTCATCTCAATCATAAATGTCACCGGTGTTATTTTAGAGGGCTGTGCTGAGGAGATGTTTATTCACCTGGCGCCTTCCGAACTGATTAGGAGGGTTTAGTGCTTGGCTGAAAGCTCCTGAAGCCAGCACTCTGGCCTGAGAAAGAACTGAGCAGATGGGTATTATGCCACAGTCTCCCACGCCAGCCCGTGCCCCAGGGTCTCCCTGCTGGAATCACATTTTTCCTGCTCAAGAAATTAGCTTCTTTTTCTCCATGGCCTGATAAGAGCCAGCAGGAGCCGGAGTGAACAGGCAGCATGAAGGTACTTACTGATTATTGCATACCCTAACCAGCCGCTGAGCTCCCAGCTGGCCCATGTCATCTTCATGGTCTGACCCTTCAGGGAAGTGCTTAGCATTCCCACTTCACAGTTGAGAAGACTGAGCTCAGGAAAGCTTTCTAAATGAGGCCAATGTTATGCAGCTGTTTAAACCATGAGTAGAAATCAGGATTGGGACTCAGAATCCTAGATTCCAAACTCCCAACTCAACTCCCCCACCCCATCTCCCCTTTAATAAACATAGATTCTTTTCTCCGACAATATAATCTGAATACAGCTTCCCTTCCTTCTACTCCTCCCAGTTCCTTCCCACCACCTGTCCCGTTCAGATCTTTTCTGTCTCTCATTAGAAAAGAACAGGCTTCCAAGAGAAAACAGTCAAACATAACAAAATAAAATATAATAAGATAAAATGAAAACCATCATAGCAAAGTTGGACAAAGCAAGCCAAGCCTGCAGTAAAATAAAATAGCCCCGAGAGAAGGCACAGTAATCAGAGGCACACTCGTTTACACACTCAGGAGTCCCATAAAAGGACGACTGAAAGCTATGGTAGATATGTAGAGGCCCTGGTGCAGACCCCTGCAGGCCTTCTATTGCTGCTTTATTCTCTGTGAGTTCATATGAGCTTTGCTCACCAACTCCCCATCTTACAGAATGTCTTGTCACTTGCCAATATGACATCAACATTCCATCTCCTTTCAGGCCTCTGCATATCTATCCCATGTTTCATGGTCTCTCTTCTTCCCTGACTAAGCACCTTCTGCTCTGGATGTGGGGGAGACTTCATGGGGTTGCAGCCAGCTCTCTGTGCTAAGATATTCAAGAATCCTGTTTACAAGCAAGATTCTACCAAGGTCAAAAGAAGAGAGGCTTAGGCAATCAGACAGAGATGGTGTCTATCCCCAGCCCCTCACTTAATGACCGTATATTGTACAAAATTTATATCTTGCGGTGTGCATTGTCCTCTGTGAAGTGACGCTGTAATACCTATTGTGAAGGATCACGTTAAAATTAGAAAGATTATTTACTTGAGGTACCCAGTAGGCTGTGGAAGAATTCATATTCATTAAAAGTGACTAGTTTGAATTCTTTTTAAATTTTTTCCCTTTGCCATCCCCATTGCCCTCCACACTCCTAATTTCCTCAGGAGAGCTTGTCTTTCTCGCTTTCCTAAGCAGATCCATATATGCCTCTCTTAGGGTCTTCTTTGTTGTCTAGGTTCTTAGGGGTTGCGCACTGTAGGTTGGGTATTCTTTGCTTTATGTCTAAAAGCCACTTAAAAGTGAGTACATACTATATTTGTCTTTCTGGGTCTGGGCTACCTCATTCAGTATAGTTTTTTCTAATTCTGTACATTTGCCTGCAAATTTCAAAATGTCATTATTTTTTAACTGCTGAGTTAAAATTGTGTAAATGTACCACATTTTTCTTATCCAATCTTCAGTTGAGGGGAATTGAGGTTGTTTCCAGGTTCTGCCTATTGTGAATAATGCTGCTATGAACATAGTTGAGCAAATGTCCTTGTGTTATAATTGAACATCCTTTGGGTATATGCCCAAAGTGGTATTTCCAAAGCGGCAATACAAGTTTTCAATCTCCCAGCAATGAAGGAGTGTTCCCTTACTTCACATCCTCTCCAGCATAAGCTGTCATCAGTGTTTTTGATCTTGGCCACTCTGACAGGTGTAAGATGGTATCTCAGAGTTGTTTTGATTTGCATTTCTCTGATGACTAACGATGTTGAGCATTTCCTTTAGTGTCTTTCAACCATTTGAGATTCCTCTACTGAGAGTTCTCTGTTTAGGTCTGTATCCCATTTTTTTTAAAAAAAAAAATTGGACTATTAGTTATTTTGATGTCTAATTTCTTGAGTTTTTTGAATATTTTGGAGATTAGTCCTCTGACTGATGTGGGGTTAGTGAAGATCTTTTCCCATTCTGTAGACTGTCGTTTTTGTCTTGTTGACTGTGTTCTTTGCTTTACAGAAGCGTCTCAGTTTCAGGAAGTCCCATTTATTAATTGTTGCTCTCAATGTTTGTGCTAGTGGAGCTATATTTAAGAAGTAGTCTCCTGTGCCAATGCTTTCAACACTACTTTCTACTTTCTCTTCTATGAAGTACAGTGTGGTTGGTTTTATTTTGAGGACTTCAATCCATTTTTGGACATGAGTTTTGTTCACGGCAATAGATATGGATCTATTTGCATCCTTCTACATGTCAATATCCAGTTATTCAAGCACCATTGGTTGAAGATGTTTTCTTTTTTATATTTTATAATTTTAGCTTCTTTGTCAAAAATCAGGTGTTTATAGGTGTGTGGGTTGTTACCTGGGTTTTTTATTCAATCCTTTGGTTCTCCTGTCTGTTTTTATACCAGTATCAAGCTGTTTTTATTACTGTAGCTCTATAATAAAGTTGGAAGTCAGGAATGGTGATGGCTCCTTTATTGTACACAATTGTTTGGGCAATCCTGGGTTTTTTGTTTTTCCATATGAAGTTGACTATTGTTCTTTCAAGGTCTGTAAAGAATTTTGCTGGGATTTTGCTGGGTATTGCATTGAATCTGTAGATTGCTTTTTTTGTAAAATTGCCATTTTTACTATGTTAGTTCTACCTATTCAAGAGCATGGAAGATCTTTCCATTTTCTAACATCTTCTTTGATTTACTTCTTCAAAGATTTAAAGTTTTTGCCATAAAGGTCTTTCACATGTTTGATTAGAGTTATCCCAGGATATTTTATGTTATTTGTGGGTATTGTAAAACAAGATGTTTCTCTGATTTCTTTCTCAGTCCATTTTTTATCTGTATATAGGAGGGCTACTTTTTTTTTTTTGCACTAATCTTGTATCCTGCTACATTACTGAAGGTGTTTATCAGTTGTAGGAGGTCCCTGGTGGAATTTTTTGGGATCACCTATGCTTATTATCATACCATCTGCAAATAGCTAAAGTTTGACTTCTTTTCCAATTTGTATCCCCTGATCTCCTTTTTTTTTTTTTTTTTTTGTCTTATTGCTCTAGCTAGTACTTCAAGTACTGTATTGGAGAGATATGAGATATGGAGAGAGTGGATAGGCTTGTCTTGTTCCTAAGTTCATTGGGATCACTTTGAATTTTTCTCCATGTAGTTTGATGTTGGCTGTTGGTTTCCTGTATATTGCCTTTATCGTGTTAGGTATGTTCCTTGTATCCTCATCTTCCCAAGACCTTTATCATAAAGGGGCGTTGAATTTTGTCAAAGGTTTTTTCAGCATCTATTGAGATAACCATGTGGGTTTTTTTTTCCTTTCGGATTGTTTATATAGTGAATTACATCAACAGATTTTTGTATGTTGAACCATCCCTGCAACTCTGGGATGAAGCCTACTTGGTCATGTTGGATGATTTTTTTGATGTGTTCTTGGATTCGGTTTGTCAGTATTTTATTGAGTATTTTTACATCAATGATAATGAGGGAGATTGGTATGTAATTCTCTTTCTTAGTTGTGTCTTTGTGTGGTTTAAGTATTAGGGTAGCTGTAGTATTGTAAAAAAAAGAGTTTAGCAATGTTCCTTCTGTTTCTATTGTTTGGAACAATTTGAAGAGTATTGGTATTAGTTTTTCTTTGAAAATTTAATAGAACTCTGCACTGAAACCATCTGATCCTGGATGTTCAGAATTAAGACTTCATCTTAGGAATTTTTCCTATGATGACTATGAAATGACCTTCTTCATATCTTTTGACTAATTTTAGTTTGAAGTCAGTTTTGTTTGATAGTAGGATAGCTATGCCAACTTGTTTCTTAGGTTCATTTGATTAGAAAATCTTTCCCCAGCCCTTTACTCTGAGGTAATGTCTGTCTTTGTAGTTGAGATGTGTTTTTGTATGCACTAGAAGGATGGATTCTGGTTTTGTAGCCAATCTTTTAGCCTACGGCTGTTTATAGGTAAATTGCCTCCTTTGCTATTAAGAGATATTAATGATCAGTGATTACTAGTTCCTGTTATTTTCATTTTTGTTGTGGTTGGTAGTGTTGTGTGTGTTTCTCTTCTTTGGGATTTGCTGGTGTGGGATTATCTATTGCCTGTGTTTCTATGGTTGTAGCTAACTTCCTTGGGTCGGAGTTTTCCTTCTAGTACTTTCTGTATGGCTGGAAAGATGACTCAGTGTTTAAGAACACTGCCTGATCTTCCAAAGGTCCTGAGTTCAATTCTTAACAATACCATGGTGACTCACAACCATCTGTATGAGATCTGGTGCCCTCTCAAGGAAGAGACCTGGTCAGTCATCCTCATCATTTTAGACCATAAAACTCAAGTTTCATGGGCAAGTTCAACAGAACTGCCATGTATGGGCTGACCATGCATGCTTCAACATTGTCAGAGCATAAATTTCAAATTTCAGTTTCACTTTCTGCAGGACTAGATTTGGGGATAGGTATTGATTAAATCTGGTTTTGTTATGGAATATCTTGTTTTATCCATCTATATTGATTGAAAGCTTTGTTGGATATAATAGTCTGGGCTGGCATCTGTGGTCTCTTAGTGTCTTCATAATGCCTGTCCAGGACCTTCTGGCTTTCATTGTTTCTATTGAGGAGTCATGTGTAATTCTGATAGGTCTGCCTTTATATGTTACTTGGCCTTTTTCCTTTGTAGCTTTTAATATTATTTTTTATTATGTATGTTTAATGTTTTGATTGTTATGTAGTGAGGGTACTTCCTTTTCTGGTTCAATCTGTTTGGTGCTCTGTAAGCATCTTGTGTTTTCATAGACATGTCCTCCTTTAGGCTGGGAAAGTTTTCCTCTATCATTTTGTTGAGTATATTTTCTGTGCCTTTGAGCCGGACTTCTCCTTCTTCAATTCCTATTTTCTTTGGTTTGGTCTTTTCATGGTGTCCCATATTTCCTGGATATTTTGTGTTAAGAATTTGTTGAATTTAACAGTTTCTTTGACTGCTGAATCTATTTCATCGTAACATATCTTCAACACCTGAGATTCTCTCTTCCATCTCTTATATTCTGTTGTTTATTCTTGCATCTGTAGTTTCTTATTTTCCATTTCCAGATATTCCTTGGTTTGTGTGTGGGGTTTATTGGCTCTATTTCAGTTTTAAAGTCTTGAACCATTTCTTTCACCTGGTTGATTGCTTTTTTTTGGTTTTCTGTAAGGGATTGTTGATTTTTTCCAATTTGTTGGTTACCTTTTCTTCCATTTCTTTAAGAGAATTTTTTATTTTCTCTTTAAGGACCTCAATCATCTTTATAAAGTAATTTTTGAGGTTGTTTTCTTCTACTTCATTTGTGTTCGGATATTTAGGTCTTGCTGTTGCAGAACCGCTAGCTTCTGAGGTTCTGTATTACTCTTTATGTTATTGAGTATATTTTTACCCTGTTGTCTACCCATCTCTTCTTCTAATTGGAACAGGTGGAGCCTGTGTTTTGGGGAGGCTCCTCTTCCTCCAACTGATATAGTTGGGGGCTGTGGCTCTGTTGATCACTCTTTTAGGTGTAGGTCAAGGAGAGTATTTGGTGATCATTCCTCCAGGTGCCCACAGGCACAAGGCTAAGTTGGTCATTTCTCCTGGTGTTGGCAGGGTTGGGGCTGAGGTTCCCGTGGTCAGATAATTTCTGCAGGCCACTGCTGTCATTGCAGCCTGCTGTACTGCCACTCAGGTTTCCCCTCCTGGTGGCATGGCCTGGCCGACCTGCTGCTTGCTCACGTTTCTCTTCCCAGCAGCCTGGCCCCCTTGTTTGAATTCTTGAGGAAGGAATTTAAGGTCCCAGGAAAGTGTTTTAATTGAAGCTTCAGTTTCCCCCGAAAAGACAGGGGAATAGTCTCACCTCATAGGCCTGTTGTAAGGATGTTATTCATCATTATGTAAATGTGATTTCACTAAGAGCTTGGCATATGGAAAGTGTCCAATGGGCACTTGTGGCTAATAGAATAAGCATTGTCAAGTCTTCCTTGTTGGGGCTGGAGAGGAGGCTCAGTGGCTGTGCTAGTCTGCCTCACTGACTGCAAGGAATGTGGGGAGGAAAGGGTTTGCTACATCTCAAGGGGTAGATTACATCATCAAGGGAAGTCCAGGCAGGAACCGAAGCATTGACCATAGGACAATGCTGTGTTCTGGCTTTTATTTCTCATGTCACGCTCAGAATTTTTTTTATACAACCCAGGACTACCTGGCCATGGTGGCACTACCTCTCGAACCTCCAGCATCCATTGCAACTCAAGTAAATGTCCCACAGACACGTCCACAGGCCGATCTGATGGAGGCAACTCTCTTCGAACAGAGGGTGGTCTGGCTTTGTGCAGTGTGCTCGTGCATCATCCTCCAGTGGCCCAGGAGCAGCCTGAGGACCAAATCCAGTTTATCACTCCATTTGCTGCATCTCATCCAAGGCTTTTCTTAGCACAAAAGGCTTGATTGGGAGGGGGGAAACAAGAAAAAAATTTAAAAGACTGTGCCATTTCGTTGAGATGCACATGAATGCTGCTTCTAAAAAAGCAAGCTGCTGAGGTGAAAGTTAAAGGGATAGGAGCCAGACAGGAGTCATGGAATTCTGGGAACCTGCAATACAAGGCCAAAAGCTGAGGTCCTGAAATCCGGTTGTCCTCTGTCAATAGGTAAAGCGTTCAAATGGCCCAATCTCACGATGGATCAGCCAGTCCAATGATTCCATCAAGCAATTTCTCAAAACCAAAAGGTAGGGTTGGTTTCTCAGGGTTACCTCAAACTATAACCACTCACAGACTGCTCCTCTTGGCAAGGCTTTCTTCGGAAATGAAGGTTATGAGGAACCAAGAGCAAATGTGACCCAGTCATTGCACAAACCTTCCCAGGGTTCTGGAGAGAAGCCACACAAAGCACCGTCTGGCCTTAGCTGTCTGGTGTGACCATATCACCCCATCAAGGAAACTGCCTGGAAGCTGGCCTCCGAGGAACAAGACACAAAGATCAGGAATATCTTTCTTTAAAATCTTGGGACTGTGCCGGACGGTGGTGGTGCACGCCTTTATTCCCAGCACTCGGGAGGCTGAGGCAGGTGGATCTCTGGGAGTCTGAGGTCAGCCTGGTCTACAAAGTGAATTTGAGGCCAGTCAAAGCTATGCAGAGAAACTCTATCTCAAAAAAACAAAAACAAAACAAGACAAAATCTCTGGGTCAGAGACAGGATGGATGCTCAGATTCAGGGGCGTTCATGGATCAGATGTGGAAACTGGGATATAACTAAGACACGGGTACCAGTGCAGACAAAACCAGGTGAAGACAGGTACAATGGCCTCAGGTGTGCTCTATGACTCTCTCCTGGGAGTTTTTTTTTTTCCTTGAACAGACAATAGTTCTGAGGTGACTGGGTATATATGAACTCATGATTCAGACTAGAAAAGCATTCTCATTTACTTTCAAAATTGTGTGTGTGTGTGTGTGTATGTGTTGTGTGTGTATGTGTGTGTGTGCACATATGCATGCACATGCACGTTTGTGGGGTTCATGTGTGTTTGTGAGTATACATGCATGTATGCACATGTGTAGGTGGATGACAGGGGTCAATGTTATTTGCAGTTCTCAAATAGTTATCTACTTACTTTGGAGACAGGGCCTCTCATTGGAACCTCGAGCCTAGGTTAGGCTAGGTTGGGGGCCAACAAGTCCCAGGGAGCCTCCTTGCCAAGACTGGGGTAACATCTGTGCACCACCACACCAGGTCTCTCTCTCTCTCTCTCTCTCTCTCTCTCTCTCTCTCTCTCTCTCTCTCTTTCTCTCAGTTTGGGTTCTGCAGATCAAACTCAGGCCACCATGCTTGAAAGTCAAGCACTTTGCCAGGCCAACAACTCTCTCTCTAACCTCAAAACCATTTTCCCATCTCCCCAGCCTCCAAAACATCTTCTGATTAAAGATACCTCTTAACTCTACATCCCACTATCCCAGTAGTAACTAAAGAGTGAGGTGACATTTAGTTTAGCGTCACTACTAGGAGTGTGGCCCCAGCATCGGCATTCTCCTGGGGACATGTTAGAGAAACACTCTCAAGCCTCCCTCAGGGATTGTATTTAAGCAGAGCCTTGACTAAAGCTTGGGAGAGGTTCTAGCATGTTCATCATTGAGGGCAGCCGCTCAATAGGATAAACCGGGGGTGGGGGTCACTGTGCAGACTTTATCATTTGGACTCAGTCCTCTAGAGCCAAACCTATTGGTTTAGGATGCAAACCCACAGTTGACGACTTCCTGACCAGAATCTGCTGTTATTCTCAATTATAATCTTACACCACCCCGTTCAGAGACCAGCTGCCCTGTGAGTCCCTTCCTGGCCTTTCTCTTCTAGAGACATCATTCCTGACTCTGAGCCCCTGTGGCCGCTCCACGCCCATGTGCTTTGCATTAAAACTTGCCCTGCTGTGATTCTTTCAGTAGACTCTGACTACCGGCTCCAGCCCCCAGAGCCCAAGCTTTCAGTCCTCTTTGTTTCCCTAGAGTACTTAGCGTGGTGCTTGGCCCATTGCAGGTGCCCGTCACCTTCTTTAGCTGCTACACTACAAATACTGAGAAGTTCAGACTCACCTCTCTCCATTCTTAAACAAACCACGTGGAACTGCTCGTTTTCCCTCTCAGGGGATGAAATGCGAGTTTCATTGTATGATCTTGAATAAAGCATCACCTCGGATCCGTCACCTAACCCTGAATGGCAGCTGCAACTCTCGCCATGCTGCCCCGTGAGAGTACGGGCCTCAGCAGGTAGGAATACGGGACTCAGTTAAAGTATAGAGCCCACAACCGTGACTCCGTTCCATGCCACCGGCTGACAATGTCTGCATGTCTTCTGTTTCCTCTGATGCCTCCAGACAAGATAATCAGGGATGGCATGCATTTTCTGATGCAAGCCCTATGTATCTCCTGTGTTTCTTTTTCTGATGCTCTGGGGGTCAATGGGAGCTCAGAAAGCAGACATGGGATGAACCCTGTGTTTCTAGGTACAAGTGAGCTAAGGAGTCTCAGGGCTAAAGGAGTACCCCTGGCAACTGCCCCAGGCCCAAGCGAATTCTGCCCTATGCTTAGTTTGACTCCCTTACTTGAACCACAGCTCACCTGGCGTGGACCCCCAAATCACTCTGTCTATACTAGTCTATGCCACTGGGGTTGGCCTCTGTTCCTTGCATTGCAGGTCAGTCTGTCTGGAGTCTGGCTCTAAAACACTGGGTGTTTGCAGGGCGTCTGTCTTTACCAAGAGGGCCATTCTACTAGTCTCTGCCTAATGTTCAGTCATTCCTGTCCTAACAGTGCCAAGAGGCACTCCGCCAGGTTTCCACACCCACTTGGACACTGAGATTTACTGTTGGGGTACAGGCTCTTTTCCTGAACTACCCTGGCCTCTGTTGTGGAATGTTATTTTAAGATGTGCTACATTTGTTTATGCTGTGGAACATTTGTTTAAGGATGCAAAGATGTGTTGCATTCTTTTATTGTTTAACTCTCTGAAACTGTGTTATGTTGCCTGTCTAAAAAACCGGATTGGTCTAATTAAGAGCTCAATGGCCAGTAGCTAAGAAGGAGAAAGGATAGGCAGGACTGGCAGGCAGAGAGAATAAAAAGGAGAAGAAATCTGGGAAGAGAAGATAGAGGAGAGAGAAAGGGAGAAAAGAGAGAACAAGGAGAGGGTAATGCTAGGTGCCAACCACCCAACCATACAGCCACACAGCCAGCCACAGGGTAAGAGTAAAATTAAGATAAACAGAAGTAAAAAAAGGAAAAAACCCAGAGGTAAAAGGTAGGTAGGGTAATTTAAATTAAAGAAAGCTGGCCAGAAATCAGCCAAAGGTCAGGCGTTTAAGTAAGAACAAGCCTCCGTGTATTTATTTTGAGGGTTGGGTGGTGGGCCCCCAAAAGAGCAAAGAGTGAAAACACCCAACACCAGGACTGTCATTCACCAGCCCAGCACTCCATGGTCCAGTTTTCAGAGCCCACACTTCTAGCAGGTTCCCCCACCTGCTGTCAGCCACTCCCAGAGGTCAAGAGACTCTTGAAGATTTGCAACCAGAAAATAGCTGGAAGTCAACTCTGTATACTTCTCCTCCCCAACATTCAGAAGCTGAGACAGGGGGACTGCAAGTTCCAAACCACCTGAAGTCTCACATAGTGAAACTCTTCTTCGGAAACAAAACCGGGAAAAAGGTGAATAAGGTACTCAGTCTTGCCAGCACATGGATCTGAGTTAGATTCCAGAGTTCTGGTAAAACAACAGGGCAACTGGGGAGCATGGGATAGGTAGGTCCCTGGGACTTACTGGCCAGGCGACCTAGCCTGTTCAGTGAGCTCAGATTAATGAGTGACCCTCACTCATACTTCCTGAGAAATGATGCCCAAAGGGGTGGTGTTCTCTGACCTTCTCATGCACACACACACACACACACACACACACACACACACACACACACACCTGCATATATGTCTGAACCTATATGAACATAAACCCATGCCCATACAAAAAATTCTGCCCTTTATGAAGATCCTCCCTTAATAATCTGTTTAAGATACACACACACACACACACACACACACACACACACACACATTTCATTTTACAAAATAGTTGTGAGGATTAAAATAGATAATATGTAGGATAGTTAACATTATTGTTATAAATACTCAACATAGAATAACTATGTTTTGCCGGGAGATGTTGGTGCTCACTTTTAATCCCAGCACTCAGGAGGCAGAAGCAGGTGATTCTCTTTGAGTTCAAAGCCAGCCTGGTCTACAAGAGCGAGTTCCTAGACAGGTTCCAAAGCTACAGAGAAACCCTGCCTTAAAAAAAATAATTATATTTTATAATTGTTCTGAAGCAGCTAGGCACTGATTTTTTTTAATAAGCCTTGTTGTAAAAGTATACAATATAGTTAATGGGTTGTGCATAAAGGAGCTCATTTGTCTCACCAGGAAGTTTACTCCACCTTAAATCCTCATCCTGGGGGAAGACTTAGTAGTCACTGTGTTTGCAATCTGAAGTGCAAAGTGGTTGGGGAGCGGGGGAGGGAGTGGTCCACCACCCCCCCCCCCCCCCACACACACTGCACCTGTGTGCAAATTCACATCTGGCAGGTCAGGGGAGCAGGTGTTGATTTCTTCTGGTTCTCTCTGGACAGAATTCTTAGTCCTAAAAAGGCTTGACTGGGACCTTTGAGACATCAGTCCTGAGAAGGAAGAGCCACTTAATAAGAATCAAAGGATGCCGGCTTATTGGGGAGACCTGCCCAGACCTCCAATTTGCCCACCATTTGAAGACATTAAACCCACTTAGAGATAGTCATGATCTCACATTTAACAACTTCTGGGAAAGTAAATTTCAGGTTATCTAATCTTTGTCTTGCTACATTGGAGACTTTCTCAGAATTTATTCTATTTTTAACACCCTTTCAAAAATTATGATTCGGTTCCTGATCACAATTCTTGAGTCCATGGCTGATAGAAGTCTCCCTTTTCAGAATCCCAGAGTCTCGGTCTTCAAGATCTTACATTAAACCTTGCTTTAGTTTTTGTGACTTTATTGGATATTTTCTTAAGCTGGGGCGCTTTCCCAGGTCTACCCCTCCAGTCTCTAACCCTTGAATCTAACAGCAATCAAGAATATTCTGGTGTAGAACCTTCTACCCATCCCCCATAAGTTGGGGATAAAGACAAGAAGGAACCAGACATTTTCTGTGTGACTTGTGTTAATTCCGTTTCCTCTCTGGGTCTCAGAACAAGCATATTTCAAGGGAATGGGGGCAGATCTTTCCAACTCTGGAATTTATAAAGTGACTTATCTTCAAAGTCCACTCTGACAGATCCCACATTTCCTCATTCTGTTACCTTCCCTGAAGAGATTTCAGAATGTGCCTTTGTGGCTAAGGGACAATCTTCCTGTTGAATGATTAGAAAATTCAGCGTTTTGGAGAAGTGCTGGAAGCTGACTATTCTATGGTGACTTCAGAAGTGCCTGGCAACCCTAAGAAAAACAGGCAGGAGGCTGGACCCCAGCGTGAACTATGGCCCACAGGTTTTCTTGACAGCCCACTTCCCCACTTGTCATGAACTGCCACCTCCCTAAGAAGCTAAAGGCTCCAAGCTTGGCACAAAGAATTGGGCAATTTCCTGCCTTTTATCCTGGCATCCCTAAGCCCTGGACATTATTTTAATGGAATTCCATTGTATCTTTGAATTCAAATGTACTTGAAAGCAAACAAAACATTTAAAGGGAGAAGTTTCTTCCAAAGCAAGGTAGGTGGGGTGGGGGTGGGGCGGGGGAATGGGAATTGCTTTGTTGGGACTTGGGAATTGTGACAAGTCCTGAGTCAGGGGAATCAAAGAATAAAGGGTTCTCCTAGAGCGTTATCCAGATGCTAAGGGGATGAAGAGTTGGTTGTAAGTGGGTACACATGCAAGTAATTCACCCAGCTGGGAAATTAATTTTCAGGCATTTGCATGCTAATGGTATAAAAACTTTTAATAAAGAAAGGAAGGGAAAAAGAGAGGGAGAGAGAATGAAGGAGGGAGAGAGGAGAGAGAAGGAAGAAGGAGAGGGAAAGGAAGAATAAAGACAGAGCGTGAGCAGAGCCACTGAGTCATCTTACAGCCTGGACGCAGCATGAGTGCCTGCTAACAGAGATTCCCCTTTCTGAAGTCCTCAGCATACACCAGTAATAAGTAAACCTGGCTTCCAATCAGGTTCAACTGCTACATAAGATCCAAGTCCCAGGGCTGGTGAGAGGCTTTCTGCATTAGAACTGGTAACAGTATCTCTTACAGAAAATACCAGAAGCCACCGAGAAGGCAGAGCCAAGGGACCTCTCCCAGTCCAAAGGTTATGGAGAGGGAAGCCTCATCTTTCTGGGTAGAAAACAGGCTTCCAAGTCAGGACAGCAGAGACTGAGAATCAACAGCAAATGACAAGTGAGATGCGCTACAAGTGCTCTATGGTGGCACACAGAGCTGAGAAACTGAGGGTCACGTGTACCCAGATTCAGGCCTGCAGTGTTTG
The DNA here is from genome assembly GCF_982192425.1 of Myodes glareolus. NCBI lineage: Eukaryota > Metazoa > Chordata > Mammalia > Rodentia > Cricetidae > Myodes > Myodes glareolus. The sequence continues at coordinate 41,913,588 of NC_142034.1, forward strand.
GGGGTGTGGTGGCAGTCACAGGCCTCTCAGAAGACTCTGTGACAGGTAGGTGGGTCAACCATGCTTTCAGCTGAGCCATGTGCCTTCCAAACACTCCTAAAGCTCTCCTGGTGTACCACGCAGGTTGAAGACAGTGACTCACCTTCCAGGAGAGACTCATTCTCAAGCTGCGCAGTACAACGTGGGCAATAGGATCACAGAGGTGTGCACCGGGGCTGGATGTCACATACATGATGGGGCTGCAGTTCTAGGATATGCAGGCTTTAGACAAGGGTCCTAGGAAAGGAAATGCCTGCAAATCCAGCCCTGCTCCCACAGATCACCAAAGGATCCTGCAGGCTTCCTTTTGTTTGTTTTTTTTTTTATTTTTATTTTTGTTTTTGTTTTTGTTTTTGTTTCACAAAGGCCAGAGCAGGTTGTCTGGAATAAAGACTAGCATGGGGTTGTTGCGTCTGCCTGCCCTGTTACCTTGCCTACGTAGATTCTGGGGTGAGAAAGCTGCCTACGTTCTCGTCGTTCCCTGGCCGACAGACGTGAGAAACACTGGAGAGGAGGGAAGATTTCGCTTTGTCCTTGGCAGTTTTCCTCTGATAATGTTTAGTACAAAAAGGAGTTTTGGATCTGGTCTTGGTCGCATGACTTGGAAGCAAAAGCTGAGGCTGATACAGCAGCATAGGAAAGGAAGCTTAAGACACATTGTGGCAGGTGCACAGCTCCCATGCTACAGCCGGCTTCGGAGCTCCTGGAGTGGGAGGCCAAAGGCAACGGGGCAGCAAGGGAGAGCGCTAGCAAGAGCAGACAGGGAGATGCTGGAGCAAGAGGGCAGAAAGTGATGCCATAGACTGGGCCCAGTGGCAGGGTCCTGGAGATGAACTAACTGAAGGCTCAGTTAGGAAGGACCCCAAATCTTGGGTTCCGGTACGAAAGGACTCACTAGAACACAGCCTCGAGAAGGCTGCAGAAATACAAGAAATAAACAAAGTCGTCTTTAAATTGCAGAAGTGGCATGGGGATGAGACTTGGAAAGAGCAGCCACAGGCCCAACAAGAAGAGTGTGGGAGGCAGTGTGTCATGCTGTGTGTAACCCTCGGTCACAGGCTGAAGAAAGCTACCCTCTGCCTGTCATCTGGCCCATCTCAAAATCACTCCCTGTCTAAGCAGCCACCAGAGTAGCAACCTGACAGAAGGGCGGGGAAGGAAGTTACACCCAGCAGGAACGCTCTCTACACCTCCAAGCCTCACCGGAGCCCAAGGGTGACCACCACATGCTTAGAGATCGCTTCTTGTACAGGTGTGGGGGATGTTTCCTCTGAACAGAAGCAATTGCCCGTGGAGGGAAGTGAGGCTCACCAGCCATAGGTGGCAAACAAAGGGTAAATAGAGGCCACAGGTCCAGGAAGAAAAGAAACTTGGAAGATTCTCAGGGCCCTCACCAATAGTGTTAGAGGGGGTAAACAATACCTGAGTGTGGAGACTCGGAGCAGACAAACTGAGGAAAGAAAGATGTGTGGATGGCAGAGCTACCTAGAAACGTCCTAGAGAGCACCAGAGTTGTAGTTTTAGGAGCTGTCCCCAGTGCTGGGGTGGGCTCTCTGGATGTGGCTGCTTTTGAGTTATCCCTGCTCCTTATAAGCACCCCCACACTTGTACTCCTGTTTGTAACTCAGGTTCACCCAAACAGACATTGCAGACATTGATGCAATCAATGGTGTGTGTGTGTGTGTGTGTGTGTGTGTGTGTGTGTGTGTGTGTGTGTGTGTGTATGTGTGCTCTCCCCGGGAAAAGTCTGTCTCACAAGAGCTGGGCCTGGAGGAAGTCAGTTATGTCATAAAGACACAGGCAAAGGACATCCACACATGACAATGGAAGTGAGGGGCAAGTGGTCAGTTCCATCCCACAGTATTACCCAAGCATCTCAGTTCTTCTGTCTGTCTTATAGCCCTGTCAGTTTTTCTGTCTTATTTATTATTATTATTATTATTGTGATGATGGTGATTATTATTATTATTATTATTATTGTGATAAACACCATGACCAAAACGCAACTTGGAGAGGAAAGGCTTTGTTTCAGCTTACACATTATAGTCTATTACAAAGTGAAGTCAGGGCAAGAACTCAAGACAGGAACCTGGATGCAGGAACTGAGGCCGCGGAGAAACAGTGTTTCCTGACTTGATCACTCTATTTGATCAGCTTACTCTCTTATATAACCCAGAACCCCCTGCACAGAGATATTGGCGCTCACAGTGTACATAGTGTACAGGGCATTACTCAAGAAAATGCCCCCACAGACTTGACTATATTGGTATGAAGGCATTCTCTCATTGAGATTCCCTCTTTCTGGATGATCCCAGCTTGTGCCAAGTTGACAAAAGCTAACCAGGAGACGTTGATCCTGTTCCACACTATCTAAGCTAGGACACCTTTATTTTATCATCAACCTGAGTGTGGGGAAAGGGGTAGAGGGCGACACCTTTGTCAAGGATGTCAGCACACTGTGCACATCTCTTCTGTTCAGATCCTGCTTTAACTAGAGTTTAGTTCCCTGGCTCCACCCGGATGGAAGGGAGGGTGAGTCTTTGGCCAGTGTGCACAGCTGAACCCTGGTTGACTTTACCACCAGAGGGAAGGAATAGAGCACAGATGATGGGAAGTGATTAGGAGGACCTGCCACTGTGATTCGCAGCGGTTGATCCCTGAAGTCGCCTTTGCTTAAGAAGTCTTTTCTGGCTTCTGAGCACGGCCTTTCTTCTGTCTTCTTACGATACTCGTGATGAACTCTGTTAAGCTTACCTGAACACTCAGAAAGTCTATTTATTTGTCTCTTTTTCACTAAAGTATGAACTCCGGGGGCAAAAACACACATCTTTCATCTTTAGATCCTCGGTGTCAGGTAGAGTGGCTCGACCAGGTCCTTAAGAAAGTTTAATTGGATGAATGGCAAAGTGACTGGATCAATACATCTCTCAACAGTTGGATACCTGAAGGTTTTCTTGTGTGGCTGGTGGCAGTAACCCCTCTAATGTATAGTCACACGAGCACATTTATTCATGTACGTAAGACACTCTCTGGTTGACACGGAAAGTATAGCTAGGATGGCTGGCATACGTGCTGGCTCTGTACACACGAGGGCATTCCTTTCCTGTGTGCTGAACAATAGATTCCATAGGATGTGCGAAGTTGGAAAGCCAGGGTGTTTCTCAGCACCCAGAACTTTGATGTAATAGATGGTTTCCTCTGTTTACCAAGCATGTGCCTCTTTATGTTTCTCTCTGCGTGACCATGATTGTGCCAGGCAGAGCCCATCTCAGAGCCCGTTCTCGCTGTCATAGGAAGTGACAGGTGAGAGCAAGGGGAGCCAGGATGACGCCAACAGGAAGCACACTGGGTATATCAAAGTATGGGAAGGCTGATTGCGAACACTGGACGGGGAGTGGGGAGGACGGCGATTTCCATGGTTCTAATTGGGCCTGGAGGATGGACTTGGAATGGGCAGAAGAAAAACCGGTAGAAAACATGTGTTAACTCCATTCCCGACCCTAGAGCTAGACAGAACTAGCACGCTGTGCACTGACAAGTCTTGGAGATTGGTACCAAGACCTGTGGGAACGTGAAATGTTCATTTCCAGGGAATCTAGTCCCTAGCCCAATGCAGTCTAATATAACCACTGAGCATGCCCTCTGCCTGTAAACCTTGCATTTGGAACTATTCTGGAACAGCAGGTGCTGAACAGCAGGTGGACGTGGTTGGCTACAACTTAATTTTAGTGCTATGGAGATGTGTTACAGACACCAAAGTGCCAGACATAGGGGAGGATCCGAGAGGAGGTAAGAACGCAACTGACTATTAGGAGACAGAATTGAGAAAAGCTGAGAATGCTCTAAGCAGAGACATTTGCTACGTGGTTAATAGTTCCCTGTGGGAATAGTCGCGGGCTCCGTTTCTGGAAATTGCGGTGATAGGACACAGGAATTGTAGGAGGTATGAGGAACCTGGTGTCAGAGTAAAGCTTGGCTCAGCCGTCTACTGTCCTCTGACCTTGAGAGAATTACTTCTGCGTGCCTCCTTTTCCCCATGTTCAAAAGGACCAAAGGGCAGTGTGCATTTCGCTGGGTCGAGTGAGGGCCTCAACAAGCAAGAAAATATTAAGTGAATTCCTGGCACACTTCCTCGGTAAACATTGGTTCTCATAGAATCTATAAATTTGGAGCAGAAAGAAATGGATTTCACTGAGAGCAGATGAAATGGCCACTTGGCCTTGGCTTTCCCAGTTCTGTGGCCAATAAGATTATCTGTTCCAAAATGGCTCTTTGTAACTTAGAGGAAAACAACTGAATTGGCTTACATCACTGAAAAATCCAGAAAGGGTTCTGTTCACCTGTGTCTTTTCACAGAGAATGGGACTGTTATCAGGACCTTTGGGGTTCATCGTCACTGTCAACTTGGTCGGACTTAGAATCACTGTGGAAACCTGTGCTGTGGGTCTGTCAGTGAGAGTGCTTTCAGAAAGGTTTAACTGAGGAAGGAGGACCCACTATGAGTATGAGAGGCCCTACTATATGGGCTGGGGCTGGAGAGATGGCTCAGTGGTTAAGAGCACTGCCTGCTCTTCCAAAGGTAATTCCCAGCAGTACAGGGTGGCTCACAACCATCTGTAACAAACTATGGTGCCCTTTTGAGGAAGAGACCTGGTCAGTCGTCCTCAACAACTTAGACCATGAAACTCAATAAGGACAAGTTCAACAGAACTGCCATATATGGGCTGCCCATGCATGCTTCAGCATTGTCAGTGCATAAATTAAAATTAAAATTATTGCCCTATGGTCTGGGGTTCCAGACTTAATAGAAAGAAGAAAGCAAGCCAAGTTAAGGACCAGCTTCTCTCTCTCTCCCTCCCTTCCTCCTACCCTCCCTTTCTGTCTCCTCCCCTCCTCTCTCCCATTTCCTATCTAGACAATGCGATCAGCTGTCTAACGCTCCCCTGCTCCCATCACCACGACTTCCTCATCACAATGGACTGTACTCTCACATTATGAGGAGCCAAAATGAACTCTTCCATCTTCATATTATTTGCCATGAGAAGAGCACTCAATACAGGACCAGGGCCTGACCCCTCCCTGCTCTCTGACCTCCTTTGCATGTCAATACACCCCCCCCACAATGATTCCAAGAAAACACTAGCAACTCCCACCTCATTGCCTCAGAGCACATCATCCTAGGCCAGGACGAGGGCTTCCTTCCCACCATGATCCCTTCCTCATAGTCCACCATTTCCAACCCAAATGGACACCTCATATATCATTTGCCCAAATCACCTCACATACCCAGTGACAGGACATAAGGCTGAACCAAGCCAGCTCAGTTCACCCACAGAGTAAAGACTGGCTAATACCCAAGACTGCTTCAAGGAAGAGATGGGTCCTGGAATCAAATCTGAGCACTGAGGACAGAATAAGGAAGAAAACAGATGTGTGGTTGGCAAGGGAAAGAAGGCCATGGCTTGCTTATTACTACACTCTCAGACACATATGGAAGTGAAATCTTGAAATACGGTGAAAAGCCTGAATTGATTTATTTACTGCAGGTGTGTGGTTTGCATGTGTGTATCCTCACATTCGCATATGTGTGTGCCATGTGCAGGTATGCATACATATGTGAAGAGGTCCCAAACTGACTTTGGATGGACGTCTTCCTCCATAACTCATCATTTTATCGAGACAGGATCTCGCACCGAATCTGAGGCCTGCTGATTCTGGCCAATCTAGCTAGCCAGCTTGCCTTAGAGATCCCCAACTGCGCCTGCTACACTGGCCTGACTTGGAAGGGAATTCTGAGAAACCAAGCTCTGAGCTTTATGATTGTGCAACAAGCACTTTATCCACTGTGCCATCTCCCCAGCCAGTCTGAGATTTAGTTTAACCATGTAACAGCCCCCAGAAGATTCGTGGCTCTTGAAGAATCTAACAATAAGCCAATGGCTGCGTGAGCGTGGTGCCACGTGACATCTTTATCTCTCTAAAGAAGAGAGCCATTCACCAAACAAAGTGATTTCTCAGCCCTCAGATCACATGGTAGCCTCAGCTTAAGCCGAAAGGGCAAAGGATACTACCTGGGGGGACCTAGCTGGCAGCCAGTTGCGTCTGAGACTGGCAGGCACAGAGACCTCCTTCCAGAGGCGCGGGCATCTCTGTGACACTCTCATGTGCTGATGAAGAGACATGGGAGCCTCCACCAAACAACTAATTATGTAGAAATATGGATTCAGCGGGGCTCGCTTCCCGCGAGGAGGGATATTGCTGGAGCCACTCTCCCGTTATCTCTCTTTGCCTCGGTGCTCTCGGTTTCTGGCCCCCTTTGCCAAGATGAGCCTCTCATTATGCAGAGCTCCTTCCCATTTCCCTTCCGACGATAAAGCTAAGACAAAGAAAGCAGACATATTTAGTTCTAATGATGGGCGCAGTTACATTTTTCTGTGGGCATCTATGGCTGTTTAATGAGCTAAATATCCATCAGATGGATTAGACACACTGATCCAGCTTGAGTCTCATGAGAGGTGGCTTCTTGGTGGTGACATGGGCCTCAGACAAAGCACAGGGGAACTCAGTGCCTGCCTGACCCACGCAGCAGATCCTGACTGAGAGCATGGAGTAGCTGGGGCCTGAGAAGGTAGCAGGCAGTGAGTGGCTAGCTGTCCATCTGCTCAGTCAGCCCAACAGACAACAGACTTAGTACTTCAAAGTCATAAAAGAATCAAAATGCTTGAGTGAGGGCAGCCCAGAGATGAAAACAAACAAACAAAGCAAACAAACAAACAAAAAACCTCTCACACACAAAAAGCCAAGACAATGTGGACACTAAACTTGAAAAAAAAAAAGCAAAAATGGCCTATTATCTTTACTGGCAGCAGATAAGCTGTCCAGAGATGGTCTCACTTGAGGCAGTACCATTGACTCCAAGAAGGTACCAGTGGGTAGAACCACCAAACACCCCCAATTTAGTCTATTTAATTTTTTTTCGGGAAAGGAAAAGTGTTATTTCTTAAATATCTTTACCAAAGAAGCTATTTGCAAGAGTAGCGTCTCCTGGAAGGGATCACAGCTTTTATTCAACATTCCATTTGTGTATCTTGAGCCTCAGGTAGGAAAGTCCTACAGCCAATCTGTAATTGAATCATGACCAATAACTCACTGTTTCCTGGAGCTTGGTGGGTGCCAGACATTGCTGCAAATGCTGAGATGCACTAAGCAGCCCCAGATTCCTTCAATATTATTTTGAGGCAGGGTCTCTCACTGCCCTAGAACTAGGTTGACAGAATTCTAGTGACCCCCCCAGGAAACCACCTGCCTCCGCTTCCCCAGCACTGGCATTACAACCAACACACCTGGCTTTTTCATGTAGGATTTGGAGGTCAAACTCGAGCACTTTCCTCATTGAACCATCACCTTCCCAGATCCCTGTTTGAGCTTCCTGACAACTCCATGTGTGGAGGGAGACTGAGACTCAAAGTAGTTAACTAGCATTGCCAAAATCTGGCAGCAAAGAAGAGATAGACATGGGATACTGTTAAAATAACCAGGCTAGCTAAGGATAAAACAACTATATTTTATTTATTATCAGGGGAAAACTCACGAAACAAGAAAGGAGAAATCCAAGTACAGCAATGTCCCGTGGGAAAAGATGGGAGTCGGGCGGGGGGAAAGAAAGAGAGAGAGAGAGAGAGAGCACCTGGAGGTGCGCACGTTTTACCCTGGGTCCCAGTGAAGCCACATCTTAACTAAGACCCACCTCTCAAAGATGAATGGCTAACAAGGTTCCCCATCAGGATACTAACACAGGATCCAGCTGCAGAGGCCAGTTTGTGACCACCTCCCCCGATTCCTGGCTAAACATGTCCCCAAAGGCCCCTAAGTCAAAGTGGAAAGCATGCCCTTTCATCCTGTTAAACCTACAATGCACTTTTTAAATTGACAGCGTAAAACCAGTACCACATGACCTTCATGCCATCATGCTGCCACAGAAGCTCAAGCTGGGGAGACCCATACTGACTCATCTCTCAACTCTGAGGCTGTCACCAAGCACCTCTTGCCACACCACCAGTCTCCTGTTCTACAGCTGTACCTAGAACATTCCTGCCTCTTTGTATTCTCCAAGATGCCTCTTTCTAGCTGGAATTTACCTCTCTCCATTGCCTGATGTTAATCCTCTACCTGTCTTTTAAAGCCGAGCCACAAAGGATGGAAAGATGGCTCAAAGATTAAGAGCAATGTCTGCTCTTCCGGAGAGTCTGCGTTTGAGTCCCAGCACCCACGTGGAGGCCCTCAATCATTTGTAACCCCAGTTTCAAGAGAAAAGTTACCTACTTCTGGACTCCATGGGTATTAGGCATGCATGTGGTACACAAAGATAACATGCAGACAAAATGTCCATACATATAAAATAATAATAATAATAATAATAATAATAATAATAATAATAACCTTACCAGCCCAAAGATGCCTTAGAAGAAAAGACCATTACCCAGTTCTATATCAAGATGAGCCTTCTCTCCCCCCATGGCTTGGTCCTTTGTCTGATATTTGGCCTCAAGGTGAACAGAAATTGAAGGATAGTCCATGAAGTTGTCAGGTGAGTGTAAGAATCTGCCTCTTACCAGGCATGATGCTGTAACCCGTAATCTCAGCATTGGGGAGAATGAGGTAGGATGCTGTGAGTCCTACACCAGCCTGGACTAGAGATTGAGACTATGTTGGGTATCACTGAAAAGATTTCTCAATGTTCTTAGCTTCCTTTGCTTCACTCTCAAAAGAAGTACAGTACTGACCCCCAAAGGTTCCTTTAAGAATTAGATAAGACCCTGCACATGAACCGTAGATGGCGTTTACATTTCAGTGAGCGGTGATGCTGCCAATCTCCTACTCACCTCTGAAAACCCAGCCCGAGGGGATGGAAGTTGGCATCTTAGCTACGATGCCACTGCCCCTGCATCCAGCCCCGTCATCCCCACCATCACCATACTGGTAACAGTGACTTTTCGATCGTGACTTCCAGGAGGGCAGGAGCTTGGCCTCATTCGTCTTTATGCCTAGCTTTTAAGAAGTGATTAATAAATGAGCATAGAATCAGATTGCTCAAACAACTGTCTACTGGAAATCTTTTATTATTTGGGTTCTGGTGATAAATTGTTTTTGAAGACATTTTCCTAGACATTTGCCAACCAATTAAGCTTTGGATTCCATAAAGCTGAGTGTTTTTAACTGCAGAATACACATTAGTAAATATGAGTGCATTAATAAAGATACTTTCTATATAAAAGTATTTAATAAATAATTTAACTTTATAAGCTTCAAGTTCATAGACTCCTTAGGATGTGCGCATGCCTTTGGGGGGGTGTCAAATTATTAAAGGGAATGAGAGCAACATTATGAAGCAATGCAAATAGCCAACTCTAAGAGCTAGGAAGACAGATCTGTACTTAAGATCATTTGAAAGGACCAGGGCTCAGTTTCCAGAACCCACAGTGGGCAGCTCACATCTGCCTATAACTCCAGCTCCAAGGCATCTGATGCCCTCTTTTGGCCTCTGAAGGTACCTGCACTCGTGTGCACACATAAACACACACATATAAACATATCTAAAAACACAATAAAATCTCTAAAATACTAAAATCAGCAGCATGTATTGAGCGCTGACTTAGTGCCGGGCCCAGTGTGGAATAGTTCACATAGTCTATGTCTACTGCTCACACATCATCCGAAAGGTGTTCCTTCTTCCTTTCTTGCAGACAAGGAGAACAGAGTTGCAGGAGATCTGTGAACTTGGGCAGGGGCTCACTCTGCTACCAGAGCTGAGGATTTGAGTGTGTCCTCTTTCAACTCCAGAGGAGAGTGTCGGCTGTGCCTATGGGGCTCTGAACGTCTCTATGCTTAGTCATTCTTTGAGATCTAGAAGTTGTTGAGTAGTATTGCCGCATTAGTGCTGAAGCCACTCAGGTTTGCCTGGAACAGTCATTTAATGCCACAGCTAGACTTTTTGGCTTCTCCTAAAGCCATCTCTAACGTCTGGAGCATTAGAACCCTAGGAGCCACAGTGATGCTCAGGGCAGCTAGTTTTCTACCTTTGCTCCCACTCACCAGCCCCCCTTACCCCAGTGCCAACCACCTGCCTCGCACCTGGCAGGTGACCCACTAGCCACACAGTTGAGAAGAAAAGGAATCATTTCAAATAGTCACATCTCCACACAGTGAATACGTGGGCATGGGGGATAAAAATAAATACCATCAGGAAGATATATCCATAACCACTACTGGTGGCTGGTGCAGCGCTGAATTAATTTGGAAGGACGTGCTCCAAAGGTCATCATGAGGAGCAGCTTTTTCTATCTGGGAATACACAGAAGCGACTTGGGGTAGTGCATGATGGGAAACAGCAGCACCTTGGGACCTGGGGCCTGGGGAGGAAATGAGGCTAGGGGCTCTTAGAGGCTTAGCTAGTTTTAAAGACCTTGGGAAGACAGTAAAGAGTTAGGAAACAAAACACTAATGAAGCCGAAGATTCTGGGGTAGAAAATGCCGCCAACCTCTGCAAAGCTCGGGAAATCAGTCTGCAAAATGAAAGAGACAGAGGAGAACACCAAAAATAACCTTGAAAGTAATGGATGAGGCAGAGGAGAAAAATCAATTCAGGAAAACATATTAAGCACAGAAAAACTAAATGAGAGCCGAGAGTTAGGGGGAGTAGGGATGGGGGAGAGGCATGGATGGGAGGGAGCCTGAAGAGCCAAGGTTCTTAGTCAGTTCTTCCTCATCCACCTCCACCTCCAATAGGCTCTGGGGCTTTAGGTGGGGTACCTCTCCTCTCTGAGCTGCCACCAACTCCTTTTAAAAATGACACAATTGGTAAACATGGCCTCTAAAGCCTCTTCAAGTTCTGACAGCTTGTGATTAAGAATCGTACAAGAGCTGAGCTTTTTATGGGGTCCTATGTGGCTAGAGAAGGGATACATTAATGAGTCACTTGGCTATTCCCAGCTATACAGGCAACTGGGAGATGTAAATGGAATCCCATTGGCTTGTGTTCTTGGGCCTTTGGAAGGGGATCTGAGGAAGGAAACTCAAGGGCATAAGCCAGCAACCTGTAAAAAGGCTATTTGCAGGGGTGCTGATAGCCCATTTGAAACAAGAGGTTGTGGCTTGTCTTACTGGTGAAAGAGCAACAAGCATGTCCTCCTTAAAGAGGACTCCTGAGTCACAAAGTCAGCCTGGGACATCTCAGACTCAAGAAAGATCTATATATAGGTTTGCTATTGTTTAAAGGGACATTTCTCTCTGGAATGTATACCCAGCTAGATACAAGAATGAAACAAGGACTTCAGAAAGTGAGAAGTCTGGAGTACTCTGCACTCATAAATATGATTAATGCTTTTATGGAAGAGACAGAAGGGAGTGCCACAGCCCCGTTTTGCCTGTCTGTTTTTCAGCCATGTGAGACTGCGGCCACAGATGAGCCATCTTGGAGGCAAGGAGCAAACCTCACCAGATAGAGGATTTACTGGGAGCCCTGATCTTGGGATTCCCAGCTTCCAAAGCAGTTATCCCTCAACAGAACTGTATTTTGAAACTGTAAATATTCTATAATGCTGTAATGGTTAGTTTTAATCCTCAGCTAGACACACTCTAAAATGACCTGGGAAGAGAGTCTCGATATGGGGCTGTCTGGATAGGGTCATATCTGTGGTGGATTGCCTTGATTACACGTTAATTCAAGAGTGGAGACCCAGTCCACCGTGGGCAGTGCCATGTCTTAGACAGGGGATACTAGAGGATAGAAGAGCAGACAAAGGAGCCGAGCAAGAAGCAAGCAGGCTTCTCTCTCTCTTATCTGTGGATGTGATGTGACCACTGTCTGAAGTTTCTGCAAGTGTGACCTTCCCTCAGTGATGGACTGTAACCTGGAATTGTGTGCTGGAATTAGTCCTTTCTCCCTAAATTGCTTGCTGTGAGGGTATTTTATCACAGCAACAGAAATAAAATGAGGACAGACGGTCTCATTTTTAATGTTTATAAACTACACAGTCTAAGACATTTTGGTATAGATTCAGGAAAGGATTGATATAACTATTATGTTAATGTTTAACCTAGATTTTAAATAGTAACAGACTAATGACTTTCTCCAAACCCGAAGGATCAAGGCAGCATTTAGAACTTACTAGCAAAGCAATTGAGAAAACAGATGGGAGTTTAGAACCACTGGGGTCTACGATGGACCTGGTGTCTGTTACATACATCTTAAACCACAGCCTGTCCCATTGAGAATTTCTGAGCAAAAAGAGCCTTTGTCTTGACCTTGTTCTTGAGCAGCTCTTTATGCTTCTCTGGGCCATTTATGAATCTGTGAGAACTATTGGTCACTATGCTGCTGGTCACCAAAAGCACAGTAAACATGGGCTAAGCCACGTCACCCCTTCTTGTCCTCCTGTTTCTCACAAAGCCACCAGTGAAAACAAGATGTTTGTGCTTAGCTTTATAGGTCGAGACTGGGGACAACTAAAAGAACATCTTTCAAAGACAGGAAAGATGTTTTCGACTGTGTGCTTCAGCATATTAGCACTCGTTTGCAAATGCACCAGGCAGGTTTGTTTGTAACCGTCATCAATTAGGAGCAGGTCAAGTGTCCATCAGTGGGTGAATGAATAGGCAAAGCGTGCTGCGTCCAGCGGAGACAGGAAAGAAGGGAGGGAGGGAGGGAGGGAGGGAGGGAGGGAGGAAGGAAGGAACTCAAGACTGAGCTATGGAAGCAGGTGACAATGTAGATGGTTCTCAAAATTATTACCCACACGAAAGAAGCCAGACCCAGGGAAGTGCACACCGCATGACTCCTGGAGGCGTTCATTCACAATTCCGAAAACTACAGACTAACACACAGTGACAGAAAAGGATGAATTGCAAAAGGGCGAAGGACAAAAGCAGCCTAAAGGGATGATGTATATTGTTTTGATTGTGGTGATGGTCTCACGGTATGGGACATCCACAGGTTCAAGCACACTGAATTGTACTTTAAATATGTGTGATTTATTATAAATCGCTTTTATCTCAACAAAATTGTTTTTTTAAATACCATACATACCTGTGATAGCCTCATAGGCTACATTTAAACTGATTGATTGATTGATTGATTGATTGATTGATTTGTACGTGTATGTGACGCCATAGGTCATGGTGTGCATGTGGAGGTCAGAGGGCAACCTTCAGCAGTTGGTTCTCTCCTACCAAGTTGATGCTAGGGCTGGAACTCAGATCGTCAGTCTGCGGGGAAGCTCCTTTACCTGTTGAGTTGTCTCCCAGCCCAGAAGCTTCAGCATTCAGTTGTTCTGATAGTTCTCCATGCTGCCTGCCTTTCCTCTGAGAAAGCTGCTGCTTTGGATGCCGCAGGAACTTCCCATCTCTTTTATAGAGAGATGCTTAGCCTAAGGGCCTCCTGACCCTGGTGCCATCGTTCTCCTTCCGAAAACCCTTCAGAGCGTGAGGCATCATGGAAAAGAAGGATCACAGACTCTGAAGGTCAAATCTGCCTTTTAATTCTATTCTTAGCTTTTGGGGGTATGGGGAGGGAGCAGGGTCTTGCTATGTAGGCTAGACTGCCTGACTCACTATGTAGCTCAAGCTGGCTTTGAACACTCCATTCTCCTGCCAGTCTCCCAAGTACCAGCATTACTAGCGCTCATCACCGTGCCTAGGTTTAAACAGCCTTTTTCATCTATTGAACACCACTTTGCAGCAAAAGAGGAACAACCCCTTTACTCTCCACATCCGAGGACACAGGCTTTCCTATCCTCACAAGTATAATCTAAGACCCTTCTCACCTCTCATCCCCGACACACTCTCTGGGAGTGAAGGGGTGGAAGAGAAGACTGTGGCCTCCAGGAGGGAAAGGAGGCAAAACTAGGAGGCATAAGTTACAAGCCGTGCCCCAGAGGGGGCGCTGTTTGAAAGCTGAGCTAATGGCATTCATCCAAGCAGAATCACCCAGTGCAGTAGTGGTAAGGCCTTGTCACTTCAGGAGACTCTATCGTTCTTAGGCTGAAAAACACAGTGGTGAGTTGACTAATGGCAGACTCATTAACAAAAAGACTGGATTGTACACACATACAAGCACACACATACACACAAACACACACATATACAAACACACATACACACATACACTCACAAGTATGCACATACACACACTCAAATGTACACACACATGTTTGAACGTGTACATGCACACACACTCATACAGACACACACTCACATGTATGCACACACACACACACACACACACACACACACACACACTTGCTCTACAAAGAAAATATCAATCAACTCTATTTTTGTTTGCTTCCTGTGGCTGTGATTAAACACTGCCAAAAACAACTTGGGCCTGAAAGTTTATTTGGCTTACAGGTTGCAGCCCATTATAAGGAAAGCCAAGGGAGGAACTCAAACCTCAAGAAGCCCCCCACCAGTGACCTATTTCTTTCAACTTAACCCCAATTCCTGTAGATTCCGTGCCTCCCCGCACAGCACCACCAACTGGAGCAAGTCTACGAGGGACATTCGATTCAACATTTCCGTTTCTCAACAGAATAGCATCTGCTCCTTGGAGGCGATGTGCTAATTCACTCACCTAGCCTGGTACCTACTGTGCAACTGAGCAGGAAGAGGTTCAGGAGTCACAGAAATCGTCAGCGTCCTCGCCACTGTGAACTTAGGACAGAAGAAAGTCAGAGAATATCTGTGCAAATTCCTCTCTGGATCTTATGACCAGCACAAGCAAGGGGCTATGTGGAATGCTGCGAGGGCAGAGCACTGGACTGGGGGGGATAAAACTGCCAAGCCATTGAGAAAAGCCACCCAAGACTTCAAGGAACTATTACAATACCGGGTGTTTTTAAAGCTCTGAGTCTAGACACTCTTCATGAGAAAAGGAAAGGACAAGAGGGTCAGAGTTAGAAAGCAATTACAACAGTTGACAACAGGAGGGGATGGACAGGACTAGGGTAGTGGCTTTGTGGAGATCATGGCAGAGGATGATGCTGGCATCAGGAAGCTCCCCTACAGTTGGTCTTTGAGAGCAGGGGTCTTACAATGCTGCACCACTCCTATGGGGCTCAATCTTCCGTTTTCAAATTCATACTCCCAGGAGAATGACCAAAGAAGGGGCCATGAGTGAAGTGAAGCTGTGGGGATCCGTGTGCCTCAGGCTAGACACAGTCCCACCATCTCCAGAACTCTCCTTTCTCTTAGGAAACTCCCCTCGCTGCATTCTCTGAAAGTTGGGCGGCTTCCGTGGACTGCTCTTGTTTGAGAAGACTGGGAGGAAAGACCTAGACAGAAAATCCACCCCTCAGGACACATGGTGTCCCTGAAAGGCAGCATGCTGCTTCTTTTCTTCTCTAGAGAGGTCTCGTCTTGGAACTGTTACTTCCTCAGCATCTCTTTTCACCACAGAGACTTGAACTCTCTTCTGTGTGACCGATGGTCATCTGATCAGAACAGGCCGACAAGAGTCCTTCCAAGACATCCTAGGACTGAGAAAGGGACCTCTTCCTAGGGAGACAGGGGATGTGCTGGTTAGTTGGTTGTCAACTTGACACAAGCTAGGGTCATGTGGGGAGAGGAAACCTCCACTGACAAGATGTCTCCATCACACCGGCCTGTGGACAAGCCTGTGATGGGGGCATTTTCGTGATTGATGATTGATATGGGAGGGTGCAGCCCCTTGTGAGTGGTGCCACCCCTGCTCAGGTGGTCCCTGCTTCAGTCCCTGCCTCCAGCTTCCTGCCTTGTGTGCTTGCCCTGACTTCCCTGGATGAGGAATGGTGACTGAAATGTGTAAGCCAAATGCAGCCTTTCCTCCCTACGTTGTTGGGGTAGTTTGGATGAGAATGGCCCCCACAGGTTCATATATTTGAATGCTTAGTCCTTAAGTAGTGGAACTGTCTAGGGAAAGATTAAGAGGTGTGACCTTCTTGGGGACAAAATGTGTTACTGGGGGGGGGGAGGGTGAGCTTCGAGGTTTCAAAAGCCCATTATAGGCCGATTCTCTCCTTTCCTCTCCTCTCCTCTCCTCTCCTCTCCTCTCCTCTCCTCTCCTCTCCTCTCCTCTCCTCTCCTCTCCTCTCCTCTTCTCTCTCTCTCTCTCTCCTCTCTGTCTCTCTGTCACGATGGTCATGGACTCACCCTTGGAAACTCTAAAGCAAACCCCCAATTAGTTTGTTTTCTTCCATGAATCGCTTTGGTCACAATGTCTCTTTGGAGGAATGGAAAAGTGAGTAAGACAGTTTCTCTCTGTCACGTGGCCATCACAAGAAAAGAAAAACTAGAGCAGAAGATGCAGGGACTCCGGAATTACCAGGACCCTTTCCACAGCCTCATTAACCCAAAGTGTCCCTGGTGGTGAGAAGTGAACATAAACCAAACCCAAAGAGAAGCAGGAAGCAAGAGCCCCAGAGGCCAGAGCCTGGCCTCCCCACAATAACACAATTCCCAGTTCTAGTTTACACTTGGCAGGAATCTCTCGGTCATTCAATTTTCCAGAATATCTCAATTATGCTTTCAATAACCAGTCTCTCAGCTTCCTCATCTTCCCCTCTTAAAGCGAAGCACGGTAAGTCTCTCGCATTTTCAGCTGCAAAGAAAGGCGTTAATGGCACCCAGAGATCCAGTCCTGCCTCTGAAAGCTCCAGCCTTCCCCACTCACGGTGCGCCCTGTGGATTTCTCTCCCGTCTGCCTGACCCATCTAATCATGATACCCGACCCTTCTCTCCTGCCTCTAGCTGATCTCCTGACTCCTCCATTTCTAGCTGTACTTCAACAAATAGTTACATGGCTGAGTACACCCCTCCAACAGGCCCCTTGACTTCTCTTCTTGGGTAATGGTGTCCCTCGGCTGCCCCTCCCTCCAGAAGACATCTGTCACCTGGGACAGCCTCTGCCTCTGCTTTTCTTCAGAGGCATTTGGCCTTTACCTTCCTGAGTCCATTCTCATCATGTTGTCCCCACTCCCTGCATTCAACCGTGTGTAATTATATGCCATCACTAGTACATGGCTCCTCCACACGCCAAGACAGGCAGAGAGACAGCCGAGGTTGCAGCTCAGCGTGTAAGTAACACGATGGCAGACAGTAAAGGCAGGGAGGAGATGTGGCCTCTTGCCCTCCCGCTGGAGCCCTAAAGCTCGCTCACTGAGATGACTTATGGGAGGGTTGCAGATCCCTTCATCAGCATCATGGAAAATTCACATAGTTAATTCCAATCTTCAGGGTCCACAGCTTTCTCTTGAAGCCTGAGGTTTCATGGTTGGAAATTAGCCATGTGAGGGCAAGGAGATAGTTCAGCTGGTAAAGTGCTTGCTGGGAAAGCATAGGATCTGATTTCGGTCACTGGAACGCATATAAAAAATTAGGCATGCTGGGATGCTTGTAATCCCAGCACTGGGGAGGCAGAGACAGGCAGATCCTAAGAGTACCAATCAGTTTAGCCTGCTTGGTGAGTTCCAGGCTGAATCCTGCATTGGCTCCTACATTGCCTACACACACACACACACACACGCATGCACACACACACTCATCAGAAACATGCACATATATGTGCACATACCCCGTCTCCCCCACCCCAAAAAATACACAAGAAATTAGTCACAGAGGCTGGGATTTCCAAGATGCATAGAAGTGCAGCATTAAAGTTATTGATGATTTCTGCCCGCAATTCCAGTTTCTTGCCAACTGCTGTGCTGTCCTTGCTGTTGTACTAATGGGTTTGGTGTGGAGGTGGAAGGCCTGGGGCTCAAATGATGGTCTGCACCAGTATTTTCTCAAGCACAACACTGGCTCTCACGCTCTTCTCTTGCTGCCATCTAACAGGCTTCCTTACATGGGAAGCACATTGGCTTAGAATCTGTGGAACCAACGCCCTCTGCTCAGTGATAGAAACTGCCTACTCATCCCCCTGGCTGGCCAGGGAGAAGTGCCAAAAACAAATGAAAACAAACCAAACAGAAGCAAACAAACAAAGGTGAGTCCTAGACTCGGCCACATAAGAGGTACACAGCAACATCCAGCCCACAGAAGAGAACCAAGCAGGTGATTCAGAAGGTCAGCGTGAGAAACTGCAAGCATCCATGTGAGAAGGGTTGGTGTGTGACTGCACAGCTTCTGACATGATTTCAAATACCAAAATGGACCAACAACCCCAAGTGGTAGACTATGCCATTTTACAGAGGACTCATGTCCCGAAGAAACTTGATCCTGTGCTGCTGATGGTGTGTAGTGAACCCAATTTTGAGCTCTCTCTCTCTCTCTCTCTCTCTCTCTCTCTCTCTCTCTCTCTCTCTCTCTCTCTCACACACACACACACACACACACACACACTGTGTGTGTGTATGTATACACATACTTGTGAAGGCTTGAGGTCAACCTGTAAAACTTGGGCATTGTTGCTCAGGAGTTGGCCACCTGGTTCATTTTGAGACAGAGCCCCTCAGCAGAACCTGGGACAGGCTGGCCAACAAGCTCCAGTGATCCTCCTGTCCCTCTGCCCAAGGTCTGGAATTACAAGCACAGGTCACCTCAGTCAAGGTTTTGGGTGGGTTCCGTGGACCAGGTTCAGCTCCTCAGGCCTGCAGCCTCTCACATTTGAGCGACTGAAGCCATCTCCCCAGCCTCACTGTTCTGACTTTAAATGCGAGTCTTCAGTACGTTAGTTTGCAGTCAGAGTTTGAATTTAAAACTGAAGTTTGGAAACTCTTTTTTTTTTTGTAAAGGACTAGATAGTAATCTTTTAGATTTGGAAAGCCATGTGGTCATTTTCACAACTACTCAACTCAGTCCTTGAAGCATGAAGGCGACCAGAAATGTGTGGACAAATGGGTGTGGCTGAACAGCAATGCGACCATAAGAGGAAATCAATGATGAGCTGGTGACAAGCAGAATGCTGCAGCTTGCCGGTTCTCAACGTAAGAGCTTAGGACCACATCTTCCTGGGAAACTTACAGCTGAACTAAGGACCAGTTGGGTGAGTGGAGTGGTTGTTCCTGGTCAAGGGCTGGGGGGCCTACAAGTCACTCCAGTTGCCTAGTACTGTGTGATAGTTGACACATTGCCTTCCCTGTGATGTGGTCAAAGCATTCCCATCCCATTCTCCAGTTTTCCCCATCACTGTGTTACCCTAGCATCCTGTCCATTCCAATCCAGAAGAAAGCCTAGGACATATTCATGGAGACAGCGGACGTTAGGACAGTGGTGTTAAGAGGTGCAATGCCTTTTTCTTTTCTAGTAGATCATTCATTTGGTCCTGGGGTATCCTTGTGTCCCTTGCTGCTCTGCCTCTTTATCACTTCTTGGTCTCCCAGCAACCCTCCATCTCTCTGTTGCTCCAAATTCACACTTCTCTGGCCTAATGTCAAGTCCTGACTCTTTCAAATGCTCAGTGCCATCGTTCAAACACGGAGACACTTTCCTGACAAGTCACATGACTAGCACTTTAAAAAAAAAAGATGGAGGCAACTTTTGGTTAGGGTTAATAAAACTTCTCTGCAAAAAAAATAACACTTTCAAACTATACAAAACTGTCAAAAGCAATCATTTCACAGCTCTGAAAACTGGCCAAAGGTAAGCAACAAATTGGGACTAGATTATTTGGGTGAGACCTCTGAACTTCAGATTAGAACAGCCAGAGTCAGGGGGCGTTCTTGTCAACCACAAGCTTCACAGCCAGTGGGAAACTGACGTGGTCACAGGTGAGAGATAAACTCATGCCTGCCAGTGACTATGGAAGACCACAGACAAGAGAACCTGTCAGCAACTTAACCAGGCTAGCCTGGAAATGAGAGATTAGCCAGAGATCTTGGTAAGCCCTTTACACATCTCTCCTGGACCAGGATGCTCTTCAGACAGAGCAAGGCCCTGTGGGAAGTATCAACCAATGCAGCCCTGAAAACCACCACAGAGTATGTGAGCACTACCTCTGCTTGGGCGTGGATGACCTGTAGGCTGGAGGGAAAGGGGGCTGGGCTCAGGAAGATAAACTGGTGAGAAAATGAGCAGAGGCAGAAGTCACTGCACCATAGAGTGACAATTCCACAGGTTAGATGCAGGCCGATAGACACAGGTTCCCAATGCTGGCACAAAAAGGAATGGAAACGCTGAATAGGCCTCTCTTTGCCATCTAAAGAAACTGAACCAATAATCTAAAAACAAAACACACACACACACACATTTCAGACCCATATTGTTTCACTCCTGAATTCTATTACATTTTAATAACTGATATTACTCTTAGATAAACAAGAAATAAAAGAAAAGTGAATATATGCATACATTTGTTGAGATCAGTAATATTCTAAAATCAAAAATTAAGACACCATGAGAAAGGAAAACTAAGGTCCACCATACTTAATTATTTAGCTATAAAATTTGTTGAAATTTTAGCAGATTGAATTCATCGATAAGTGGATAATTCTACCTCTTAATGAAGTGGGATCTATACCAGGAATGCTGGACAGATTAAGTTATATAATACCCACAGCAATAAAATAAAGAACAAAATCTATATGGGCACAGAAAAACAACTCTTTAATGATCTATACCATTCATGGGGAATGTTTTAAGAATAGCAAATGACAAAAGAGAATGTCTTCATTTGCATGATAAAAGGCATTTGTGTAAACGTATAATTCATGGGCTAGAGCGATGGCTCTGCCATTAAGAGTACTGATTCCCCTGCGAGGGAAACCAGGTTTGGTTTCCAGCACCATGGTGCCTCATGACAGTCTGTAATGCCAGTTCCAGGGAATTGGTTCCTTGCTCTGGTCTCTGTGGGCACTGCATGCACACGTACACATTCATAAATGCATACACGTAAAATAATCTTTTTTCAAAAGAAGAAAACCTAAGAATAAATTGAACAGAAGAAGTACAAACCTGACCACTGAGAACTATAAAATAAATGAAATCCATGAAAGAGCATCTAAATCGATGAAAGGGCAGTTGGTGTTTGTGTAAGGGAGTAGAGGATTCGATGTTCTCTCCAAATGGCGCTAGAGATTGAATTCAATCCCAGCGAAAATCACATCAGGCTTTTGAAGGAAGCTGGGAGATGATTGTAATGCATTCAAGGGATCTGAAATCATCAAAACTAACTTGATAAAATAAATACAAAGTTGGAAGATTTCAACTGTTGAATTTTCAAACTTACTGTAGGTCTACAAAAATCAAGGAGGCATAGTAACAACAAAAGAATGGCTCAATGGACAGAATTGAGGATTCAGAAACTAACCCTTTCATCTGTAGCCAATGAATTGTGCTTTTCTAGTACTGGAGATCAAGCCCCTGGCTTGCACGTGCTAGGCAAGTGCTCTACTCTTGAGCAACACTCTCAGCTCCATCAATTAACTTTTGACAAAGGCACTGAGTCACCTTAGGGTGGGTGAATGTGATTTGTTTAACAAATGATTCTGGGATCATCGGATATAAATATACCTTAGGGACTGAAAGGAAGTATCTTTTCTCATCCGCTGTTAGATTCATGGTTGAGGCATTGATGATAGATTAATAAAAGAAAGCATACAGATCCACTTACTATAAATTTTATGTGACATGAAAGTCTTCCAAAGGAAATCTATAACAAGGAAACAGGACAACCCTTGCTCCTTCATGCTTAGGTTCGGTAAAGAGTGTGCAGTCATGCACAAGTACGATTGTCAAACAGGGCTGGTTGATGATAATAAACTAGGGGGACTTAGCAGCGTCCAAATGCTCACACTCTGTCCCTGTGTCTTTGGAACTGAGGATACCCCATTCCTCTAGGTATTTAAAGGACTCTTGGGGAGCTAGGATAAGGTTAGTTTGATTGTGTGATTCTGTGAGCAGGGGAGAGAGAAAGTGAGACGGATTTTCCTATTTCTGTGTTTTCTCAAAAAGTAAGAACTGGGGGCTATAGCTCAGTGATAAAGCCCATGGTGCAACGAAATAAAAAGCTAAGGCATCATATCTGGGGCTGTATATGTTAACTCAGGCTGGATCACAGATCCAGTGCAAGAGCCAAATGCCTAAAACCAAGGAAAATGGAAGCTGATTGTAAAACAGATGTTCAAACGATCTAAAATACTCAGAACTAATTTGATAAAATAGAGTAGGAGAGTTTAAACTATTGAATTTCAAAACTTATTGTAAGTCTACTTTTTGTTTAGAGCAGAAAAATCTTTCTGACTTTGTACTAGTTAAGGATTTCTTTACCTAAACTTTTTAAAATGTCTTTCAAACAGCCCCACAAATAAAATGAAAGGAAGGCCAGGTTTTGGTGAGCACCTGCAATCCTAGGAACCTTTGAGGGATTGAGTCAGAAGGGTGGTGAGTTTATGTAGCTGCTGGGGTTACATTGAGAGACTCTGTCTTAAAGTAAAGGAGCAGGAGAGAGAAAGGAGATGAGAAATGAGGAAAGGAAGAGGAGGAAGGAAAAGAAAATACAAATCACAAATTAGGAAAAATATTTGAAATATAAACATTGTAAGGAATGTCAATATTAATTAGTAAGATAAAAGATTTTTAAAACCAAAGTATGTGAAGATCAATTATCAGAAAATAAATGAACTACTTTTTGAGGTGGATAAAATAATGGAATAGATATTTCAGCAAAGTTAAAAATAGAAGCACAAGGGTGCGTGAAAATCCGTTCCATCTTATTAGTACTTAGCTAAATTTACTTTGAAACCACAGCGAGTTTTCAATATGCACCCATGAAGACAGTTGTCTTTCAAAGGCCAAGGTTACTTGGTAAGAACACAAGGAAACTAGAATCCCCATTTGTTGCTGGTGGGGAGGTAGGAGAGCAGCCACTTTAGAACGCAGCTTGGCACAGCTGCAGAAGATTAAACATAGAGCTACCACGTGACCCAGCAATTCCCAGGTTTCTTGCCAAGAGAGATGCAAACTTATGTCCACACAAAAGCTTGTATGCAAACGTTTGTTGCAGTATTATTCATAATAGTCAAACCGTAGAAACAGTCCAAGTTCCCACTAACTAGCCAATAGAAAAATAAAATGTAGCGTATACAGGCGATGAAACACGATCCAAGACTGGGGAGGACACTAGGTGGCAAAGTGCTAGCTGCACACTCATGAAGACTTCAGTTTAGATCTCCAGAACACAGGTTAAAAAAAGGGGGGGGGCAGATGTGATGGTTGCATGCACCTATAACCCCCAGCTGAGCAGAGACAAGAGAATTACCAGGGCTTCCTGGTCAGGTAGTTAAGTCAAGAAACAACAAGCCCAGATTAGGTGAGAGACCCTGTTTCAAGGTGATAAGCTGGTGAACAACAGAAAAAGACAATCCAACATCAACCACTAGCATCCATGAACGTACACAGGTGTGTGCAGGTGTACACATGTAGACAGCACATACACATACACACACTGTTGACCAAGTTTTCTGTCCAGCCAGGTCCCACATCCATTTGGTCCTAAATAAACACATAGAGACCTACATTAATTATAAACTGATTGACCCATTAGCTCAGGTTTCTTATTAACTCTTATAACTTATATTAGCCCATAATTCTTGCCTATGTTAGCCACACGCTTGGTACCTTTTTCAGTGAGGCATTCTCATCTTGCTTCCTCTGTGCCTGGATGACAACTGCAGACTGAATCTTTCCTCTTCCCAGAATTCTCCTGTTCTTATTGCATGCCTATACTTCCTGCCTGGTTGTCCCACCTATACTTCCTGCCTGGCTATTGGCCAATCAGCATTTATTAAAATACAACTGACATGCTACAGACCATTGTCCCACAGCACTTCCCCCCTTTCAAAAAAAACAAAAAACAAACAAACAAATAAAAAAAAACAAGAACTCTGAATTGAATCTCCTTTGATTAGCTTTTCTCCTGACCATTATCCATAACAACTTGTAACCAACATTTTAAACAAAGGCAAACATCCATAATCCATTTATTGGGAATGTGGGCATAGTTTTCTAAGCTACTTCCTGCTGATTGTGGGCACTGATAATCTTATGGGGACCTAAAAAAAATTTAGAATTATGATCAAGTCCTGATTGGAATATACTGTGAGGCTTGATCATCTCAGCCAGCAGTCTTGAAACTGTTCTGGACGCAGAACTCAGAGGAAACTTTAACAGAGGTTCTCTGAAATGTTGGCTCATCTGGATCATCTGCTCCTATTGGAGATTCTTTGGGGGGGTCTTCCTTGATCAAACTTGATTTTTCTTAGCCCAAAATGAATCCATGGCCTCTTATTTCCCGTGGAAACAAAAGCAAAACCTCTTCTCCAAAGTAACATACCTTTTGACTTAAATTTTGAAGTCAAGGCATTTTCAAAATATATAGGTTGGATTAATCCAGCAGCATTTATACTCAAATATCCTTTAGCAGCTTTTCCGCCTTCCTCGGCCATCAAACAATTCAAAGACAACACAACAACATACAATATCTAGACTCTCTGTGTATTTTTCATCTTTATGTGGCTTTATTTTAAAGACTATTTCTTTTCTTTTTAATTTTTGGCTTTTTGAGACAGGGTTTGTCTGTGTATCTTTGGCTGTCCTGGAACTCACTCTGTAGATAAGGCTGTCCTTGAACTCACAGAGATCTGCCTGCCTCTGCCTCCTAGTTGTTGGGATTAAATACGTGTGCTACCACACCTTGAACTCACAGAGATCCGCCTGCCTCTGCCTCCTAAGTACTGGGATTAGAGGTGTGTGCCCCACACATAACTACTCTCTTTCTTTCTTTTTCATTTTAAGGACTTTATCCTTTTTCTTTTCTCTCCCAAGCCTACACTGATTTTTTTTTAACACACTGTAAACCATTTAGAAGTTTTCTTTGTCTAAATCTATCTTTACTGTATATCTCTCTTTTTCTGACCACATGAGTCTTTAATTTGCTAAGTTATATAGCTAGGATTAAAGTTGTGACTTTGACAGCTGGATTCACCCCACTTCTTAGCTTTCTGAGACTCTAGCCTCATGGCAGAGGTAGTGGCTGGAGCCATGTTTATTGCCACAACTCTACGGAATTTCAAGGTCCCTGACACAACCAAGAAGCATGCTGTTGGTAATTCATAAACACCATTTAATGTTTGGTGGCATGGCCTCTTAAAAGAGCGCAAAGTTTTGCAGCTGAAGCTGAGTTAGGAAGCCTCTCTTAAATGAGATGTGCTTACCTCTAGCAAAGAGAGCAAACCCAAGAAATTGCTGCTACCAAGAAGCCATGCTTAGTGTTGCTATTTTTTGTCTAGAATTACTTCCCAAGCTCTTTCAGGTTTTCTGTTTATGCAGTTGTCCACATGTTGGGCACCATTTGTTGACAGAAGTTTCTGTTCCACCAGGTCCCAGATCCGTTAGCCCCAAATAAGCACACAGAAACCTACACTGATTATAAACTGATTGGTCTATTAGCTCAGGCTTCTTTTTAACTCTTTTAACTTATATTAGCCCATAATTCTTGTCTGTGTTAGCCATGTGACTTGGTACCCTTTTTGGCGGGGCAGTCACATTTGCTTCCTCTGTGTCTGGATGACATCTGCAGATTGAATCTTTCCTCTTCCCAGAATTCTCCTGTTCTTGTCACCCTTCCTATACTTCCTGCCTAGTGCTATGGGACAATGGTCTGTACCCTGTTAATTGTATTTTATTAAAACGCTGATTGGCCAGTAGCCAGGCAGAAAGTATAGGTGGGGCAACCAGGCAGGAAGTATAGGCAGGGCGATGATGAGAACAGGGGAATCCTGGGAAGAGGAAAGATTCAGTCTGTTGTTGTTATCCAGACACAGAGGAAGCAAGATGAGAATGCCCCACTGATGAAATGTCAGCCACATAGCTGACACAGACAAGAATAATGGGTTAATGTAAGATGTTAGAATTAATTAATAAGAAGTTACTAGGCCAACCATTTTATGATTAATGTAGACCTCTGTGTGTTTATTTGGGACTGAATGACTGTGTGACCTGGTGGGACAGAAACCTCTATCAAAAACACACTATTCAGCAATGAAAACAAAACATCAAATTACTAGTACATGCTATATCCTGGACAAATGACATAAACATCACACTTATGAAAAGACACCAGAACCAAATACTGCATAGTGTGTGGTTTCGTTAGCATGCCGTTTCCAGAGAGTATGAATTTATAGAGCTAGCAGCAGATTAGCACTTACCTGAGGCTGGGAATAGGAATGCAGATTGACTACAAATGGCTTGGAGGACTCCTGAGACTTGGGAATGTCCTGGAATTGGTTAGTGTTGTTGGTTATACGCTGTGAACATGGTTGATCCTTACAGGGGTGAATTCCATAGCAGGTAAATTATTCTTCAAAATATCTGCTTTAAAGGGAAGATGAAAGCCTACCTGAGTGTAGTTCTCCTACTCCGGATGGATTTTCCTATGGGTCATCTGCCTGTGTCATCTCTCCTGACTTTTGACCCTCATCTATGCTCCCATCTCTAGAGTTCATTACTCTCCTCCTTGTCCTTAACACCCGCTGTTCTCAAGAGAGTCCGAGGCCAGCCAAGGTATTGCTGCTGTGTGGATTCCATTCAGCTTTTTCAGAGTGCTTCCCCAGATGCGTTAAAATGGCCAAAGACTACAATTCTCTTCATTCCTCCCTGGGTCTTCATTTGTCTTCATATGATCATGAGTGATGCTCAGTAAACTCCTTGATTTCACCAGACCCCCAAACACCCACTTACTTTAGACACTGTGGAGCCGAAGGGGTAAGGACTGGGGAAGGTAATTCTAACTTGCTCCTATCTGGCAGGGCACACGGGGAGCTCTAGTGTGTTTTCAGACCTCTCCTGGAATTTTTAATGGCCCTTTTCCCGTGTTGCCTCCAATCTTTATTCTCTCTTCTTTCTTCCATCCCTTTCTCCCCACCTAGTCTCCTCTCACAAGACCTCTTCTATCTGCCCAATCTACACACATACAAAACACAACACACACACTCGTGTGTGTATAAATCTATATGTCCATCTATACATCCATCTCTTTATCTTGAAAGAATCAATTTAGCCATCTTCCTTGAAGTTCTTACACCTGTGTCACAAAACCCCCCAAAGACCACCGAGGAATCCGAGTCTGTATGCAAACCAAAGAGCCTTAATTCAAGCTCGCACTTGGATCCTCTATCTGTTCGGACGCAGCAGTTAGACTGGAGGGCCCGAGCCCAGTTGAGGTAGGGTTTTATCACAGCAGGGATTGGAGTGAGGGGGTTTCCATCTTTCAGGACACTTGATTGTCTGATATTTGCCTGGGGGCGGGGTCTTGGCAAAAGGGGATAGATATGTAATGGGCTTAGAGACATCTGGTGATCTTATCTACAATGGTTGGTTCTCTAGGTCCTTTCCTTCTAGATGCTGATTGGTTCATTCCTGGGTAATATCAGTTTATGGGTTTTCCTGGAAAAGAATCGTTGTTTACAGTAAACTGAAATTTAGGCCTACTGTAATGGCCGGTCTCTGTGTAGCCTGTGGTGGCAATGGTCTGGTTATGCTGCCTTTGACTTCTTTGTTGTCTATGCCTTTTGGTTCCATGTGGCTTGCTTAACATTATTTCAGCTTCTGTCCTCAGTCAGATTTTTAAGTTAAAAGTCACTTGCACACACACACACACACACACACACACACACACACACACACACACACACGAGAGAGAGAGAGAGAGAACTCCAGATGATTTAAGCTGATGATCTTGTAAAGTTTTCTCAGCCCAACAAACCTCTTCGCTGACACAATAATCCAAATCAGACCAAATCAAGCCAAATTAGAAAAAGACCCAGGTTAAATGGATGCCAACGCTCCCAGGTGGCCCTCCAGGAAAACACGGAGAGGGGAAGGAAAACCAGGAAGACCACATGTTCTTTGGTGGGGGGCAGTTTAAATAGCCTGTGGGAATGGTCGTGACTCTCTCTCTGGGGAGGGGTCACTGTTTGGTGGGCTTTCTCGGTGGTGGAGTCTGAACTGAAGCAACTCCCAGGGGAGGGGGCTTGAGATGGTACTTTCCACCGAGACATTCCAAAATGAATGCCAGGGGCTGGGGTGAAGCCCCCAACCAAACCTTCCAGACTCTTTGGATATAGGGATGTCGGTGCCTGAGGTGACACTTCCAACCAAACAGATCTGATGATGTTTGTTGAAAGAGAATGGGTGGTGATAGAGTTGTCAGGGAGATCACAGGGTCCATCCTGGACAAACAGAAGGGCAGACTTTACAGCACAGCTTCCTCCAGCTATGCATCAGAAAGCCCTGTTTCTGCCATCACTGCCCTGGGAAAGTGGAGACTGCTTCCCTCAGTGCTGCGCGGTCGCGGTTGCTCTCTGCCACTCCCACTACAAGGAATCACCATCTCATGGCTCCTTTGTCATGTCTAGAGTGATTGGGCCCAGGTCACAGGTCACTCGCCTCAAATAGATAAGGGAAAATAAATGATCGGCCTTCTCAGCTTTTACAGTAAAAGACAGTCTCTTCTCACCAAAATTTGTGCCTCAGTGGAAACAAAAGAAGCAAATTCAGGTGGTAAGGAGCCACGAATAATGAAAATGACATTTACAACTAATCTGAATAAATAAATAAATTAAATAAACGCTATGCAGATTTTTATTGTTACAATCAAATACCAGCTAGAGAGAATTTAAAGGAGAAAAGAACTATTTTGGTTCACAGTTTCCAAGGCTTCAGTCCCTAAGCAGGCATGTCCATCGTTTCCGAGCCGCCAAACGGCACATGGAAGGGTGAGAGGGAGCAGAGTTGCTCAGCTCACGGTGCTCAGAGAGAGAAAGCTTGCATGGGCTGTCCCCCACCCCCTTCCCTTCCTTCCAGCCTAGGGGATGCCACTGCCAGTTGCCCACAGTTAGGGTAAGTGATTTCCCCCTAGTTAATCCTCTCTGGAATTCCCCACAGACAGCACCCAAGGTATCTCTCACTAATCCCCTAGCTGCTTCTCAAACCAATTAAATTAGTTAGCATTAACCGTCACACCTGAGTGGTCAGATGGGCTCAAGGAAATGATCCAGAAGATCGGAAGGAACTGGTTTCTTAACTCAGCCTAGCACCGTGTTGAGATTCGAGTTTATGACGAAGAAAAGCTGAGAACTGTGCAGAGAACGGAGGCAATGATTGATATTGACCAGCTCTGCTTTGTTCGGCACCCGTCACCTCCCAACCAGGGCTTTCTTTGTGTGTGGCTGCCTTGTTTTCAGAGTAGGTGGTAATCACCGGGCAACCCACACTCCTCCACCCCAGGAAGCAATTACAGTTCAGTAAATAGACATTCACTGTACCCTGCTAACTGCTATTTAAAGAAGCCTTGAAGCCGAGCTTTTCTTGAAAATGAATAACGAGTGTGTGTGTGTGCGTGTGTGTGTGTGTGTGTCTGAGATTTATTGGGTATAGTTAGAGAAGAATTTGCCTAAAATATGGAGACACTATTATAAATATACATTTGTCTGGCATTTTGTAAGACTGTGTGACCCCCAGAAGGCTTCTGGTTTGAATAAAGCAGAAATGTCAAATGCAGGGAACCCTCTACTCTGAACCAAGTCTCATTTTATTGCCCAGCTCATTCTTGGCTGCCTAGTAAAAGCCAATAATTTACCCTCGTGACCCCAGCCTGGCCCCTGGATAATCTCTCTGGAAGTCCACAGGCTGAAGGGATCTTGCAGTTTGAAGTCCCCGTTAAATCCCAAACCCAGTCCTGAAAGGCAGAATTGAAACCTTCAAGTCCTCACGATCAAGTGTGCTCTGCATGTGTGTTAAAAATAGGAGCTTTCTATTTAAAAATAAATAGAGTAAGCCACATAAAACCAATGAATAGCCAAAAAAAAATAATGAAGAAAAATAGTGCCATAACCACCCAACTCAAGAAATCGAACTTTACCATTGACCCAAGAAATCCTTTCCCCTGTCCAACCCCAGCCTCCTCTTCCTCTGAGACATAACTCATTTGTGTTTCTTTAGTTTATACTTAAATATATGTTCTTAGACGTCATTGTTTCATCTTGACCATTTAAAAGTGTTGTGTGCCATTGAAGTTACTGTTCCTCTCTTTTTCTCTTTTGGATTTATTTAGTTAAGAATCATCCTTCCCTGTCTGGGTCTCACTCTCCTTTCACACAGAGGGCAGTATAGCTCATTCCCTCTATTGTCCCCAGCAGCAGCTGGGTCCAGAGGTCTGAGAGACCCATGCTGGCCCCTTTGACCAGACTACAAATGATACATCAGGAGGCCGCAAGTCTCACATCTGTATGATGATGGCAAGCATGGAGGCTGACTACCTTAATTAAGTGACATGGTGGATGATATCAATGCTCATATCCTAAACTGACCACTTTTCAGAAGTTAGGGTGCGCTGATAAAGAAGTATTTCCCCTAGAGTTCACCCAGAAGAGATGGAATAAATGTATTATTGACGTCCATTTTCTTTTCTAGATTTCTGGATGATGGCTGGCTCCCTCTCATCTTCCCCAAAGCTGGCCAATATAAATGCATTTATAAAATATGTAGTCGTGTTTTGTAAGTATGGATTAATAAAATATAAACATAAATAATGTACATATAATTACACAAATGTCTGCACCATATGAATAATATACATATTTACTCATAGGGGGTTAGAGAGATGGCCCAGCAGTTAAGAACAGATGCTTCTCTTTGAGAGGACCTAAGTTCCATTCTCAGCGCTCACGTCAGGCAGCTCATAACCACCTGTTGCTCCGGCTCTAGGGGACTCTGACACCTCTGGCCTCGGTGAGGATCCACACTCACAGGCACAAACCCAACACATACACATTATTAAAAATGATAAAAATTAAAAGAGACATATATTTAAATATAAAAATAATTATGGACACATATATTGAAATGCATGAGATACATTTTAATCCACTTTAACGGCTTTTGAAAGCTCAAATGCACTCATTTATGGCCAACAAGGTGGCCTTTCCGATGGCGCTTGCAGCCCTTACTGTAATTCTGACGGCCTGTCATAACCTCTGTGCCATTCAATGCTGCAAGTGACCCAGGCTTGTCTTATACATTTAAATTGTTATCATCATGACCTGATGTGAGCTGCATCTTAAGAAGTCCCGATTCCTCTCAGTGAGACATTCCAAGGCCACAGTCTGTGTGCTGGACTTTGTTACTCTCTGATTAGCCTTTGTTTGTGGGCTGTTGAAGTGGCAGGCCTAGAAAATCCAGATACTACCCAGACATCAAGGCCTCCAGTCCAGACTCAGAACTATGGGGTCTGAACCACCATCCCCACCCCCCGCCCCCACACATCCACCCTTGCTTTTCCTCCTAACTTCATTTTGTACCCTACCCCCATCACTTCTTACATCACTTCTTACATCACTTCTGGATCGCTTTCCTTGTAGGTGTGCATTCTGGTTTCTCAAGTACTCTAGAGATGCTAAGATTGGACTAGGCAATCCCCATGAGTAATTATTTGAGTGAGCTCGTGAGCTCCTATTACTCACTCCAGAGCCTCAGAGAAACAACACAAATATGATCCTTAAAATGATTAGAAACAAAATTGCGGATCTCCCTGTGGTCCCCTCTATCTATATTTCCAGATGGCACAGCCACCGTGTATTGTACTCTTCTCACCTGCACCTGCCCTGAGTTTTACAAGGCTGTGTATACAGGGTTTACCATCAGTCCTTAACATCGCTGTCTCCTTGGCTGTTTTACTCAAGTCTTCTTTACTGTTATTTACTCTTTGTTCCTTGGTGACTCTGTCAGTAAGTGCTCCTAAGAACATATATCTCAGTCTGTAACACTAGCTGTCGAAGGCTGAGGCAGAAGGATCACGAATTGAGGGCAGATTTGGCAACAGAGAAAGATCCCTTCTCCAAAAAATTACTAATAGGTTTTCTCTGTAAAATCCTTGACATGCACTTTTTTGGTGCACTGTATTGCCACCGTATGCCAAAATGAGCTTTTCTTTCTTACATTGCTCCTCCCAAGTACTTTGTCATAGCAATAAGGAAAGTTCCTGATAGACCTTCAGAGACTCATGGCTTTCTCGCTCTTCTGATTCTGTTATCCCTGTTTTGCTCATTTAATACACACCCAGCAGTTTCTCATGTCTAGACACTGGGTTGGAAATGCCTGGCCAGTCAATTGGGAGCCCTCACCAGGTCTGACAGACTGGCTTCATGTATCTGGGAGCTGCTGAGATTTCACTAGTGATGCAAAAAGCCGTTCCTATTGTTGATGTTTGTATTCCCAGGGAGGATCTGTGAGTCTCTTGTTAGTCATTTATCTGATGCTCAGTGGAGACCTCACTTCTGCATACTTCTTTGACTCACAGGGACATGGAAACAGTGCAGGTCTGGTGCTTGGGATCAGTTGGTCCTATCAGCCTTACTATATTTTAATGTTCATGGAGACTCCTCAGAAACTAGTTTATTGAGTGTGAGTTTGGAATCTTTAGTCTCTGGCTCTGTCTACCTTTAAGAATAAAGAACCGGTAAAATTCAAAAAGTTTGTTGCCTGAATCTTTTTTTTATATAAAAGCTGTTTTTATTTGAACTTCCTGATAATATCCATTTAAATCCTGGCTATTAGCTTATTATTGAGACATTCCAAATGTCTGGTTCACTGGACCCACATGTCTACCCACTTGTCAATCATCAGCTAAAGCTAAGGGAAGGCATTTCCCCACAGGATGGATCACAAGCTCTTTCAATTTCTAAGGTCCTGGTCCCTCCATTGTTTCCTTTTGTACCACCTTCCCAGTCCTGACTAAAGTCGTCTACTTATGACTTCTTTTGGGGGTCAGTACCAAGCAGGAACTAGCCAGGATCTCCTTCCATACCTACTTCCTGAAAGGTTTGGGCTATTTTTCTCCCTTTTCATTCCCCATCCTCTGTATCTCAAGTGCTCAACTCTTGATTTTCCCATATTTTCCTAGATTTCCCGAGTTTTCTGGGCTTGCGGATTTGGTCTTGGAACCCCAATCTTCTTCCACGCAGTTCTTGGCCTCATAACATACTCGTAGTCATAAAGATGACTGGATAAAGCCCATAAGAGAAGATACTGGGTGAGGCTAATATGGGATTCAGGAAAGTTGAATGCATGGAGGTCAGTTTTAATCTGAGTTAGGTGGGAGACAAGATGACAATACTACCCAGAAGCCAGGCTTATGATGAAAAGACAGAAAATCAAAGCCCTGGTTCTGGGAATGAAGTCTGTGCAAATACTAAGCTAGGCCCTGAAGTGGAATGTTAACTACCATTGCACAAAGAAGGTCCATGGTTCGGATATTAAACAGAACCAGGCAAGGGATGCACTTTGCATATAGTGAGTTTTGCCGAACCCTTTTGTGCAAAACCTTGTGTTTAACTTAAAGACAAATGTCACTCAGTAGATACCCTTAGGCCACCCCTTAAGCCATCATTCCCAAGAAAGTATTTAGATAGACAACAAGTTGCTTAAAACTTCCAAACCCCCACCTCCTACCTCTGTACTCTCTACCCACTGTTTCTTCTATATTGGCAAGGGCCTTCCTTCTTTGTCTAGACAACAAAGTCCTTCAGATCTCAGCTCCTCCAAGAGACTATAGGCTGAGTGAGGTGCCTCTCTTCTAGTCCCAGGGGTCTCTAAGCCAAAAACACATCACCCTTTCTCTTTTCTTCCTCATCTGTATTAAGTTAAAAAGCTCTTAAAGAACAAGGAGTCTTGCTGAGTTCTGTATCTCCTACACCTAGCATGTTGCTCACACGGTGCCTCTAACTGCATCTGAAATCACAGACACCACACAGGTGAAGGTTAATACTGTCTAGCTACAGGACGGTCAGTACTGAGAGAGTCTGTGTGACCATCCTATCAGCGTTCATCATCTTCTAGTCAATTTAATTATTTTATTGCAGACATCATCAGGACAACAACCTAAGGGAGCAGGAAGAGATAGCCAGACCTCCGGAGTTATTGTTGAGAGATGGGAACAGCATCCTATTACTCATGGCCACGCGAGGTCAGACGAAGGTTCTCACAGTCAGATGTCATCATTGCTCATATAAGTCTCAAGACAGGAATGTGATCTGGCCAGAAAATATAATGGCGGGTGGGAGGACAGAGAAAGGCCATCTGTCTGTGAAGAGGTGACATCCTACATACCTGTAACCCCAAGGTCGAAATATGATCTGTAGAGATGCAGTCATCTTCGGCCTGGGTCTGAGGCATCCTTCTGTAGGTGACATCCTTGGGGAAGTGTGGGAATCTCCACAGTGGGAGGCTGAGGACACAGGGCATTCCAGGTCTCTGAGACCTTGGGTTCTGCATCCATACTTTGGACTTAAGGTGCCTCCCTATGTAGACTCTGAATTCCAGTGCTAGAAATTGAGGTAATTTGTGCTAATCTCGACTTGTGTTGTGATAGGCAGGTTCTCTCCAAGTAACTTTGAGTCTTTTCCTCTCTAGTCCAGTGGCTCCTAATCCTGGTTGGGCATTGATGTCCTTTAGAAGCTTCCAACACATCAACACTCAAGTTTTTCTCCAACTTAATCAGAATCTTTAGTGACAATTGAGCAACAATTTTTTTTTAGAGCTCTCAAGAAGCATCAGTTATCAAATGCTATATGACAAGTTCCTGATAAGTTTAATGACTTCAAACAAGAAACACACCGTCTCGGTTTCCGTGGGTAGAGGAGTGGTGTAGCTATATAGTCCATGCTGAAGATGTCTTGGGAGATTACAGATAAGATGTCAGGTGAAGGCTGGAAGATCTTCCAAGATGGTTGTTTCATGTGACTGTTAAAGTGTAAACCACATGAATCTCCTCATAGGTTTGCTTGAGCACCCTTGCAATATGGCAACCAACTCTCTGGAGAGAGGGTGATCCAAGAGAGAGAGAGAGAGAGAGAGAGAGAGAGAGAGAGAGAGAGAGAGAGAGAGAGAGAAGCAGAAGCTATGCCAGCTTTGACAACTGGAAATGGAAGTCCCGCTCCACCATGTCCATTGTATCATCTTGACTACACAGATAGTCATTGTCAATGTGAGAGATGACGCAAAGGCTTAGCTGTAGCAGACTGAGCTCTTTGGGGGCCATTCTTGAAGATGGCCACCATACCAAAAATCTCAAAATGGCCCAAAGACTGAGAATAAATCAATGTTGCTAATCCCTCTGGGGATGATCCCCTTAAGAAGTGTGAACCTTTCTAGGATATTCTCCTTAAAAGTGTTTACATTTGTTTATTTGTGTGTGTGTGCATGTGTGCATTCATATTCATGTACGATGTCAAAGAGTAACTTGCAGGAGCTGGTTCCCTTCTTCCACGAGGTGGGTTCCAGGGATCCAACTCGGATCATGAGGCTAGCACCTTTACACCACTGAACTTTAAGCTCCTGGGCATTTTAGGCGCTGATGGCCAAGGGTGGGATGGGGAAAAAATGGAGGCTTTCAGACTCCTGAGCACGCATGCGTCACCACGGACAAAGCACCTGCAGACCTCTTTCTCATTTGTCTCTGGAGCAGGCAAAGCTTGCTAGTGTTTATTCTCCTCACACACAGTCAGAATGGCTTGGGCCTTTCTAACTATAATGAGTAACTCGTCCACATTATTCTTTGTTCTGCTAATAGATTATTCCCACGGGATCCATTCTATCCATTCTGTGACAGAAAAATAGTTAGTCAAGTCTTTTTTTAACCCCCTTGATAGAGCAGCCCGTAGGTGGTTATTTTTGTGCATGTGTGGTTTTGTCATTTTTTTTCTATTTCTTATTATCTTATTTTCAGCACATGAATCTAATCCCACTGCTGTTTGAAATTAAGTCATGTACTCCCAATCCTCATGGGATAAAGTTTTAAATCTTCCTTCAGGTCAATGTGCTCAGTAGGGATGTCTCTTGTCTTCCGCCCCTGCCTCATGCCACCCCATCTCCGTTTTCAGTGCACCCAGGTCATGTCCACTTAATTCCAGCTCCTAAAGCACCTGTCTATCCCTTCCAAGGGTTCTATCTCCACACAAGACTTGTCTCAAATAGTGTATATTTACCCTTCAAATACCAGCTTTAAAAAATTATCCTTGTTTCCCACTGTACAAGTGTCTCCCATAGGGCTCAGTTTCTTATTTTTTTTCTCACAGCATTTATTATGAAGTGTAATCATGAGCTTTATTGTGTGGTATTTACTTTCAGTAGACTGGAAGCTCCCTAAGGGCCCAGCATACATTGTATGCTATGCTTTTTTGCCTACACCTGGAACCTAACAGAGGATATGACACACAGTGGGTATTCACAAGGTGTTTGTCATACAAACGTTTGTAAATAGAAAACCAAAGCCCAGAAACATTTAAAGAAGTACTCCAGGTCATCCATGCACATAGCAGGATTCCTACCCGTACTCTGATGACAAATATATTGCGTTCAGAATCCGCATTCTAAGATGTGCATGGCGGTGCGGGCCTGCAGCTGGGAGATAGAGGCAAGGGAACCAGGACTTCAGGGCCATCCTTAGCTACGCATAGAGTCTGGGGTCAGCATGGGCTACATGAGACCCTATCCCAAAAAGTGAGGGAGGGTTGGAGTAGTAGGAGGTTTCTGAGTTCACGTAGCAGCTCACAACCATCTATAACTCTAGTTTCTGGGGACACAACACCCTCTTCTGGCCTCTGACACCAGGCTCACTGTGGTGCACAAACATAAATTCAGGCAAAAGAGTCACGCACATAAATAATGACAATAATGATGATAATAGTGGAACCCCCTTGCCTAGTCTCCACCCTGTCCTTTGAAACCCGGCATGTGAAGGTCTGTGCCCAACTTCTCCAAAGCTGGCTACAAGGTTTCTGGACCAATCAAGTAAAAATCAACCATGCTTTTGTTTATTTTTTGTTTGTTTATTTGTTTTTATGAAACTTAAGCAACTGTCCCTCCGGGAGAACGCAATGATTAGAGCTTGCCCTTTGATAGGAGTGTTCTTTCCAGGTAACTAGGCATTTTTCTACCTCAGGCCTTCTTACCATAAGTATCTGTGTCTCTCACACCTGTACTATGAGTTCCCAGCTGGCCTTTGAGAACACTGCCAGGCAGCCTGTCCACAAAGGTGATGAGGACGACTCTAATTATTTAATAAGGCCCCAAACCATTTGTTTGTTCTGTGATCTGAGTTCCCGCTGCTTCGGGGATGGGCGTGTCAGGAAGAAATGAAAACAGTTCAATGGCAGCCTCTACAAACCCTCCCTGCCCCAGGCCCTGGGCCAAGAGCTCCAGACAGATGAAGGTGGCAGGTTACAGGATGGGTCCGCAGCGAGGAAGACAGAGCCTTTGGCCTTGACTAGTTCCCACATCCCCACACATATGAAATCCTAAGCCCAAGCCTTTTAATTACAGGCTCTGTGACTTGGGAAAGCTGTTTCATCTCAAAGACTCACATTATTCTTATTTAGAATATTGAATTTTATAATAATTTTCTTCTGGGTATGCTGTAAAAAAAATAAATGGAGCCATGCACATAAATTATCTAATGCTTAATGCATGCTCAATAAATGAACATTTCCTCTCCATAGTCCTCATTTGGAGGAAACTCTCAAATGTAATCGAGATTCAAAGTGTATATTTGTAAAGAAGGAGGGAGGGAAGAAAATAATGAAAGTGAATTGGAGCACACACAGTACCCTTTTCTCTTCCCTGCTTTGTAAAAGAGGGTGCTAATTGCAGCCCAGGATAGTCAGCTCCAGGATAAGATTCACACTTCCTAAATCTTTCTTGGGTTCTCCTGTGTGCAAATCTCATCAAGGAGGCAGGGCTGAGATCTGGTATGCCATGAACCAGTTACTCCCTTGTTAGGGGTACCTCTGGGGGCCTGTGGTCCCTAAAAGCTGCCCCCAAGTTTCCCACTGAACTCCTGCTCTCCACATTCATAACCCTCTACTTTCTCCCCTTCTTGGCTTCCCAGACAGTGGTGCAGACAAAGAGGCCATTTATAACAGCCTTTCTGACAGCTGGACATTATTTAATTACAACTTCTGGCAGCCACATAGTGTGCTGGAGGCTATTTCAAGTTCTAGATGGCAGGAGGAGAAATGAGGAAACTTATACCCAGAGGGGTTGGGGTGGAGAGGAAAGCCAGGGTGGTTACCAGCAGGATGGATTCTGGCCCCCAGCACTAACATAGTGATTCTGTGTCCTAACCTTTAGTGCTGGAATCCCTAGGGAAGAAGAGAGACAGTATGTCAGCCACCTAAGGCATTTTCTGGGGCAGGGCCTAGGGGATTTGAGTCTAGAGTCATCAACATCAAAATAAATAAGATTATTGTTTATACAGATGAGCTTCCCGGATTAAAACAAACAAACAAACAAAAAACTGACCCACAGAGAGGAGAAAAGACTTGTTAGAAGCCATGTAGTACCTAAGAAGATGCTGAGGAAGTCACTTAACATCCTGAGCTTTGTTGGCACTCTCTATGAACGAGCACAACTATGCCTACCTTGTTCCCCCACAGGACAATTTCTCATACCCTGGCAAGGTCATCTTGGATGCCATAGCTGCTACTCCTATAGTTCTGGACGTAACAGGAGGAATGGAATCCTGACTGACAACATTCAGCTCTCTGGTTGACCCAGAGAGAGTGTCATTAGCTTCCATTTTAGCTCCTGCTGCCGCACTTGGCTGAACTTTGGGTGGCTGAAGCCCAGTGTAAGAAGAAAGGACTCACTCACAAAGGAGCAAAGGCTAAGGAGAGTAAGTCTACCACAGGGTGCTGTGACTTAGAGAGGGAGAGCTCCATGTGACTACAAAGAATTCTAACAATTATCCTAATCAGAGCTCCATGAATGAAAAGCTGTTTTCAGCTGCATTGTTATTACCATTAGCCTGGCACCTTTCTGACATTTCTATGAAATATGTATTATTTACATGATTTTACAGGTGACTAATGGAAGCTTCAGCGAGTGAACTATACCCTAAGTTCTCCAACTATAACAGGAATGCTATTTATACTTACACGATTCTGTTTGATTTCAGAGTGGATAATTTTTCCACCATGGCAATATTTCTGGTCTTATTTGTACATCAGATATCTTTAGGGAATATCTGAAACATACTAACAAGACCTATGTCTTACCTTAGACCAACTGAGTCAAAGTTTCTAAAAGGGTGGCTATAGAACCACCATTTTTACATGTCTATTACGGAGCCAGAGCTGAGGCCCCAGGATGAAAGATTTATGCTGGTGAACACCCTTTCTGGCCTGTTCCCACCCATTCCATTGCTACCATCATTGTCCAGGATGACCATGGCATGGCTGTGTACCCCTCTAATGACTTCTGTTGCTTCCAATTTTCCTGTGGCTTTCATGATGGCTCTTCTGACACTGCCTCCCCACTGGTGGCCTTGGTTCCTACCCCTGGGACAGGTCCCTAAGATCATCCACCAGGCGTGTTGACGGTGTGCAGTCTGCTAATCTCAGAGACTCTTAGCAGCAGTTGTGTACAGACTCTGGGATGGAGCTTAGCATGTAGAGAGTTGATTAGAGCTCGCTATGGAGATCAGCACCTGAAAAAGGAAGCGGTGTACTTGTGTGAGTTCTTCATGTTAATAGAAATTTGAGTCACGTGCCGTAGTTCCCACTCTATCCCTTAGCAGAGGTCTGTGTTTGTGTGGGAGCCTAGGAAAGACTATCCTTTTCGGGAATTGCAATGACTCTTTCCACAGCACCGAGTACCTAGGACAGGGCCCTACAATATAACTGACACCTTCTTGCTCTTCAGAGCCTCATGAAGTGACTCTGGGTGGCCCAACTGAAGATAAATTGCGGGACATGGAACATTAGCACTTCCGGTTGGTTTTCTGCAGCGTCTTTGCCCTGGGTCAGCATGGCCATTCTCTTCTTCAGCGGAGCTTC
Organism: Myodes glareolus; assembly: GCF_982192425.1. NCBI lineage: Eukaryota > Metazoa > Chordata > Mammalia > Rodentia > Cricetidae > Myodes > Myodes glareolus. The sequence goes on from NC_142034.1 coordinate 41,953,487, forward strand.
CCCACGCCCCACCCCAATCCTTCTTACTTTACCAGAACTCTAGGGTCTATCACCAGTTCAATCTTTCTCCACCTCAGGAACAAGACAGAGGTTTTCTACTTTTGAGGAGGCCATGGGAAAATGAGAAAGGAGAGGATCACAATAGAACATGTCAAGTGGCCAAGGTGTCAATGCAATGGCACGTATGCAGAAGCAGCTGGCCACAGAAGGAAGTGATTGCTTCTAGCTGGAAGCAGGTCAGAGGGAAGTTTCCTGTGTAACAGAAGCTTAAGAAAGGTGTTGGAACACTGGAGCAGGGTTTTTGAAGAATTGGGGGGGGGGAGGGAATTGGCCCACAGCTAGGGATGCAAAAGCATTCCATGTAGAGCCCTGTGCAAAATCCAGAGCTCCAACCCTGCAGGATGTTAGCAAGCAGCATCCTGCATGGAGCATCTCTCAGGTCACAGGGTAAGGGTTAGGGGGCCCAGGGGAGAAGACTGAAGAGGTTAGGCAAAGGAAAACAATGGTGATCTCTGTAATGATGCAAGAAGCTTGGACTTGCCCTGAAGACAATGGCTTCCCACTGAAGAGCTCTCCGCATGGGCTGTCACATATTTTTAATGTATGACATAATAAAAAAAAGGATTCTCTGTCCTGCTCTTTCTTAATCCATCTTCCTTTCCTTTGCCCTACTGGAAATTCACAGAAACAAACCTCTCTTTTGTTCTGGGCTGCTCTCATGCCTTTGTGTTTCCCCAGTTAGATATAAGTGCATAACATCCACTGTGCCACCCTTGTTCTCTCTGGATGCTGCACAGCGGCGACTGCTGGGATTTCTTCCCTGAGCCATCAGATTCACATTCCAGCCACAGAAACTGCTGCGCCAGGTGGGAGCTGAGATATCTCCTCCTGATTTCTCTTCCTGCTCTAGGCCGGGATGCCCTGATGTCTGCAGAGAGGTGCTAACTTCACGAGTACACACAGATCTTCGAGGCTGTGGCTGGGATTTGCTAGCTTCTCTTTTCCATATGACATGTCATCACATACTATTCCTAAAGAAATATTCCAGAAGAAAAGCCCTGAACAAAAGGTGCTATGGAGGATTTCCTTCCAAACCCTTCCTGCTCAGGTTCTTTCATATTTACCCCTCCAACACATAGACCCTGCCTGTCATTCAAATCCACGGCTCTCTATGAAAAACCCCTCTGCTTTTCATTACAACTTGTCAGGCCATCAAAATACACTAATCTCCTATGTTCCCTCTCTCCATTATACTTAAATTGGTGCTTTACAAGGAATAGTAGAACATGGCACTCTTCCAAGGCCTACTAGGTAATGTCCCAACTCTGCCATTTCCTCTGACCTTGGGCAAACACCTTCATTTCCTCCCATGAAGCTCAAGTTCACTTTGAATTTGCTTTTACATCCCATTAGTCGGGATATTGTAGGATTCTAATTCACCCAGCAGCAACTAGAGAGAAAGATTTCTGGTTCAAGGATGTGGATTACATCTATCTCTTGCCCACCGCCATTTTATGTTGGTCACTTCAAGTCAGCCATGGTAGGAATCTTCACACCACAGAAATGGAAACATGCCAGAAACCCAGACTTTTCTCAGGAGATGTGGAACAGGTTTCCTAGTCCCTGACCCACCCCCAGAAGCCCTTCCTCCCATGCCCAGTCAAAGGTGAATATCTGCATTCACACAAAGACATCTGAAAGCAAATAATGCCTTAACCAGGAACAAGGGATTTCAGGTTGAGCAGTAGTTGGTTGATGAAGGTCCTACTTCATCAATGGTGGCGCCCCGGGGGTATGACTGTTCATTTCCCAGTACTTACCTAACGTTCATGTTATCCTCTCTGCCTGGAGTCTTCTGTATCATTCATTCAGTTCTATTTTCAAAATTCTACTACATTTGACCAGCATATAGAGCCTCCATTCTTAGTTATTCTTAGTCATGTCTCAGTGTTTCCTCATCAGATTTTTTTTTTTAGAATAATATCTTTCACACCTTTCCCTCTCTGCCTGGGCAGCAGGACAGAAAAGCACAAACCCTAGCTTCCTTAATGCCTCCTCTATTTGGGTTAATGAAGTTCTATGCTGTCAGTGGCTGTTCTGCAGACACGAGTACAGTAGAAGCCCAGTGTTGGACCTAAGTGCAGAAGGCACATGCTTTCTCCTTTTTAGAAGCCATTTTTTTTATGGAAATGCAGTACACGGTTGTATAGTGACTTTCCATGATGAAAAATGGCCTGTGAGGGAAAGGAAGCCTCCCCGCTCTCTCAACCCCTTATTGTTCCATCACTCCCAATCCAAGGCAAGCAGGGCTATTACCTGTGTATCTGCAGCTGTCCAGAAATAATGTCACCAGACGCAAGCACCCAGGTCCGTGAATAGACCTTTTTGCTTCTCTCAAATGGAAGTGCACTATTCAGTGTTTCCTTCCTTTCTAAAATATGCCACAAGGATCGTTCCATCAACATAACTAGACCAACCTCATTCTTTATCAAGGCTGCGTGGTAGTTCATCATAACGATAGACCATATTTTATGTAACTGGGCTGATGGAAATCTAAGTTGCTTCCTGTCCTGGATATTGCTGCAGTTAGTGTCTTGGCACATACATCTTTGCCCGGGTAGACAAGTATATCCGTGGGAAAAAAAAGTTTTTAAAAATGAATTGCTCAAGGAGTAGGTGCGATTTTAATGCTGATAGATACTGCTGCACGTTTCCTCCGAAAGCTGCAGGGAGGGGGGCTGAACGCCCTCATCTCTCCAGCAGTCTTCAGCTGTGTCTCTGTTCCTACCCTTTGCTCCCCTTTCTGCCTTTCCTGGCCTTGGAAGCCTCTCTCATGATTCAAACAGTCTTTCTATCAAACATTCAAAAGCGACAAAGAAGGCAAGATTTTGCTGCACATCTTGGGTGGGACAGATCACTCTCCTCTTGGATGAGCAAGTAGCCCAGCCTCCACAATGGCCACGGCAGGACACTGCCCCATTGTCTTTGTCATACTTACATGTAGGGAGAGCACACATACACAGACAAACAGACACACAGATTCACAGACACACAGACACACACATTGTTAGCTGCAGTGGGACCTGTTGCTTTTGATTGTCAGGTGTCTCCAGGAACACATTAAGAATAACTCAGCTATAGTACCATATCAGAGAGCATAGCCGAATTTCCTAGTGCACCCCAGCCTACCTGGTCTCCCCTCTTCCTAGTGATCAGACTACAGAAGAGACAACGAACAGATGTGAATTTTTCACTCCCAGTGCCCCTGTCCACGACTAAAACATGGTGTAATGAATGTCTAGGGTCTTGTGACAGTCATCCTGTCTTCTGAGCAAATTATGAAGGAAGATACAGAGCAGCAGAGATGTTTCAGTAGGGGGTCAAACCCTCCTCAGTCAGCAGCATGGAGAAGGGACTGGAAAATATGTCCTTAGGATCACATGATCCTGCTTTTGCCAGTTCATTGCCATTGTAAACCCAGCAGCTAACATGACAGAGGCCACTGGGGTCTTAACACATTTCAGGGGGATGACACGACTTTCTTCTTGGCTGAAAGGTATTAGGGCACAGAAGGAATGAATTCTGTATGTGACCAGGGAAATCTTGCTCCAAGAGAGAAAGCTACCAAGAAAGTGACAATCAATCAAAGAAACACTTTCAACCAACACGTCACTTCAAGTAAGAAGTAACATTCTTTGAGAAGTAGTGATCCTCCCGTCAGTGAAAGTGTTCATCTATGGAAAGGAATGTTCCAGCAAGACATCAATGCTTAGGAGCTCAGACTACAGGAATTTTAGTATTTCACCACCTCTGAGAAGTAAAGATTTTGAGAGGTATCCCCTCTTATGAACAAAAATAAAAGTGTGGGAGTCCGCCCAACACCCGACCAACTCCTTTAGCACTGAGGAAGTTCAGGGCTTGTCTGTGGCCGACAGCAGAATGTGGCCCACTGCAGAGCCGCCTTCCACCTAAGGAGTATTCTCTAAACTGAACTGGAATTTGGTTTTCTTTTTTCTTCCCTTTGGCAAAGTGGAATGAATCTGTGTTGAGCCATCAAGTTGTCTGCTCGATTTCGAAACTCGCTTGCTGTCAGTCATAGGCAGGGAGGCAGCTGGGGTGTATTGGTTAAAGCCCAAGTAAACATTTCATTTCCAACCTCAGCAGAGGTGGAACTCCGTGCCGTTCAGAGATGAGCAGGCTGTGGGGCTTCCTATTGGCAGTGCTGACTGTTTAGAGGAACTGGGGAACCTGTCACTCACGGGGATCATCAATCTTGAATCTGGAACTCTGTAAACCCAGGTCCCCTAGAGTCAGAATTTGACAAATGGCAGAATAAACTCAGCATGCGCAGATGAGTGAGAGGGGCCCCCAGCTATTAAAAAGCCATTCCCATCTTCCTGCAACTGTTCGACAGGCCGTCCTCAGTTGCCTGTGTGGGCACAGTGCAGGCAGGGCACACAGGAGGACCAGGGCACCTGCAGTTGTCAGCAGCTCGCCCGGACCTGATGACTTCCCAGCCCCCACGAGTCCGGGCTTGACCTCCAGGAAACACAAGACCTTCAGCCTAAAAACCAAATAATCAAACAGGAAAGGAGATGGCCCAGGAGAGAGGGTGGGGGGAAGACTGGTGATGTCAGGAGCTAGTCTGTCACCATCAAGAACCCCAGAGTGCAGACGGAAAAGAACGGAGATTGAGAGCGAATGCTGACTGCTCTGAAGAACAGTCTGAGCTCGGTCAATTTGTTCAGGGAGGGGAGGACAGCGGGAGAATGGATAGATTGTGCTTCTGTTAAGACTTCCCAATCTATGAGCTTTAGCTTCTGCCTTCATTCCACCCTCCTAAATGAGGATGCTTGCTACTTCCTCAGGAGTGACGTCTCGAAACACAGGAGACATACCGAAGAGCAGGGCTCAGCAGACCTTGGCCAACAACAGCCGATGCAACAGACGGTGGTGTGTCACAGAGGCACCACCAGACCAGTGGCACGGACCTCTGCAACAGACGATGGTGTGTCACAGAGGCACCACCAGACCAGCGGCACGGACCTCTGCTCCCTGCTGGACACACTGGGGAAACTGGACTAGTCTCACTATGGCAGTATTCTTTCTTTTCTGCTGCATCTACCTCCCGGGGCCACACAGGCTCCGTCCGGAATGTGGGAGAAAGAAGCTCTTCAAACACCACATCAGGGCTTTCTATCAATCCCCCCAAAGATGGTGAGCCTCAAAGCCACACAAACAAAATAGGACCTGAGTCTTCACTAGGAAATCTCTCTCTCTTTTATGTCTGTCTGTCTCTCTCCCTCTTTCCCTCCCTCCCTCACTGTCTCTGTCTGTATGTCTCTGCTTTCTTGTTCCTCTCTCTCTTCCTCCCTCTCCCCACCCCCTTCTCTCTCTCTCCCTCCCCCCTCTCTGCTTTTCTTGATTTCTCTGTTTCCTCCAGAAAGCAGTGAGGATACAAGCCCCCCACCATGCTGACTAGTTACTGTAGTCAGCTGACTTCCAGGAAGACTTGAGATGATCTTCAATCCTTTGAATTTGTTTCTTCTCTCCCTTTCCCCATCACCTCCTGATGAAAGTCCTAGAAGGCTGTCCTTCCTTCTAGTCACTGTGCATGTCATTCTGGCTGGGTCCACAAAGGAAAGAACCTGCCCAAAAGCCATGGAGAAGTCCTTGTGGCTAATGGGAAAGCTAAGATTCTACACGTTTCCTCAGGGTGGCCTGGCAGCTTCCCTCACTTGCCATGCTAGAATCGCTGGTGACACTCATAGAGCCCACAGATGGTGGGCACCAATACCTGTGAGAATGCAAAAGCAAATTCCTCTTACTGAAGGAGAAGGCAGGGAGAGAAAAGAGCCATGGAGAGAGGGGTCAGCAGGGGAGGAGACTCTTTGGACCCTGTTTGATCTGCATATCTGGGGAAAATTTAAAAATGTCATTTTGAGAAGCAGAGTGGGGCCTAATGCAATTTCAGTGACAGAGCCAAATTAAAATTTAAAAGAGAAACGTGTTTTGCATTCCCAGGGCAAACAGACCTTGTTGCAAACTGGAGATAGCTCTCTCTGAGACTCTGAGGAGACAGGCCCTAGAGTGTCTGCCTGCCGAGCAACCATGGCTTCCATAGACATGGTCATCCATGAGCCCCAGGGGGAAAGCCCCACCATGGTAGACTCACCCCACCAACAAGGGTGGCAGGGGAAATCATCCCAGTACATGCCAAAGCCTGCTGGGCTCTGGCTTTCCCAGGCTGCCTATACCTTGACCCTCCCTGCACGCCACCTCATCCTCTCCTCCTCCTCTTTCTCTACCCCCGCCCCTCCCACCTTCACAGTATAGCTGGCCTTCCTACCTAAGGCACCAATTTCAAGCCCCCTTCCCCCTCGCATCCAGAATGTTGGCACACTTCTCTCTATAGTCACCAAGAAGCTCTTCCAGCTTTCTCATAAACAGTGATTGCTTCACTCTCGGATTCTCTTGTCCTCCTCAGACCCGGTCACCTGAACTGTCCCCTTTCTTATTCTTCTCCTCTCTCACTTATTTGCGTCTCAAGTCTTGCGGGGGTGTTGGAGAAGCAAATGGGGGTGGGGCAGAGCAGAGGGGAGATTTGGAGAAGAGTTACTCTGTCGGGCTCTTAAGAGTGAAGGGCTCCTTCCATGGAGTCCTTTAGATAATTGCTTTACCTGGTCCCATTACCAAGAAAGAAGAGAAAGGGGTGTTCTCAGCTTCTGTAGACCTTTGATATTGCAGTGAGAGGAAGACCTAAGCATAAAATAAGAGAACTCACAAATAATTTGGGTGGCAACGGAAAGAACAGCGTGGGGAGCTGAGACGGGGTGGGCGCTGTTGATCCAAGTGAGGTGGGACTGGGCCTTCACTGAGTGCTGGAGAGTGAGCTTGGCCTATAGGGTGAAGGTTGGGAAGGGTCAGGCAAAAGCTGTAGGCAGAATAGCACATGGCCTCCCATTGTAGAAGGGAGAGGATGTGTAGGAAGAGTCTGAAAGGCCACGGGAGGTCAACTGTGACCTGACAGGATGCTGGGGGAAGTGGCCTTGTTGGCTGTGAAATGACATAGGGAGCTCAGCCAGGAGGCTGTCACCTGGGAGAGGATTGGTGGTGGCTACAACCAGAGTGGTGACAATGGAGATGAGTTGAGCAGGCAGCAGACAAGGGATGATGGTTCTAAGGTCAAATTGAGTTTAGGTCAGCTGTGACCACCACAGAATTGGGGGCTTTTAGGAAAGCTTGTTGATGGATTGATGGTTACTCACTGGTGCTAATGGTTTTAATCAAGGAGAAAGATCTCAATAACAACAAACGATTAGTCTGTATAATAGAACTGTCAATGAGCCCTTAATGAATGGGATTGTTGATTCTTCTTCCCTGCTGGGGCATTCAGTCTCCAGGGTAAACATTTAGGAGTTTTTTTTTAGGGAGTCTAAGTTTTCTCCTTGTGGGCTGCCATACCTCGCTTGACACTGGGAACTTGGCAACACCCCCTACAAGATTGCAAGATAGCCCTCATTTTTACCTTTTCCTTTCCCACCTTTTCCAGGCAGGGACACAGTACCTCACTGGAGGGAGTGCAGTGCAAACCTTAATACCTTTTGCAGCCTCTGCTAGGAGTGGCAGGGCAGGTTCGGGACTCCTTGCATCCTCCGCTTTGTCTAGTTTTATCCCTGGGCTTCCTGCAGGGTCCCACCCTGATAATTTTCTGTTGGCTTAGTTAGTGGCTGCACATGAATCTACTGATATTTTCATGATCATCTGCTGCCCCATGGCCCCTAGGTCAGCCCACCGGCCACTCGGGCTGAGGACCTGGCCCTGCTGCAGCTGTCATATGTAGATTGAAATTAAGTCTCTATTTTCTGTTTATCAATAAGACGCAGAAGCCAATGGCTGCGGTGAAAATCTGCTAGCTCAGAGAAGCTGAGTACCAACCAGCTGACCTTGCTTTTTGACCAGAGACATCATAAGAGACACATCTCTTCCTTTGTCCCTGAACCCAGAAAGCTCAAACTCTAGCCCTGTTCCTCTCCTGCTCTCTTCTTCCTGTATGTCTTCTCTATCCGAATTGCTGGCTTCTCTGTGGCCAATTCTGGCTTTGCCCACTGATTCAGGGTCTAACTTTTTGGGGGCAGTCTCAGGAGTATCAGAGAGTGATCAAAATAGCCCTCACCACCACTTGTCTCCTAATTTCAGTCTTGCTTTCCTGTAACTGTTGACAATCTCTTCTTCAGATTCAAATTCACTCTTCCTTTCTCCTCTGGAGCAGGGGGAAGCTCGGGCCAACCTTAGGACCCTCAACCTCTCTCGCTCTTCACCAGACTCACACATGCAAAAGCCTGAACAGACAAAGTAATCCTCCTGCCCTGGTCTCTGCTTACCCACCCACCTCGAGAGAGAGCTGTAGCTCACATTCAGCCAAAAACCCACAGGCAAAGTGGTGAAATGGCCCCCATCTTATGGAAATTACGGAGCAACACCCTCCCCGCCCTTAGGTTTTAAGTCTGACTTTGTCTCTTTCTCCAAGTGGCCCTGAGCAAGTGATTTGACAGCTCTGGGCTTGTGATACTTCAAAGGAAGATTAACGCGCTCTTCAAGGACTGTGGCAGGAACTATAGTAAGTTGGTGGCCCCTTCTGGTTTCCTCACTGCAGCTGCCATGAGCCATTGGGAAGACAGGCCAGCATCCTAGTACACAGCATTCTGGTTAGCACCAGCATTCCAAGAACCACATAGGTTGCGCAGATGCCACAGGGCTTGAGCTGCCAGACAGCCACACTGCAGTTAGAGAATGAACTTCCACCCTGCCCTTTCCAATCTGGAAGAAAACAGTGGGATAAAGGAGGACTGGAAAATGGTCCCTCAAGGCCTGGGTTGAGTGAATCCACAGCAGACTAGAGAGTAAAGCACCCAAAGACAGCGTCTAGGTTAGTTCATGTTTTGACTGAGCTCAAATGACTCCATGGGACCCATAGTTTGTTCAAAGCCTGTGACGGCTAACATAGATCATCAATTTGACAGGACCCAGAATCACCTAGGAAACCAATCTCTGGGTGTATATCTGGGGTTCTGGACTGAATAAAAAGGAGAAATGAGCTGAGGACCAGCGTTCACGTCTATTTCCTGACTGCGGACAAAATGTGAGCAGCTGCATCGAGCTCTACTGAGCTCCCCCGCCATTCCGTCATCCCCTCAAACTGGGAGCCTAATGAGTCCATCTTTCCTTAAGGGACTTTTCCTGGGTATTTTGCACGATGGGCAAGACTCCCTGGAAAGACATACCAAGTATCGGGTTCCCCCATGAACAGCACATCCCAAAACTGGTGACGTCTTCACACTTTCATTTCTTTTCACCCTGGTCCATGTTTCTGTGCAAGCTGGATGGCGTCATCCCTCTCCACTAACAAGGAAACCAGGACTCTCGGGTATAGACTAAAAATCACTTAATCCAGAGACTTGTGTAAAATCATACCATAGGTCTTAGGTAGAGCTGGTCCTTCCATCTGGGGCTGTAAAGGCCATGACTGTGCTCCCTCCCCCTCTTCTTCCCCACCGCCACACCACCACCTCCGTCCTCCAAGTCTCAAAGCACCGAATCCAAAGGAAACCAAAACATTCACCTGCCATCTCACCCCGCCATTGCAGATAGATATCTGGGCTAGTTCCAGATCTGCAAGATCTTGGTACCTTTACCCGCTTCCCTGCCAGCTTCTAGCCCTCCAAAGTCAGCCCAGCAGGGAGGCTCACTTGCCCAGTGAGGGAGGCTGCTTGAAACCCTCTTCCAATTACCATTTTAATTAACATCAGATTGACAGAATGACAGGCCAGCTCTGGAAACCTGGTCTGAGCTGCACTGATACTGGAGGAGGGGTGTTGGGGGGTAAGTTCCATTGGAAAAGCTCCTTTTCTTTTTGTCACCTCAAAGTTTTTCTAATCATTTGAGGACAAATGGCAGCCATCATATAATCCGAATTTGAGACAATAGGATAGAGAATTGCTACTCTAACGAACATTCCGAGGGAGACTGCCAAGCGGGACCACACACGCCAGGTTGGCAGCCCTGGAGAAGCAGCAGCCTGTGCGCATTTGCAGTTTAGCGTGTCGACCTGACTGTGCCCACTCATGCATCATCCGTCCATTCATTCATTTGCTCATTTGTCCACCTATTCTGATTGCTAATCATGTTCCTATTTTTTGGCATTTACTGATTATTCATTCACTCCTTAGTTTTTCACTCACTCATACACACACACCCATTCTTCCAACAATCCCTTATGGGTGCCTCTGGTGTGCTAGATGTGACTCCAGGAAGCACATCCTGGCACCCTCTTTAATCCTCAGCATCACAGGCTGGATACTGGAGTATGGGGAATAAAAACTCAGAGACAGATGTTGGGGTTCAGCCTCAAGACCAGAAAAGCAAAGCAGCCAGCCTCTGGCTCTTACCTCGACCTCAGTCCAAAAATGGTGATCCTGCCCCCAGGAAACCTCAGAATGAGACTGAGAGCTGTCTCCTCCCATCTTATATTCCGCTCTAGTTCTGAGATTAAGAGCATGCACCACTACCCCCTGGTTTCTATGGCAAACTAGTGTGGCTACTGGGATTAAAGGCGTGTGTCATTGTGGCTTCTGGGAGTAAAGATGTGTGTCATTGCTGCCTCGTCTGTAAGGCTGGCCAGTGTGGATGTTCTACTTTTCTGATCTTCAGACAAATTTTATTTATTAAAATACAAATGAAATGCCACTACAGGATAAAAAAGGAATGATGGCTGTAACTGGGTTTATATAACCACCCTTAGTTCAAGAAGACCTACAAAGGTAGAGATGCTATGCTATTCACCTTTACGTGTTCAGTAGTACAGACATGGGTTAAGGGAAGGACATCCAGCAAATGACTTCAGGGTGGACCGTGATGATTCAGAGTGTCTTGATTGGCAAAAGGGATAAAGGGAATGGGGAGAAGGTACAAGAACTAAGTCCATAGCCCAGTCTGATGGGGATATTCTGAGAGGCCTTTGGTGACTCAGGGGCATGGATGGAGGAGGGAAGGCTTCCTCAGGGATCCTGGGTCCCAGGTAAGCTTGTTCCTCAAAACTTTAGTTCTCAAACTTGTCAGACTTTCTCCCACCACCTATTAACTCAGAGTGAATATATTGAGCTGAAGATTAAGGCTGTCTCAGTATTTTCTGTTTCTAAACTCTTAGTGAGTTCAGTAGGCACTTTGTGATTATGGAATGTTCCCCAGCCCTGCTTGTTTGCTTATCATTGCTTTCACCCAAGACCTGGAAGACAACGTGGAAACAGGGAAGAGAGAGAAGGCGTGTCACCATATGCCATCAATCATATCATACGCGTGAAGTTATTATTACTCTAAAACTGAGCTGCAACCTGGGGGTGGGGTGGTGGTAGCGGCTCATACCTTTAATCCCAACACTCAGGGGGCAGAGGCAGGTGGATCTCTGTGAGTTCAAGGCCAGCCTGGTCTACAGAGCAAGTTCCAGTAGAGCCGGGCTGTTACACAGAAAAACCCTGTCTCGAAAAACCAAAAAACATCCTCCCCCCAAAAAAAACAAAACAACAACAAAAAACAAGAAACTGAGCTGCTGAAATTTGTCCAAAATTCATGTTGAGTTGTTCCTCAAAGCAGCAGTGTGGGGAGGTGTTTGTTCATGTAGGAGGAGCCTCGTGAATGGGTGAATGTCTCTTCTACACAGAGTCAGCTCTGGCTCTCCATTAGATTACCTACTTGATAATCTTACTTGATAGCAAGACTTTCTAAAGCCAAACTGCAGCTCCCTTCCCCTTGTTCTGTCTCTTCTGCGTGTATCCACCAGCTCTTCTTTTGCATGTATCCACCTGCTCTTCTGCTTCTCCACCAGGAGCTGAAGCCACCTGAGGCCCCCGCATAGACACTTTGCTCTTAGACTTTCCAGCCACAGAAAGCATGAGTCAAAATAAGTCCCTTTGCTTTAAAAAATACCCACTCTCGGGGATGATGTCATCGCAACAGAAAATAGATCATGGAATGAGTTTCTTACTCTACTTCATTTACAAATTACTGTAAGTACATATATACCCAACATTTTAAAGATGGCCACACAGCAGTTCCAGTGTCCCAACACAGTATTACAAACCCCTTGGTACGCTCTTCTGAAGTTGTTCTGCTCTCAGCACCACCCACCATCCAAGATTACCATCCAGCATGTAAGACGGGGCCGTCCGTCTGAACATGCAGCCCTCAGACTGTGTCCTATGACCATGACATTTGTCAGACTATGAAAATCAGGCAGAACAGAAGAGAAAAATTACAAAGGGAACAAAGATTAGCTATTGAATTAAACTATCTTTTTTTCCCTCTCAAACATAATTCAGTCAAGCTGATTTATGAGCATAGGTCCAGCCTGTGTCTCCTGCATATTAAATGCCACCCAGGATCTGAACAAGAAAGGAAACTCAGGAGAATCTGGTCCCAAAGGCTGCTGGGTACACACGGCATTGATAGTATGAAGGGCGAGAAAGTCCCAGTCTTGAGCAGCTGAAGTCTGAGTGGCCCCAGCTGATCTTCCCAATATGAATACCAAGGACCTGGAACTGGCCTGCCACATCGTGTGGCCATTCAGGTGCCACTGGGGACCTTCTCCTGGCCTGAGTGGCCAGCCAGCCAGCCAGCATTCTCCATGTCCTGGCCTGGACTGGCCTGGCCTGGCCTGTGCTAACACCGAAGCTGTCCCAGACCATATACTGTAAGTCGCCTTCGCATCAGTTCATCTCCCAGGATTCTTAAAACTTGCTTGGTTTATAGGGCTTGACATTTTTGCATTAAATCCCCTTAGAGTAAATCATTTATTCAATCTAATTTTCCCCATCTGTAAAGGCCTATAGTTCAAATTGTTTCTCAAACTGGGCTGTCTCATTACTAACTTTATTGGATTAACATTTGATTAATGTTCCTGGAACCTGATAGGCCCTTTTATTTTTTCCCCATCATTTGAGAACAATGTAAAGCAGAGGATTCTGTCTGCCCGGAGTGATGCATCATGGGACTATCAGCGGACTGGTTCCAGGGACGGGAAGAAAGTATCACACATGAATGGAGTCTTAAATGATCAAGAACCATTAACCAAATGGATCAAAGACATTCCACAGTTAATAATAGTTGTCATTATGTGAGTGCCTGCTGACTTTAGCACAGCCCTGAGAGCTTTGGTGTAAAACAACAGTTATTAGAGCAGCTTTGGAATCCAAAGGCCTAGGTTCAAATCTTAGCCCCAACACTTACTACTGAGTGACCTTGGGCATTGAGCCACGGACTTTTCTCTAAGCCAGAAAATTGGCTTAGAGAACTCTTTCTGGCATCTTCAGCTCTAGAGCGCACAGCTGGTGGCTACTCAAGGTCAGCTTTTGTGATTGTTATCCGTCTGGATCCACCTGGATCCACCTTAGCAAGAAAACTAAGACTGGGTAAAATTAACTGGTTTCTATGGCTCGGAAATGGCAGAGCCGGGAGCCAGCATGGCATGGGCCTGGATCCCAGGTCTTTCAGGCTCATAGCTCAAGTGTTCTTTTTTTTTTCTCCCTATGATCTTTCATTTTTGACAGTGCAGAAAGGCCAAAGCATCCATCCATTATCACGTTCATCGTCAAATGCAGCGTGCAAGCAGCCAGCCTTTTGATCCTCCCAAATCCTCTGGCTCTCATTACACCAGTCATCTTTAGGTGTCAGGACACAGTTTCTGCATCGTTATAGGTTCCACATAGCAAGAGTCACAGAATAACTTAGCTGATGATCACAGCAACCTAACTCAATGCACTGGCCACAGTTAATTGATGCTTTTAAACATTAGCCCGTTTGATCCCCCAGCAACACTCTGAGTCGGCTGGTACCATTCCTATCTTATAGCAGAGGAACCTGGCATCCTAGGAGCGGGAGAGTATGTACCAAGACTGAAAGCAAACAAGAGATCCTGGAAGCAAGCTTGGCTCCCTGTTCTGTGCTTGACAGAATAAAAGAAAAGCAGTCAGGACCTTGATAAACCTTCAGTCTGGTATAGATCAGTCTTGGCCTAGACACGATGATTTACAATTTATGCAAATGCACGTTTCAAATGGAATGTCCACAGATTGCCTGTAAAGAACTGAAAGTAATCATGAGACACCATGGCCTAATGTTCCCATTTCCAATCTACGGCCCAGAGCACAAGCCAGGCCTGTGTCTGGAGTGCTCTCTCACCTGGAAAATTCCTGACCACACTTTCAGCTTTACGTCCCTGAATCAATTCTTCCCCTGGTTTGTAATCTGTGGAGGTGACTGACTTGTGACAAGAAGCCCAACACCACTGAAGGAAGAGTCACACCACACCCGGTTTCCTTGATGGTGGGCCACATGGGGAAGCACCGGGGGTATACAAAGCCAAGCGAGAACATGGGCAGGGGTCTTCCTTCTTTATTGTTCTTCACAGGAAAGGCCAGACAAGGAAGGTCAATTGTTTACGATTGGTAAGTGCAAGCCCGGTCGGCCATGTGGGTTCTGAGCTGTAGAACTGATCTCCTGCCTCCTGAAGTGTGAGCACTAGGCTAGGCCATGGGGGTTCCGGGGTAAATCATTTTTGTATGTCCTCCCAAGAAGGGCCTTTTTAACACCCTAAAGATTGGCTTAGTCCTAGGAAGGCTGGTCTCTTCCCAGTCAATGGGGTGACAAATCATGAACACAGAAAGGGGGGGGGGGTAAGTCTAGCTACTATAATCATCTGAACATTGGTTTGCCATTTTCTTCCTCCTGTTGTCTCCCCTTACCTGGTCCCACAGTCTCTGGAAAAGGCCTCTGCTGTGGAACTGTGCCAGTGTTATCCCGAGGTCTGCCCTCTTGGGGATAAACACCATGTCCCATCTATTATTTTAACCTCAGGGGTGCAGTGTTGAGTGCTTGGGTGAATAACAGGGAGACGAAATTACCAGAAAGCAGGGAAAGTTATTGAGCCCGAGACAAGTTTGTCCCTAGCAGCTGCTACCCTAATTTTATTCATTTTATTTTTTATGTGTTTATATATGTTTTCATCTATGGGTAAGAATAAGGGGCAGGTACACGTTCACATGTATGTTAGTAAGGGTGCGTGTTCGTGTACGTGTGTGTGTCTGTGTGTGTAGGACAGAGGACAGTCTTAGGTGTTTTTCATTAAACACCATGCACCACTTATTAGAAGCTAGTTGGCCAGAAATCCTATGGATCTACCTGTGTCAGCCTTCCCTGCACTGGCATTACAAGCATGTACCACCATTCCTGCATCTTAAAAAATGTGGGTCCTGGGTATTGAACTCAGGTCCTTATGTTTGCAAGGCATCTGAGCTATCTACCCAGTCCTCTACTCTTTCATTTATCCCAACAATACAGACAAAGGTAAAGGGAAGACAAGGAAGAGAATTAGGAGAGGAAGAGGAGCTGGAGAGAAAAGGGAAAAGCAGGAAGAGTGAAGTCAGAGGAGGAAGAAAAGGAGAAGGAGCAGGGCAGACATCATCCCTACCCCCAGTGGGTTCAGTAGCTCCCACTGCTTAGCAAATAAGTCATTTCAAACTTTTAACATATAAACTTTTCCTTGGGCTTCCGTGATGGTTCAGTGGGTAAAGGAGCTTGTGGTCAAGCCTGAAGACCCAAGTTCAAATCCCATGACCCAAATTGTAGGAAGAAAAACCTGACTTCCAAAAGTTGTTCTCTGACTTTTGTAGGTGTGCTATGGTATAAGGGTACACACACGCACACACACACACACACACACACACACACACACACACACATACACACACACAGAGAGATACTAAACATAAAAGAAAAAGTTTTAAAGAAACTTTATCTTGGTGCTAATTCTGTAGGGACGCTTACCACATTGGGTCCCATGGGAAAGACACCGGCATCTGACTAAAGATACCCCCAAAGTTCTCATGTAAGCATGTCATTCTTTGGCTTTGGTGGAGCTAAAAGAACATGGCTATAACAGCTGCAGATGCACTCTATGGGTGTCTGGGCTAATGAAGTGCCAATAATCTACTTTCTGGGGATCTAAGAGGATTTCCGTGGCCCTGAGGAGCGTATGCTAGCAGTCACATATGCTGTCCCTTTAAATGTCACTCCATCCAGCACGCATTTGACAGAAGCTAATGAGCTGTCAGGTTGAAATGTGCTTCGTTGACAAAGGTCTGGAGCGGGACTGATTGGAAGGGCGCCATCTGTTTCCATGTTTGCTGCCGTGGCCGGAGGAGGGGCTTCGAGAGCCTAAACCTAAATTGTCGTGCAAGCCAAGAGTAGCCATCTACCTCTGCTCTTGTCCTAACAGCGTTGCCTCAGCCTTCATTCTTAGTTTCAGCTCTCTTTCTGCTTTTTTAAAGGGAATATACTTTATTGAGATGCAATTTGTGTACCCACGAATTCATTCAAGTGTTCACTTGAGCCGTTTTAGTAAGCACAGAGAATCGTGCAGCCATCGCCACAATCTAAACTTAGAACTTCCACACGGCGCCTCCAAAGAAGCTTCACCCCTGTGTATTTGCAGCCCCTTGGAGTCTCCACCTGAAGTGCCAGCAAGCAAAAAACCACTTCAGCATTTACACTATCATTTGGACCTTTCTCTCCGCCAACTTGGCAACCCGGGATGCTGGAGTCTTTTAAGCAAGAACATCTCTATTTTTGTGGAAGTCAGTGGAAAGGACGGAATTTGTTTTCACTTAGCAGGCGACTTCACAAAACGAGCTTCGCACTGAGCTAGAAATACCCGTAGCCAATAATAAGCCCGCCTGTCTCTGAAAGTTATGTTTATTCGCTGACAGGAAAAGCCACCAGCTCCCTCGAGGCCCAACTGCACCCTTCCTGCAGGGCTCGGGCAAGTGGCTTTCTCTCTCTGAGGTATGGCTACTTTACCATACACAGACAGCCCAGATCAGTGCCAAGGACTCTACTTACTTCAGACTTTTCTGTAGTGAAAGCAGGAGTCGTGAGGGTGGAGCCAGCAAAGGACAGCAGGCAGAAATCGCCCCCCGCCCCGCCCCAACATGAATGTATTCTTCTTCAAGGGTCAACAAACCCCACACCAGCCCAAGAGATCATTTTTCCTCATCCAAGAGTTTATAGCCAGTTCCTCCCCATGAGACTTTGCAGCGAGGATCAGAATACTTCCAAACACATTTTAATTTCCTTCTCTCCTTGTTTAATTCTTTTTGTGCCAGAAAGATCGGCAGTCTTCCCTTTAACTAAAGCAGCATGTGGCTGCGATACATAAGTAAATGACTTTGAATTCAAAATAAGCTCAAGCCAACTAGACAGCTGATGGGACTGGGGAGGGGGACAGGACAGTTCTAAATGAGAACGGAATTCTACCCCCCCCCCTTCAGCTGAAGGAGCGAGTCAGGCAAAGTGGAGGCAGGAGTCTGAGTTCCTACTTCCTTCCTCTTCCAAATCTTAAGTTCTTTGAAGTGAGCTCATGATGAGCAGACCTCTGTATCCACCTAGGAGGATGCTAACAGAAGGGCTTTTCACAGGCTCTCCCCTACTCCATGCATGAACTCTGAGTGATCCCTGTGTGGTTTCTGGCAGTGGAGTCTGCAGTCCCATGCTGGATCAGCCCCTATGTACAACAAGTAGAGGCAGAAGATCCAGAAGAAAACTAAACCTTAGCATAGGTGGGAATATTTGACCACAAAAGGGATAATCAAAGAGGAAGACCCAAGGCTAGGGAAATAGCTCAGAGGGTAAAGTACTTGCCTCACAACCATGACAACCCGAGTTCAATCCTCAGTACCCGACAAAGAAAACCCTGAGTACAGAGCCATATGTTTATGACCTCAGCTCTGAGGAGGTAAAGAAAGATCCCTGGCGCTCACTGGATAGCCACCTTCACCAACTTGTCAAGTTCCAGGCCAGTTGAGAGCCCATGTCTCAAAAGGGGTGGACAGTGCCTGAGGAACAACAGAAAAATACCCAAGGTTGTCCTCTGGACTGTACATGTGTGAGCCTCTATATGTACATATGCACCACGTGCACAGGAACACACACACACACAGACACACACATGTGCGCGCGCACAAATGCACACGTAGCAGAGGTAAGACAAGACTGTAAAACAGAGGAAAAGTCTGAAGACTCCTCATAAAGCTTGTCATGTTGTAGTGACTCCTCAGAGCTGAGCCTGTAGACCATTTCCCAAGTAGATTTCTCAGTGGGCGTGAGATTTGGAAGGAGCTCGGTTCAGAAGGAGTCAAACATGAACCCAGACATCCTCCAAAACATCCATGGGCAGCCGTTATTCCCCCCCATTACGAAATAATACGACTGTAGCGGAAACTGAAATCAGAAAAGAACCTAGTCTCTGAGAATCTTCTGGGTCATTCCTGTCACTTGAAGGTGTCCGCAGCTCCCAGAACGGTCTTTCCCAAGGAAGGGACCTCCCACTTCATTTCCTCTTGTTACATCGTGAACTTCATTTCCCCCTTCTCACCTCCCTTTTATTTCTTTCCCTGGCCTGCCAAGTCCTGTTTATTAAAAGTGTTGTGTCCAATTTGCCCAGCTTTTAATTAAGCTGTCAAATTGAAACGG
This sequence comes from Myodes glareolus, assembly GCF_982192425.1. NCBI lineage: Eukaryota > Metazoa > Chordata > Mammalia > Rodentia > Cricetidae > Myodes > Myodes glareolus. The sequence goes on from NC_142034.1 coordinate 41,972,066, forward strand.
GATTGTCTCCTGGGAAGCGAACAAAGATTTTATGGTCATTTAATTTTTTGCTTAAGATTTAAAAATCCTACTCTGGCATGTTTAAAATTATTAATGAGATCCTGGAATTCCTGCCCATTTATGTCCATTACAAGACATAAATCATTAAGCTCAATTAGGGGCAAGGGAAACTTGTGGATTGAGAGCTGGAAATTGAATCCTATCCATCCTACATGGCAAGAGATGTGGCCATCAGGGGCTGGGTGGGGAACAGAGGGATTGGGGGCAGCAGATGGTGAGGAGTGGGAGTAGGGAGAAGACAATGGAGGCAAAGACAAGGTTGAAACTAATGCGCAAATGGGGTAAGAAATGGAATCCAAATACATCCCGGAGGCAGAAGAAGCAAGAGAGGAATGGGTGATGTGCATAACAGATTATGTTGGTAACGATTACCAATATTCCAATTTCAACCTTTCTTCAATCATATCCAAGGAGGTGGGCCTATGAGACTTCTTTGGGTGGACGAAATGAGAACACTTTAGAGGCAGTCACATGAGTCCCCTTGCTTACTGTTCTATTGCTGTAGCAAAACACCATGACCAAGGGCATTTATAAAAGAAAGAATTTAATTGGGCTCACAGTTTCAGAGGACTGGAACCCTAGCTAGTGGAGCAAATAGGTATGATGAGAGAAACAGCTGAGGACTTAGGTTTCAATCCACAAGCAGGAGGCAGAGAGGCACACTGCAAATGGTGGGAGGCTTCTGAAGCCTCAAATTTGCTCCTGTAATACTCCTCCCCCAACAAGGGCACACCTCCTAATCCTTCCTAAACAGTTCCACCAACTGGGGACCAATTATTCGAATATAAGCCTCTGGGAGCATTTGCATTCAAACCACCACAGATGGGGATGGCAGCTATTTATAACTCTGCCATCTTGTGCCCCTGAGTGTAACATGAAGGGCCTGCTTGTTTGTGTTTCTGTCCTGCCCGGCCCCCCAGCTGTTTAGTCCCAGAGAAAAATCACACTGAGATCTCTATAAGTTATAAAGCTGATTGGCCCATTAGGTCTAGCCTCTTACTGGCTAACTCTCACATCTTGATTAACCCATTTTTCTGATCTATTTTAGCCATGTGGTTCAATGCCTTTTTCAGTGGGGCAGCTCACATCCTGCTGCTTCGATGATCTGGGCAGGAGTGGGAGGAATCAACTTCCTCCTCCCAGAATTCTCCTGCTCTCCTTGCATTATTTCCACTTCCTGTCTGGTTTTCCCACCTACACCTCCTGCCTGGTCAATCAGCGTTTATTTAAACCATGATTGACAGAATACAGACAATTCTCCCGCACCACCTGAGAGATCAGGACGATCAGAACCTTCACCCCAACCGGTCTAGACCAGTACAACATGAGTAAGAAGTGGCCCTGTGCTGTTTTAAACCGCTGTGGTTTGGCGAGCATTTGTTGCAGCGTTCACCCACTGTCTACTGTGGCTCATACAGGTGCATTAAAAACAGAGATGTCAGCATGTAAGGAAGAGAGGCTGGACAGACGCCGGTGAGAATCTGAAATCGTTAAGAGTAGAGAGAGACAGGCGATATAAGAGCTGACTGCACCTTCGGAGAAAGGAGTGCACAGCAATAAGCCTATGGAACAAAAAATGTATACGGCATCTTTTTCAAAGTCTTGATTTTTGAGCTCAACTAATCCTAGCCAATCAGTGCTTCATCCAACCTCCAGGCCTTGTCCCGGTCACTCATCCTGTGCCCAGGTTTAGTCTGTGGTGTAGCTTTCACCCATCATCAAAAAAAACTTCTTTTTTTTTCCAGCAGACAGAGACCATCACAGAAATCCATAACTGCTCAAAATACAGGAGACAACTGACTATGGGTGTCCGGTCCTAACTGATACGTCTACAGCACAGTCTCTACAACTAAGGCTCGGGGAACATGTTGGTAAAGGGGGAAGAAAGATTGTAAGGGCCAGAGGACAAGGACATCTGCTCTGAGACCATGTCTTCTATATTTGACAGAGAAGCTGTACCTATGAACTTTTAAGAACATGGTTTCCCAGAGAAGATCTACCCAACGACAATACCCGTTGACATGCCAACACAGACTTGGAAAATCTATAGTGGCATTTCACTTGTATTTTAATAAATAAACCTTGCCTGAGGATCAGAAAAGTAAAACAGCCACTGTGACCAGCCTTATAGACCAGATAGCAATAACACACATCTTTAATCCCAGGAACCACACTAGCTTGTCATGGAAACCATTCTGTAATGGTATATATCTTTAATCTTAGAGCTAGAGAGCATTATAAGACGGGAGGAGACAGCTCTCAGTCTCAGTCTCATTCTGAGATTCCTGGAGGCCGGATTGCCGTTTCAGATTGAGGTAGAGGTAAGAGTCAGTGACTGGCTGTTTTGCTTTTCAGAGTTTTTATTAATCATGCTTCAAAAATCCCATAAGGTCCCACCCCTAGATGGAAAGCTACAAGCAACTAATGACTACTGAGAGAGGAAGAATCAGACCTTCCCAGAGATGAACACCCCCTAGTTGGTTACCTAATAACAAGTGGTCAGCCCTAAAAACATTTATAGACAAACAACACTAAATGGACTCAGTAAGTTGCATTTATACACTCACATATATACAGTAATTAACATTTTTTAAAAAGAGGCCGTGAGAAGGAGTGGGAAGAGGACACAGGAGGAGCTGGAGAGTGAAGATGGAGGGAGAATGATGACCAGCACACACAGCCCCTCAGCCACCTGCTAGCTCCAGTCCCTCAGCTTGCTTCTATATAGCCTACCTAAAAGCCTGCTCTCAAGGCGATGGTACAGCTGAAGAGGAAAAGGAGATGAACTGACAAGGAAAATAAACCAATCTCAACTCAAACAAACTCTAATAGGCAAGGGGAGGATTAAGAACTATGTAGCTCAGAGTGGACGCTAGCTGTGACCTGTGCAAACAGGTCTCTGTTGTCACTTTGATCTGATTAGTTTGTTCCCTTCTAAGACAAATTTCTTGGTGAAGTGATGAAGTCAAGTCCCAGGTTTATATGCAAAGGGCCTACTATAGAGATGAGATTACAAGGGCTGGGTGGGATGGAAGACTGACCACACTGAACTGAGATTATCATTAAATGTAGCTCCAGCACCACCATCCATGCACACACACACACACACACACACACACACACACACACAATGGGGGAGCTCACTCCAAGGCAGGACTTTCTATTTCTTTAGAGACGACACTGATGGGAAGAGAATACTTATATTGTGGGATATAGAAGAAAAAGAAATTAAAAAAACAAAAACAACAATAAAAAAAATCATGGCTTGAGCTGCCATCTTGGTTATGGTTTTGATGACTGTGCAATCTTGAACATGTTACTTTATCACTCTCAACTAGGCAGATCTTTGAAAAACATAGGACTGCTGGCCCCTGCCACCCACCTCCAAAAGATGCTGTAAAGATTAAAGCCAGAAGGGTGTGGAAATTCTCTGACAACTCTGACATTCAGTCGATGCAGACCTTCCTTATGACTTCATTGTGACTTCTGTGACCATCACTACCACCACGATTCCCATCACTCTGTCATGCCACCACAACCACCATCATCACTGCTGTAATCGTCATTTTATTCCAACCACCATAGCTACCACCACCCAAAAGCACGTCCACTTAGTTGCAATAGGTTTCTAGAAGGCACAAACCATGAACTTTGTAAGGTCCCTCCTTCTTTTACTCAGGGAGACTTTCAGAGCTTGGATCCAGCAAGGCATTCATTTCTCCCGCAAGTGTTCATTAAGCATCTACAGTATTCTGGGTCCCATTCTAGATGCTGGAGAGAGCCAGACCTCACGGAGCTCACACTGTAGTATGGGAGGGAGTGACAAACAGTAAATAATGCATTTGATATACAAGTAAATCGCATGGTGTATTAGAAGGTGATCAAGCCAAGGAAAACAAAACATGGATTAAGGACAGGACCCCCAAGGAGAGAGAGTAGACAGAGGCCTCGCTCTATGGCTCCTCTGGCCACTGTAGTGTTCTTAGCATCGTGGAAAACTGCCCACTGTAAGATTCCTTCTTTGTCACATCTAATGTTTGTAATAGTTTATTGTATTTGTTAGTTATAAACACACTTAAATGTAGAGCACAAGTGTCAGCTATTTCGTCTTTATGGAGAATTTCATGCATGACTATCACGTGTTTTAATCAAAGCCATCCTCAATCCCTCTCCTCCAACTTCTCCCATCATTTCACTACTGCTTTCTCCTCCTAACTTCATATATCTTTTTCTTTAAACTCACCGAGTGCTCTTAGTGTGACTCCACTGTAGGATTCTCCTTTTTAAGGTGTTCATCATTGGGAAAGTCATTATTTGGCAAATATAAGTCACTATTTGTTTAAAAGAAGGAGGGATCTGATTAAACAGAGGTTTAGATTAAGGTACAGTGAATTATTCACAAAGAAGGCAGCTTCTCAGTCAATACAGAGAGTGGAATTAAAATGTTGTAGAGTTGGAAACTGGAGAGTACATAAGGGTTTCTCTAGCTGGACCTGGGCGTGCCCTGAGCTTCTTGGCTGCCCTGAGATGCTCTGATGGCAAGACGGGGTTCGAAGGAAGAATGGTGGAGAGGAGGCTCCATCCCATTTCCAGGATTACCAGAGCTGTCCCTTGGCCTCTAACCCCAGTAAGAAATGTTTTAGAAGAACCTGCTGCTACCAGCTTCTCATTTCACCCATCTGTTGTTCCAATTTCCCGATCCTCCTACCTTCCTGACACATAAGTTGTCCCATGTTCTCACCCATTATTTCCTTTACTTTTCACTTACTGGATACCAGGTTCCATGCTAGTCATAGAGATGCCTACAAAAAGGCCTAAGACAGACAAGGAAACGGACCGACCTCCACAGGTGGTCAAGATGAATGTTTCGATAGGTATCATTCAAAGTGCCTGGTGAGCACTGAGGGTGGAGAAACTGTATTCCAGGGGACACTGGCAACAGATAGTCTAATGCCATCATCATCTCCATGGCTAGAGCCTTTGGACACTCTGGTGCTGGCATCCACTTCCACCCTTTTTGACCAACATTGCAATTACGTATTTTCTCCCCGGCCTCTCACCAGGCAGTAATGAGACATTTGGGCACGCTAAGCTACCTTCATAGTCCTTGCATCCTTAGCCCAAAGCATGGAGGTATGACTCAGAACGCGTTGTAAGTTCCTGTGAATGGCATCTGTGCTAGGCCTGGAAAGATGACTCAGTCCAACAGGTGGAGGAGGAAAGAAGAGCATCACTTGTGCTGAGCTACCGGGGCTCACGGTACCTTCATCTCGACCCTTAGCTGTGCACGGCCAGACGTAAAAACTGACCAAAGGCTTGAACTTAGAATGACAGAATTGCAGGTTTTCAAGAGAAATGAACTGAGGGAATTTCTCAAGGCCTGCTCCAGCCACTGAGACACCTAAAATACTTTCAGTTGTGTGGGGGGCACTGGTAGTGGGGTGGCCTACTGTGCCCCGGTGACCAGCTAGGCTACCAGTCTTCTATTTAGCCCAGACATGTGATTCTGGGCCAGTCCTACGTCAATACATTATTTTAGTTACTTTTATATTTTATTTTATATTTTTATATTTTATTTATTTTAAAGCTTTTGCAAGTTAAACAACGAGACTACGCCTAGAGTGTGAGACGTGAATTCTGAAGACATAGGCCCAACCCCAGCGCCAACACATCCCTGCTGTGAGTCCCTGGCATAGTCACTTAATCGCGCAGAGCCTGTTTCCTCCACCTGCAAACAACAGAGAAAAAAAAGGATATGCAACAGGTTTTCATAAAGATGGGATGAGACAGCATGCACACATATGCCTGAAGCGTTTTATTAATAGATGTTCAAGAAATAGAAAAGTTGGACCCTCGCATCTGCGGTCCATCCCAGTGCTAGAGCCAGACATGGTAAAAATGGATGGTTTTCTGATCCACAGAAACTGGTGATCCATCTGCTTTCCGGATGCTTCCATGTTAACTTGGTTTAAGCATCCTGAGCTTCTTCCCACTCCATGAGTCAGCGACTAGTTGCACAGCCTTGGCCAGAGCTCTCTCTCCGACCTGTATTGTTTGTATAATGAGGAATCTGATCAGATGGTACCTACGTTCAACCCACACCCAAGCTTTACATTTCTCTGCCTGCGAAAAGATGTGTTTTATGTAGGAAAGAAAGTAATATTTTAAAATCAACAGCTTGAAGGTCATTCTAACGTTCTCCCAATCAGTTCACAACTCCTTGGGCCTTGTCGGCTTGCCTGATATTTAAGCATCATCACCACCTGACATTCCCATTTTATCAATTTTAAAATTGCAATTGGAGATGATGAGTAATACAGTTGTCTCCATGGCTAACAGGCGTTAACGTCCCTTCTCTTTTCTCCGATCGCCTTGTCTCCAGCTGCCCCACGTCCTGTTTCCAGAGCTGATGAGGCCATAAGGTCTGTCCCTAGTATTTCTCCTCATGATGTGACAAACCACCTGATATCTGTACAAAGAGGCAGATAAACATGTTGAGCTTAACATAATAGGTCCTAATATGTGTTGATTGACTAAGTAGTTGAATGAATAACGGATGGATGGATGAATGACCTGTGGATAGGTGTATGGTTGGATGAATGGATGGATGGATGGATGGATAGACAGGATCGATCACTCTGAGACTAGGAATTTAATCTCTTTCCCCTTTCATATGTCTGATTCAAATCAGGTCAAGATCAATTAATACTAGTACCCAAAGAAAAACACTCAAAACCTTTATCAAAACCGCTAGGACCAGACTGGGTCTAAGGTGAGGCAACTGAATGCTCAGGATGTGAAACTTGAGGAAGCGCCCACCCTCAACAAATCTCGCCTCTCTAGGTCCAGACTTGCCTTTCCCTGATCCCACATGCAGCACCAACTCACCTTCCTTGGCTCTGCTCTCACACCTCCTGCTTCACACACACCCTCCAGGATCATCACTTACGACATTCTAACTTCAACCCCGTCTGGCTTTAGCTCAGTGTTTTATTATCCTTTATTATCCTTGGTGCAGACTAAAATCACCCGAGAGGTTTGGTTTTTTGTTTTCTTTTCTTTTCTTTTTTTTTCCAGATACTCAGAGGTTGGCCCAGCAGTTCCGGTCAGGCCCAGACATGAGCATTCATTAAAATGACCCAACTCTAGTTAAGGACTGCTCTTCTGCCCGCGTTTGCCACATGACCCACTTTCGAGCTGTTTCTTCCGACTCTCTTCTCCCCTGTGATACCCTTGTAACAGATGCTGTGAAGCAGGCTTCCCTCTGCTCCCTCCAAGCTCTCCCAGCTCTGCTTAGTAAAATATCTCTTTCCAATTTTACTCACAGCCCCTTGTCCCAAAGATGAAGGCAGGTCCGCAGCGACGGTGCGGGTGAATAATGACATAAAACACGATAATTAGCATTTATTGAAGGCTTACAGTCTGCCAGAGATGTTCTAAATCCTTTAAAGGTATTTCACTTATTTCTGCATTAACCCTATCCAATAGGCCATTCTGTATTTAATCCCTGCTTTGGAAATGAGGAAAGAAAGGTAGAAAGAGTGAAGGCCCCAATTACCTAGCTAAGAAGCAGCTGAGTTGACATTGAAAGCGATGGCACAGCCCGACGGTCTTGTCTGCTACGTTTGCAGGCTCCCTGTCACCCTGGAATTCTCGCAAGCAAGCCTGGTCATCTGGACTGTCATACTATAAGTGGGTTCTTTCTCTTGGGACATAACGTCATAAAAGGTCTGTCTACGGCTCTCTTGGTGTGTCCGGCTACATCTGAATCATATACAGGCACAGCTAAGGCCCTTCATTGAACGCTTCATCGTAACATATGATCTCATTCTATCGACTTCATAAACCTGGGTTTAAAAAAAACTTTCCTATTCTCACTTAGCAGAGGATGAGAATTTATAGAGTGCTTCAGCCAAGGACCCACAACTGTAGTAGACATTCTCCGCCAAATCTTTCAGATGATAAAGTTAAAGTTGTCGCCTCTACACTGGATGAGAAGACAGGTCGTCAGAGGAGGCTGGAGGAAGACGTGGTAGTTAAGCTGGGTTGAGAAGAGGGGCTAGTGTTCAGACATGGGGAATTGTTGTCACTTAGAGAAGCATGTGACCTGAGGATGGTCCCACGCGGGGTGGCGGGCTCATGAGGGGCAGCTTGGCAGACTACCCGAGGCCTCGACCGTTACCCTTGGTGGGTAGGAGACAAACAGATAGTTTTATGTCTGTTCCCCAAGGCAAGAGCGTGAGAAAGGCAAGGGTACATAATGGCTATGTACCTGCGAATGTCCTCAGGATAGAGCAAGAGTTGAGAGATAGGTCAAGGTCACCCTAAGACTCGTCAGCTCAGAGAGTGGGGACTGGGGGCCACTCTGAGTGGCCGAGGAACTACTATCCGGGAATGGGATGAGGACTAGAGTCTGAGAATGAGAAGCCAGACCTCAGTCCTCAGCCAGGGAGAATAACCAGAGATGAATGTCAGCGAAAGCTGACTTGGAGAAGGGGACCTTACCATTTGCAGCAATGGAGCAGGCACAGGATTCTGGAAAGTGGTCCGAGTCCAGGGTCCCCATGTGTCCATAGCTGGCCCACCCACGGGCTGAGGGAACGTGGAGAGAGTCTGGCCAAGTTACACACCAATGTGAGAAGGGTCAAGAGCTATTCCCAAACAAGATGAGGAGCATGGATGGTGGCATGGAGTGAGACTCAGGGCAGCATGAAAGGAGCTGAGAACTCCAAAAGTCAGGACCAAATATAGGACCAAGAAATTTCTAGGTGATCTCTGAGGTCTGTGGAGTAACCAGCATAGTCACATGAGGGGAGATGAAAAATAGGCAGAGAGAGAGGAGGGTTGAAGTCAGTTTGGGAAAATCAGGTGACCTGAGTTCTAGGCCCCACTCTGCCGATAATCTCTTCCTTTTGGGGGAGTCACGCTCTCCTAAGCCTTTACCTCTCTGTCTGGTTCCTTCCTCTTCCCTAATAAAAGACTTCCTGGTTTCAGGTCTCTCTCCACCACAGATTCCTCACAGGAGAGGTGTTGTGTAGCTGTTTCCTCTGACTTCACTTTCCCTTCTGAGAGGAGAAAGAGGCTCATTAAGACCCAGAAAGTAAATTAAAATCAACGGACTCAGGGACTAAACAAAACTCACAATCTTAGGAAGGTCCTGAACCGTGTGCAACTTGGCTGTATGAGGACAGTTTACTTCACTCAGCGTGATGTTTTCCAGTCCCGCTTATTTTACTACAGAGGATATTTTTCTTCTTTATGGCTGAATAATACCTCATTGTACAAGCATACCATAATTTCCTTATCTATTCATCCACTGATGGATACTAAGGGTGACTCCATAAATGAGATGTTATGAATAGTGCTGCAAGAGACGTGAGTCTCTATCACCAGGTAACTTTGCCTCCTTTGGGTCTATGACCAGAATTGCTAGGCTGCATCATGTGGTAGTTAATTCTTTAGTTTGTTGAGAAGCCACCATGACAAGTTCCATAGTATTGCATCTGATTTGCACCTGATACTGCACCAGTTTTCTGCGCCTTCCTCCACATCCACACTGCATTAAGATTGCTAATTGCTTGCCTTTTACACCACTGAATCTGGGGAACATTTGTTAATGCAGCATGTATAATTACAAACTGCATGAATATGTGCCTACCAACAGAGCTGTATATTCTAGAGGAAAGGGGTTAACCCTAGGGAGCAAAGGGAAGGAGAAGAGCATAGGCATGCCCCAGTCTTTTGCTGGGCGCTGTGTGGTATGGTCTTTCCAGACCTCTCACCAGATCGGTCTCCTGCAGACAGATTTAATAAATAGCTAGGCATCCTGGTCCCGAGTGAGCCTTCATTAATTACCTAATCAGCTTCATTCATGGGAGCTAGTGTGACAGCTTCTTCATGTGGCCTTTCTCTGCTGACACATTGACAGAAACCCTGTCCCACAATTTTTCACGTGTGATGGCATTCCTCTTGGAGCCTAGAACTGACTCACAGAACACTGGTGACCTCCTTGTAGTGAATCTCATAAATTGATTAGCAAATCACTCCACGTGTATTCTCTTCTTCCAGGGTGCGCTGCAAGATTCCACAGCCTGTTTTGCAGGTGCAGGTGGTTAGCTCTTGCAGTGAGCTGTAAGCAGAAGCACTCATTGCCCCACATTTGCTTGGCAGTTAAGAGTGGAAACGAATTCCTCAGGAACTCTGTTCCCTGATGTCGAGGTATCCATAGACACCATAAATTAAGATGAATGGATGAACACAGCATGGAAGCAGCCAGAACTGCTGAGTTACCACGTAGAGGACAGTCTCCCTTGCCGGGACTTTGTACAGGGAAGTAACTAACATTTTCCCATGGTACATTCCTCAAATGTGAGGGCTTATTTGTTACCACAGCAAAGCCTAGCATATACTGACTAAAAGGGCCCTGAACCTGCTACACTAGTCTATCACCAGAGGAGGAAGCTTGATGTTATCTGTCTGGAAATGTTGTCTGAGCAGTCTCTGGTGATTGAGTAGTAACTGTTGATAAAGTCTACATCCTTATGAAAGGGGAAAGTCAACCACATAAATATGCATATGGGGAGGGAAGTGGAAGGCCACCTGATGAAAGAAATTAATCATTGCAAACCCGAGGAGAGCTGTATCCACCTTCTTTTTTTACTTCTTGCTGCTAGTGCTCCATTCTCCAAGAGAAACTTTTCCACTTAGTTGAAGACCCTGTCTCACTATCCCTGGCCACAGTATCACACTTACATTAAGCAATAGATTCTTTATTAGCTAGGTGTGGTAACTTATGACTGTGTTTCTAATGCTTGGGAAGCTAAAGCAGGAGGGTTATCATGAGTTCAAGCCCAGTCTAATCTACACATTAAGTTCCAGAAAATCCAGAGCTATATAGCAAGATTCTGTCTCAAAAAAATCAAAAACCAACCAAAAGAATGAATATTTCCTGTCTCAAAGTATGGGCATCACAAAGTCCAAGTCAGTTGTCAACAGAACCACATCGTCATCTCTGGAGGTCTTAAGAGGACTCTGTTCTACCTTCTCTGATGGCCTAAGTCACAGTCACATGCATCCAACCTCTACCTCAGTATTTGTGTTCCATTTCCTTCTGTTAGCTATCCAACCTTGTTGTCTCCTGATTTTCTTCAAGTAAAAAACATTGAGAATCTGCTCCTCACCAAACTGCAAATAAACAATAAAGCACTAACTAAAGTTGCATTGTTGTATGTACCTCCCTCTTGTGGGGACAGCTATGGCTGTTGGGCCCTCTGGGTTATCTCAGTGTCCTTCAGCTAACCACATCTGGACCAATGCTGCAGTTTGAGGCAACACATGCAGATGCCAGTGGGTAGTAGTTCATTTTTCTTGTGGGGTATTTCTCAGCTTCCTGCACGTGGCCAGAAATAAAACATGTGCCAATTTCCAGGATGGGAAGACAAATGCTTTCATCCTTGCTCAACATCAGCACCATGGTGGAAGAGAGGCCCTATGCAGGGGCATCTGAGTGGGAAGGGAGCTGAGACTCATTCCTTTATTCCTTGGCTCTACTCTTGGAAGGCAAAGTCACAGCCAGAGTGTGAGTCCTTTGATAAGTGCATTGGCCTTCCAGGCCTCTGCTTAGAATGGGGTGGGATACAAGGCACCCATGCCTTGGCCTTCCTGTGATCATTACGTAGAGGAGTGACAGGAAGCTTAGCATCTGTCATATGCCAACCTCTCAGGTCTTCTTGGGCAGATGTGTTAGTTATTTTCTCATGTCTATGATAAAATGTCTGACCAGAGCGACTTAAGAGAACAAGGATTCATTTTGCCTTCCAGTTTAAGTAAGTAAGTTCATCAGGGCATCAGGGCATGATGGTGGGCGGGGCAGAGCGGGCGGGGGGGGGGGGAATAATGTAAGCTGGTCACATCCCATTCATAGGGAGGACAGAGAGATAACTGCTAGCGAACACACTTTCTCCATTTCTTCTTATATTTCATCCAGAACCCCAGCCATGAGTTAGTAACACCCAAACTGAAGGAGGTAGAAGTCTTCCCTCTTCGGTTCAGTCTCTGGAAACACCCTCATAGACATGTCCAGAGGGTGCTCTACCAGATGGTTCTAAATGCAGCCAAGTTGGCAATGAAGGTTAGCCATCGCTGTGTGGAGGGGCAGGACTCTGAGGAAGGTAGTGTAACGCGTTGAAGAAGCTAAAATACAGATGGTACAGGAAATGTGAGAGTCTCACACACACACACACACACACACACACACACACACACACACACACACACACACACTATGACACTAAGAGACACCAACCAGAGTGACCAGAAGGAGCTTGCCTTTGCTAGGGACTCGTGAACTACATGGAGAGGTTCATGGGGCTGGTCTTAGGGTGAAAGGCACAGAATACGGCTGTGATGGGAAAAGACGAGCCCTTGCTGCGGACTAGAGAATGATCTAAAGCTGGGTATAAGTTAGAGGCCAGGCCCTGGGGTATAAATGGGGGTTGCGAAGAGAAATGAATGAATTCAAACTACTGAATAAATGAATGAACAAAACTTGGTGATTGGCTAGATCAGAACAGTAAGGAAAAGTAAGACAGACAGACATGAAGGGTAGCCGCTGCATTAACCGAGAACACAGAGGGGAGGAACATCTGTTTGCTGGAAGGAGTAACATATGAGGAGTACAAGGAAGGGTAATAAGAGGGTCGTGATGGAAAGAAGAGAAAACCCAGCAGAAGGGGCTATGAGGCAAACATCCTCATGGAGAAGGAATTAAGACAGGGATGTAGCTCTACAAGCCAGAGGTGGAATGGCCATTTTTGTTACCCATTTGGGAATGGTTGTTGAAGTAGGATATGTTCAGGAGAAAGCATAGGGAGATAAAACAGAGAAGGGAATGGATTTATTTCAGCTTAGCTGATACCGTTTTATACCAAGTCTGATGCAAGAACATGGAAACAATTAAGACACCGAGGTGCCGATCAGTGAGACACAACAGGAGGAATATAGAAGCTGGCCGAGTTCAAGTGGGTGCCATTGCCTCTGTGAGTGAGTGGGTAAGGAAGTTCAGTCTATGACCCTGGGCCCCAAACCATCACAGAAGCCCCTTACTCGGTGAAATACCTTGTCATCCCTGAAGCCTTGGCCCCCTTCCTGGTGGTCTCTCTCCAGCCGCAAGCCCCCTCCCCTCACCGTAACTAGTAGATCTACCCTTGTGGAATTCCGGTCCTCAGCTTCCCCGGCAGTCTTCCTCACCCAAACTTTCCCGCATTGCAAAACTTTTGACTCCAGCAAAAGCGAAAGTAATGAACTCACTGTATTACACAGCTGTCTCTGCTAGTAATGAAATCCTTTTATTACAAGGGATTAGTTTAAAATATGTTATTAAACAGATCAGGGAGAGCAATGGCCATAGTCGTGGTTAAAATGCAAAGCGCGTAAGAGAACAGCCTCCCCCTGAAAGAAGAGAAAGAGGGAAGTTGGAATTGGAATGATTTGGTTTGGGAGGAAAGAGATAGTGGCTTGCCCCAGGGCATGATGGGATGTGTGTGTGTGTGTGTGTGTGTGTGTGTGTGTGTGTGTGTGTGTGTGTGTGTATAGGTGGTGGTGCTAACCCTGAAGAAGGTATGGGTGCTGAAAGGAACAAAAAGTTCTGAGGATAAACCCAGAGCACAGAGCACAGGGCCTGGGAAGGGAGGGTGCAGGTGCCAGGAAGCACATGACAGTGGCTAATGGATGTGTTAACCCGATGTCACCATTCTGCCCAACTCTTCCCTTGCAGCACCTCCTCAGTCCCCACAAGTGATGAAGGAGGTACTGTTAGCACCCCAATTCTACAGACAAGGAAAGTGAGTTTCAGAGAGGCTAATGGTTTATGTAAGTTCATACGAGTGAAAGATGAATGTGGAATTTGAGTTTGAACCCGTGCTTGTCTGACACTGTGACCTTCCCTAGCCCTCATCACCGTGCTATGGAAAAAGGACTTAATGAAAAAGATATAAGACGCAGAAGACATTTCTGGGGCTGGAAATACAAAACCTCTTTCAAATGCCTACAATCCAGTCATCAGAGGGAGTGAGAAAACCCGCTGAGGGCCTCAGGCTCAACACACTAGGGGTTGGAACTGGTGTGGGCATGCCCAGAAGATTGGATCTATTTACACCAGAAATGAGAAACCTTACAGAAAAGAATTCTTCACGTCCTTGGGCAGAGAGAGAGGACTGTGAAAACCATTCTCTCCCCAAGGTCAATGACCCGTCCTTGACAGGACAGGTACAGCGCCAGGCTTCTCTGTGATATTCCCTGCTTGTAGTTCACTTCCCGTTCTCCGCTTCCTCCCCCGGACTGGTAGACCATGGGGAAGCTCAATTATTAAATGGGCAGGAGAGAACACATAATCTGGAAGGGTTAGCCTCTCAAGAGCGGACGGCACCTGAAGATGAGAGCTTCCTTCAGCGTTGTAATCTTTCCCGCAACATAGCTGACAAATGGAACAAATAAAGCAGAGCTCCCAGCACCACAGGGCAGTACATCCCCTGTGAGCAGCGCTGACTGATTGGCGCCTTCTTTCGTGCATAGAACAGAGCTATGTCTGGCTGACACTTTCGCCAATTAATATTAATTCTGTCCATTAGCCTTACAAAATCATTCTTCCAAGTGACAAATCTCAGATATTTGGAAAGGGAGGTTACTTTCTCTCTTGGCCCCCCTTTCTTTCTTTCTTTCTTTCTTTCTTTCTTTCTTTCTTTCTTTCTTTCTTTCTTTCTTTCTTTCTTCCTTTCTTTCTTTCTTCCTTCCTTCCTTCCTTCCTTCCTTCCTTCCTTCCTTTTTTTTAAATTATATTCTTTGGATAGTTTCATGTGTCCTAGGATGGCCCTGAACTTCCTGCATAGCCAAGTGTGACCTTGAACCTCTAATTCACCTGTCTCTACTTACTGGATGCTTGGATTGCAGGTGTGTACCCCCACAGCTAGTGTACAGGGAGCTTATGCAGGGGATAGAATGCAGAATGTTATGTCTGCTAGGTAAGCCCTCCACCAACTGAGCTACATCCGCCAGCCTCTGACACTTCTTTTTATTTTAATTTCCTTTGAGATCATGATATAATTACATCATTTTCCTCTTCCCTTTTCTCCTCCCAAACCCTACCATATACCCCTTTCTGCTCTTCTTCAAATTTATGTCCTCTTTTTCATTATTTTTGTTGCACATACACACACACACACACACATGCACACACACACACACGCACAACCTGTTTAGTCTGCATAGTGTTACTTATATGTATATGTTTTCAGGGCTGATTATTTAATATTGGATAGCTAATTATTGTGCTCTACCAGAAGGAAGACTATTTCTCTAATTCTCACCATCCCCCCATTGCCTGCAGCTCTTTGTGTAGGGTGAGGGCCTCATGAGATTTCCCCCGTTCACATTAGTATGGTTATCCATGTCATCATTGTTCAACCCATGTTTCGGCAGTCATGTTGGTGACAGTTTATGGCTGTAGCTTCTGACATTTCTAGGAGACACATCTCACAGAGAACTCCTTATTTCTCTGGCTTTTACAGTCTTTCTGCCCCCATTTGTGCAATGATCCCTAAGCCTTAAGTATAGGAGTTGTGTTACAGATTATTAGTTGGAACTGGGCTCCGCAACTCAGCATTCTGATTGGTGGAGTGTTTCTGTAATGGTCTCCAGTTTGTTGCAAAAAGAAGTTTCCTTGATAAGGAGTGGGGACTACACTTTATCTGTGGGTATAAGGACAATTATTTCAAAATGCAGTTAGAGATTAAACTGGTTTAGTAAAGTGGCAGTTTTAGGTTCTCCTCCAAGTTTCATTCACTAGCCCTAGTACAGACTGGGTTTCCAGTAA
Source organism: Myodes glareolus (assembly GCF_982192425.1). Classification (NCBI taxonomy): domain Eukaryota; kingdom Metazoa; phylum Chordata; class Mammalia; order Rodentia; family Cricetidae; genus Myodes; species Myodes glareolus. The sequence continues at coordinate 41,987,994 of NC_142034.1, forward strand.
CAGGCATGATTTCCCTCTTGTTGAGCAGGTCTTAACTCCAATTAGAGAGCTGTTGGTTACAACCAAGGTATGCATGCCACTACTGCACCCTTAGGATTATCATGCCATGTTGGTAGTTCTTGTGTTTTATAGGTGTTACAACCGGGTAGAATTGTTAGTTGCATTCTTCCTTTGGATGCTTGCATGGTGCCTTCTGGTACCATGAAAGCTAGTCCTCATCGGGGAGGTTTTTGGGTCAATTGCATTCAGGGACCTCTGGGACTTGTGTCCAAAATGCATGGGAACTTAGCATCCACCTTCTGGGAAAGCACCTATTCATTAGGGTTACTTGGCTCTGGTTTCTTGAATTTCAGTGCTCCAATAGTGGGTCACTGTCCTTGGGACAGAAACCGCTTTAGGACAAAACATGCTTAAAAGGTTGAACTCAGAAGTGAGCATTGCATTTCAGGAAGCAATGGAGGCATGCCTGAGGGGATCATGCACTCCTTCCAGAGCCTTTCCCTTCAACAGGGCTCCCTTGGCATCCATCCAATGGCCACACTACTTTTGCCTCAAGGCACTCCACATTACAGCCTTAGCCCACTCTCCTGCTAGGTCAACATGCCCCCCCAAACCTTTGCAATCAGTTCCTGGACCAAAATTAATTATTGTTCAACAAGATGGCCCTTTGTTATAGCTTGCTTCATTCATTTTGGACCTTGATTCTGTCATCTGACAAGATCACTGTCGCTGCCAGCCTTGTCGTCTGTATATTTGATGAGTGCACGCTTGTTGTATTTGTCTGAGTCATAGACGAGAATGTTCAGTTTGTCAGGACAAGTCAGAAGCCTAGAATGGGGCCCTTAATCCTGCCCTGGCCAACTCTGTCTCTGGATGTCTTGACAGTGAAACAGAAAGAATTACAAATCCACAAAAGGGCAAAGTATGAATCAAAAGGTCAACTGACTACAAATACTCACTATTGACCTGAAGTCTGGAATTGCCTGTTGTTTCATGAGAGCTCCTTGTGTGCTCACTTCTTATGATCACCAATGAAGGAAGGACCTGCTCCAGACAGGAAGTAGGGGCTGCATGTGCTATTTTTAAGCTGAAACGAACTGAGCCCACTTGAGGAATCGTCCCATGAAGGCAAGTTAGGGGGCATGGTTTTCCTGGTCCTATGCGCACGTCCTAGGCACAAAGGCAAGCCGAATATGACTGAACCCTCAGTCTGCTCACTGTCTAGTGAAACATAAAGATGCATAAGTCAAGTTTTAGGGCTCGTGTAATAACTACTCTAAGATAGGCAAGCACAGAATACTATGGGCTCCTGCATGAGACATAGTAATTCTAGCAAAGGGATTTCAAAACCTTCAGAGAAGACTTGTTATTTGAGTTTGGTCTTAAAGGAGGAATGAGAACTTGCTAGGAGAAGAGAAGGGGAGAGATACTCTCAACGTAGGCAGAAAAACATGAGCCAGAGATGTGGCCCAACTGGGAAATAGGGAGGACTTGGGAATGTGAGTGTACAGGACATGGGGCACAGAGATAGTCTCTCCTCCTCTTCTCGGGCCCCCATTGTGCCCTCAATACTGTGTCTACTTCCTGGCAGTCTTCAGATGAAAATAATGTAGATCCTGCCTTGGGAAGCTGGGTAGATCTGCATGAGTCACTTTGCCTGTCTGAGGCCCAGTGTCCTCTGAGAGGCAGAGACAGGGAACAAAGCTTGTGCTATAGGGGACCGAAGGATAGCATGCACACAATGTCCGGTGCCGTACACTGCACACCTGCCTGGCAAACCTGCAGCAGGAGCCCTTCTCAATCCATTCAGAACGGTATAATAAAACACCTCAGACTGAGTAGCTTAAGAACAGAAATACACTGTTTATAGTAAGTTCTGGATGCTTAGAAGTCCAATATCAAGATTCCAGAAGATTTGTTGTCCAGTAAGGATTTGCTTTCTTTCAAAGATGACACTTGTTGTTGTGGAGGGCCGCAACCACATTCTCCATTGCTTCAAGGGACAAAGGTAGAGATTGACCTCTGTGACCTCAAGGTGTGGTGGTACATGCCTTTAGTCCTGATGCCTGGGAGGCAGAGGCAGATTGACCTCTGTGACCTCAAGGTGTGGTAGTACACGCCTTTAATCCCAGCGCACATGCTTGGTAACTTACTATTGCTACGTCCCTGCCTACTTCCGAGGCATCATCTGGGATAATGGGCAGCGGACCAATCCAAAAGTGACACGTCAGAAGCGAGGACTGTTTCCTTTATAAGGGCTGGGTTTCCCCTCATTCTGGGTCTCCGCCATGTAAGCTTATGCTCTCCCTCTCAAGACACATTAAAGCTTTGCTGCAGAAGGATCCTAAGTGTCCCGCATCATTCTTGCGGGCGAAATGGTAGCGCGGGACATGTTGTTTTGTTAAAGACTACTTTTTCGTCTGCATATATTAATGTTCACTGCCTGTAGGGCTGATGCCCTCAGAGGCCAGAAGAAGGCCCCTGGCACCAGAATTACAGATCGTTGTGAACTGCTGTGTGGTGGTAGGAACTAAACCCAGGTCCTCTGGAAGTGGAGCGAGTGCACTTAACTACTGAGCCATCTCTCCGGCCCAGACAACACCTTCTCGCTATTGCTTAAATGACATAAGAGCTTCCTTTTTAAGGACACTGTGTCCATTGATGATCTAATCACTTTCTGTATGCCTGTCAGCACCTACCTGAGTGAGGATTAGGTTTCAACAGAAATTCTGAAGGGAAACAGCACTGAACATAGCAGGGCCCCCGTTTCCTCATGCGTGTTCCCATGGTACATGGCTGAGCTCCTGATGTAGGTGGGCCTTCTGTTATGTGTTATTTTCATTGGTTAATAAAGAGACTGCCTTGGCCCTCTGATAGGACAGAAAATTAGGTAGGCAGAGTAAACCGAACAGAATGCTGGGAAGAGGGCAATGAGGCAGACGCCATGGAGCCAGTCACCAGGTCAGACATACTGAATCTTTTTCGGTAAGCCACCACCTCGTGGTGCTACACAGATTATTAGAAATGGGTTAATCAAGATGTGAGAGTTAGTCAGTAATTAACTCTCTAGAGATAATGGGCCAGGCAGTGTTTAAATGAATACAACTTATGTGTTGTTATTTCCAGGGCAAAGCTAGCTGTGCGGGAGCCAGGCAGGACGAAAAGCAGGTCTGCCTGCAGCTCCTCACTACGAGCTCCCGTGGCACCATCATTTCAGTGTGTGGCCTCAGAAGCACAGCTTTTACCAGCTTTTTGATAAAAATGTCTCCAACCCAAGCCCCACTACAGCTTCTTTGAAAAAACTCAAATGCCATGTAAGCATCATTGGCTCTTCCTTCCCCAGACACTTTCCAATCCCATCTCTTCATCTTCTTTGGAGCAAAAGTTAGACATAGCTTAGATTCCTGCCCCAGGCTGAGGCCAACTCTGGAAGGTTCTGGAACAAGAATTAAACCAGTCCACTAAGGATCTAGTCCTGGGAGGGATTCCAGGCCAGAGACAGAACCCAGTGGGTGGCACAAAAGAGGGACTCATAGCAACATGAACACAGGATGCAAATTTAGCACAAGAGATTCAATAAAGTTTTGACAGGAGGCTCCACAGCAAGGAAATAAGGGGTTCTGGGTATCTGTGTGGCAATTAAAGTATGTATTACAAAGCACTCCTTGCATTCATGTGATCAGAGAGAGTACCAATACCTGTCCTTAGGTCATCCTTCCACTACCTGCATGACTGAGTTCAGTTCCTACTTTCATTACATAACCATGACTCAGAATTTTATGGAATTGGTTAGTGGCCATTCAGCTTGTATACAGAGGAACTGGGACTTGACACAAGGCCTGACATTGTCATGACTGTCTAATTTCACCCCGCTGCTGTGATAGAAACCCTCTGACCAAAGCAACTTGAAGAGCAAAGGGTTGATTTGCCTTACACTTCCAGGTCACAGGCCATCACTGGGAAAAGTCAGAGCAGGAATTTGGAGCAGAAACCAGCAAAGAATGCTCCTGGCTGCCTTGTTCTTTGGCTTGCTCACTAGTTTGCTCTCTTACATAGCTTAACCACCGGCCTAGGGACAGTGCTGCCCACGGTGGGCTGATGCTTTCTTCATCCATTAATTATCAAGACAGTCCCTACAGGCATGCTCGTAGGCCAGTCTGCTCTGGACAATTTCTGACTCAAGGCAGACCCCAACGATGACTATGTCAACACTCGTCTCTAGCCTGTGTCAAGCAGACAATCAAAGCTACCTAGGGGAATGGCCTATGCTTTAATATCCTTTTGGTCACGGAAATAGCTACAGTCTGAATATCTACCAATATAGGAACTGTAATTAGCAATTTCCATGGTTTATCTGTTACTCCTAGAATGAACTTTCAGGCAAGTGTTATCATCACTAGTCCCATTTTAAAGCCAGAATTCCAATTTCCTCTATCCCAGATTTCTATCCTAGGAACACCAGAATTGAGTTCCAGTTGTGACTGTTTGGTTCAAGGCACCTTTTTGTTTGTTTGTTTGTTTGTTTTGTTTTGTTTTGCTTTTCAAGAAAAGGTTTCTTTGTGTAGTCTTAGCCAAGAACTCACTAGCACTCACTCCCTAGACCAGTCTGGCTTTGAACTCACAGAGATCCACCTGCCTCTGCCTCCTGAGTACTGGAATTAAAAGCGTGGTGCACCACCGTCTGGCTCACCAGGCCACCACCCTTTGCTTCCTCTTTCAGGGCCAACAGACACAAGAGCTGGGAAGCAAATGCTAAGAGAAGTCTGGGCCAGCAGTCTGCAGCCTGCCTAGCTGAGCATGGCTGGAACCGCAGGGAACCAAAGCAGCTGGGTCGGCTGTAAACAGTAGAGGTGACAGCAGCTGAGCCAAGTGGCAGTCCCACCCGCCACGTTTCTGGTACCATCACCCTGGGGCAGATGTGTTTAAGCCTCCTCCAAAAAGCCAGCTTTCCTTTCGGTCCGTGAAAGGAACCACTCCCGTCAACAATTCCCATAAGAAACACAGCAGGCTTTGGTTTTGGTTTCCGAGCTAATAAATCTGGTCGGAACAAGTCTTGTGACTGTAAGAGATGAGTGAGAATACTTGGGTTTGTTCTCCATGGACAAAGAAAGCACAGCTACCTGCCAAGTGTTACAAGCTCCCTGCTGGGAAAAGTCATGCTTGGGTTTGCTCCTAGCCAGAACCCTGCCATCTTGTACACAACTCCCCCGCTTTGTTCAAGTCCTCCAAGAGCCTGCCTCTGCTCATTTTCCTTTTTTCCTCACTGAAGTAATTCTAGACAAGTGTGCATGGAGAGTGCATGGTGGAGAGGTCATCCGGAGGCGGAGGAGGGGTGCTCGCCGCCCCTGGTGGGGCTCCGTCTATTTCTTAAAAGGCACTGGATATTTCAAAGGCCAAGGGGGCACCCATGGCTGGCCATGGGCCGAAAAGCAGCAATTATGGAGCACTTGGGGAGGACCCCTTCACCTTTAAAAACTGCAGGCCCGGATTAGTCTCCCGCAGTGCGGGGACTCCTGGGGACATATTTACTGGTTCTCAGTCAGGGATAAAGGAGCTGGCCTCCCAGCTTGGGTCTGCACCATCCAAGGCTAGAAAAGGACATGGCTTTGCAAAGCTAATGACTACTTTCCAGTGCAGGGTGCCTGCCACTAAAGGGTTTTAAACTGGTGGTTTGGTTTAGATCTTGGAGGAAAGCTTGCTGCAGGCTGTAGCTTCAACAGCATCTGGGCAGAGCTCTGTCACAGCCAACAGTGTGTTGGGAGGTGGGTATCATCTGAGCCTGTTACTTCCATTGGTGGGTAGGATGAAGGCACCAACTGTCTACCTTGAAGATGGAACATGAACCCTTAGAGTGTCTCATCGAGACTAGGTAGTTCATCAGTACTTATGACGTCACATTCTTGGAGTCTATAAGCTCTATGATTCTCCTCCAGATCCACTTCAGCTAAAGAGCTGTACAGCTCCCTCCTCACTGCCAGCCCCCTCTTCTACACTTGCCTGGAGTTGATGTGTGGACCACAACTATGGGATATAGATTAATCAGGCTGATGTTCCCCTGCCCTGCTACTAGGAAGGGAACAGAACTGATCTGATTGGCTTCATTTTATAAACCAGGCCAAGGGAGCAACAGAGGGACAACGGGGAGGCCAACAGTGTGAGGTCTGAAGTATTATCAGGCACGTAGGGGAGGTAGGAGCATCCCTGTGAATGCCTAGACCTTAACAGGTGTCAGGTGCTGGGAGCTATTATTATAGAATCTGGGAGTCCGGGAGCTCAGTTGTGGATGAAGTGCTTAAATGAAAACAAAGCAGCTTTCTCATTTCTGGCCATACACAAAAGGGCATTGATGAAGAAGGCTCCAGGCCCTTGATTAGTGCTCTGCTTACTAAACTTAACTGAACCCTACAATCTACTGGTTGCAAAATACCATCAGCTCCATTTCACAGATGAGAAAAAAACAAGTCTTAGGAGAAATGAGTAACTTGTTTGCTCTCTGGTTAACAACAGAGCCCACACCTCAAGGCAAGGCCAATAATCCCAAGTATGGCTAGCCAAAGTTCCACCATGACACCTTCTTAGGCTATTGCCACCATCGCAGTGACAACACCAATGAGGGTACCTTTGCTCTGACCTAGTCACTGCAGCTCAGGGCTTTGTATCCGTTATCTCATGTAATGTTCCATAACCCTCAGATGCTAGTATCTGTGGGGGGATTTCAGATACAATATATCCTTATCCATCACTTAAGCATGATAATACCCTGGAAAAAGAAAAATGGGGCCCAGAAGCCAGATTGTAATCCCATCACTTGGGAGGCTGAGATAGGAAACCCTCCAGTTCAAGGTCCACTTGAACTCCACACTGAATTCTAAGTCAGCCTGGGCTACCAAGAGAGACCATAATCTCAAAAACAAAATGACCTGTCCTCCCAATTCCAGGTGACTCCAGATATTCAGCCTTTTCTCTACATTCCTTTGTCACCTGCTTTTCCCACCCAAAGTCAAATGATGTCAGTGTCATTTCTTAGATGGGAAAAGTAAGGCTCCCAAGATGGACTGGTTGCACAGTCCCCAACAAAGCGGAGTGCCCAATGACAGGAATAATCTGAGTCTCACTGCCTTCTGCCAGCTCGCTCCCAGTCATCACATAAATATCACACCAAAGCCTGTTCATGATCTAACATGTTAGGTGTTCAGTCAGGTTGACTGTTCTGCCCCTCAGGAAAGCCCTGCCAGTATGTTTGCGGAGCTAGAATGTAATGGGAGCTAGAATGTAAGACTCTGAGCCTGCCCCAGTAGAATCAGAAGGAGGAAGAGTAAGGCAGAAAGAGTACCCTACAGGAACAACCCTGTCACTCACCTGGGCTAGCAGATGAGTGACATCTTCACCATGGAGACAGCAGTTGCCATCTCTGAGCCATCTGAGTCATCACTGTAGATCAGAGCCCAGTGTGTCTGAAAATTCACTGACTAGCAAGGGGAAGGTTTTTCCCTTATTGTTGCGACCTATGTCTCTTAGGCAGACCTGGTAGCCACAGTCTTTAGTAGTTTTGAGGCAGCCGAGAACAGGGACTAGTTTAGTATTCTGGGTGTCTATTTGCTTTAGGTTATGCACACACTTCCTCTTCTAATAATGTACCCGTCTCCAAACAAGGTACTTCGCAACCTCGACCCCTCCCCCAGACCCTTATCTGTATTGAGATACACTTCTCTCTGAACAGTAGTATGTGTTTCTCTACATTTGTAACTATTCTGTTACACATGTAACAACCACATTTGTACTATTTCTGTTCAACGATGTTTCCAATGTAGTTTTGGGTACAAAAAATAAAATAAAAAAGCCAGTCAGTGCTGAACTGATTTGAGGTGTATGCCCAGTAGAGCAAAGCTATGTCCTCAACTAAACTTTTAGGGAGAATCTCCTACTGAGGGTCATGCCTATGCATGCACCTGCTTAAAATCAGATGCAATATGGTAAGGGACATGTACAGTAGATAAATGATTATATAGCCTATCAATCAAAATAGGGAGCCACCTAACGATTACATAACCTATCAATCAAAATAGGGAGCCATCCCGTAGCAGCCAAACTCATTCCCTTGACTCTCATGAAAGAAAGACCCAAAGAGTAATGGGTATAAGTGGAGGCTTCTCTGTCCCTCCCTATTCCACAGTTGCTTTTAAATAATCACACAGAGACCTATATTAATTATAAATGTTTGACTGTTAACTCAGGCTTATACTTAAATTAACCCATTTCTATTACTCTGCTTATTGCTACATGGCCATGACTATACCAGTCCCCTGGCATTGTACTTCTAAGGCAGCTGGCTTGTATCTCTATCAGTTCTGCCCCTCTTAGTCCAAGTCCTTAGTTTGATTGTTCCACCTAATCTTGTCCTGCCTTGCCATAGGCCAGACAACTTTCATTATTAAACAATGGGAGTAGTCCATATTCACAGCATACAGAGGATCATTTCACAGCATCCCACCCTCTGTCTAATCAAAAAGAAAGGTTTTAACCTTCACATAGTAAAATTACATATAACAAAACAACTATCAAGTAAGAATTACAGTTACAATATCTAATCTACTTGTACCTGACAGACTTGGAGAAAATATTTAATTATATATCCTATCTTAGTGACTTATAAAGTTTTATATTTTTAATTATATCTAAAATTAAGAAAAACTATAACTATAATTATCTAGTCTTCAACTCCAGCAAAGACCCCAGAAGGGTGAAATGTTACCTCATAACAGAGACATTTTGCTGCCTGGAGAGCCACCCAAAGTTCCTCTGTAATGTTGGTGCATCCATCTTTGGCCCATAGGTATACTATATCTACAGACTTTCCTGTGAAGCACAGAATTTTGAAGGTCTGTCCTACCTTGTCTTGGCAAAGTGTGGCAATTGCCCTTTCTGCATCCTGCTGTTACAGTTTGGACAGTAACTGTCAGCAATTGAGGCAAGGGCAGTTTCTTTGCACACATAGATAATTTTTCCATAAAGAAAATAAAGTCCATGTAGAGTTTCATTGATGCCCATCATCTTTTCTGGAGTATATTGGTGCTGCCAGGAGCAGTCATGTCTCACTGTCAAGAAAAGTCTAAGTTTTTAAACATATTAACTACCATATTCTGTAGGTATTTGAAAGGTTCGAGGGCCATCTATCTATTTGGAATATATCTCTGTATGACCTTGAAAACATATCTAGCATGACTATAAATTTGACTATTATAGATAAAGAACTGTATTTTTGTAAATCTATATTTCCTAATTATATATTGCATTTTTAATTGAGCTGTATAAACACAATACCTTAAACAAGAGTAAAAATATATACAGCATGGCAAATTAGCATTAAATTTATATCATTATGTATATATATACATAATGTATATGTATAATATATATATATTATTATATATATTATAAACTAAAATCCATACCAATGTCAAATATTTTGAGATTAGCAATTATTTTTTGGATTAAAGTAGATTCAAAAATATACACTTTTATCCTATTATTTCTATATGATATGGTGCCAAGACACCAACCTGGAGCCCTTGAACACTCTCACTCATATGGGACAATCAGTCTTGACAGTGTGCCCCTCCCTAATCTCTACTATCATTCACTCTGAATACAGTTTCTTGCTACATTTAGAAATCTGTGTGAGCCCTTTTTAATTCTTTGGATAAGAGGCCAAGAACCTGAAATTCAGAC